>NC_091952.1:119794820-120394820 GCF_031021105.1 Erythrolamprus reginae | reverse complement strand
ACAATCGGGGGTGTCTTACTATCGGGGAAACAGGGTAGATAATCAAGGGTCGGCTACTGACAGGATGGGGGGAACGCAGTGGGGTAGTGAAAATGGAGCTCCACCCCAGAGCACCCAATTTGCACTGAAATATGTTGAAACAAAATGCATAAGCCACGCCCACAGTGTGGTAGTAAAAATTTTGGTAGCCCTTCACTGGGCCAAGCATGTCTAAATGATTAATAAATATGCACTGAATGCAAATATTAAGGACCAGTATAAAAGAATTGGTCAGATATAGAGATATAGAGAAAGAATGAGGACTAAATTACAAACAAATCTATGAAAGAAGAGTGAATGAGTTCACAGAAATTGAAAGAAGAAGTAAGTCGTGACTGAATCAAGTTGATAAAATCCCCAAAAAGAAAAGTGCAGTAAGTTTTAAAAAAACAAAAGTCCGTGTATAAAATGAGTGGGTGAAAGCATAAATGATTATGAAACTGTTACAGAATACTTTAGAGCAGTGTTTCCCAACCTTGTCCACTTGAAGATATCTGGACTTGAAGTCCATATATCTTCAAGTGGACAAGGTTGGGAAACACTGGTTTAGAGAATGAAGTTGATTTAAACTAAATATAGCTGTATTTCTGTTTTTTTCTTATCTGTCATTTTAATATTTTTTGCTTAGTGTTTAAAAAATAATTTTCTGCCATTTGCGCATTCATGCCGTTTGTAAGAGGGATGAAAGGCATACTTCTCTAGAAGAGGCAAATTGACTCTTTTATTTTCCAAAGCACCAGAGGGCAAGGGAAGAAACAAATGGATGGAAACTAATCAAGGATAGAAACAATCTGGAATTAAGGAGAAACTTCCTAACAGTAAGGACAATTAATCAGTAGAGCAGCTTGCCTTCAGAATTTGTGAGTGCTTCAAAGGGGTGGGTTCCAACTTAACTCACTGCTGTTTTGCTTCCTCCCTCACTGTGTGGGCAAGCCGTCTGGGAGCGCACATACGCAGCGCAAAGAATCTAGATTTTTTTTTAAACCACCAAAAGCAAAATAGTGATACATGCACAGTGCCAGAAACTCCACTTGTGTGCATGTTGTAAGCATGCAACATGTTGTAACATGTTTTAAGCCTCCCTTAGTCTAAAGAGAAGGGGGGCATAAAAATCAAATAAATAAATAAATAAATAAATAAATAAATAAATAAATAAATAAATAAATAAATAAATAAATAAATAAATGTGCTGAAGGAAAAAAATTTCAAAATAAGTGGTTGTATCCATGGACCAGCCCCAACCTATCTGGTTCGGTGACACCATCGTGACATCACCAGCGGTTGCTACCAGTTTGTACGAACCGGTCCGAACCGGAAAGAACCTACTTCTGGTACTTCATCACTGGAGGTTTTTAAAGTGGCACAGTGTACCCACTGCAGTACTGCAGGCCACTAAAGCTGACTGCTGGACCTGCAGGTCACCGGTTCAAATCTCATCACCGGCTCAAGGTTGAGTCAGCCTTCCATCCATCCGAGGTGGGTAAAATGAGGACTGGCTCTGTTAAAAAGTGCTATTGCTAAAATGTTGTAAGCCGTCCGGAGTCTAAGGAGAAGGGTGGCATTAAAAAAAATAATAAATGAATGAATAAGAAAGAAAGAAAGAAAGAAAGAACAGCCTGGACAGCCAATGCTCTGAAATGGTGGGGTCCCCTGCTTGAACTGGGAATGGATTAGATAGAACACCTCCAAGGTCCCTTCTAGCTCTATTCAGATTGATTGACTAACTGACTGATTGATTGATTGACTCCTTCTATGGGCAACTATTAGAATACCTAGAAACCCTATCTGATTATTTCCTCATATCCTGCTGGGGAAAGTACATATGATTATTTCCTCATATCCTGCAATGATAGAATGTATCAGAAGGTACAGTATACAGTATTTCAAAATGTAGCATTTTGGGGAAGAGATGGCAAAGAAGCAAGGGACATGCAACAATTGCCAGTGATGACCAGGGTCCCGGTACCTCAAGCAAAGAGTCCCATTTAGATCACTTACTGCCAAGCATTTTCCTATCTACTTGCATGGAATCAATTCTTGGATCATTATAAGAGAGCAAATACATAGATACTTACAAGCCTGATTTTAAAGCTTTCCCAAAATATGTCTAATTGCACACTTTGTGTGAATGTGTCCCTTAACAGCTTGTCTTGAAAAAATACAATTTGATGAACCACTCGCGGAAAGTCAGTGACTTCACTTCCTTTTGGAAATTTACACATTTTAAAATAAAGAGGAAATGTTTTTATTAGTCAATATGTCATCGTCACTGTTGGATTTTTTTAAAAATAGAAGGTATTTCCTAGATGTGTTAACTATTTTATGGAGCTATTTTTTAAAAAATCATAGGGACACACAAACTTGCACGCATTTGGCAATTTGGAAAAGAAACTAAATATTAGTCAAAACCTTCTGGAATTAACTCAAGGCTGAATCCCAAGCAAAATTTGGAGAGTCAAATACTGAACCTCATTTCAATTATCACACAAAATATTTAGAACGCTGGACCTTTGTTGTTGATTTATTTATTTTTTACTTTTAATAGGTTTATATAAGGTTTCTAGGAACATTTGACCTTTCTGGAAACATAGAAACATAAAAAGACCTCATGGTCCATCTAGTCTGCCCTTATACTATTTCCTGTATTTTATCTTAGGATGGATATGTGTTTATCCCAGGCATATTTAAATTCAGTTACTGTGGATTTACCAACCATGTCTGATGGAAGTTTGTTCCAAGCATTTATTACTCTTTCAGTGAAATAATATTTTATCATGTTGCTTCTTATCTTTTCCCCAAACTAACCTCAGATTGTGGCCGCTTGTTCTTGTGTTCACCTTCCTATTAAAAACACTTCCCTCCTGAACCTTATTTAACCCTTTAACATATTTAAATGTTTCGATCATATGCCCCCTTTCCCTTCTGTTCTCCAGACTATACAGATTGAATTCATTAAGTCTTTCTTGATAAGAAAATACAGATAGTCCTCAAGTTAGGACAGGTCAGCTACTTATGACCTGGATTCCAAGTTCCAATGTCTGCCTGCCCTGTCCCCCGTCACATGATCACATTTTGCATTCTCAGCAACCAGGTCCCATTTGCAACTGTTTGCAGCATTCTACAATCATGTAACCACAATTTATGACATTTTTTTGGCCAAAAACCAATGTTTACTTCCTGTTTCTTGGGGGGGAGGGGAATGCCAATTGCAGAAACTGGATTTGCTTAATGACCGTAGTATTGGATTAATGATTGCTGCCAAAAAAAGGTAGGAAAATTAGACATGGCCACCTGCTTCAACCAAATAGCACTAAGACATTTTTGTAAAATGTCATAACATGGAATAGATAGGGCGGGTGAGTATGGTCCTGGAACCCCTTGCCAAATCACGACTGCTTTTTGATGCTGCTACTACAAGTCAAAATGTTGATGTTCTTCAAAAAGTTCATGGCCACATTATTACTAAGTTTCCACAGCCTGATGTAAATCCTTAAATCACTTTTAAGAATAGAATAACAGAGTTGAAAGGGACCTTGGAGGTCTTCTAGTCCAACCCCCTCTTTAGGCAGGAAACCCTACACCACTTCAGACTAATGATTCTCTTCTTAAAAATTTCCAATCTTGGAGCATTCACAACTTTTGGAAGCAAGCTCTCCCACTGAATAATTGTTCTAACTATCAGGAAATTTCTCCTTAGTTCTATTGGTTTCTACTCATTGGTTCTTGTCCTGGTGCTTTGGAGAATAGTTTGACTCCCCCTTCTTTGTGGCAAGCCCTGAGATATATAAATATATAAATCTAGAATTATTGATGTCTAAAAAGGAGATATAAAATAGAATCACATTACATACAGTACAAATAAATAAACAAATATGGTGACAATAGTACAGATAAATAGTAGTGATGGGCGAACCCTATGGTATTTGGGTTCGGCAAGTTCGGCCGAATTTTACGCAAAATTCAGCCGAACTCGAACTCAAACCCAAACCTAAACCCAAACCTGAATGGGGAATCCCTCCCATGAAGAGATTCCGAGGGAGGAATCCAGGAAGTGATAACCTTGGCGTCCTTAGCAACCTGCCGTAACATGACCCCGAACTTTGCCCGAACTTTGGAAGATTGTGCGGCTTCAGTTTGCCCATCACTAATAAATAGAAATCATCAAAATTTGTACTAAGCTTCAGGTATAGATTGTTATACATGGCACCAAATCAGGCAACCTGGGAAAGTTATCAAGATCCTAGTCAGGTAGGGAAAAAATCATAAACGAAGATTGCAATTTTTACTAGAGAAATCAGAAAATGTACCATATTTTTCAGAGTATAAGATGCACCCTTTTCTCCCTAAAAGAGGATGGAAATGTTGGTGCATCTTATACACCAAATACAGCTACTTTTGGCCTCTCGAACCCCTGCTCCTGAATCCCATTTTGCCAAAAATGGGGTTCATAGAGGGTTTGGCAGGCCTGCAGAGTGTTCCTAGGGGCTGGGGGAAGGCAAAAACATCCCAGTTTTTGCAAAAAATGCCATTTTGCAAAAAACGCCCTGATTTTTGCAAAAAAACCAGGGTGTGCAAAGGGTTTCGGAGGCTTACAGAGTGCTCCTGGGGGCCAGAGAGGACAAAAACTTTTTTTTCTTACTTACCTCTTTGAAATCTTGGTGTGTCTTATACACCAGTGTGTCTTATAGTCCAAAAAATACCGTATGTCTTCAGAGATGCTGGGAAAGAGAGCCACAAAGAAGCATGCAGCTTGGGGATTCCACCGAACCAACCCCACGTGAGCAAAAATGCTGCTCATGTCGCCCAGTATCACTGACAATGAGATGGGTGGCGTATAAATGTAATTAATTAAATAGGAGGAATACTATCCCCAAGATTGAGGAGTGCAGTGTAGCCAAGATGAAAGTCTAGTGAAATGTCAGAATTAAAACCGAGGAGAGATAAGATGGAGACACATGCATGCCCGTTTGAGAAAAATTCCAAAGTTGGGAAAACACTTGCACACCAGCTTACTAAAAAGCCAGTTTGGTAGTTTTAATAGTTAAGGCACCAGGCCAGGAGTCTATGAATCCCACATGAGGCACAAAACCAGCTGGGTGGCCTGAGGTCAATCACCCTCTGTCAACCCTGGAAAGGAGGCAAGGGCAAACCCTTTCTGAAAGAAAACATGTCAAGAAATCTGCAGAGACCTGTCCAGGTAATTGCCATGAGTCAGCACTGACTCAAAGGCACAAAAGCAACCAACCAAACAACTGCTTATCTACCTACATATAATAATGTCCAAATATTTTAACTGTACAGTGGTACCTCTACTTACGAACTTAATTCATTCCGTGACTAGGTTCTTAAGTAGAAAAGTTTGTAAGAAGAAGTAATTTTTCCCATAGGAATCAATATAAAAGCAAATAATGTGTGTGATTGGAGAAAACATAGGGAGGGTGGAGGCCACATGGAAGCTTCTCCCTGCCTTTTCCAGCTGTGTTTCCTCCCAGGAGATTCCAAGTGAGGCCCCACGGAGGCTTCTCCCTGCCTTTTCTGATTACAGTTTCGGAGGGTCGGGTTTGTAAGTGGAAAATAGTTCATGAGAAGAGGCAAAAAAATCTTGAACACCTGTTCTTATCTGTTCTGTCGGGCTCTCTGGTAGACTCCTCCCAAAAATTCACAGGTACAAATTTCAGACACACACACGTTTCAAAATTCAAAACAATGTTCTTTATAATGAAAAGTCACTTAACCTAAGCCCTCTTTTGGTATAGCAAATAGCACTTGTCTCCAAACAAACTGGTAATTTGTACAAGTCCCTTATCAGTTCTGGGATACTTAGCTTGCAGCTGTGAGGCAATTCACAGTCCTTCTTCTTTCACAAAGTGAAACACACTTTGCTCTGGTTTAGTTTCAAAGCGGGGAAAAATCAGCACACAAAAAGTCAAAGTCAGTAAAGCAGTCACAAAACACAACGATCAGATAATCCTCCACAATGGCCAAACCCACAGGCTGCTATTTATAGCAGCCTCACTAATTACCACAGCCCCACCCAACCACAGGTGGCCTCATTTTCTTTGATAATAATCTCTCAGTTGTTGCCTATGCATCACTCTCTGCATGTGTGGCTGTATCATTAACTCTTGTTCTGAATCCAAGGAGGAGCTAGATAATTGATCTCCTTCTGAGCTGTCTGCCACATTCTCCTCCTCCCTGTCACTCATGTCTTCTTGGTCAGAGGAGCCTTCTCCAGCAGATTCCACCGGGGGCAAAACAGGCCTGCAGCATGTGGATGTCTCCCCCACATCCACAGTCCTTGGGGCAGGAGCTGGGCCAGAGCTAACCACAACATTATCTAGAAAAGTTTATAAGTAGAAGCGTTCTTAGAGGTACCACTGTACATTTAATAATGTGGTTAAGGTGCTTGGGCATTATTATTGTTTTTGGCCCCTTTTGCAGCAATTACTGCCTTAGTGTGACATGGCATGGAAGCTATCAGCCTGTGGCACTGCTGAGGTGTTATGGAAGACCAAGATACTTCAATAGCAGCCTTCAGCTCTTCTGCATTGTTCAGTCTCATGTCTCTCATCTTTCTCTTGGCAATGCCCTATAGATTCTCTTTTTTTAAAAAAAATATTTTTTATTAATTTGCATAAACAAACATGACACACATAACATATAACACACAGTGGAGCTACAGTCGCTCCGCTCAAGATAGAAGTCATCTTTACATTAAAAAGGGAAAAAAGAAAGAAAAATCTTATCATTGTTTAACGTCATCTATAAAGTATGTAAAAGTATTACAGTGATCTCTCGGTTAGCGCGGGGGTTACGTTCCAAGACCTCCCACGCTAACCGATTTCCGCGTTATACTGGATGCGGAAGTAAAAACCACCATCTGCGCATGTGCGCCATTTTTTTCATGGCCGCACATGCGCAGATGGTGGAGTTTGCGTGTGGGCGGCGGGGAAGACCAAGGGAAGATTCCTTCAGCCGCCCAACAGCTGATCTGCTCCGCAGCGCGGAAGCAGCGAGGAGCCGAAGATGGGGTAAAGGCAAAGGGGAAACCCCATCTTCGGCTCCTCGCTGCTGCCGCGCTGCGGAGCGGATCAGGTGTTGGGCGGCTGAAGGAACCTTCCCTTGGTCTTCCCGCCAGATCGCTTGCCGCTTGCCAGTCCACGCCCCCCTGGATGAGCGGCCCCGCATGGCCCCAGCACCGGACTCCGTTGCCGAACGCCGAAACCGGAAGGGGCGAGGTGGGGGAGAACGGGAGGCTCAGCATTCCGTCAGTCGCAGCGCTGGCTGTCAACTTTTCTTTTTAGCACTGGGGAGGCAAGTCAGCTCCTGCCCAGTTTTAAAAAGAAAAGTTGACAGCCAGCGCTGCGGCTGACGGAATGCTGAGCTTCCCGTTCTCTCTCCGCCCCCTCGCCCCTTCGCCCCCCTTTGTTCCTAGGAGAAGTGCTGGTGAGGAGCAGAAGGTCTGTCTTGCCTCAATCCCCAGCACTTCTCCTAGGAACACAGGGAGGCGAAGGGACGAGGGGGGGGAAGAGAAAACGGGAGGCTCAGCATTCCGTCAGTCGCAGCGCTGGCTGTCAACTTTTCTTTTTAGCACTGGGGAGGCAAGTCAGCTCCTGCCCAGTTTTAAAAAGAAAAGTTGACAGCCAGCGATTGTTCCGCTGCCGCCAGCATGGCCTGGCTGGCAGCGGAAGATGTAACGGAGCCCACGGGGGATTCGCCTTCCTCCCACCCGCAGCCGAGACTGATCGTGGGCTCCTTCGCAACCTCGGAGAGCTTCCAGGGCATGAAAGCTCACGAAAACCAGGAAGCTCTCCGAGGTTGCGAAGGAGCCCACGATCAGTCGGCTGCCGGCGGGAGGAAAGCGAATGCCACGGGGCTGGGCTCGGCTCCCCCCTCGGCTCCCCCCCTTACCAGCCCCGCCGCGGAAGGCTCCATTCTGTTCCCTGCCGGCCCGATTGAGCGGCCGGCGGTCTCCATTCAGGGAACAGACGTCCACCCCCTCCTCGGAGTCCCCGGCACCCAGCGTCCCCACGCCGCCTCCACCTCCCGGTAATGCGCCCGACCTCTGCCTCTCTCTTTCTCTCTCATATACTACGCCGGCAACAGGGAGAGAAAGAGAGAGAGAACTAGCGTGGACTTATTTTTTATTTTTTAATATTTTATTTTTTTAATTAATATTTTTTGAAAAACCGCGTTGCAGCGTTTCGCGCTAATCGAGAACGCGCAAATCGAGGGATCACTGTAATTATAACATAAGTAAAGAATAAAAAACACATCTAAAAATTTATAAAAATATATATATATAGAAATTCTTAAATTATGCATTAAATCAAACTAAAATAAAGAAAATAAGAGAAGAAGAAAAAAGGAATCTACATTTATATTGTAAATAATCACCCTCTAATACAATAAAACTATTAGTTCAAATATATTTAAAGTAGTATAACAACAAAGTTATCTCTTTTTCTTTATTTCCCACCAAATATATACCTTTTGCCATACATTATAAAATTCTGATTCTTCTTGATTGTTTAATGCCCTATAGATTCTGTATAGGGTTCAGATCAGGCGAGTTTTCTGGCCAATCAAGCACAGTAACTCCACGGTCATTGGGCCACATTTCAAGTTGGAAAACTGGCCATTTCTGACCTCCAGAGGGCCTCTGGTGGGGGAGAAGGCCGTTTTTGTTCTTCCCAGGCTCTTAGAAAGGTCTGGAGCTTGGAGAAAGCAAAAAATGGGCCTTCAAGTTCACCGAGAAGTTGGCAAACGGGCCATTTTCTGCCTCCCAGGGGAGTGGGGATGGCCTTTTTTGCCCTCCCAGGCTCCTAGAAAGGCTCTGAAGTCTGGGGAGAGTGAAAAATGAGTGTACCATCATGTGCCGGGAGTAGGGGTATGAGTGTCACACACGCAGGTGCAGGGGGGGCTGTATGAAATTATGGGTATGGGCATGTACACACGCAACTTTCCCATGAGATCCCCCCTCTTGGCACGTGAACCAAAAAAGGTTCGCCATCACTGTCCTAGAGCACTTTGATTTCTTCATTTTATGTTACTTTACTTGTCTATTTGTGGTTTCACCAGTGCTTGCTTAGAGGAAATGGTACTTCTTATTGACCTTCCAATGCACTATTGTTGTTTCTTTTTTCATGCCATTGTTTGTAGTCACTAGTGTTTTTTTGTAGCAGCTAACCAGTTGTTTCGGCTTCTTTGCACTTGCTGTCTATTGTTGTCTTCTCAATTCTGGCTTTGCATGGATTTGTTCTTAAGGCTTGGTCTTGTGCAACCAGAATTAGCCTCTCCTGTTTCTTTCTTCAACTTTCCTGCTCTCAGACACTGCCAGGCCTTGTTGTTATCTGCTCTGCAGTGACAAAAAAAATGTACCTCTACTTACGAACTTAATTCATTCTGTGACCAGGTTCTTTAATAGAAAGGTTTGTAAGAAGAAACAATTTTTCCCATAGGAATCAATGTAAAAGCCAATAATGCATGCGGTTGGGGAAACCACAGGGAGGGTGGAGGCCCTGTTTCCTTCCAGGAGATTCCTAGAGAGGCCCCACAGAGGCTTCTCCCTGCCTTTTCTGGCCCTGATTCCTCCCAGGAGATTCCTAGAGAGGCCCCACGGAGGCTTCTCCCTGCCTTTTCCAGTTAGTTTCGGAGGCTCGGGTTTGTAAGTGGAAAATGGTTCTTGAGAAGAGGCAAAAAAATCTTGAATACCGGTTCTTATCCAGAAAAGTTCATAAGTTCTTAAATAGAGGCACCACTGTACTTTGCCTTGCCATTATTTTTTTCTATTCTTCATTTGGTCTTTCTTGTAGATCAGTTTGACTCCTACAGTAAGCTTTCCTAGTATGCTAGCTTCAGTGAATTCTTTCAATGTACTTGCAGAATTCTTCACCCACCTATTTTCCTTGGCAAGTAGACTCTGTCAATGTCACTCCAATGATGGGCATGATTCATTGTCATTATTTTTCTGATTTTCCTATCTAGGGCTTTTATTCCCATCCGTTATTCCAACTGTGCATCTAATGACTAGAATTGCAACACATGTTAATTGCCTTGATCATATTTCATCCACTGAGGTTGAACCTTAACATCTTCTTCACTGTGTTGATGTAGCCACTTCAGCCAGAGTTCTTGATGTTATTTCTATAGGACATCTTGATTTCTTCAGCTTTCATTATTTTCCCCTGGAGCTGGTGAGGGTGGCACATTTGAAAATGTACATATGGACAATGTTGAGTAGCTACTCTATTTCAGATAGTTTTCTATACAGCTTTAGACCACCTATTTAAAGAAGGTGGAAATAGCTAAGCAGGTATGTTTGATGTTTGATAGCTATGGCATGACTTGTTTAGTATCATTGATTGAGAAATTCATGCAGTAAGAAATAGTAGTGATGATAGCAAATATCCTTTGTAAATTCCTCACTTGATAGTAACTTCTTCTAGTCTATCACTATTGACCAGCAACTATGTCTTCCAGTGTGCCATTGATCTTTGCACAAAGCTTCTGATATTTCTACTGAACCCTGTTACTTCTAGGCCATGTAGCAGGGAGTCAAATGCCTTCTTCCTTCTTTTCCAATATTTTTAGCATCATCTTGTCAATTAGGATCTGATCTTTTATTCCTCTGCTGTTTGGGTGATTTTCTTTCTGGTCAGGTAGAAAGAGCTTCTTTTCAATAAAAATGCTGCTAATGTACCACATTGTTATAAAAATGCCGAATCCAGTGTAAATTTCTGACTTTGCAATAAATTAACAACAACAATAATAATACAACTATTATGAAATGATTTTTAAAAAATCCTTTTAAAGCCTTAATTTTTTTTAAATTCACTAAAACAACTTTGTTTTTAACAGTTGTCTTAAGTGGGCAGCTAACAGCCCAATCATTTTCCCATTGAATTCTTTGGGTCTGGACTTCCAGTCTGGATCGGGACCGCAGCGGAGGCTCCGGGGCAGGGCTCTGTCCCCGAGACTCCTTTCACCCCTCCAGAGGTCGCGGCTTGCGATCGGATCGGGTCCGGATGGCCTGATCCTAGAACAGGGGGCTTCCCTCTGTCTGAGGAGCCATCGCCGAAGCTCCGGAGACAGTGGTCTGCCCTACAGCTCTGGACAAGGGAGAACCGATCCTCTGCTCTCAGAGGATACGGCCATTGCGATCCCCCCAAACCAGTGGGAAGCGGGAAAGAACAGAAAGAAAGTAAAGATTTTCTGAAGTTTTACAGAGCAAAAAAGAATACTAAAAGAGAAGAAGAATCAAGGTAAAAATTTCATTGTTCCATGTTAAAAATAGAAGATCGGAGTACAGAGAAAGTTATAAGTGAAAGTTTTCTTAACAAGGCGAAGGTGAAAGTTATTAGAAAATTCGTATCCAGTCGGTAAACAACAGCTGGATCTATTTTTTTTCACTTTCGTTTCCTGAGCTGAATTTGAACTTGAACTTTTGAACCTTTAAAAATTGGAAGAAAATTGACTATAAAATATAAATTCGACATGACATTATGAAAGATATAATTTGATAAAGCTGAATAAAAATTGGAATTCCTAAATCTCTGGAAAAATACTGAATCCCGGGCCCTACTTTTGACAGCGGAGGGATCAAATTCCCTTTGTTTCAACTTCTAACTTTTAACGTTAAAATGAAATAAACCAGCATTTTGAAAATAAATAAAAAGACACAATGAACTGATGGATTAAAACTAAGAAGACTTATACTGTTGGACTGCTTGTGTTTGGATCGTCGCTTTTGGATTATTGGCTGTCCCGTCGGAATCGCAGTGGAGAGATCGTCTGTTTATCCTGGGCTGCGATAGTAGGATTCACTGTAAAATCTGGAACTGATTGGACTTTGACTTTGATACTGTGACTGTATAAATTTTAACAAGATTTGGACTTTATTGGCATTGTTGGCATTTCGAGTCTTTGCAAAACTATCATCAAAGTTTTTGGAAAATCAAATAGAACTTCAATCAACAAGGAACCTTACGTTTAAAAGAAGAACATAAGTATATTATTGCTGAATATATCTGTATCTCACTCTTTTTTTTTGTCTTTCCATCACTTTTGCTCTCTTTCCCTTGCTCTCCTTATCTATTGATAATTGGTATTAACTTTTGAAAAAGAAAAACAGTTTGAAATAAATGTATTGCTAAATATTCCTTGGCTCCTCTCCTCTCCTGTGGTGATACCCCCTTCCTTTCGAGTTTGTCTCCTTTTCTTTTTTACCTCCTCTTTTTCTTCTTCCCTGCCTATTTCTATATCTTCTCTCCTTTCCCGCACTTCTCCCTTTTTAATTTCTTTTTTTCTCTTCTTATTTTTATTTTCATAAACAGAAGATTTATTAATTGAGATTGGTTTACTAAAATAATACTAAAATAATACATTATGTATTATTGGTTTTTTGAATCTGAAAGAGACTATATATCAAGGATAGATTTATATAGATTTTAAAGTATTAAGATTAAGAATTGTCTGCAAATTCGGTGTTAAAATTACTGACATTTTTGCTGCATCAACAGTGTTATTTTATTGAGACATCTTAAACAAAAATTAGTGAAAATTAATTGAATAGGTTTGGAATTTGTTGGTGTTCTCTTCCTCTTTAAAAAAAAATTAATAATAACAGGTTTACAAATATAAAATACCACAGAAAACTGTTGCAGAGTTAAGGATGTCGAGTACATCAACGTATACTAAAATGATTAAAAAACAAACATTAACTTCAGCTTCATCCCCTCAAGTGTCACCCCAGCCCTCTCCTGCACATCAAAGTGTTACTGCAACCATGCTAGCCAAGGAGAAGGAGAAAGAGAAAGCACAACAGCCTACCCTCGTAACAATACAAGAGACTTTAAATGCAATGAAAGAATTTATGCTTAAATCACAATAAGATGCAAATCAACAAAGAGAAGCCTTAAAAGCAGAAATGGGTGATTTAAAGGCGGACACAGGAGAGATGAAGGAGCAGATGAAGGAAATCCAGCAAACTCTGAAGGAAAATGAAGATAGGGTGAAGGCGGTGGAGGAGAAAACTGACAAAATGGAAAAGAGAATGGACTATTTTGAAGGCAGATCTGACGCACGTTATCGAAAATATGACGAATCAATTACACATCTTGAAGTTCAGCGAGCATCCTATGGTCTAAGATTCCAGAACATAATAGAAGAAAAAGATGAAGATTTACAAGCAACCATGGCAGAAACCATTGGAGGAATCCTCCAGATAGACCCTACAGAAATAATAAAAGAAATTGATGAAGTCTTCAGAATTTCAACTAGCTACATACGTCGACACAACCTTCCGAGAGAAGTTCACATCAAATTTGTAAAAAAAACCATGAGAGATGATATTTTGAAATGGACAAGAAATGGAAAATTACAACACAAGGGAAAAGGAATTAAAATATTGAAACAAGTTCCAAGAAGCGTAAGAGAAAGCAGAAGAGACTACCATTTTTTGACCAAAATTCTGATTAAAGAAAACATAACTTTCCATTGGCTTATTCCAGAAGGATTATCACTCTACTGGCAAACTAAAAGATACAAAATAGAAAATTTGGATGCAGCAAGAGACTTTTATGAAAATAGTGAACAAAGTCTATATATGGATTAACAAGAAGAAACTGTAAAAAGTTAAAATAAATAAGCAAATAAATAAGTGAACTGTATTGGTAGAGATAAGATTTAAGTGTTATATTAGAATTAGTTGGAAGAAGATTCCAGAACTATACTAGAATCAGTTTATATATGAAGATTTATTATGAGAAGTTTAACATAAAGATGGGGTTGTATCTTCCCCGCTTATTTCAAAAGTACAAATTTCAATACAGAAAAAAGAATACATAAAAAATACTTAAATTCAACTCATTATTATGAATGAAAAGAAGAAATTTGTTTAATGTATGTTTGTCTGGTTTGTCCATTTTACGAAAATTAATAAAATTTATGTAAAAAAAAAAGAATTCTTTGGGTCTTAGTTCACTGTGTGTGTGTGAAATAATTGTGTAATATTTTGATGAAACTTCTGTGAATGAGGATGTTGAAATTCTGCGACTTTTAGTCTACCAGAGGAAATCACAAGGTTATTTTAAAATGTTTGTCTTCTGATTAAAAATAGCTTAGAAGGGATAGCTGTTATCTAAAGTTGCCCGAGCTAAATCTTGGGTAAACTAAGATGGTTTAAAAACAAAAAAGAGGACTCTTATCTCCAGTTGGTAATGCAGACACGTAGTTTATAATTCAGGTACATGCAATCTCATAAAACTGGGTTAACTAAGCCAATTATGGTTACATTTAAAAAAAAAAGAATTAAAATCTTTTTTACTAAAAAATCAACTTTAGAAAGAAAAAACATGTAGAATTTCCCCCAAAAAGCGATTTTTGCACAAAGCTTCTGATTATTAGCCCTGATTATCTCAGGGACCGCCTTCTGCTGCACGAATCCCAGCGACCAGTTAGGTCCCACAGAGTGGGCCTTCTCCGGGTCCCGCCAACTAAACAATGTGGTTTGGCGGGACCCAGGGGAAGAGCCTTCTCTGTGGTGGCCCCGGCCCTCTGGAACCAACTCCCCCCAGAGATTAGAATTGCCCCGACCCTCCTCGCCTTTCGTAAACTCCTCAAAACCCACTTCTGCCGTCAGGCATGGGGGAATTGAGATTCTCCCCCTTAGGCCTTTATAATTTATTTATGTATGGTATGTTTTGTATGTATGTTTGGTTTTATAATAAGGGTTTTTAATTGTTTTACTATTGGATTGTCACATGTTGTTTTATCACTGTTGTTAGCCACCCCAAGTCCACGGAGAGGGGCGGCATACAAATCCAATCAATCAATCAATCAATCAATCAATAAATACATTTTTATTTGATACAGTTGCTCCATCAAGCCACCAAGGACAAGATCAGTCCAGAATAATAAAGCTTGGGAATGCCATCCTCAAAGGATCACTGCTCCCAGGCTTGAAGATGGAATCTCCTGAAGAAATGGCAAGAAGTCTTCTAGCAGCAGCAAAGAGAAGGTATGATCTGGAAGTCCACTTCCCAAGGCTCCACCCTTCCATGCTGTTTTGCAGCTTCAGTAGCACTGTGAATGATGTCTACTTGGACCTCTGCCTCATCTTTCTCCTTTTGCGCTTCAGCCTGGCCATTCACTTCTTTCGCCACTTAGCTCTCATAGTGGGGCGAGGCCTCTGGGATCACTCCTTAGAAATAGACGGCCAAGCTATGGACGGATGGCGATGGATCGACGAGACCACGCCAACTACTGCCAAGCACCTCGCAAACAAAATTGTGCCGTCGGCAAACGGTAGAAAGACAATTATGGTTACATTAAACCTAGATTGTAAGCTTCCTCTGCCATGTTTCTCATGTCAGGGATTGGTTCTGACAATGTAATGCACATTGAGATTTCAAAGACCTTCAGAAGTATTAGCAGAGATCAAATATATTGAATCAACCTAAAGCTGCAAACCACCAGATCAGAGATGGCGAACCTTTTTTGGTTCGTGTGCCCAAAGTGTGTGTGTGTGCATGTGTTGGCATGTGTGTACGTACCCACACCCCTTACCCCCATGCACGCACACACACCTACACATGTGCACAATCACCCAATCTGCATGCATGCATACAGGCATGCATACACAGGGCCGCCGATAGGGGGGTACTACTGGTACTGGTGTACCGGGCCCGGCCATGAGGGGGCCCGGTTTTGCCCGCCGTCGCACATGCGCAGTACCGGCCCTCTCTTGCCTGCCTCACCAACAAAAAAGGCGGGCCCTCTGGCCCTCGCGAGGCAGGACTCAAAGAAGCCCCGACGGAGCCTTTGGCAGCGCAGTCCTCCAGTCCCAGAGTAAAGCGTGCGGCGAAGGTAGGAGCCCCTTTGGGGTGGCGGTTGCAACTTGCGCTTGTGTTAAATTTTGTTTCTTTCCTAAGCAGCCTTCTGTGTAAAAAAATCCATTTGGGAACGAGTCGTTCCCAAATGGATTTTTTTACACAGAAGGCTGCTTAGGAAAGAAACAAAATTTAACACAAGCGCAAGTTGTAGGCTTCCCACGCGTGCGCCAGCGTCCCCCAAAAGGCCCCCCCCGCGCACCCTTTTCCAAGGGCGCGCACGAAGCCGCGGCTGCCCCCCCGCGCCTCTAGCCCCCTCGCGCCCCCCCTGGCTACTCGCTGCTGCCCTCGCCCACCCGTCCGCTCCGCCTCTCTTCCCTGCAGGCATTCTCACAGCGGGGGCCACCGCGCTCTCTCCATCTCCCTGCTAGCCTGCCCGGAGCATTCAAAGTAAGAGCGAAGGTTTTTCTTACTTTGAATTTTCCGGGTTGGGCTGCTGGCAGCAAGGGGGTGGAGAAAGCGCGCGTCAGCCCACACGCCCGACATTCCAGGCACCGTCCCCTGACCCCGGTTTCCTGGATTCCTGGTGGCGCTGACCGAGCCCTGACCAGCGGGCTCCCGGGTCCCGACCGAGCCCTGCGGCGGGAATGAAGCGAGTGGGGCGCTCCCCGCCCGGCTGCGGCTCTTGCCCTCATCGGGGAAAGGGAGGGGAGGGGAGGGAAAGAGAGGGCCAGGAGGACACAGAAGGGAAGGAAGGAAGGAAAAATAGGGAGGAAAGGAAGGGAAAGACGGAGGGGAAGGAAGGGGAAGAGGGAGGAGAAGGAAACAGGAAGAAGAGATAGGTTGGTTGGTTGGAATGAAGGAAGAAGGGAAAGAAGGAGAAAGGGGAAGGGAAGGAAGGAAAGGAAAAGAGGGAGGGGGGAAAGGAAGGAAGGAGAGATAGGTTGATTGTAATTGAAAATTACAATTGAAAGTAATTGAAAATTACTTTCACCAGCCTCCGGAGAACGAGAGAGAGTGAGAGCGATGACAGAACAAGATAGAGAGAAAGTGAGAGAGAGAGAGAGAAATAGGGGGAGAGAAAGCGATAGCAAGAGAAAGAGAACGAGAGAGAGAAAGAGTGTGAGAGAGAAAGCAAGAGAGAGAAAGAAAGAAAACAAGAGAGGGAAAGTGAGAAAAAGAGAGAGAGAGAAAGAGGGGGAGAGATAGAGAAAGAGAGAGAAAGAAAAGAGAGAGAGATCAGAGAGGAAGGAAGAGTGAGAGAGAGGTAGAAAGCAAGATAGAGAAAGAGAGAGAGAAAGAAAGTAAGAGATGAGAGAGGAAGGAAGAGAGGAAGAAAGCAAGATAGAGAAAGAGAGAGAGAGAGAAAGAAAGAAAGAGAGAGAGAGAGGAAGAGAGTGAGAGAGGAAGGAAGCAAGATAGAGAAAGAGAGAGAGAGAAAGAGAGAGGGGGAGAAAGCAAGATAGAGAAAGAGAGAGAGAGAGAGAAAGAGAGAGAGAAATGAGAGAGGAAGGAAGAGAGTGAGAGAGAGGAAGAAAGCAAGATAGAGAAAGAAAGAAAGAGATGAGAGAGGAAGGGAGTGAGAGAAAGAGAAAGAAAGCAAGAGAGAGAAAGAGAAAGAAAGAGATGAGAGAGGAAGGAAGAGAGTGAAAGAGAGGAAGAAAGAGAGAGAGAGAAGAGTGGAAGGAAGAGAGAGAGAAATGATAGAAAAAAGGGGAGAAAAAAAGAGAAATGAGAAAATGATTGAGGCAGAGAATGACAGAAAAGAGAGAGAAACAGAGGGAGAAGTGATTCTTGATTTAAAGCATATGGTAAAAGCACTTAAATAATAACAGAGAAAAAAACCCAGCCCTCACCTGTTTTTATTAATAGTTTTTCTGGTTGTTTTAGTTTTAATAGTAATGGATTTTGGTTTTTTAAAATTATTATTGACAAAATTGAAAGGGTCCAAAGACGGGCTACAAGAATGATGGAAGGTCTTAAGCATAAAACGTATCAGGAAAGACTTCATGAACTCAATCTGTATAGTCTGGAGGACGGAAGGAAAAGGGGGGGACATGATCGAAACATTTAAATATGTTAAAGGGTTAAATAAGGTCCAGGAGAGAAGTGTTTTTAATAGGAAAGTGAACACAAGGACAAGGGGACACAATCTGAAGTTAGTTGGGGGAAAGATCAAAAGCAACCTGAGAAAACATTATTTCACTGAAAGAGTAGTAGATGCTTGGAACAAACTTCCAGCAGACGTGGTTGGTAAATCCACAGTATCTGAATTTAAACATGCCTGGGATAAACATATATCCATTGTAAGATAAAATACAGGAAATAGTATAAGGGCAGACTAGATGGACCATGAGGTCTTTTTCTGCCATCAGTCTTCTATGTTTCTATGTTTCTATTAATTTCTTTTAATTAAAAATAAGGGATTTATTTATTTCTTTATTTATTTAGTTTTTATTTCTATGCCGCCCAGTCCCAAGTTTTTCCTTATTTCCAGATTGCATTTCTTCTTGGTGAGGTTCTGTCCATTGCTTCTTGTACTACCTTCAGGTGGCATGGAGAATAAATAGATGCCATCTGCTCTGTGGCAGCCCTTTAAGGATTGGGAAACTACTATTATATTCCCCCTCAGTTTTCTATTTATTGAGCTAAACATACTCATTCTCTTAGCCCTTGTTCATAGGATTTAGCCTCTAGGCCAGGCGTGTCAAACTCAATTTCATTGAGGGCCACATCAGGGCTGTGTTTGACCTCAGAGGGCTGGGGGAGGGCTTGCCCAGGGTGTGTGGCCATGGTGGGCATGGCACCGGATTTGGGGGGCAGTAGTTTTAAAATGGCCGGGGGGGGGCAGACACTTAGGCTGTATGGGGCCCCAAAATTCCTGATGGTGGCCCTGTGCATACAGGCCTCACTGAAACCTAGGATGGTGAAACAACGGGCAAACAGGCAAGCAGGAAGTCCGGAAAAACAGACTTTTGGTGTGCCTGCTGTGCTGTTTTTTGTACTCTGGAGGGTTCAGGGAAGCTTCCCGAAGTCCCGGAATACGAAAAACAGCAAATGGGCTAACCGGAAATCTGTTTTTCTGAACTTCCAGTTTGTCTGTTGGACTTTTTTTTTTTTTTGCACTCCGGGGCTTTAGGGAAGCTTCCTTGAAGCATCTGGAGGGCGAAACGCTCTTCCCCAAGGCTGAAAATCAGCTGACCAGAATGCATGCATGCTGGAGCTGATAAAGGGCAACGCCTCGCATGCCCTCCAATATGGCTCCATGTGCCACTTGTGGCATGCATGCTATAAATTTCCCATCACGGCAGTAGATCATTTACTTATTCTATAGTGAATTTCTTTTGCATCAAAACTTGGATAAGTATGCCATAATTATTTTAATGGCAGCCTCGCTACTCTGGGAGGCAATGTTCATGTGGATTCTTTATACACCTTCCTTTACTACTTCAAATTCAGCAGTCTTTTCAACTTCTTCTCCTTGAGCAGAAAGGACATTAATAGTCATTTCTACAAATCAATGCCAGGTAAGACAGTGATACAATGATACCTTGTCTTACAAACTTAATTAGTTCCAGGACAAGGTTCTTAAGGTGAAAAGTTTGTAAGACGAAACAATGTTTCCCGTGGGAATCAATGGAAAAACGATTAATGGGTGCAAGCCCAAAATTCACCCCTTTTGCCAGCCGAAGCGCCCGTTTTTGTGCTGCTGGGATTCCCCTGGGGCTCCCTTCCATGGGAAACCCCACCTCCAGACTTCTGTGTTTTTGCGATGCTGCAGGGGAATCACAGCAGGAGAATTACAGCATTGCAAAAACGAGCGCTTCGCTGGCAATGGAAGTCCGGAGGTGGGGTTTCCCAGCGAAGGGAGCATCAGTGAAATCTCAGCATCGCAGAAACACTGAAGTCCTCAAAACCCCACCTCTGGACCTCTGTGTTTTTGTGATGCTGTGATTTCACTGAGGCTCCCCTCGCTGGGAAACCCCACCTCCAGACTTCCATTGCCAGCGAAGTGCTCGTTTTTGCAATGCTGGGATTCCCCTGCTGGGATTCCCCTGCAGCATCACAAAAACACAGAAGTCCGAAGGTGGGGTTTCTCATGGAGGGGAACCTCAGGGAAATCCCAGCAGCGCAAAAATGGGTGCTTCGCTGGCAACGGAAGTCCGGAGGCGGGGCATCCCAGCGGTGGCAGTGGCTTTGTAAGGTGAAAATAGTTTGTAAGAAGAGCCAAAAAAAATGTTAAACCCCGGGTTTGTATCTCGAAAAGTTTGTATGATGAGGCATTTGTAAGACAAGGTATCACTGTATTTTCATTGCAACAGTAACAGTAGCAGTCCCTCCCCTAACTGTATTTCAGTGTGAACTAGACACGGGCTTGTCTGAGACTTTCTCAGGTGACTTTCTTGGCCTAAGCTCAACCCACCTTATCTGATCATTGGCACTCACTCTTCCTCCTACCCTTCAAGGTCACTCCCACTGCCTGCTACATTAGTGGCCCGGCACCAGTCTCTTTATTTCTTGGGAGTGGCTTTTGCTGGGGTACACATTCATTATAGTTGATGCTCCCTTTTAATATAGATTGGGTTTGCATGTTATAGCAAGTCAAAAATTTTATCCATGGCTTTTTGAAAAACCTACCCACTGTTGGGTGTGCATATCTTGCAAAATACAAACTGTACTTTAAAGCCATCACAGGCAATGTTTTGGAATAAAACCCATGATATACGAGCTATAACCTATTGCTGAACTGCTGATACAAAAGACAGCAATTTGCTAGTAAATGCTTCAAGTTCTCAAGTTTTCCCTGCCAGGTTAAAAAAAAATGGTACAACATATCTTTTGCGATTCCAAATCGGTATATTGGAGCTGGATTCCAAATGGTAATCTTTTTCAGAGCGGGCTACAAACTGGCAATTAAGGAATCGCATCTAAGAGCAGCTTTACAGAGACAGAAATTTTCTACAGTACTTGATTCATCTTCTTCTAAATAAAGATCTGAATTTTTACGATCCATATATATTGGTTTCACATATGGCAGAGCCAATTTTCTGTCAAACACTTTTGCAATGAAAACTTAAACAATGTGTTATTAAATAATAACATGGCACCTATTACACTTTGTTCCCAGAGCTTTCAAACTCTTCCTCATGACCTTATAAACATTCATGAGAACCTCATAGGTCTTATGGAATACCAAATGGAATGCTTTTTTAAAAAAATCCAGCACCTAGTGAGGTATGAACTCAATCTGAGTATCAGCTCAGAGATGCTGAAATATGTTGGATCATTGTTTTTGGTTTCAACATTTCATCACATTGTTTAATTACTCTGAGCCAAACGAAACTGTCATCTAAAAAATTGTACAATTGCAAGAGTGGCTTTTTAAAAGCAAGGCTTGAAGCTAAGGAGAATTGGATTCAGACTGGATCCTGGCAGTTCAAATTAGTATTTATTTGGAGGACCACTAGGTCATCCTTGGCTCACTGAGAAATAAAAAACTCATTCCAGAAGGTGGCCATAGAAAACAAATAGGAATGCAAAAATCAAATTACATGGATATATATATTTATTTATTTATTGGATTTGTATGCCGCCCCTCTCCGGAGACTCGGGGCGGCTAACAGCAACAATAAAGCAGTGTACAATAGTAGTCTGATGTTAGAAATAATTAAAAGCCCATTAATATAAAAAAAACCAAACATACATACATACCATGCATAGAATTGTAAAGGCCTAGGGGGAAGAGGGTCTCAATTCCCCCATGCCTGACGGCAGAGGTGGGTTTTAAGCAGCTTACGAAAGGCAAGGAGCGTGGGGGCAATTCTAATCTTTGGGGGGAGTTAGTTCCAGAGGGCCGGGGCCGCCACAGAGAAGGCTCTTCCCCTGGGTCCCGCCAAACGGCAGTCTTTAGTTGACGGGACCCGGAGAAGACCCACTCTGTGGGACCTAACTGGTTGCTGGGATTCGTGCAGCAGAAGGCGGTCCCTGAGATAATCTGGTCTGGTGCCATGAAGGGCTTTATAGGTCATAACCAACACTTTGAATTGTGATCGGAAACTGATCGGCAACCAATGCAGACTGCGGAGTGTTGGTGTAACATGGGCATATTTGGGAAAGCCCATGATTGCTCTCACAGCTGCATTCTGCACGATCTGAAGTTTCTGAACATTTTTCAAAGGTAGCCCCATGTAGAGAGCATTACAGTAGTCGAGTTTCGAGGTGATGAGGGCATGAGTGACTGTGAGCAGTGATTCCTGGTCCAGATAGGGTCGCAACTGGTGCACAAGGCGAACCTGGGCAAACGCCCCCCTCGCCACAGCTGAAAGATGTTTCTCTAATGTGAGCTGTGGGTCGAGGAGGACGCCTAAGTTGCGAACCTTCTCTGAGGGGGGCAGTGATTCTATTATATGTAGTAAGTAGAAGGGCTCTGCTTGCTACTTAGAATCAAAGGACTCTCTACATTTAAATATGTTTTTAATTCCTTGCCAGTGAGAGACTTTTTAAAAAAATTCAGTGAAAATAAAAGGTATGGGACCTTAAGACTGCAAATGTTTACAAATCAGGAATGTCAAAATTTGTAACTGGCTTCCATGCAGTTGTTAACTAGATTGTTGATGTTTAATATGGTTTTATTTTGAAAACTCAAATTGAAAATCCCCTTTGGAGAACTAACCTTAAAACTATTTTATTCTGACTCAATGATCAGATGGTAAAATTTCTATGGACCAATCCATAGATTAGAGTCGCCTCACCATTTTACCTTATAATTGCAGAATTTAAGCTCTCTTTCCGGATAACAGAAAGACATTTTTTTTAAAGATACTAACAAATACAGGACAGAGACATGGGTCAGAGAATAGAATTCTTTATTGGCCAACTGTGATTGGACACACAAGGAATTTGTCTTTGGTGCATATGTTCTCAATATACATAAAAGAAAAGATACGTTTATCAAGAATCATGAGGTACAACACTTAATGATTGTTGAAAGACTTAATGAACTCAATCTGTATAGTCTGGAGGACAGAAGGAAAAAGGGGGACATGATCGAAACATTTAAATATGTTAAAGGGTTAAATAAAGTCCAGGAGAGAAGTGTTTTTAATAGGAAAGTGAACACAAGAACAAGGGGGCACAATCTGAAGTTACCCTGTTTCCCCGATAGTAAGACACCCCCGATTGTAAGACGTATCGGGGGTTTCAGGGGGGTCGGCTAATATAAGCCGTACCCCAAAAGTAAGACATATGTCTTACTTTTGGGGAAACACGGGGGTATTGCTGCCTCCCTCTCATCTAGCTGCGTGCCGCCTCCTGCCCACGTCCGCACCGTCCCCCTCTCCATACGTCGCCGCGTCTGCCACCTCCCTCTGATCTTAATGAGCGCCGCTTCCTGCCCACTTCCGCGCCACCCCCCCTCCATACGTCACCGCGTCTGCCGCCTCCGTCTGATCCAAATGAGCGCCGCCTCCTGCCCACTTCCGCGCCGCCCCCTCCATACGTCACCCTGTCTGCCGCCTCTGTCTGATCCAAATGAGCGCCGCCTCCTGCCCACTTCCGCGCCGGCCCCCTCCATACGTCACCGCGTCTGCCGCCTCCGTCTGATCCAAATGAGCTCCGCCTCCTGCCCACGCCTACGCCGTCCCCCTCTCCATACATCGCCGCGTCTGCCACCTCCCTCTGATTTTAATGAGCGCCGCCTCCTGCCCACTTCCGCGCCGCCCCCCTCCATACGTCACCGCGTCTGCCGCCTCCGTCTGATCCAAATGAGCGCCGCCTCCTGCCCATGCCTACGCCGTCCCCCTCTCCATACGTCGCCGCGTCTGCCACCTCCCTCTGATTTTAATGAGCGCCGCCTCCTGCCCACTTCCACGCCGCCCCCCTCCATACGTCACTGCGTCTGCCGCCTCCGTCTGATCCAAATGAGCGCCACCTCCTGCCCACGCCTGCGCCGTCCCCCTCTCCATATGTCGCCGCGTCTGCCACCTCCCTGTGATCTTAATGAGCGCCGCCTCCTGCCCACTTCCGCGCCGCCCCCCCTCCATAAGTCACCGCGTCTAAATGTTAATTTTATGGTTAAAACAAAAAATTCGACAATTTTTTTCCAATATAAGACATACCCTGAAAGTAAGACATAGTGGGGCTTTTGGGGATAAAAAGAAAGTAAGACACTGTCTTACATTCGGGGAAACACGGTAGTTGAGGGAAAGATCAAAAGCAACATGAGAAAATATTATTTTACTGAAAGAATAGTAGATCCTTGGAACAAACTTCCAGCAGACGTGGTAGATAAATCCACAGTAACTGAATTTAAACATGCCTGGGATAAACGTATATCCATCCTAAGATAAAATACAGAAAATAGTATAAGAGCAGACTAGATGGATCATGAGGTCTTTTTCTGCCGTCAGACTTCTATGTTTCTATGTTTCTATGTTGAAGAAACAATCAATATTAATGCAAATCTTAAAAATCCAAACTGAAAAATAAAATATGAAAATAATAAAATAAGATAAAATATGACAATAATAAAATAAAATAAAAATCCAAACTGAAATAGCATTGTTTATATATAAATTGAAACCTCTGGATATAATGTTATATAACTGATTTCAATGCAACCACGTTCCTGTTCTAAATTTAGTTGAGTAACAGTCTAGAGCCTTCTCCAGGAAAAACATTCTAATTATGAAAATGATTGTCATAGGCAAGATATACAAGGAATACTGTAATGTTGAAATAGATTTTGAGATTAGCATCCAATCAACAATTGCATTATACTTTAGAAATAACAAAGAAGCGATTTAAGTCTTAATCTGGGCAGGCTTCCAAACATGAAGATATTAAATTCATATGAAAGTTCATCCCCCCCCCCCAAAAAAAAAGTATTTATTTCATTATATTTTTAAAGATTAAAAGTAGATATTTTTGCATTACTATTGGACTCCGTCTAGGTCAGTGATGGCAAACCTTTTTTTCCTTGGGTGCCAAAAGAGTATGTGTGTGTGTGCTATCATGCATGTGTGAGTGCCCACCATAGTTCCCTCTAAGCTGAGCAGTGAGCCATGGCTCACTTAAAAATCATCACCAACTCAGAGTTTTTCAAACCTGCCCAGAAGCCGATCGCCAACCTTTTGCAAAACCAGATTGCCTATCTTTTGCAAAAGGTTCTCCCACCGGATCTTCCACTAGCACCCTGTAAACAGGCTCAAGCAGCGGGGTGCTGAAAGAGGAGGTGGTGGAGGCGAGGGGCTTACAGCTGTCCCCAACCCCCCACGCAGCACAATGGAAAGAGAGAGAAATTCAAAGGAAAGGAGGCAGAGAAAGAGAGGGAAAGAGTGAGAGGGAAGGAGAGAGAGAGGAAGAGAGAGAAACAGATAGAAAAAAGAGAGGAAGGAAAAGAGAAAGAAAAAGAATGGGAATAAGGAAGAGAGAAAGAAAATCAAAATCTAGTTTGAAACTGGCTCAACTATTTAAGTGGCATTTTGATATTGATAGAGTTGCCCTATTATGAGCTCACTGTTATAGACACACAGTACAGTATTTTATTTTGAAATTCTCTGAGGCAAAACAGGGTGGGTTTTTTGTTTGTTGTTTGTTTATTTATTTATTTAATTTATTTATTATTTCTGTGCCGCCCAGTCCCGAAGGGACTGCCGCTCAGACACTATACTTTTCCGCCCCCCCCCAAAAAATTAGAGGGAACACTGGTGCCCACACCCATAATTCAATACCTGGGGAGGCAAAAACAGCTTCCCCCACAACCAGAGGCCCTCTGGAGGCTGGAAATGGCCTATTTCCCAACTTCTGATGGGCCCAGTAGGATCATGTTTTGCCCTCCCCAGGCTCCAAAGGCTTCCCTGGAGCCGGGACAGGGTAAAAATGCTCTTCCCCATCCCCCCCTGGAGGCTGTCTGGAAGCCAAAAATGCCCTCCCAGAGTCTCTGTGTGAGCCAAAAATCAGCTGGCCGGCACACACATGCACATTGGAGCTGAGCTAGGGCAACAGCTCACGTGCCAGCAGATATGGCTCCGTGTGCCACCTGTGGCAACTGTGCCATAGGTTCGCCATCACTGACCTAGGTCGTTCAAGTATCACGTGGTTCGGTCTTCCAGCCCCAGTTTAGGTTAGTCATAATGTCAAATATTTTTTTGTTCCATATATTTAGAAAAAAATTATGTTTTGCAATCTCATCTATTACAACACAGACACTAAGTTTTGCGTGTACTGAGCACTACATTTTTAAAAAAACACGTCTTAGATATAATAATGTGATTAGCAGACTTGTGTGCATATCTCTGTGAAATTCATAGACTCAAGTAATGAAAGAAAATTATTTAAATTGGAATCATAAATCATTTTAAAGAGCATGGGAAATTTCTGTAATTAATTTACTATTTCCAAATAAAATTCCTCAAGGGGGGAAAAAAATGGTGGGAAGAGAGAGAAGGAGGAATGTGACAGGGGTCAATTTTAACTGCCCAAAAGAAATGGATTAATGTTCTACCCCATTCCAAACCATTTCGAATATGAATTATTTAGTAATATCAAGGAGTCCAGGCAAAATTAAAGATGAGCGTGTGAGAATGGAATAAAAGAGAAACAAAGTATAATTAATTTATTGTTGCATATAAACACAAATAGCATCCCGCTCATTTATTTTTACTGGCTATTCTCATATTGAATTATAGCTGCCACTTAAAAATGTCCAAAATGTTGGAGAAGATTTGCAGCAATTATGATGATCATATAAGAAAATGATTTTGTAACTTTTTATGAGCATGCTAAGAGTTCAGAAACAGTAGCTTTTCAGCAATCACAGCTATAACAAATATGCATGCATTTCAGAAAAATCACATCATTTAGACAACAGAGCCCAATTCCTTGACCAGCATAGAAATCCAAATTAAAGCATCACTGACAAATTGGTGTCTAATCACAATTCCCCCAAAGGAACCCGCACTTATCTAGATATCTACTTTCACTTTTGTACTTACTGTTCGTAGTGTTGGAAATAGGGTTTTTTTTTGTTAATATTTAATGAAAATCCCTAAATTGAATTCATTATTCTCTGTCCTGCAATTTGGAGTTATGAATAATAGTTTTTGCCAAAACATTCCAGGTAGTGGTGGATTGCTCCTGGTTCAGCCTGGTTCTGTGCCTGGAACGCTTCTGTACCGATTACTGATTCCAGCTATTGATATCTATCTATCTATCTATCTCAGTGTTTTTCAACCAGTGTGCCGTGGCACACTAGTGTGCCGCGAGACATGGTCAGGTGTGCCGCCAAGCTCAGAGAGAAAGAAAGAAAGGAAGAGAGAGAGAAAGAAAGAGAGAAAGAAAGCAAGAGAGAGAGAAAGCAAGAGAGAGAAAGAGCGCGCGCGAGAGAGAAAGAGAACAAGAGAGAAAGAAAGCAAAAGAGAGAGAGAAAACAAGAGAAAGAAAGAGAGACAGCAAGAGAGAGGAAGAAAGCAAGAGAGAGAGAAAGAGGGAGGGAAGGAGAGAGAGAAAGACATAGAGGGAGGTAGGGAGGGAGAGAGAAAAAGAGCAAAAAGAGGAAGGAAGGGAAAGAAAGAGGGATGGAGAGAGAGAGAAAGAGGAAGGAAGGGAGAGAAAGAGGGAGGGAGAAAGAAATAGAGTGAAGGGGATGAAGAGAGAGAGAGAATTTTTTTGTCCAAACTTTTTTTAGCGCCCCCCCCCCCCGCTCAATGTGCCCCAGGGTTTCGTAAATGTAAAAAATGTGCCGCGGCTCAAAAAAGGTTGAAAATCACTGATCTATCTATCTATCTATCTATCTATCTATCTATCTATCTATCTATCTTTATTCATTCATTCATTCATTCATTCATTCATTCATTTTACTTTTATGCCACCCAATCCTGAAGGACTCGGGAATCCCGAAGGATTCACAAGTACTATTACAAAATCAGGTATCTACATCCAATAACTGCAGCAGTAATAGTGAACCTTTTTTGGTTCGCGTGCCAAAAGGGTGTGTGTGTGTGTGTGTGTGTGTGTGTGTTTGCTAGCATGCCCACATCCCTTCCCTCCCCCCATGCATGCGCCCCACTGTGTTGTCCTCTGCGCATGCACACAGTGTTGGGTTTCACCACTCTAACACATGCCAGGTCACAAATTAAGTGACAAAAGGGGGCATGTACTCTGCAGACTATATAAACACTGCAGCGTAGATGATTCCTCCCTCCCCCCACTTTTTTTTTTTTGGCCCTGCTGAGCTTCTTTCCACCTCCTTCTATCTTCCTGTGTGCCCCATTGTCCTCGGCTGAGGACACATGTGTGAGATCAATCCGAAGGCATCCTCACACACGGAAGCATCCAGAAGTTATTAATATGTACTGGAATATAAGCATTTATGCCTGCATTCTGTAAATGCATGAATCAACAGAATTGTAAGTAAAGATTGCAGTTTATTTCCTCTTTATGAAGGAGTGATCATTCATTGCTAACAAATGGGATTCTAAGCCACACAATTGATCTTTTGCTATGCCGAATCTGTTGCAAATTAAGCCAGCTGAACTCTGCTAATACTAATAATATTAATAGCAACCAAATACCCAACACACAGGCCTTACTGAAGCCTGGCACATGAAAAAAAATGGGCAAATCTGAAGTTCGGGAAAATGCACTTTCCGTTTGCCATTTTGATGGTTTTTTCACTCCAGAGGGTTCAGGGAAACTTCCTGAAGCTCCAAGGTACAAAAAACAGCTCAATGGGCAGACTGGAAATTCAGAAAATGCACTTCCGGTTTGCCATTGTTCTGTTTTAGGCAATCTGGAGGATTCAGGGAAGCTTCCTGATGCTCCATAGTGCAAAAAACAGCACGACAGCACACCGGAAGTGCATTTTCTCGAACTTCTGCTCTGATAGTTGGGCGATTTTTTTTTGTCTCCAGGGCTCAGGGAAGCTTCCCTGAAGAATTCAGAGGGTGAAACAGCCTTTCCCAAGGCCGAAAATTAGTTGGCCCATGCGTGCATGCGCGTTGGAGCTGATACAGGGCAAAGTCTCATGTGCCTTCCAATATGGCTCTGCGTGCCACCTGTGGCACACGTACAATAGGTTTCCCATCATGGAACTACAGTATGTATTTATTTTTTATGTGAATAACTTTGCATTGACCTCTTTTAAATCTAGTTGTTATTTTCAGTTCACATCTTTAATTCATCAAAAAAAAATATCAAATTTTATTTATTTCTTTTATTAGCTAACCTACCCATCCTATCTAATTATATATTATCTGCAAATTTGATTTAAGTATTCTTGCCGTCCTTATACACATTGTGGAAGAATAAAAAATGCTGAATATTGTGACACCATTTAATTGAGAAAAAGTTATAGGTACCAATACTCCTGATTGTGATTTTTGAGTGAACTACAGTGTTTCCCCAAAAATAAGACCTGGTTTTATATTTTTTTGGAACCCTGAAATAAGTGCTTGACCTTATTGCCATGCACTTAAAAACCTGATTGGGCTTATTATCAGGGGATGTCTTATTTGTGGGGAAACAGGGTAGATAGCCACATAAACATCATTCCATTCAATCCATATTAGCTTGCTATTCAAAGTATGTGATAGCATATCTTCTTAATACTTTGCTTGCCATCATTTTATCTACAATATTCCCACAATCTATTGAATAAATTACTCGGTGAAAAATAAGGTAAGGTTGGTCTGGCAATATGTGCTCTTCAATATACCTATGTTTTGACAAACCCATGCTGACTTTTCACATTCTTTTCAAGCTTGTTATAAATAAATCTTTCTTATTAATTGTTTTAGAATTTTCCTATGTGTTGATATCACGATTGCCTGAGTCTCCACACGCCCTCCTTTTTTTTTGAAGACCTGGATAATATTTGATCTTTTCTCTTCATCTGCTCTCCAGGATTTCACAAAGATAATATTTAACATTATAATATGTATTAATCTGATGATATTACACACAGAGAATCAATTTGTAGTGGTTAAGGTATTAGGCTAGAAACTAGGAGACTGTGAAGTTCTCTCTAGTGCTATTTGATCAGTAAACATACTTATGGAGAATGTTGACTAACTTTTTTTTTTCATTTAGCTTTTGGGGAGAGGGAGGAAGATTTTTCTGTCATAGTCAAAAACATTTTAGTGCAGTGGTTCTCAGCCTTTCCAATGTCGCGACCCCTTAGTACAGTTCCTTATGTTGTGATGAACCCCAACCATAAGTCTAGCACCAATTCTCTCAACAGAACTTTAAGCTGATTGGCAGGGAGGTCAGAGGGAAACCCCACTGTAAATGCCTGATTGGTTGGATTGTAAAAATAAGTTCCAAGGCGCCAGAATAGAAGCTTTAGTACCTAACACCATGGGAAATTTGTCTTTTCCAATGGTCTTAGGCAACCCCTGTGAAACGGTGGTTCAACCCCCAAAGAGGTCCCAACCCATAGATTGAGAACCACTGTTTTAGTGGAAAGGAAGGATTTGTCTTTTTGTCACTCCTGACAAAAAAAATGTCTATTTTATAATATGTCTATTTTATAATTCTGTATATCACAAGTAAGTCCAGAAAAGTTCTTAAGTAGAGACGTTCTTAAGTAGAAGTACCACTGTATATATAAACATATTCTTACATATGCTCTCTAACAAACAATTTGGATTCAGAAAAAAACTATCCTGCAACCTGCAGCTCCTCCACTGCAAAAATATATGGACAACTCATCTAGATCAAGGGAAATCTATAGATGCAATTTATATCGACTTCTGCAAAGCCTTTGATTCAGTGGTCCACGACAAACTACTCCTAAAATTCAAATCCTATGGCATTTCAGGATCCCTCCACAGCTGGATTACAGCATTCCTGTCAAACAGACAACAAGTGGTCAAAGTAGGAAGCACCATATCCACCCCTGTCCCAGTTAAAAGCGGTGTTCCCCAAGGTAGTGTACTGGGACCAACGCTCTTCATTCTCTACATCAATGATCTTTGTGATTACATCACAAGCAACTATGTCCTCTTCGCCGACGATGTAAAACTCTTCAACACCACCAATAACACACCTACTCTCCAAAAAGACCTGAACTCTGTTTCTGAGTGGTCTAACACATGGCAACTCCAAATCTCAACTAGCAAATGTTCTGTCCTACACATTAGGAAAAAGAATCTAAACTCCAAATCCGAACTGAATAATCAAATTATCACAGATAACCCCCTACTCGGTTCAGTTAAAGACCTCGGTATACTAATAACAAAAGATTTAAGTGCCAAAGCCCACTGCAACAACATAGCCAAGAAGGCTTCAAGAGTTGTAAACCTAATCCTACGTAGCTTCTGCTCTGGCAATCTCTCACTACTTACGAGAGCTTACAAAACTTTCGCCAGACCAATCCTCGAATACAGCTCATCTGTTTGGAATCCATATCGCATCTCAGACATTAACATCCTTGAAAACGTCCAAAGATACTTTACCAGAAGAGCCCTTCACTCCTCCACTCGAAACAGAATACCCTACGAGACTAGACTTTCAATCCCAGGCCTAGAAAGCTTAGAACTAAGACGCCTTAAACATGATCTAAGTATAGCCCACAAGATCATATGCTGCAATGTCCTGCCTGTCGGCAACTACTTCAGCTTCAACCACAACAACACAAGAGCACACAACAGATTAAACTTAATATTAACTGCTCCAAACTTGACTGTAAAAAATATGACTTCAGTAACCGAGTTGTCGAAGCGTGGAACTTATTACCGGACTCCATAGTGTCATCCCCAAACCCCCAACACTTTACCCTTAGACTATCTATGGTTGACCTATCCAGATTCCTAAGAGGTCAGTAAGGGGCGAGTACAAGTGCACTAGAGTGCCTTCCGTCCCCTGTCCTATTGCTCTCCTATATCTCCTATACCTTTCTTCTATTCCTATATCTCTTTTTCTATTCTTTCATTGATATGTTTTATTCCTATATCTTCTCTTCTATTCTTTCTTAGATATACAGTGGTACCTCGAGATACGAGTTTAATTCGTTCCTGACCTGGGCTCTTAAGTCGAGCAGCTCTTATCTCGAACGACTTTTCCCCATAGGAATTAATGTAAATAATTTTAATTGGTTCCAGCCCTCAAAAAACTCACAAAGTTAGTCTAAATTATGCAGAAAGACATGTTTTTAATGAAGAAATGTACATGTACATATAAATGAATAATGAAGTTTTTTTCACTTAACTTGTAAACTTTCTTAAACTTTTAAATTTACATATGTTCAACTTCTCTGCCACCCAATCCTGTAGGACAGAGGTCCCCAACCCTTTTTGCACCAGGGACCGGCTTTAAGCGATCAAGAGAGGAATGGGTGAATGAATGGACGGAGGGTGGGAAGGAAGGAAGGAAAGAGGGAAGGGACAGGAACAGAGGAAGGAAGCAAGGAAACTTATGAAAGGGGAGAGTAAGAGAGGAATGAGTGAAGGGAGGGAGGGAGGGAAGAAGGTGGGAAGGAGAAAGAAAAGAAGAAATAGAGGAAGGGAAGGTAAAAGAGAAAGAAAAAGAGCAAGAAAGAAAGCAAGCAAGCAAGCAAGCAAGCAAGCAAGCAAGAAAGAAAGAAAGAAAGAAAGAAAGAAAGAAAGAAAGGGGGAAGGGACAGGAACAGAGGAAGGAAGCAAGGAAACTTATGAAAGGGGAGAGTAAGAGAGGAATGAGTGAAAGGAGGGAGGGAGGGAAGAAGGTGGGAAGGAGAAAGAAAAGAAGAAATAGAGGAAGGGAAGGTAAAAGAGAGAAAGAAAAAGAGCAAGAAAGAAAGCTGCAAGCACCCCCCCGAGCCCCCCAGGCCGGCTGCAACCTTTTAAAACGCGCGCCGCTTCGCAGCTGTCTCCTGAAGCCGAACGCGGAAGTTAGCGTTTGGCTTCAGGAGACAGCTCCTTGGCGCTTGTATCTCGAATTTGGGCTTGTAAGTAGAACAAAAATATCTCTCCCCTCCCAGCTCTTATCTCGAGTTGCTCTTAAGTAGAGCAGCTCTTATGTCGGGGTTCCACTGTACAGTATTTTATTATGAGTATATCCTCTATAACCTTGTGTATTGGACAAAATCAATTGATCAATATTCGCCCATAAAATAAAATGGAATTTTTAAAGCAAGCTGTTCTCATTTATGAGATGTTATCCTTCCCAGGTGAATCCCATAAAAGAGGAGTGGAGAATTCTCCTGTCATTCAGTGGTTGCATTATTTCCTAAAGCCACAGTAAAGAAAATCAAAGTCAACATGAGGCAAAAGGAGACTCACACAAATACTGTATAGACTCTCAGTCTCTATCTCACACACAGAGATTTTCCATCAGTTCCAGAATTATTAGCAATCAGACCTGAAAAGGCTCAGCATTGAAACTGGTTTGCCATCTAATAGTTTCTTGTCTAGTTTCAACAAACATAGAAACAAAAGAAAAGCTCTTCCAGGGCCCACTTCAGTCCAATATTTTGTTTTTAACAGTGTTCATATGAACGGTTTTAAAATTCTCCTAATGCATAGAAGCTTAAATGTAGGCTTATGCCTTTAAAAGGATTTGGAAGAAAAATGTTTATTTTATTTGCAATCAATGGTTACCACGCCCTGGTTTATATAACCAAACAGAATTTGCGCACCTTCTGAATGTTTAAAATAGTTCAACCTTTTTAAGAAACACTTGAGCCTAGTGAACAATGCAGATTTTGTTTGCTTCTCCTTTTAAATGGATTAAAAGTGGATTTAATGGGTCTAGCAAGAACAATCTTTAAAAGTTGATTCAGTTTTTTAAATATTAAAAAAAACATTTTAAGTTGAATTCCAGCATATGTTGAATTCCAGCATCCTTGGAACAAACTTCAAGCAGACGTGGTTGGTAAATCCACAGTAACTGAATTTAAACATGCCTGGGATAAACATATATCCATACTAAGATAAAATACAGGAAATAGTATAAGGGCAGACTAGATGGACCATGAGGACTTTTTTCTGCCGTCAGTCTTCTATGTTTCTATGTTTCATATATGAGTTGTTATCTTATCACAAACTAAGAAGACCATGCTGTAGACTTAAACATAACACCCCAGAAATGTATTAATAAATTACATCTATACTGTAATCAAGGTTGAAGACCTCAATCCTGAATTCCAGCCCTATGAATGCTTTCTAGTGAAACAGATGCTTAGTACAGTGTTCTCTCGATTTTTGCGGGGATGCGTTCCAAGACCGCGAAGTAGAGATGCGGAAGTAAATACACCATTTTTGACTATGAACAATATCACAAGTCATCCCTTAACACTTTAAACCCCTAAATTACCATTTCCCATTCCCTTAACAACCATTTACTCACCATTATTACTGGTACTCACCATTGAATGATCACTTAGTGATCCTGATATTTATAAACGTAATTATTTATTAACAATAATTATTTTTTTGTTATTTATTTGCAAAACTTATTAATTTGGCGATGACTTATGATGTCATTGGGCGGGAAAAACTGAGGTATAGGGGAAAAAACGTGAAGTGTTTTTTAATTAATTTTTTTAAAAAACCGTGGTATAGGCTATTCGCAAAGTTCGAACCCGTGAAAATCGAGGGAACACTGTAATGTCAAATTAACATTTTAATGTAAACTTGTTTAAATTACACTATAGGGTTATCTTAAAACACCCTTTGGAAATTAAGACTTTTATACAACAAATTTCATGTTAGCAAAAAAATGAAATGTTATATACACATACAACACACCAAAATATGGGGAGTTGAACTAGTAAGCAACTAAGAAATATTACATTTACAGAAAGGAAAATATATGGTTACCAAATTTGTGATGAAAAAAATGTAGGTAATTATTAGCTGGAAGCAATGAAATTCAAAAACTTTAACACCTTATGGTGGTTTGGATTTTTACAGTCCCAGATTTGATAAACTTAATGAAAATAGTTTCTGCTTACAAATTGTATTAAATGGTTGTAATCTAGCTTCGTTTTTGTTAAACACTGAATTTTAAATATTTGTAGCTGTTTTTATAGGTCAGCATTTAGACTAAGTTACTTATGAAAAATACCACTTAATCAGTGAAGGGCTACATCAGTGACACTCTGCATTTTCTTTCAACATCGTTCAGTGCAAAGTGGGAGCTCTGGGATGGAGCTCCATTTTCGCTACCCCACTGCATTCCCACCCCCCATCCGGGCAGCAGCCTACCCCTGCACTTAATATTTCATTATTTTCAATGGAACTATCCAGCTAGCCATGAAATCTTGAGACATGTCCCTTAGAAAAGCAATCTTTAAATATGCTGATTAAATGCATTTATTTCTGTAAAATATAGATAGTTGTATTCTACTATAATTGTTATCTATTAAAGTTTGAAAAGGCAACTGCTATGATGGAATTTTCTCCAAGTAGCAAATCCAGATAATTTACATTTATTGTTTACAAATTATTTACAAATTCAATTTTTTTACAATTTTGCTTCTAGCTCAATAGCTATGCAAATTCTTCCACCGACTTCTCCACAATATCTTCTCCACAATACGCAATACGTGATTGATTTAGACAGATAACAAGTGAATATCCAAATAATCCCAAATGCTAACTTTCTGATTCAACATTTTGATGTAATAAAACTCTGTTTTATTTTTTGTTTCTTGAATGAAGAGCTGAAGAAACAACTTGTATGAGAAGTGGAAATGCCTTCAAAGAAAATCCAGAAAATCCAGTTGCCTCTTGAAAAAGCACCTTTGGGATATTCTTTACTATAATACCTTCAGGACCATCTTCTGCCATATGAATAGATTTGCCCATGTTTCATCAACACTCCGCAGCCTGCACTGGTTGCCGATTAGTTTCCATTCACAATTCAAAGTGCTGGTAATGACCTATAAAGCCCTTCATGGCATTGGACCAGAATACCTTTGGAACTACCTTCTGCCACACGAATCCCAGCAACCAATTAAGTCCCACAGAGTTGGCCTTCTCCGGGTCCTGTCGACAAAACAATGCTGTCTGGCGGGCCCCAGGGGAAGAGTCTTCTCTGTAGTGGCCCCAGCCCTCTGGAACCAACTCCCTCCGGAGATTAGAATTGCCACCACCCTCCTTGCCTTTCATAAGCTATTAAAGACCAACCTATGTCGTCAGGCATGGGGAAGCTGAGCCCCTGGGTTATATTATTTATGAATGGTATGAGTGTGTTGTATGGTTTTTAAATAATGGGTTTTAGACTTATTTTAATGTGTTAGATTTGTTACATTGTTGTTATTGTTGTGAGCTGCCCCGAGTCTTCGGAGAGGGGCAGCATACAAATCTAATAAATTATTATTATTATTATTATTATTATTATTATTATTATTATTATTCCCAGCAACCAGTCAGATCCCACAGAGTCGGCCTTCTCCAGGTTCTGTCAAGTAGACAATGTCATTTGGTGGGGCCTAGGGAAAGAGCCTCCTCTGTGGGGGGCCCGGCCCTTTGGAATCAACTCCCCCCAGAGATTCGTACTGCCCCCACCCTCCTTGTCTTCTGCAAGAGACTTAAGACTCATTTATGCCACCAGGCTTGGGGCCATTAGATTCTAGCTCACTGGTCAATGACTATATTGAGAGTCTTTTTATAGTTTTTTTGGGGGGGGGTTAGATTTTAAATTTAATTAATTGGATTTAAGATGTTATATATTGTTATATTACATGTTGTAAGCTGCCCCGAGTCCTCGGAGAGGGGCGGCATAAAACTCAAGCAAACAAACAAACAAACAAACAAACAAACAAACAATATTTTCATTATAAGATCATTAATTTGCTTTTTAAAACTTTTGGTCCCGAGTGTGTGTATGTTTCTGAGATTTTAATAGGCTTAAATTAAAATAGGTCAATTAACTAACTAGCTTTAACACATTTATTTTACCATTTATTTCAATAAATTACCCCATCACCTGCTTGGGTGAAGGAACTTGAAAGACACAAAACTGGGTCAGCTCATGGTGTGCCACTAGTGTTAAGAACTGCTCATATTTTTATAGGATAAAGAAGAGAATATATGGGTTAATTATTTGTATTGTTCATTGAGTCATTGATATAATCTTTCTCATTATTATTATAGAAAGCATTGACCAAGAGCTAAAGGCGAATTTGAAGTAGAATCCAACAGAAGCTTATTCATTAAAATGTTCTCTTCTTCCCTGTTCCCTCAGCAGATTCCTAAGTGCCCTCAAAATCCACAGTAAAGAGATCCTGCAAAGATCTTTTGACATAGCATAGATCTGTACACTATTAGTAGAAATTGTTTTCAGGCAGGATTGGGGGAAAAGCATAGTACTGGTAGTCTTTGACTTGCAATCATTTCTGACCATTCAAAGTTACAACACCACTGAAAACAGTAATTTAGGACAATTTCCACACAGCCACTGTAGCATCTCCATAGTCACATGATCAACATTCAGTCTCAGTATCTGGGGGTCATGTGATCATCTTTTGTGACATTCTGACAAGCAAGTCCATGAAGAAGCCATGTTCATTTGTTATTCTGTTTCTAGCTTAACAACTGCAGTGATTCCTTCCACAACTGTAGTAAGAAAGATGGTAAAATAAGGCAAAACTCACTTAACAACTGTCTTACTTAGCAATAGACATTTTGGATTCAGTGCATAGTAAATAAAAGAACCTACTGTGTTTCCCCAAAAATGAGATCCTGTCTTATATTTTTTTTGAACTCTGAAACAAGCTTGTTGGGCTTGTTATCAGGGAATGTCTTATTTGGGGGTGGGGAATGCATTGAGTAGCTACATTTATCTTTATTTTACAAATCCATGCAACAACTGAATATGTCTTTTTTTTCAAATCCTGATTTTTTTTAAAAAAAAATTAAAAACAAAATACTATAGATTAAACAGGGTATTACATATTAACTTTATAAATTTAGGTACTTACAACACTGGGGTGCTTTAAAGTTTAAATCTATTTTTAACCTGATATCAAACATCCATAAATCAAATTCTTGATTTAAAATGAATTTAACATAATTCTGAGTTGATATTTTAGTCCTAAATTGAGGGCACCAAATATAGTTGGCTTTCATTAAACTATGGATCAAGATTATTTGACATTCTCCAGTTCACTAGTTACTTCACCGGCTGATGAAATCTTTCCATGCTAAATTCCTAAAGCATTATATTGCTCTGATTTATATCAACATAATTTCAACAAGATGCCTGAAGGCATATTAGTATTTCTAACAGGTACCAGTATCACCTTTCTGAAATTCTTAAGCAACATCATTTTTCAACTAGTTTCAACTTAACATACTTGCTCAAGTAGAGTGTGCTTATGGGAGTTCAAAAGGGAATACTCAACATTTGTCATAAAAGCACACCACCTAGCCAATGCACATAAATGACTGTTTTCTACCTTTATGGCTATATACATGCCTGGGATAAACATATATCCATCCTAAGATAAAATACAGAAAATAGTGTAAGGGCAGACTAGATGGATCATGAGGTCTTTTTCTGCCATCAGTCTTCTATGTTTCTATGTTTCTATACCAGTGATGGTGAACCCGTTTTCCTTCGGGTGCAAAAAAAAGCTTCACCCACCACTCAGAGGCCCTCTGGAGGTCGGAAATGGCCTGTTTCCCAACTTCTGGTGGCCCCAGTAAGCTCCTGTTTTGCCTCCACAGGCTCCAAAGGCTTCCCTGGAGCCGGAGAAGGCAAAAAACGCCCTCTCCATCCCCTGGAGGCACTCTGGAAGCCAAAAACAGCCTCCCAGAGCCTCTGTGCAAGCCAAAAATCAACTAGCCAGCACACACATGCATGTTGGAGCTGAGCTAAGGCTTGTGTGCCAGCAGACATGACTCCACATGCCACCTGTGGCCCCCATGCCACAGGTTTGCCATCACTGGCCTATACATTCTAAATGTATAGGGATCATAAATCCCAGAAACTCTGACTCCTAAAATCTGGAAGACACCAGGCTTGGAAATCTGTTCTTATTGTTGTCAAAACAAATGTGTGTTACTGATTTTTTTTCTTGTTAAATGTTGACTTTCAGAGCAGAAATATATATATTGTCCCCAGGGCGGGGACATACTGCCACTACCGATGCGCTTCCCGTGGAGCTCTGTGACCTCGGCGTGCACCCGCATGCATCAGAGCAAGATTTTGCTTCTGCACATGTCCAAGAAGCAAAATGTCACATGCACGCAAGAGAGATTTTGGTGATTTTTTGCTTCCGCGCATGTGCAGAAGCAAAAAACCCATCGAAATCTTGCTTGTGCGTGCATCCCTTTGTGAGATTTTGCTTCCTGCACATGTGCCAAAGCATGGCTTACTCGGACGCATGTGTGTGAGCGCTTCCATTTTCCCTACTGGAGCTATAGAGTGACTGATACCGGTAGGAACCCAATACTGATTGTCCCCAAGGGACATAAGTGTATTTGCATATGTTACATTTGTTTCCTGATGCAATCAAGTTTACTCTTACCCAAACCTTTAAAATACATGTTTAATTAAATGTACTGTCATTAGATTCTGAATACCTGTACCCAAAACAAAACTAAAACAACATAAAACAAAAAATAAAAGACTAATTCACTTACATGGAAGAAGAAGATAGGGATATTTGCAGCCAACCAATGATCCCCCTGGCTATCTTTAAGCTGACCTTGGCACTTATTCTAGTGCTGCCTTCCTAAGAAATACGAATGAACAGATATTGAAGGGAGGGGAAAATATCTTCATTATTAATCTCTACAAAACATTTTCTCCCTGTTTCTCTGATCTGTAAGCAAACTGCAATTAGTTAAGAAATGAATGGAGCATCTAAGAACTATATGGTACCAAATGGAGAAACCAGATAATGTAGGCTTCATTCACCTCAGAATAAAATGCTATTTTTTTGTGATGGTTGTCCCACCTGGTCAACTGACAGTAATGCTATGAGGTTATAATAGCTCAATTTTAAAAAGTAAGTTTCTCTGAGGTTCTTAGAACAGAGCTCAACTTTGTGTTTCTCCAACTTTATCCATCATCTCAACTATTAGAGCATTCTGGCTTGTAGTTCAGTTGAACTAAACAACAACAATAATTAATAATATTACTAACACTAATATTCTAAGAGGAAAAGAATCCAGGATCTCTGTTTATGCAATGAATTCATATACAGTGTTCCTTCGATTTTCGCGGGTTCGAACTTCGCGAATAGCCTATACCACGGTTTTTAAAAAAATATTAATTAAAAAATACTTCACGGGTTTTTTTCTATACTACGGTTTTTCCTCCCCAATGACATTATACATCATCGCAAAACTAATAATTTTTGCAAATAAATAACAAAAAAATAATAATTGTTGTTAATAAATAATTATGTTTATAAATATCAGGATCACTAAGTGTCTTATTCAACGGTGAGTACCAGTAATAATGATGAGTAAATGGTTGTTAAGGGAATGGGAAATGGTAATTTAGGGGTTTAAAGTGTTAAGGGATGGCTTGTGATACTGTCCATAGCCAAAAATGGTGTATTTACGTCCGCATCTCTACTTCGTGGAAATTCGACTTTCGCGGGAACACTGTATTGTACATCTATGTAAAGAGAAGGCTACCAGAAGCCATGTGGCAAAAAGAGACAAAGCTGAAACACACACATACCATTGAATAAAATTAACTAAGTAATTAAGTAATTAAATTGACAAAATTAAATAAAATGTATTAAATTATGAACATTAATAAAATAAAATTAATTAAAATATCCTAAGTTAGACTGACATTTTACCTGATAGCCAATTTTAATCGACACATTTTCCCCAGCACTAACACTATCAATCGCCCAACTAAATCCATATGCCATGTGTTCTCTTTCTTATTCTCCAAATCATGGTTGCAAACTAACATTAGTGAAAAAAATGTCCTTCTTAGCTTTAGTACTAAATTATAGCAAGGAGGGAAGCTTTGAAAGGGCCCAAGAGAAGGAAGAAAGGGAAATGCATAAACTTCTTAGAGTATCTTAACTAACAATAGGAGATTATGAATGGGCTCAATTAGATATACTCTCTTTGTCTTTAACTTTCCATCAGATTATTTAATTCCTCCCTTATTGATCTAGTATCCCCTCCTCCTGATTTGCTCATTGAGATCATCCAGTAAGGAGATTAAAAATTATGGTGTGCCCAATTCCTGCTGACTTTGCTAAAAATTCTGTTTTGATACATAAAACACTAAAATGTTACCAAATTAGTCCATGTAGCCCAAGTCATATTTAATCATTTTAGCATGACTCCAGAATTATTAGTCAACTGACAAAAAATTATTAGTTTATGTTCATGAAATATGGTCATAAAGAAGGAAATAAAACTTGTGGTTTTAATGTCTAGGTACTTCACTATTGTGTCAGAAATCTTTCTTCTTGCCAGATGGGATAAACTGTCCTATGTGTCCGAGGGCATAACTTCTAATAATTGGAATGTTGGAACTGTTTCCTGACATATATTTCTGCACAACTGTCTTTTCTAATTACTCTTCTCTTTCCTCTCTCATTCCAGTTTATACCAGTGCTTTATTCTAGTAAACACATTTTAAAGTCTTAAAGAAAATTATTTATTAATTCACACAACAAGAATAAACAATGTCATTTCAATTTCTGTTTAGTTAATAATTCATTTTACGGAAGAGATCATCTTAATAAACCGCTCCATTCAGCAAGCATCTTTGTGTACTAAAGTACTCTAATTTCTTTCTTTATATTTGTGTGTGGGTGTGTATGGGTGTGTTTATGTATATGTATATAAATAAGGCATGGGATACTTTTTGTTGTTTAAAACTGTTTAGAACTGTGGGGAATCTTTGTGTCACTCTAGGAATTTTTGTGTCAGCAAAAATATTGTCAGAAGAAATGTATCTAAGTCCAAGAAAAAATTACTTTGAAGCAGTAAGCTTTTATTTTAAAAAATCAGTCAGGATGACAAAGTCATGAGCATGACCAAAAGCACAGGAGTCACCAAATACAGAGACGGGAACAATTGTTTCTAAAAATAAAAGCGATGAATGTGCCATTCCATCAGTATTTGGACTTGACAGAGTTAATAAGAGGAAAAATTCCTTTAAGTTGACCTCAACTCCTGCTGACTAATGGATATTTCACTTTCTTGGCAAAGGGAAGACTGGAAGTCATTTGCCTTCCCTTTCTTTCCAGATCTCTTTTTGATTTTCTGATTTAGTTGAAAGCCCTAAAATACACTGATGTTTTCCCATATGAATATTAGGCAGAGAGAATTCTGTTCATTTTTTTTTCAAAATCAAGGTTGGAGGGTACTACCGTACTTGATCTCATTAAAAACTAGGTCCTACCACCCAAACAGAATTTTTCAGAACGTAGAGTGGGGATTTTGCAACTTTCAAATTGCCAATACAAAACTAATTAAACTAAGCCATGTGTTCCAAATTCTACATTGTAGAGGGTATGGGTCAAAGTGATAAAGTTGATTATAATTTGTACCTTTGCTGATTTCTTTCATAAAAATCTTATGTTTATTTTCTGTTTCTCCAATTCAGAAATATTTCCCTGTAGCTTTTCTACACTGTTCACTGATTTCTCTAATTGCTTTTTGGTGGGGGAAATCCTGGCAATGCTAATATTATGATAGCATTAAAATGAATCAAAACTTTATCACTCAGTCTGGGAGAGTCTATTCTAAGTTCAGAATAAAAATGCAGTAGTTAAAGATAATACTTCAGTGCAATAGAATGAAAAATGCAGCATCAGTTATGTTCCTAGATGTGAGCACAATCGTTCATCCAAATTTAGTTTGTGGAATATTAAAGAGAAAGAGAAAAATGCAATGTTTAATAAATAAGACTAGTAAGATTGCAAAGAGGTGGGAATTCAAAATAAATATTATAAAAATCTGGTTGAACAATGAAGGGAACAGAACCAAAGCATACAAAATTAATTCTGGTTCATAGGCTTACCTATGTTATATTGAACCTTACTATGTCATTTGAAGTTGCCATTTGATCATGGCTAGCTGAATTTATTAATTGTTTCATTGTTTCCTTGCACTTATATACCATTAAATCTGACAAGGCTGTCCTGCAGATTCAAGCTATCAATTTAATTCAACAATTCAGTTTCTGTATTGAAATTATTGGTATTATCTTTACATTTAAATATATGATTTCATAAATGTTTCTTTCTTTCTCTATTTAAACCAGTTTGGCACCAAACTAGAGACCAAGACACTTTGAGTTCTAGACCTCTCTTAGGTGTGAAAGCTGGCTAGGTGACTTTGGACCAAATACTGTACCAAATCTAAATCAATGATGTCAGGCTCAGATGACAAGTCAGTCAGTCATTTCCTGTCACTACCATTGGATCAACATTTGATTGTCCACCCCCACCCCCACCCCCACTACCATCCCCAAAAGACAGAACCTGCACTTAAGGAGGAACACTGGGAAGTGGGTGGGAAACAATTTTAATAGAACAATTCTGGTTCATCACAATTGTAGGCTATTTTCGATTATTTCAACGATATGGCAAACCTATCTTGTCAATAAAGCATCTTATTCTTCTGTCTTATTTAAATCTAAAATTTAAATCTATCTAGGGAAAAGGGTAAAAAGTGGGTTAACTATCCATGTCTATAAGACTATGGAATGCCCTCTCTCGATATGATAGGACCAAACTTACATGCCTGGTTAAGGCAATCCACTGCTTTGATTAACTTAAGGAAATAATTATCCATTAACGCTTCTGTTTACCTAAGGTAATTAAAATGCTTCTGTTTGTCTAAGGCAAAAACTAATTAGATACTTTTTTGTTTATTTAGTAATCATACCTTGATAGGATTTTGTCTATATTTGATGTGTTACATATTAACCATTCATATTGTAACTAGGTTAAGTGAAGGATTAATACTTTATATTTGCTTACACAAGAAACTTGTTATAAGTAATAAACTTGCAAGTCCAGAGGGAGAGCTTCTGAAAGAGGCTGTTCACTCAGAGAGTTTCTGAAACATGAGGCTACTCACTCAGAGAGATTTCCTAGCCCAGACAAGCTTGGATTCAAGAAATCAGTGAAGCAGTGGAAGTGATGTGCTGGTGTCTGGAGGCTGTTGGGGTGTAGATGGAGGTTAACAGACTCAGACTCAACCACAACAAGACGGAGTGGCTGTGGGTTCTGCCTCCCAAGGATACGTCCATTTGTCCATCCATTACTCTGGGCGGGGGAATTCTGACACCCTCAGAGAGGGTACGCAACTTGGGCATCCTCCTCAATCCACAGCTAACTTTGGACCATCAACTTTCAGCTGTGGCGAGAGGGACGTTTGCCCAGATCTTCTGCGCACTAAACACTTGCCTGGAAAACCACGTCCAAGCCTCCCCTTGCAATGGACAATGTCATATCAGCATGCAGTTAGACAGTTGAAGGCCTTAAGCAATGGCAGAACTCTTTTCTAAATCTTCCAGGAAGAAGCTCCATTTCTACAATTTTCCAGAGGTCTATTAAGGAAAGAACAAGCCTCTTTTCTGAGGAAAAGCCATTGCCTTAGACCAGAATCATATTTGAAGAAATAGTGATTCTGGCTTTGGGTCCCCAGCCATCACAAAAGGGAGGAGGAACCAAACATCGCTCCTGGGATGTTCATATGAGATAGTCTAATTCAGTGGTGGGATTCAAATAATTTAACAACCAGTTCTCTGCCCTTATGTCCAGCTGGGTAGGCATGGCTCAGTGGTCATGTGACTGTGTGGGCATGGCCAACTCAACATCACTCACATTGATGGGCACTTTGCCTTAGCTGTCACAATGTAATAAGGGTTAACCAGAGAGGCAGTTTCTGCAGGGCAATAAAGATTAGGCTAGAAACAACACCAGAATGTTTCCTTCCTGCCTTCCTTACAGGATTAGCCATGCAAAATGGAAAAAAACCAAAATAAGATTTCTTCCAACAACTGGTTCTCCAAACTTCTTGTTCTGCCTGACATGACAGTTGAGCAGTAATTAGGTCAAAGCAAAACACACAGACTGGAGTTTCAGAAACATAAAAAGATATTTCATTAACAAGTTGGCTGAGAACCACAATTACGGCAAACAAATGTTTGTTTACTGCTAAAGAGTCTGAGTTATCTTTAAGGACGATAACAAATGCCCCCAAACCTCCAAGGTTTGTAAATAATATCTTGAACTGGGCTGAAGCAAAGGTACTCATTATTTTTGTAATAGCTATAGTCTTTCATAAAGCAGTTTTCCAAAGGCTGGGTTTCTCCAAGAAAGCAGGGATGTTGGTTTAGAGAAAACTCTGGATCTGTTTCTCTTTCTCTGTTAAACCACAAACGATAACTCCTGCAAAGAACACTCCCACAAACCTCCATTTTTATGCATGCTGCAGAATTCCCTATTACTCTCAGCTGTGATCAAGATCTCCTCCTCCTTCTCTGCAATTGTTCCTGTCTCCCCCTAATCCTTCGCACATGCACATTCAGGATTGGATCATTAATCACCCCCTCCTCATCTGACCCTGACAAGACCATAGCTGGGGGTACCATAGGCATTGCAGGGGCCTCCACCTCTATCTCTCCAGAACCTCCAGCTTCCATCTCTCCTTCCCCCTCACTGTCTCAATCCTCCGATAGCCACACAGGTCTCTGATGCTCGGATGGACCCGGCTCATATGATTCAAAGTCTGCTATCAGAGGAGCTGGCTGTGATCCAACCACAACACTGCTTAGAATGTTAACAACCTGTTCTCCTGAATAAGTGCGAACCGGCTGAATCCCACCACAGATCTAATTGCACCTGGAGAAGATAATCCTGCAAGTACCCCATATGCCAAGCCAAGCCGCCCCGAGTCTACGGAGAGGGGCGGCATACAAATCCAATAAATGAATGAATGAATGAATCCGGAATATGTAAAAAAGAAAATGAAATAGATAAAATATTGACAGGATCTGATAAAAAATTTATAACCAAAATGTATACTTATCTACTAAATCATGAAAACATCGAAGAAATAGTCAAACCTAATATGATAGCTTGGATGACTAACTTTGGCTACGCAATTCAGATAGAAGACTGGGAAAAACTATGGTCAGTTAACTATAAGATGATTTTGTCAACACCATACAAAGAAAATCTTTACAAAATGTTCTTCCGATGGCATTATGCGCCAGCGCGCCTAGCCAAAATGAATGTTAATATTAGTAACAAATGTTGGAAGTGTAAAAAAGAGATGGGAACATACTACCACATATGGTGGCAATGTAAGGAAGCTAAAAAATTCTGGATCCGAATTCGGAAATGGATGGAAGAAATTCTGGGTTATATACTTGAGATAAAACCTGAAATGTATTTACTAGGCATAATCAGAGGTAATCATAGCAAAGAAAATTACTACCGAATAAATCACTTACTCACTGCTGCAAGACTAACATATGCACAAGTTTGGAAACAAGAAAAGGTTCCAAACAAAGAAATGGTGATTAAAAAAATATTAGACTGCGCCAAATTTAGCAAATTAACATATGAGATACAAAACCAACAAAATAAGGACTATTACAAAGTGTGGGGGAAAATATACAACTGGGTGGAAGTTAAGAAAAAGGTATAGCAAATAGAATTGTAAAAAAAAAATCTTGTAAATATATAAATCGTAAATGTTCAATGTTGTATTGTATGATGTCTAAATGTTTGCATGTCAAACAAAATAAAAATAAAAATATATATAAAAAAGAATGAATGAATAAATAAACAAACAAACAAACAAACAAATTTAAGGACTTGTTTGTAAACATCAGCCCTTTTAAGCTGATGTTTACAAACAAGAAGTAAGAATCACTGCATAGCTGAAGTATGAGTATAATGTGCTTGGGGTGCTGGGTGCCAACCTATAGTTAACGCCAGACTATTGCATTTTGCACCAGCCAAAATGTCCAATGTGCTTTCAAAGGGTGCGGTTTGAAATAGATAACACATCCCCAATATTGCTAACTAGCAATGATGGCATGAATCACCACTGTGAAGGTCACCTCTCTGTTCCAGGTAAGGCCACAACTTGTCTATAGCCAAAGTTGGGCAAAGGTCCTACCCAGTCCATCCCCCAGCCACAGTATTCACCTGCCATAAAGCATTAGCCATGAATCTGCCAAAGTTGCAGATCTGGTCTTACAATGTTTATCTATCTTATCAATAGACATAATTGGAAGGGTTAGAAATTGCCTAGATACAAACAGCATCCCTGCTTTGCAGGGATTTAGCCTCAAACCATTTTATCCCTTCCAACCCTAGGAGCATCCAGATCCTGAGTCAAGGTAAGAGCTTTTCCTCATGGGTCAGGAAAAATATAAACCTTACCTTTTGATATGTTGTGATAATAATAGATCACAACCAATAAATTATCTATCCTGGAATCTTTGTGTGCTTGTTAAGAAGCAAAGAGGAAAAGGCTGAACTCTGTAATATCCCACAAGGAAGCAATTACCTGGTCAACCTCTTAAACATAGAAGATTGACAGCAGAAAAAGACCTCATGGTCCATCTAGTCTGCCCTTATACTATTTCCTGTATTTTATCTTAGGATGGATATATGTTTATCCCAGGCAGGTTTAAATTCAGTTACTGTGGATTTTCCAACCATGTCTGCTGGAAGTTTGTTCCAAGCATCTACTACTCTTTCAGTAAAATAATATTTTCTCACGTTCTTCTGCTCTTTCCCCCAACTAACCTCACATTGTGCCCCCTTGTTCTTGTGTTCACTTTCCTATTAAAAACACTTCCCTCCTGAATCTTATTTAACCCTTTAACATATTTAAATGTTTCCATCATGTCCCCCCTTTTCCTTCTGTCCTCCAGACTATACAGATTGAGTTCTTTAAGTTTTTCCTGATAAGTTTTATGCTTAAGACCCTCCACCATTTTTGTAGCCCGTCTTTGGACCTGTTTAATTTTATCAATATCTTTTTGTAGGTGAAGTCTCCAGAACTGAACACAGTATTCCAAACGTGGTCTTACCAGTGCTCTATACAGTGGGATCACAATCTCCCTCTTCCTGCTTGTTATACCTCTAGCTATGCAGCCAAGCATTATACTTGCTTTCCCTACTGCTTACTGCACGGTTCACCCATTTTGAGACTGTCAGAAATCACTACCCCTAAATCCTTCTTTTTTGAAGTTTTTGCTAACACAGAATAGTGTACTAAAGCAGAAAAGCCATTTTTTTTAAAAAAGATCCACCTGATCTTCAATGGTGATATTTTGTCCAGTGGTGGGTTGCAAATTTTTAAACAACCAGTTTTCTACCCCAATGATTGGTTGGTTGGGCATGGTTGGATATGGCCATGGTTGTGATACCATTCAGTCTCCTGAAACACTCTGCCAGTCAAAATGGGGCACGGGGGTTAATTACAAAATGTGGGCTTTGCTTTGTGACATGCAGAACCAGTGAGCAGGGAGTGTGGACTGCACAGAAAATATACTTCTTTTTTTTTGGTTATGAAGAAATACCTCCAAAGTCAGATGTACACTAAATACAGGATGACTTTTAGCTACACATCTTCCCAGCAAACAGCAAATGTTGAAGTTCCAGGTAAAGAGGATTCATTTTAGGATGAATAACCACAGTTTGCATGTTGGAGGTTCCTAAAGGAATGCTGGGAAACTACATATTTTAAAGAACATTTGAGGAAAAGGTGCAGAGAATAGCCCTTCTCACAAAAAGTCCAGTAATGGTTCATATTGGTTTAATCACTATTTCTCAGGAAAACCACACTGGGCTAGACTAATGCTTCTCAACTTTGGCAATTTTAAGGTGCATGGACTTAAATTCCAGAATTCCCAAGGAATTCCAACACTGAAAAATGCTGATCTACACTAGGGATTTTTCCATTCCTCTTTTACCAGTTCTTACTTACTTATGAGCAATCATAATACCAAGTCCTGGTTTCCACCCCATCTCAGACCCATGCAAATGTAAAATCCTGACTTCCACCCACCCCATTCCAGGCCAATGATATTGCAAAATCTTCACGTCCACCCCAAACCAGACCAATGATAATGCAAAATTCTCATGTCCACCCCATTCCAGACCAATGATCATGCAAGACCCTCACTTCCATCACATCCCACTCCCTGACTAATCTGCCTTCCAGCTCTGTTCTCCTACATGCAAGGCAACAAAAGAAGGCTATGTGACAATCAGTTTTTTTTAAAAAAAAACTTCAGTCAGACCTTCAGTCAGACCTTCCAAGTTATTGACAGGAAAAAGATCTTGTGAAGTTGGAAGATCTGATTGAACTTTTTTTAAAACTGGTGGTCACATGGTCTTTTTCTGGGCTGCAGGGAGGATGGCAGCCTCCCAGCTGATCATCACTGCAGGTTCATTCATACTTTCAGAGTCTCCCAGCTAACCGGTGTGGCCCCCAGTCAGGCCCTGCAGCTTCCCAATCTTGAATGGCAACTTGGGGGGGGGAGCCAGTGGTGGGATTTGTTGGTTAACTGAATTAAGCAGAATCTTAATATCCAGTTCAACCAAACCGGAGCGAACCGGCTGCCTAGATTCACCTCTTGGTGAACTGGACAAAATCTAATAAGCAAACTCCTGCAGGTGATCCAGAAAGATGCCATGGTTAGTGGAATCAAATAGAAATGGATTTTAAAAGAACAGGAATGGGGCATACATGGCGGGAGGAATAGATATAAAACTAAAAAGCATAATTGATCTGGTTGTTCATGCTTAAAGACTAAGAGAATTAGGGAAACTTACAAAGATGTTCTAAATATGTTCTGAATAGGAGATAGATTTTATGGATCCTAAGAAAAGAAATTCAGTTTAAAGAGTGAGGAAGAGGACCTTGACAGAGATATATAAGAACAATAACCTAGATAAAGGAAGCTACAACATTTTTAAAGTGCAGAACAAGATAACTTTTAGAAGCAACTCAAGCAGAAACCTCCCTAATTCATGTAAGTATAAGAAGAAGAAGAAGAGGTATAGCAAAATCAGAATAGCAAGTTTCTGTTTTGTAGCCAATTGCAATAAAAGCAGTTTTAGCCTACCTGTAAAGTTGATTTCCTGGCTTGGTTTACCTGGTGAGGCCAAATAAAGTGACTACAGGAAAAGTAAGCACAAATCCTTTCTCAATATGATGAACAGAAATAGCGCCGGTGGACCTCACCTCACCGGCGCCTTTTGCGGGAGGATCGGGCAGACAATGGACACATGGCGTAGCCGCCATGTTGCTTCTCGGCCGAAGTCTCACGAAATCGCGAGATTTCGACTGAGGATCAGGCCAGGGTGGCCTGATCGATGACGTTTCCGGGCGGGGCCTGCCAGCCCTATAAAAGGGCAGGCAGGCCCTGGCTCAGCCTTTTCGCCCGGATCGTCAACCCGAGCAGACACCCACCCACCCTCCCTATTTTACAGTGTGCTATTGTGGGTCGCCCTAGGGGGCCGAATAGGAAGTTTTGGCGGTCTGGCCTGTTAGCCTTGGCCGTTTTTCCGCCTATTCCACACTGTGGAGAAGGATAAGCAGTTAGGGGGTGCTTGCACCTGTTAGGTTAATTGGCTTACCTTTGGTCATTTGGGTAGGCAGGTTAGGGGTGGAAAACTGGGTGGTGGTTTAGCAACTGCGTGTTCTCCATTGGGCATCTTTGGGGATGATTGACAGGTTCTCTCCAAGCTTGTGGTATTGGCGACCTGAGCAGTTGGGGGGAACCTGTCTTTGGGTCCCGCACATTTAATTCCCCTTCTAGGGGTTAGCCGGCGGGACCTCCCACATGCAAGTGCATGGCAAGGTCTCAGGTGAGGGAGGGGTCCCTCACCTGGATTAGCATGGAGCTACGCCCATACATTGCCCCGGAAGTTTATTCTACGTCATTTTCCGCCCCGGAAGTAATTGTTTGACCCTGCGGGTCCATTAGTTAGGGTCATATTAGTTATGGTAGTTATGCTAATTTAATTAATAAATTATGCAAATTTATGTTAAATAAAATGACCCAGTTTAAATCCAGCTCATTGTGTCCGTGTCGTTACTCCGCCTCTCCTGCAAAAGAATGTGGAAAAAAACATGTGGAAACTTCTTGGAAATTGCAAAAAGAATTATATTACAGTGTGTCAAAGAATTGTGTGGTGATAGAAATGGAAAATTGGGGGTGGGGTGGGAACATTCATTGAATGAAATCGGCTGTGGATGAGAAACCAAAGCTATATAAGAAAATAATTTCTGAAATTAATTATGAAACAAATAGATTGCAGAATGTATATATAAAAGAAAACATATTTGCAAACAACGGCGGAAGAAAATATTAAGATTCCAAAAGATAGAAAAAAACGCAGAATAATTATAATAGAAATTTTAAAAAACCTTTTAAAAATGGAGGAACAGAATTGATTTCAGTAGAATTTAAAGATAAGATAAAATACAAAAAATAGTATAAGGGGAGACTAGATGGATCATGAGGTCTTTTTCTGCCATCAGTCTTCTATATTTCTATGTTTCTAATTATTGACATTTAAAACAATAATTAGGAAATTATTTGGGATGAAGCTGCAATGAATGTTGAAAGGAGCACTATAAATATTTGTATAGGAATTGATATTGTATAGCAAAAATTGCAATTGAAACTAATATTATTAATGAAGAAGAAGAAGAAAAACCTATGATAGAACAGTTATAAATGCGCTGAGAACCCTGAAAAATGATGATTCTGCAGGTGTGGATGACATAACTAAAGAAACTTTTAAATACAAGTAGACTTTACTTATGGAATGTTTGTGCAACTTGGATGCAAACAGGCCTATTTTTGGGAACATGCAATTGCTGTTCTCTTTCACAAAAAGAAGGGTAACAAAAGTGAATGTGATTGGTTTAGCTTATTAAATGTACCTGGAAAGGTGCTTGGAAAAATTCTGATTGAAAGTGTACAAGATGTGACAATGAACAAAAGCTAGGAGGTGCTATTTGGCTTTATGCCAGGCCGGGAGTATCATAAACAAAGGTTTGTGTTTCAGCAAGGCATTGGGAAATGTGTGAATGTAGGGAAGTTAATTGAATATTGTTGTTTTAGAAAAAGCTTATGATAAAATGAACAGGTCTGAAGTATGAAATGTTTTGCTTGACTATGGGGTTAAATGATTGTCAAGGTCCCAGGTAGCATCCAAATTTAAATCAGAGTCCAAGCCCATAGAAACATAGAAGACTGACGGCAGAAAAAACCTCATGGTCCATCTAGTGTGCCCTTATACTATTTCCTGTATTTTATCTTACAATGGATATATGTTTATCCCAGGCAGGTTTAAATTCAGTTACTGTGGATTTACCAACCACGTCTGCTGGAAGTTTGTTCCAAGGATCTACTACTCTTTCAGTAAAATAATATTTTCTCACGTTGCTTTTGATCTTTCCCCCAACTAACTTCAGATTGTGTCCCCTTGTTCTTGTGTTCACTTTCCTATTAAAAACACTTCCCTCCTGAACCTTATTTAACCCTTTACCATATTTAAATGTTTCGATCATGTCCCCCCTTTTCCTTCTGTCCTCCAGACGATACAGATTGAGTTCATGAAGTCTTTCCTGATACGTTTTATGCTTAAGACCTTCCACCATTCTTGTAGCCCGTATTTGGACCCATTCAATTTTGTCAATATCTTTTTGTAGGTGAGGTCTCCAGAACTGAACACAGTATTCCAAATGTGGTCTCACCAGCGCTCTATATAGCGGGATCACAATCTCCCTCTTCCTGCTTGTTATACCTCTAGCTATGCAGCCAGTCCAAGTTCCTCAAAGTGAATTCCTCAAAGTTCCAATTTATTTCTGGGGCCATTCTGGCACCTATACTTGGAAACCCGAATCTGAGTTTTCCACTCAATTGAAAGTTCACATGCCTTGCCCCCCACTCACAAACATGTCACGCTGCCCACTGATGTTATGCTGGCGTGGCAACTCCTCCTTCTGCTTCTGCCCAGGTGGTAGACATATGATGGCCTTGAATATCTTGAAAGAAGGCTTTGTGGCTGCATCTGCTCCCTCATGAAATCACCCCTCCCAAGTTCCCATAATCATCAGGCCTTCTAAAGATAGTATGGCAAGCTGTTGATTTATCACCAACTTTTGCACCGGCTTGACAACAATTGATCTAAATGTAGTCAGGAGGATGGTATATTTCTTAATATTATTGTTGGCTCAGAAGCCAAATTATTTCTCATGGGTAGATTTTAGGGAGCAACAAATACAGGTAATACATGAATGTCACAGTAGTTTTCCTTAACAAAAAAGAACTAAATGAATAATTGCAAGTAATAGGTAAATGAAGAAGTCAACATTGTCCCCAAATGCTGGACCAATGCTGCATGTGTCCTGCCCCAGATGTCATCTGCACTCAGGCAGAAAGCAGAGCTATTCCTTTGCCTGGGCCTCTGCCTGGGCCATTGCCTGGGCTCATGAAGAGTTCAACAAATGGCCGTAGTATGAATCATCCTCTCCATGCTGTCTGGCCAATTAATAGTTTAACTAAGACAAACTAGCTTGAAGGATGTATAGGCTAAGTACTTCTATATAAATTTGGGAAATGTTTACTAAAGAGGGGGAAATGGTTGGAGACATCTGCAAATGTTGGAGAGGAAAGTGAGATTTGGATATATCAGGAAAAACATAAAAGATGTGTCCAAAGCAATTTGAATGGAATGCTTGTCTGCATTGTAACACAAAACGCAACATCCTACTGGTCAATTACTACTTCAGCTTCAACCGCAATAACACAAGAGCACGCAACAGATTCAAACTTAATATGAACCGCTCCAAACTTGACTGTAAAAAATATGATTTCAACGATCGGGTTATCGAAGCATGGAACTCATTGCCGGACTCAATTGTGTCAACCCCTAACCCCAACATTTCTCCCTTAGACTCTCCACGATTGACCTCTCCAGGTTCCTAAGAAGCCAATAAGGGGTGTACATATGTGCACTGGTGTGCCTTTCGTCCCCTGTCCAATTGTCTTTCCTTTCTTTCACCTATCTTATACATTCTCTTCCTTTCATATATCCTCTCCTCTAAGTTAACTTTCACCCTCATATATATTACCACATGTCTATTTTTCTTCCTATGTATTTGTGTATTGGACAAATGAATAAATAAATAAAATAAATAAATATTGTCCAGAATGTGTGAATGCAGAATATACCAGAATGTGGACTGAATATGAAAATGATTGTCATGAAAGTACAATGAGGTGGTTTAAATGTATAGAGAGAGTAAAGACTAAATGACAAAACAACAGATGAAGGAAGAATGATTGGGTCAAGTGAGAGGCAAAGATTGGGAAAGTCATGGGTTGGATGGAGTTGATGAGATCCCTAAAAGTTTCATTACCGAACAGATGGATGTGGCGGTAACACATCCATCTTGTTAAGGTCAGAAAGATATGGAACAATGTAGAGAATGATGCTGATACTATGCAGACTAAGGGTAACTATATTTTCATTTTTTATATTCTTATTATTTTTAATAATAATATTAAGAATAATTATTATTCTTAATCTATAAATGATGAATGTATCATTTATAAATTTGAATGTACATATTTAACAATAGTTTTTAAATTTTAAATTTAATTTTGCAATGTATAAATTATTTTATATTCGTTTTCGTAGATTTTATATTATGTTTTATATTCTTAGTTACATTCTTAGTTCATATCTTTATCTACAGGGGGTCTACCTTTGAAGAGTGTTCAGAAACTTCAGATCGTGTAGAATGCGGCCGCGAGAGCAATCCTGGGCCTACCCAGATATGCCCATGTCTCATCAACACTCCGCGACCTGCACTGGTTGCCGATCAATTTCTGGTCACAATTCAAAGTGTTGGTTATGCTTATGACCTATAAAGCACTACATGGCATCGGACCAGAATACCTCCAAGACCGCCTTCTGCCACACGAATCCCAGTGGCTGATTAGGTCCCACAGAGTTGGCCTTCTCCGGGTCCCGTTGACTAAACAATATCGTCTGGCGGGACCCAGGGGAAGAGCCTTCTCTATGGTGGCCCCAGCCCTCTGGAACCCACTCCCCCCAGAGATTAGGACTGCCCCCACCCTCCTTGCCTTTTGTAAGGTATTAAAAACTCATCTTTGCCACCAGGCATGGGGAAATTAACACACACACCAATTGTCAAGGTTGGTGGATGGTTTGATTGGATTGTGTGATTATTTTATTATAAGGGCTTTAAACTGTATTTTTTAATAATTGGATTTGTACACTGTTTATGTTGTTGTGAGCTGCCCTGAGTCTTCGGAGAGGGGCGGCATACAAATCTAATAAAGTATTATTATTATTATTATTATTATTATTATTATTATTATTATTATTATTAATAGGTAGTGTTATTTTCTTACACCTTTCTCGCATTCTGCATAATGTTGCTTACATCAAAGAGCATGTGGATATATTTGCACATACTGTATATATGCACAATGGCTTGTTACAGCTAGGAAGTAGCTGTAACAAATGAAATAGAACATAAGAGTTCATAAAAAAATAGAAGAGATAGTTTGTGATGCTCATTGTACCCATGGTTTAATATCGTGTTTGAACTAACCAGGTATATTTAATAGATACATACTGGAAACCCTTCCACATTTTCCCAGGGTAGGTTATTTTATTTAACTGGTTTTGGTGATCATTCAGTTTAAAACTTTTTGCATTCCTGCCTAAGATTACAATCTGGGGATGATTGACTTGCAAAAATAAGCAGGGATGTAAGCATGCTTGGATGAGTAATTTCATTGTTTAATAGAACTTCCTTCTACAGTAAACAATTTTGTAGGATAATATGCAATAGCAATAACAAGCAATAAGAAATTGCCAATTATGTAAAGTACTTAAAGAAAGTGTGTATCATTAAAAATTGAACAGCCTGAGAGGGAACAAAAATAACAGCCAGCTTGTATTTATTTTTGGCAGGAAGCTTCTTTGTACATTATTTCATTCTGGAATTATTATTTTTTTAACTTCTGAGCTGCAGTATTTATACTTCCAAAAAAATGTCTCCTCACAATTCTGCCTTAAAAACAGATTATATTTGGAAAGCCACTGGTACTAATGCAGATCAGAATGAATAGATCATTTTTCATGCACAGGTTCTGCACAATAGCCAAACTGGATTTTGGGAACAATAAGCAAGTTAAACATCAACCTATATAATTTTGAAAGCAATTACTGTACTTCGCAGTATTTGAATCCAAAGAATCTTGACTTTTGTTTTTATACTGAAAGACATTCAGTAAAGTGTAGAAAACCTGTTTAAAAGGGTAACTAAGCAAAGAATAAAGATTCCTTGAATTTTTAAACTGAATGCCTCCTGCAAAGAATCAAACAACCATCCCTGCGCTAAAGGACAACAACAAGAAAGACATACTAAGCTAAAGGACGGAGGGATTTAAATCAAAAGCTGTCAGTTTCAAGCACTGAATGTACTTTCAGTCAAAATTATGACAGGTCTAGACATGAAGAGGTGCCAGATTCCAAGCTCTCCTTCAAATCACACCCAGGTAGTGGTGCAAAGGTGGGTTTCAGCACGTTCTGACCAGTTTTGGAGAACCAGTAGCGGAAATTTTGAGTAGGCGGTAAATACCACCCCAGACTGGTCCCACCCCGATCTATTCTCTGCCTCCTAAGTCCCAGTTGATTAGGAGGAAATGGGGATTTTGCAGTAACCTTCTCCTGGAGTGAGGAAGGAATGGAGATTTTACATTATGCTTCTTCCGCCACGCCCACCAAGCTATGCCACATCCACCAAGCCACATCCACAGAAACGGTAGTAAAAATTTTGTGAATCCCACCACTGTAGTGGTGGTAGTGGTAGTTAGCATTTAGGTTAAAATTTAACTTAATAATGATAATACACCCTTTTCAAACAATTTCTAACAATTGAAAACTGTCTTATTTCTGAGAATTTTATAGCTACTGAAATTAAACAATATTCCCAAAAAAGAAACTGATTGTGTTCTTTGCTTTCAAAATATGTCACCTTGACACTTTTTAAAAGAAAAAATTGGCATATCAGAACATTGGGGGAGGGTGAAAGAGGAAACCCATTACTTATGATTTTGAAATCTGTGGTTTTGCTATTTAGTATTACATAAATATTTAGTATTTACACAAATTGAATTTACAGAGGAAAATGTTAAAAAATAATTATGCAACCTAAAACCTTTCCTTTCTATCGGACCAGATGGAATCTGCGCATACTTCTTTAAAAAGCTCTCCTCAGCCCTGGCTGAACCCCTAAGCATAATTTTCAAAATATCTTCTACAACTAGCTCCCTACCTAAACTCTGGTCTCCAGCCATAGTCATTACTATCTACAAAAAAGGTGATCCAAGCAACATTGAAAACTACAGACCAACCTCCCTGACTTGTGTCACTTGCAAAGTCATGGAATCCATCATAAACCAATCCATTACACTTCATCTTGAAACCAATAACCTATTTTCCAACAAACAATTCGGTTTCAAGAAAAAATTATCCTGCAATCTGCAACTCTTACACTGTAAAAACATATGGACTACCCAACTTGATCAGGATAGATCAATAGATGCAATCTATATAGACTTTTACAAAACCTTTGACTCGGTAGTTCATGACAAACTTCTTCTGAAACTAAAATCCTATGGCATCTCTGGACCTCTGCATGATTGGATTTCAGCGTTCCTGTGCAACAGACAACAAGTGGTCAAAATAGGTAATGCCATATCTAATCCTGCTCCAGTTAACAGTGGTGTCCTACAAGGCAGTGTTTTAGGACCTACTGTCTTTATACTCTACATAAACGATCTCTGTAACAATATCACGAGCAATTGTGTTCTCTTTGCTGCTGATATTAAACTATTTAATACCACTGACAATACATCTACCCTTCAAAAGGACCTTGACCATGTAGCTGAATGGTCTAACAATTGGCAACTTCAAATCTCTACCAACAAATGCTCCGTCCTACACATTGGTAAAAAGAATCCAAATACTAAATACATACTTAGTAAAACAGTGAACCCTCACTCAGTCAAAGACCTTGGAATACTCATTTCCAATGACCTAAGTGCTAGAGCCCACTGTAACAGCATTGCCAAAACCCATTAAGAATTGTAAACCTAATCTTACGTAGCTTCTTCTCCAGAAACACTGATTTATTAATCAGAGCATACAAAACATTTGTCAGACCTATTCTAGAATATAGCTCCCCTGTGTGGAATCCACACTGCATATCAGATATTAATACTATCGAAGGAGTCCAGAAATAATTCACAAGAAGAGTCCTTCACTCCTCCTCACGTAACAAATTACCCTATTCCTCCAGACTTCAAATACCGGTACTAAATCCAGAAAATTTACAACTACGTCGTCTCCAAACTGATTTAACTGTTTTTCACAAAATCATACATCATAATGTACTCCCTGTCAGTGACTACTTCACCTTTAACAAAAACAACACAAGAGCACATAATAGATACAAACTGAATATAAATCGCTCCAAACATGACTGCAGAAAATACGATTTCAGCAATAGAATGGTCACCGCCTGGAACTCATTACCTGACTCTGTTGTTGCTTCCCCCAACCCTAAAATCTTCAACCTTACATTATCTACAATTGACCTCTCCCCTTTTCTAAGAGGTCTGTAAGGGGCGTGCATAAGTGCACTTATGTGCCTAATGTCCCTGTACTACTGTCTTATTATTCTTTCTATTACTACGTTCTACTTATGTTATGTTATGTTATGTTAATATGTACTATAATACTATACTTGTTTGACAAACAAACAAATAAACAAACAAACAAACAAACAATAAATAAAGATATTTATATATTTGGATATTTATATATATTCAATATTTTAATAGTTGCATTCTAGATTCTCCAATGTATTTCCAAAACCTCTGCATGATTGAAGTCATGCATAATATACATTTGTTGCCCAGAATCAATTTGGATAGGGAGATGGGTGATATATAAATATAATAAATAAGTAAATTTGAGTACCCGTATATACTCGAGTATAAGTCGCTCCGATTATAAGTCGAGGCCCCTACTTTTGCCACAAAAATTGGGGTAAATTTATTGACCCGTGTATAAGTCGAGGATGGAAAATGCAGCGGCTACTGGTAACTTATTAAAATGGAAACCAATAAAATTACATCAATTGAGGCATCAGTAGAGTAAATGTTTTAGAATATTTATTTCAAAGAAAACCAGTAAACTAGCTCTGTAAGTTTAAAAGAGGGTAAACAGGTATATGTACCCCAAGGCAGTATAGGCAAAAAAATTGCAAGTACTGTACTTACCTCAAGCCCCCACTGCTCCTGCTGGTTTGGGTTAGGGTTACGATATTTGGCCTCTCCTTGCCTCAAAGAGATACAATTTCCCTCTCTATTTACTATTACTGAACATCCAAAATATACTATTTAATTCTATGTATATATGCCATATGTATACATACATATTACACACAGGCACACAAAAATATACCGTACATTGTTTACTATATAAACTGTATATGTACGGTATATTTACAGAGAGAGAGAGAGAGGGAGGGAGCTCTTGTAAAATTACCGGTATACTGTATACGGTACATTCAACCTCACTTACTGTAATAGGAAAAACAAACCCAGAGTCCACTTTCTGCCACACATTTAACCATAACTAGAACATTACACATATGGTACCTTCAGATGTACCAGTACTTCCCTAGCTTGCACATCATTGTTAGAGCTAGGAAATGCCATGGATTGAGTAAAATGTGGTGATTCTCAGTGAACAACGCTTTTGTTTAACAACCACAATTTTGGGCTCAATTGTGGTCATAGGTCTTTCTTTCTTTCTTTCTTTCTTTCTGTCTCTCTCTCCTTCCTTCCTTTCTTCCTTCTTCCCCCCCTTTCTTTTTCTGTCTGCCTATCTTCTTTCCTTTTTCTTTCCTTCTTCAGTCCCTTCCCTCCCTCCCTTTCCTTTTTTGTCTTTTTTCCTTCCTACCATCTTTCTTTGTCTCTCTTCCTTTCTACCATCTTTTCTTCTTTCTTTCTGTCTTCCTTCTTTCCTAACTCCTTCCTTCCTTCCTTCCCTCTCTCTCTCCCTCCCTCTTTCCTTGCCACCCAACTCCAACAGGACTCTGGGTGGCTCACAACAATCACAACAACTAAAAAGCAATATAAAATGTAACAACAATACAACAGCATATAGCATAAAATGCATAAATAACCCTTAAAATGCCTTGACACTGGCAATGAGTAAAATGCCAACTGTATAAGACAGGGACTTTAAGACAGAGGAGGGGGGCACCCCTGCTCAGGTGCAGAGCACAAAGCAGGGATAAGTCTCCAAATGAAAGATGCAGAGAACTACCGTAATTTTCCTGGAAGGCTTGAGCACCGGTGCTTTTCATTCTAGAAAAACAACTCAGCCTGGCATCCCCCTCCCCCCTCCTCACCACGGAAATACCCATTGACAGAACGCCTGCCGGTGTCTCTTTCGGCTGCATCCACAGTTTACGTCACGCTCCCTTTAGCCTTCTGGGAGCCGTAGTGTCTCTTTGGGCAGAGCGGCTGAGCCCGCCTCCTCGAAAAGACTACAACTCCCAAGAGGCACCGGGAGGGAAGTGTGGGCGAAGGGGGTGGGCGCCCGCGGAGTTGGTCGTGGGAATAGAATGAAAAGGCAGTCAAGTCGGCAAAATAAAGGCGAGTGAGTGAGGGAAGGGAATATCGGGAGGGAATGGCTCACTGCTTTTCCACCCAGCCAGCCCCTTCCCACTGAGACGAGGGGGGTCATGCAGTCTGGCAAACGTTTTTCACCTGGCAGGAGCCTTGGTGCGTGGCAGGCAGAAAGTGAAGTCCCGGCAAATGGATAGCTGGCTAGGACCACATGCTCCCATCCGCCCCTTGCTCTGGCCATTTCAGAGGACAACCTCCCTCCATCGCCCACTCCGGTAATTTTCTATTGGAAAAATCCATTGCTGCAATCCCAAACGGTCATTTTTTTAAAAAGCTGAGAAGCTGGGATTGCAGCAAGGAATCCCAGGGCGGGCGGGGGAGGTGCCTCCATGGATATAATCACCTTCTTTTGGTGATTGCTGCCTGCTTGGAACCCCCATCACCGTCAGGTCGCGATTTCCTTTCCTACAACGAAAAGAGGCGGCACCTTCCTGAAGCGCTCAGTTAAGCGGCTGGAGGAAGGCAGGGCAATTGCCGCCTCTTTCGAGCTGAACGAAAGGCAGACCACCACCTTTCCCTCAGCTGCTTCCTGGAGACCGCTAAGGATAGCGCTCTGGGAGAGGGAGCAACTGCCCGGTTAAGAAAGAAGAATCCACCCCCTAGCCAAATGGCTTTTTTCCTGTTTAGCGTGGCGTTCGAGTGGTTGGCAGGTTCCTTTGCTTGCACGCTTGAAAGCTTGAAAGAAGCGGCAACTGCCCGGTTAAGAAGGGAGAATCCACCCCCTAGCCAAACGGCTTTTTTCCTGTTTAGCGCTCAAATGCTGCGCTAAAAAGTAAAAAAGCCGTTTGCCTAGGGGGTGGATTCTCCCTTCTTAACCGGGCAGTTGCTGCTTCTTTCTGTTTAGCGCAGCGTTCGAGCGCTAAACAGCAAAAAAAGCTGTTTGGCTAGGGGGTGGATACTCCCTTCTTAACCGGGCAGCTGCCCCCTCTCCCAAAGCGCTATCATTAGCGGTCTCCAGGAAGCGGGTTAGGGAAAGACAGCCGTCTTTCGGCTTGAAAGAAGCGGCAACTGCCTGGTTAAGAAGGGAGAATCCACCCCCTAGCCAAACGGCTTTTTTGCTGTTTAGCGCAGCGTTCGAGCGCTAAACAGGAAAAAAGCTGTTTGGCTAGGGGGTGGATTCTCCCTTCTTAACCAGGCAGTTGCCGCTTCTTTCAAGCTGAAAGACGGCTGTCTTTCCCTAAGCCGCTTGCGCCCTCTTGTGGTGACCTGTCAGTCACCCGAGTATAAGTCGAGGTCGGGTTTTTCAGCCCATTTTTGGGGCTAAAAAACTCGACTTATACTCGAGTATATACGGTATATCATATGTCTGATTTACACTAAAGTGTTCCCATCTTAATATTTGGCTTACTGGCTTCAGTAAATATTTTGACAAGCCTCCTTGGTAGTCTTAGATGGGAAAGGAAATCTTTCATATATCTTGAATGAATGAATAGAATTTTATTGGCCAAGTGTGATTGGACACACAAGGAATTTGTCTTGGTGTATGTGCTCTCAGCCGAAATAAAAGAAAAAGATACATTTGTCAAGAATCATGTGGTACAACACTTAATGATTGTCATAGGGGTCAAATAAGTAATGAAGAAACAATCAATATTAATTAAAATCTTAGGATACAAGCAACAAGTTACAGTCATACAGTCCTAAGTGGGAGGAAAAGGATGATAGGAATAATGAGAAAAACTAGTAGAAATAGAAGTGCAGATTTAGTAAAAAGTCTGACAATGTTGAGGGAATTATTTGTTTAGTAGAGTGATGGCGTTCGGGGAAAAACTTTTCTTGTGTCTAGTTGTCTTGGTGTGCAGTGCTCTGTAGCGATGTTTTGAGGGTAGGAGTTGAAACAGTTTGTGTCCAGGATGTGAGGGGGCAGTAAATATTTTCTTTATGGTATCTTTTGCTTAAATCTTGAAAAAATAATAGGTAATAGAAGTTGAATACAGACCACCAAAACAATACCTTGTATATAATCCATACTCTTTTATGGGAAGTAATTAAGAGAATAAGGTGGGGGGGTTTCTTACTCCAACTGAAGGCCTGTCCTCTGGATTTGTAAGATAAATATAGCAAGATTCCAAACTGGAACAAATCTAAGTGAAATCCAGAAAATAGAGACAATTGGGCAGGTGCTACTGCCCTTCCTGTTTTTTATTGGTTTCCTCTCTAATAGGCTTTTCTAACCAAATGTTGGAGTAAAACAGAGAAGGATTACACAATTATTCTGTTCTCCAAACAATTGCCATTTTTTCACCTTTACTGACATCTACATGTGTTAACGTGTTAAATATGTTTTAGATTTCTTTTTTATTGCTGCAGTTTTGATCCCCTGTGGATGATAAAGTATGGGTTGTAATGATAGTCATTTAATCTGTATTGAAGATTAGGTAGTCATGTAAAGTTGGATAAATTGGTCTTATATAGGAACCATAAGTAAATTATATTAATATATATTATACCAGATATTTAATATATTTATTACAAGATAAGTATCTTAGTATGTTAGCATTTAGACATATACCACTTCATAGTGTTTTACAGTCCTCTCTAAGCGGTTTACAGAATCAGTAGTATACATATTAATGTTCATATATATTGTGTGGGACATGTAGAGAATATATTCATTTGCAGATATCCTTGTACAAACTAAGTAAAATACAATCCAAAGAACAGTGAAATGCTAAGTATTTTTACGGCTAAACCAGAAGTGAATTAAAAAGTAGTAACTTCATAACAATTAACAGTAAATGAACATAAATAAATAATCAATGAATCATTTCATTAAAAGATTAATATTTTCTACTTTTATGCATTCACCTTTTATTCCCATTCAAAATTTTATTATGATAATCTCTCTGTATGCTTCCGTTTTATTTAACCTTGAAAGGAACATCCTTAGACTTGGTGATAGAAACTGCTTGATGAAACAGTAACTATCTTTTAGTAAGAGTGAAAGTAGCTAATAATCAGGCTGTGCCTGTCAATAGCAATGCAGTAGGTTTTAATAGATACTGTATTTTATTTTCATTTTGGTAAAAACATACGAGTATTTTCTCATAATCCCAGTAAAGTTTACAAGGATGCAAGGACTCACCGTTTGGGATGGATTATTTCCTTTAATGAGTAATATTCCCTTTACTACTCCTTGGTAGCTTATTAAATACCTTCCAATTTGGGCAGTTGCTCTTCCAGTATCACACTGACGTGTTCCGCTATGAATGTCCCCTTGACTTTCTTATCAGAATGCAGGAATGGACTGTCATTTCTTTCTCCAATGGACCATATTTAGTCTGATCCCTTATCTATGGCCTGTCCACCATGAGTTATTTCTAGAAGTATAGGTTTAATGTTCCTGGAATGTGCAAGCAATTAAAGGATTGCTATTGACAGTTGCAATGCACTTAAATAATAGTTTTGAATGCCAGAACAATAACATGTACAACAAGACTCAAAATGTTATAAAATGCACATTACCAGTAGTTGATATCTGTCATCATTCATTTGTTTAATTTGTAAGATGACAAGATACATATTAACTAAACGACATTAAGAATGTTGATATATCAAAGAAAAGTAAGTAGCATGCAGCAAGTATATAGCTTAGTTAATTAATTAGCCTACTATAATATACTGCCAATTTAACAAGGTAATTCTAGAATTAAATCCCATTTGTTTTCAATAGGCCAATCCTCAAATAGGACTGCCACATCAATATCCCAATGTTATCTACATTAGCAATATTTTTAAAATAAAGATTCTGGAATTTTGAATTACAACTGCAGTTCTTCTTGGCTGAGTTAATGACTGAAAACATTATGCAAACTAGAATAATTCTGGTTGAAACAGCAAAAGAATACTTCAATGTTTTCCAATCCAAAATCTTTAACCTTATAATTCTTATTTCCACCCACAAATGAGGTCCTCCAGATGTATGGCCTACAATTCCCAGAATTCCTATCCATCATGGAATTCTGGAAACTAGAAACCCAACATATCTAAAAATTCTCAGGGAAAGCTGCCGTAAAACTGCTATTCTTCAGAAGACTGACACTTCTGACCAATAGACCTATTTACCGTAGATCTTTGGTCTGGTGAAACAGATGGTGTGGTTTGCTTTGCACTGCCATATATTATTACCACCCTCCAGATGATAATCATCTTCCCACGATCTCTATCAGCAGACTTGGAAATTGCACACTGTTTCCTGTTTTAAGAAAGAAATGAAATATTTTAAAAATATTAATAGCATGACAAAACCTCATGAATTTTAAAAAACAGGACTGAGTTCTAAGGCCTGTAAATAAGTAACCAGTACATACCTGAACACGTACCTGCCGGTTGACAAGGCAACAGTAACAAATTCAGCCACCCAAGACAACTGATTTGATATTTTGCCGACTGTAGTCCAATATTTCTGGAGAGCATCAGGTTATGGAAATATGTGTATATATCAATAGTTATTTGGACGTAATTAAACTAAGGTGCAAGTTGGCTACATTGAAGATAATTAGAAGAAACCAATATAGTTTTTGAAAGAAAGAACGCACTGTGTAGAAATTAGTTCTGTAGATCTTTATGTAATGAATGATGGAGGGAAACATGATGCTGCTGGATGTAATTCCATTCCTAAAAGTACTGCAGTAATGCTTCATTCTTAGCCAGATTTTGTTCTTATCAATTCCAAAAGACAAAGCAGAGTTTAGAACTCTGCAATTCCTAAGACTGTCACTTTGTTGACACAAGCTGTTAACTGAGTTTTTCTCTTGTGGTTTCTTTAGAAAAGAAACAAGGTGAGCTTTAAACACACAAGGAAGCAGTGCCCTGTTTTAAAGATAAATTACAATACAGTACATGTCATTGAATACAGGCATCAAAATATCCCAGCATTATACAATCTAATTACTGTCAGAGATGTTGGGCTATAATTCAATTTATTGTTTTCTAATATTGTATTGTGAGAGAGAACATAAGAGCTGTAATCAGGGATGGGCTCCTTCGGGTACATCAGGTACGCAGTACCAATAGCAAAATTTTGGTCAGGTACACAGTACCGGTAGCAAAAATTTGATTCCCCCCCCCTTTTTCCCCCCCTTCTGGACTCTGGGTATGTTTTTCCTATTGCAGTAAATAAGGTTGAACGTGTATAATTTTAGAAGAGCTGTGCATGCATGTGTGTACATACACTTTATATAGTAGATAATCAGGGGTGGGTTACTGCCCGGATGGGGGGGGAACGCAGTGGGGTAACGAAAAGAGAGCTCCACCCCAGAGCACCCAATTTGCACTGAAAGATGTTGAAACAAAATGTATATGCCACGCCCACAGTTTGGTAGTAAAAATTTTGGTAGCCCATCACTGGCTATAATCCAATACACATAAGTAAGGGTTACGTGGGAACGTGGGCATAATATAAACAGTTATTCTTATATTCATAATGTTTTATTTTATTTATTTTGTTTTGTCTAGTACATAATGGAAGGATGTGAAGATATAACAGTATTTATGTACATGACACCAGTAAAGAGATAAAAGATTAGAAAAACATTAGAAATAATAATATTAAAAGATATGATGCTAGTAAAAACAATACAAATAAAATATAAAGAAACAATAAGACGGGACGGAAGGCACACATGCCCCTTACTGACTTCTTAGGAATACTGTATACTAATAATAACAATACTGTATTTAATTTGTATACTTTATTCCCATAATTAAATGCCTGCAGAAAATAAGATAGCATCCTACTGCTCATCATCCCAAGAGATAAATGATCTGTGATACTAGTATATCTTCTTACTATCTAGAGTTCAGCACATTCTAGTAGCAGAAAATTGGGGAAGGAAAGGGCATTACGTAATAAGTGGAATCTCCTACATATAATTGTGCATGCTATTTATCACTTATTTTAATATTCTCTGCATTCAACAGGATATAGAAGACTGTTAGCTCTGGATTAGAAGCAGGATTTAAGAATAAATGTTCAACGCTGTCACAGCTCCTGTGTTAGTTATGCCCTGGTACAGACAGAACTCACAAGTATTAAGCCAAGATTTTAAATCAGTTTTGTGATCTAAACCGCAATTATTTTATGTGTGCATCATATTAAACTACAGGGGCTAGATTCATGCATTGTTCTTAAGCCAAAATCCAAAACAACTGAATTAACTTTGTCAGACTGCAATGATTTAAATGTCTGACAGTATCCACCAGTGTCTCCATGGTGAATGCTACCTAGGATTGGACCAAGATCTAATAAGCTCAGAGCTGTACACTTAAACCAAATAATACAATCTAGATCTATTTAATAATGTATTGAACTTATATGCCTATTACCCAGGGGTGGATTTCTACCGTTGTGCTCTGCTGCAGTAGTGCAGTAGTGGCCCGCCGATTGTGCAATTTGCACACAACTCTGGTGCTGTCTTTGTCAATCTGTGCATGGCGCCATTTTTTAACTAATGTTTTTGGGGGGTTGCTTCTATGCCTGCGCAGAAGCAAAATCGCACAAGGGACACTCGTCCGCTGTGTTTTTTGCAATTTTTTGTTTCTGTGCATGCACGGAAGCAAAATAGGGCGAGGGGATGCACGCACACAAATGTAGTGCAAAAAATTGCAATGCGTGTGCAGCACACCGATATGCAGATAGGAAGAACCCGCCCCTGCTCCCACTTCAATGTTGCAGGAACTTTGGGCAGCTTAAAAAAAATAATAAAGATTTTAAAAAAAGAAAATACAAAATGATTAAAAGTTTAGAAAGCTTAAATAAAGGGGAAAAAAACAGGAAGATAGGCAAGATAGGGGTAGGGATCTTCTCTCTATCCTGTCAGCTACCTCCAGCATAAAGCATCCCAGGTCAGTTGGTAGAGCCAGACTTTAAGGTCCTTCCATAAGGCTAGGAATGTGAGCACCGAGCTCACCTGCAATGGGAATGTGAGCACCGAGCTCACCTGCAATGGGAAAATAATCCAAAGGATGGGGGCCACCACAGGAAAGGTTCTTCTGCTGGATTCTCCCAGCTGAAATTCTTGGGTAGATACAATCCAATATAGGCTTCTTCCCAGTGATGGGCTACCAAAATTTTTACTACCACGCTGTGGGTGTGGCTTATGCAGGATGCCCTTTCAGTGCAAATTGGGTGTTTTTGGGTGGAGCTCCATTTTCGCTACCCCATTGCGTTCCCCCCCCATCCAGGCAGTAGCCCACCCCTGCTTCTTCCATTGGAACAAGAGGGACGGGCTAATCCCATTGGAGTAAGATGGATTTCCAGGCAGACTCTTGACAAATGTATCTTTTCTTTTATGTACACTGAGAACATATGCACCAAGATAAATACCTTGTGTATCCAATCACACTTGGCCAATAAAGAATTCTATTCTATTCTATTCTATTCTATTCTATTCTATTCTATTCTAGACCCATGCCATAAAGGACTTCAAAAGTCTTTGAATTGGACCTAGAAGCAGACTGGCAACCAATGAAGTTCACACAACAGCAGTGTTACATGGGCCATCACTGTATTCTGGACCAGTTGTAGCTTCCAAATGCTTTTTATGCATAACCAGGGTATGAATGACAATATGCAAGTCCTCATTCAGCTTCTCTATACTTTATTATTTTCTGGAACCATTCATGTAATTGCCATGTAATGCCTTCTTTATGACATTTAACAAACAAGAAAACATGGAAGCCATGGTTCCAAAGAAAAACTAAATTATTTGTGTCAAATTGTTTTTAACCAATGGAATTGTAAAATTGAAATTTTGTAATTTAAATATCAACTCAGAGGAATAAAGAAGGTGAAAGCATAACACTAATCATTTCTGTTTTCCTCAGCTAAAGAAGTAAAATTGCGTAATTTTGCAATGAGAATTCTTGCATACAAAGTCTTCCCTTTGACCTACAGTTCTGCTTTAGCTGTATTCCTATTACTTCTGGTTTGGCTATAACTGACAAGTTCCTGCTTGCTGAAATATCAGGAAACTCATCAATTTTTGCAATCATTCAAAGGACCCTATTCTTATTCAAAATAGATCCTTACTCATAAAGCTATTTAACAGTACTTGAAAATTTCCTCCAAAAATCATATTTTTGAGAAACTACACAATGCTGCATTAGAATCTGTTTTTCTTATGCAACCTATTTTATCTGCTCAGTCTGCCAGCATTTCAAGTCTGGTGAAAACAGTACATAGTTGAAATCTCTCTTTCTCTCTAACTTGTAGCAAAGATAGTTTTTTTAAATGTATGGTATTTACAACAGAATAGCAGCTACGCATTCATTAGATTGGATAGAGAGTTGTCCCCCAAGAACACATATATTCTGTCTGCTAAAAAACAGAACCCTTAAAGAGCCCCTAACTTTCCAGAGAACCCCAAAAATCCAGGGCATGTTAGGCAGGATACAAAAGTTAAAAAACTGTGTGAGATCATTTTTGTTCTAGGGAAGTGTTCCATTAGCTGTTGCAAAAGTTGAAAAGCTGCTTGTGGATTTGCAAAATAAAAAGTTATAATTTAAATTTTAGTGCATTGAAACAATTTACTAGCCAGACTGATGAAGCAAAGTAGGAAATACTGTGCAAATATTGAGCTAATAGAGACTTTTGGAGATCCAGATTGAACATTCATGGAATGCACACATAGCACCTAATGGGAACACCTTTTCCTGGGATCAAACATCAATTACTTTAAGGTACTCATGACAGGTGCCAATCTTTGCTGCAAATCACATTTTGATATTTGAATTGGGATCTTTGCACAGACCCATTAATAACAAAATGAAATTCAACCTAAATTAAATTACCTTAATTGGAATTACATTGAAATTGTATAATGCTTGATCAGGACGTGACTAACAGTAAATGCCAATAAAAAATAATTTACATATTATGCTCCCTTAGTGGATTGCAAAGAACTGACTAAAGGAACTTACAACAACTATATGCTGAACTAGCAGATCAAGAGCAAACATGAAGCACTTCAAAGGAGTTTCCAGCAGACAACCAGGGTTTTACATTCTTCCTTTCTCCTCCCACATTTTCCAGAAACTGGAATGTAATTAGCTAATCTTTTTCCAAATTGGAGCTTGTACAATCTTCATATAATTACCCCAACATTTTTGTTCCTCACTTTTCCTATATTGTAGTGGCCTCTTTCTTTGATGTGACGCTCTCCAGATATTGTGGAATAGAAATAATGAGAGCTGAAGCCAAGGATATCTGGAGCATTGAAAATTAGGCAAGGCCATTAAATGTTAAGTGATTCCTTTTAACCAAACAAGACAAACACAGACTTCAATGGATAATTAGAATTGCAGAAAAAACAATTGCTATCAACCTGTCTTCCATTGAGGATCTATTTATTGCACAAGTCAAAAAGGGCTGTGAAAATATCTACAGACCCCTCACATCCTGGACATAAATTGTTTCAAGGTCTACCCTCAAAATGATGCAATAGGGCACTGCACAACAGAAGAACAGTTCCCCCCCCAATGCCATCACTCTGCTAAACAACTAATTTCCTCAACACTTAGTAAACTATTTACTAAGACTGTATTACTATTATGCTTCTCTTCCTTACTAGTATTTATCTCTTCCCACTTATGACTATAACCATGTTGTTTGTATCTTTCAATTACAGTATACTGCTTTTGTTTCCTAGTACGAGTTGATAGCTTATTAGTACCCTTGACTATTACTAAGTGTTGTATCTTTTTATTCTTGATTAATGTATTTTTTTCTCCTTAAGTTCACTTAGAGCATGTACACCTAAGACAAATTCCTTGTGTGTCCAATCACACTAGGTCAATAAAGAATACATGTTAGATTGAGATTTTATATTTAAATGCACATATTGTTATGTAAATTAAGTAATAAATTAAGATTATATATTACATCATCTTCATAAGGATTGTTTGCAGTAGCTGAACAACAGTTTAAAAAACAAACAAACACAATACCTCCAAGAAATCTGATGGATTTCCAGTCCCTAAAGACTGGATTTGGGATCAAGATAATATTTCCTTTAAGAGCTTCTATAGCTGCGTTCCTATTGTTTTACTGGAGATAATAAAATAAAACAGTTGAAAGCCATATTTTAACGGAAAGACCAATTTGTTTGCTTTTGCATGTTTTCTGAGACCTGACTTTCATTTTGAACACGATCATTCTCATTCCATCGGTTAGGAGGGAGAAAAGAAAACAATATTTCTGTGCCTTAAAGAAATCAGTTTCTTTAAATGTTGCAGCTTGCTTTGTGGAGTCTCTCTCCTGCACAACCACATAATGATAATAGTCAAAGCCCTTCTTCTCCAACCTATAATCAATCACACTGCAGAATAAGCATCAACTTAAGAGCTTTGAGTAGAAACCAAGTGTGTTCCAGGAATCCTCCTTTCAAATAGGATGTTTAGGAATAAAAGCTGGTGTCAGGCTTCTAATAGATTCTAGAACTCTCTTTAATTTTTTTTTATATACATATAAAACACATACATAAATAAAACAGACAACATACATGGGTACAATTCCCCCCATGTTTACAGTAAGTACCTCTCACTTTGTATCCACCAATATATTTTTCCTATACAAATACTGTATATTTACATTTTGATAAATTACTTGCTCTTTCTCTCTTCTTTCTTCTTCTACATTATTATATACAATGGTCCATAAAGATTTGATGTTATTCTTTCAAGTATTGACAGTTCTAGTTCATCTTCTATAATCCCTCCCTCCCTCCTTCCTTCCCTCCCTCTTTCTTTCTTTCTTTCTTTCTTTCTGCCATTCATTTAATTTATTCCATGCTGAGTGGTATTCAGTGTCATCTTTTTCTCTTATTTTCCTCAGTAATTGGTCCATTTCAGTGCAATCCAATATTTTTCTAATTATGTGCTCGTCTTTTGGTGTTGCCTCATTTTTCCAAAATTGCGTATATGTTATTCTAGCCATAGTAGTGATATGTATAATCAAATATCGGTAGTTTATTTCCTTTTTATATGTTTTGTCAATTATGCCCAATAAAAATAATTCAAGCTCCCTCTCTATATCTTTTTTATTATCTCTATCAGCCAGAATCTGATTTTACTCCAATACTTTTTTGCCTTTGAGCGAGTCCACCATAAATGGTAATAAGTTCCAGTTTCCTTCTTACATTTCTAGCATTCCCAAACTCATCCTCAATATGCTGGAAATGTAAGACTCTGGGACTTTCATTTTGCTTTGCATTCAGCATATTTTTCTATTGAATGTGCCACCCACATTTTGAGAAATGCTGAGCCTTTTCACTATGGGTGTACATCAGTGTTTTCAAACTTGGCAACTGTAAAATGTATGGATTTCAGCTCCCAGAATTCCCAAGTTTGAAACAGCCTGATGTACAGTATGTCATCTCTCTAAACCACATTCCCCAAGCTGGTATCTTTCAAATTTGATTCATAAATGCTTCCCAAGGTAATGCTTTCCCATGAAAGGTGTGGATGGAAATGACAAAAATTGTAGTCCCTTAGCACTCTCTAAGTGGTTTACGAAATCAACATATTGCCTCCAATAACCTGGGTCCTAATTTTGTCCACCTTGGAAGGATGGAAGGCTGAGTCAACTGTGACTCAGTGGTGGTGAGATTTGAACTGCTGAACTACAGTGAGCAGTTAGCTGAAGTAGCCACTTCAACTAACTGAAGTGCTACCCTGGCTCTTAGAATCCTAAAGTACAACACTTAAAGATAGTCCAGGTACAAATAAGCCATGAAATCATATTAAGAACCAGTCAATGTAAATATGTAAGGATACAAGCAACAAAGTTAGTCATACAGTCATAAGTGGAAGGAGGTGGGTGATGGGGATGATAAAATTAATAGTAGTGCAGACTTAGAAAATAGTTTGACTGTGTTGACGGAATTATTTGTTTAGCAGAGTAATGGTATTCAAGGAAAAAAATGTTATTGTGTCTAGTTGTTCTGGTGTACAGTGCTCTATAGCCCTGTTTTGAGGATAGAAGTTGAAGCAGTTTGTGTCCAGGATGTGAGATGTCTGTAAATATTTTCACAACCCTCTTTTTGACTCGTGCAGTATACAGTTCCTCAATAGAAGGCAGGTTGGGAGCAATTGTTTTTTCTGCAGTTCTGTAGTAGCTTTTATATCAAGAATGACCTCTGCAGTCAAGATTGTGTTGAAAAGTCAAGGGGAAAAGTGATTTCTTGTAGTGTTTTCATATTCACATGGATCAAAAATTATTAAAGCATTTAACATTCTTTTCTTGTTTCTGAAGTATCAATTGATTTTCAAAAACAGTCTTTTTTTAAACCCCTTTTAAACAAAGTAATTGCACAGTCTTTTCATTGTAGCATTTAAAGCGCTGGGCTAGACGCTGGGAGACCATGAATTCTAATCCTTCCTTAGACACGAAATCAGATGGGTGTCTTTGAGCCAGTCACTCCCTGTGTCTTAGGAAGCAAGCAATGGCAAACCACTTTCCAAAAAAACTTATCGATAAAACTGCTGGGACTAGTCAAGGCAGTTGGCAGGTGTCAACAGTGACCTCCCCAAAAAATGTTTGATGAAAAGGCCACAGACATAGACAAAATAATAGTGAATGGCCAATAATGTTGCCATCTGCGAAGCAGATCTTTCTTACAATGCTGCCTAAACCAGTATTTATGGAAGCACATGGAACTGCATGATCCCGTGAACATCTTCACAGTTCAGATATATCTAAAACTGCTACCTTATTAACATAACCACATGTTATTCCATATATGTATATATATGGAATGTTTTCTCCTTTTCTTGCTACCCCACCCAGATGTATATTTGTAAAAGAACATCATCAGAAATTATCTCAATTATCTATCAATAGAATTTAAACACCCGGTGACAAAATCTCTAGCATGAACCAGTTTAGCATTACATGCATTCTCAGAAACGTAAACTAGGGTTGGATCTAATATTATTTGCATGAGACACATTAGGAAATGATCCAAAAGCAAGCATAACAACCAAAAACCATGCACAAGAAGCCATGGAGTAAGGAAATAGCAAATCATTATTATTTTATTGCCACAATATATATAAAAGTATCCCTGAAAGTCAAGCTTGAGTCAAAATATAAATTACTTTATTATAGTTACTATAACTATACATCACTTCAGATTCGACTTTAGACATGTCCTTTGGAGCATGGGAGGGCAAACAGCACTTTTCCGCGCTTCTTTAAAGCAGCCACACCTTTGCCCTATATTCTATAGCAGTTGCAGGGTTGGGGGGGGATACAAAATAGGAGCTGTTTAATAATTATCATTATATTGAACTTTTTTTTTGTATCACACATATACAAAAGTAGCAATAAGGCAAAAAACAAACAAACACCAGCAGATGTGGTCTTTCTTAAGTTTTGTATTCAGGAAATCAGTACAGTATTAGTTCACTCTTCCAGTCTGCACAAGTATGTGAAGGGTCTTCTCTCCATCTTTAGACCAAAGGAGGGAGGGAGGGAGGGGGAGAGAGAGAGTGGGAGAGGGAGAGGGAAAGAGAGGGATAGAGATTAAATTTTACAGAGATATGAATGCAGGATTCCTATAATGGAAACTAGTGTTATCTTGTTACACCACTCCTGACTTCAAATTGAAGTTGGATTATATTATATATAAGGGTAAGCAAAAAATATTTGCTATAAATGAAATATGAAATCTTGAAAATACAAATCAGGGCTATATGTAAACAAGATGCTAATTCACAATTAATCAAAATGGGATTTGCTAAAGTAGCCCAACTGTTCACACAGCATACTGGACCATAAATTAACCATGCTGACAGGTTTTGTATAAACAGACTAAGCTGTAGACTGATCAGTCTTGTTTTAAATTAGTGCGGTTCATGTATCTACAGTTAGAAGAAAGTAGCTGGATAAATACCATAATACTGTATAAACATATAGTATTACCCCATTGTTTTTTCACCCTTGTAATTAGCACACTCAAGAAGTTCTTCTACCCTCCTTTCTTTTCCCAGAAGTATCGTAATTAATGTAGCGGAAGGAAGAAAAATACTTTAAGGATTTTCTTATATTACCTCTCCCCCCTGCCTTTAGCAAAATGCCGTCTTTACTGCAGCTACATTTCAAAGATAAATTTAATCTGTGCAACTTTCTCCAGCATCCAAATAGTTCCTGGGAAGCTAAGTGAAAAAGTATCTGACACTTGTCCTAATTTACCTCTCAAACACACAAATACTATGCATTTTAGAGAAGGTGGTCCTGCTATGTTTTGCGGATGGTATATTTTGTGAGTCCCTGTAAAATCTGTGATTTTTTTTCTACATTGGATCCACTTGAAAGAACTATCAGATTACAGGTTACATCTGCTTATATTTTTATGTGGTGTTGAGGATTCAGTAGTAACGCTGCCGACATCTGGATCCCATGCAACTGACGAGTTGAATCATCTTGAGGTTACAGTATTTGAAAAATCACCCCTACGCGGATATCAGACAATCCTGCCTTCCTCCCCCCTCTCTCTTTAACCTGACCTCAACTTCATAAACTTTGTCAGATTTATACTTGGTTAATCTCTCCACGATCTGTGACTTGAGAATAGTTTCAAGTGGAGTTCTTACCAAAGCACTGAAGTTTATAGCTCACCCAAGAAAACCAGGTGGTGAACTGGAGCATCTTAAGGAGAATCTGCTTGGGCACGAAGGTTGGACTAGGTGACTGGCAAGGACCCTTCCAACTCTTATTAATTTGTTAAATCTTTTACTAAAAAAACCCACATGGAAACCCAAAGGTACACATTTGATTTCATATGTTTGTTTGTTTTTTAAGTCGCACTGACAGGGAGATAGATAGATAGATAGATAGATAGATAGATAGATAGATAGATAGATAGATAGATAGATAGGCAGGCAGGCAGGCAGGCAGGCAGGCAGGCAGGCAGGCAGGCAGGCAGGCAGGCAGGCAGGCAGGCAGGCAGGCAGGCAGGCAGGCAGGCAGGCAGGCAGGCAGGCAGGCAGGCGTGTATGTGTACTGCTCAAAAAAATAAAGGGAACACTCAAATAACACATCCTAGATCTGAATGAATGAAATATTCTCATTGAATACTTTGTTCTGTTCAAAGTTGAATGTGCACAACAGCATGTGAAATTGATTGTCAATCAGTGTTGCTTCATAAGTGGACAGTTTGATTTCACAGAAGTTTGATTTACCTGTGTTAATTGTTCCCTTTATTTTTTTTCAGCAGTATGTGCATGTATGTGTGTTTGTGTACACAAACTATATATTGCTGATAAGTGAAAAGGAAGGCAGCCCAGTATAGATCTATTTCGACCTTATTATTTCCTTGTTATTGTAACACATACACACCCACACATTATTATATATACAGTATACTGTACTGTATATATAATTCCATTTGGATGTCTCCCATCATCCTGGGAAAATTAGCACACCCCTTAACTATTGAGGTTTATGCATGGTTTGTATGATTGTTTTTTATATAGGGGTTTTAAAACTGTTTTAAAATATTGGATTTGTATTCATTGTATTGTTTTCCTTGTTGTAAGCTGCTCCGACTCCTCCTTATCTAATAAATAAACGAACAAACAAACAAAGAAACAAACAAACAAACAAACAAACACATACATACTCATCTTTACTTCCAATTCTGCCTCACGTCCTCAGAACCGATCTACTGAGGCCAAGGGGGCTTCATGGTTCTTGCACACACACACAAACACACACCACCCTGGATTTCAACAAAAGTCTCTTTTCTCTAAACTTCGTTAATGGGGAGCGGGGGAGACATCATTGTCCACTTTCCCGTCGCCCAGCTCTCCCCATGCGCTTACAGACGGCGACGGCGAGCCGCGGCTGGCCCGTCGGTGCCCTTTCGTTCCCGCGCATCTCGGGGCGGAGCGAGGGTGTGGGAAGCAACCTTCGAGCGTAAGGCTAGCTTCACCGGCCTCTTTTTCTTTTCTTTTGTCCCTGCGAAGCGGGCTAATATCCACCCTGAGGTACCTGGGCCGAAGGCGAAGGCCAGTCCTCCCTTTTTCCGCCTCTGCTCACCTGGCCCAGATTCTGGCGAGAGAGCGAGAGCGGTTTTCCTCTCACGGCGGCAGCTCGCGGGAGGGAGTGCTGAATGACACACACAGCCAGCGCCTGAGTGATTCAATGAGCCTCTCAGCCACCCGCCGACTGTCCGGAGGGTTTCCGGAGGCGGGAGGGGGGAAAGAGAGGGAGGAGGGGGAGGAATACTATAAAAGAGGGAAGAGCCGGCCAACTTTTTAACGAAAGTCTCCGTCTCGCAGGCAACACACACACACACGAGCGCTCACGCAACCCTGCTTTCTGTTTCGCGAACCGCCTTCGAGGAAGAATGCTGATGATGGGCCGGCAGTGGTTTCCCACGACGGGGGCGCCCGCCGCTCCAGCCTTGCTGCTCTGCGCGATGTTCGCTCGGCTTTTCTCAGGTGAGTGACGCAGCGAGCGAGCGAGTGAACGGTGCGCGCTCCCTTCCTCCGTTCTCCTCCTCCATCATCCTCAACCGATGGTGCCCTGGACCGCTGGGGGTCCCTGAGGAAATTTTGATGATCCGCGGAAAAAAATATTTTCTTTTTTTTTTTTTTACGTTGCACTATTTTATTTTATTTTATTTTTTTTCAAAAAAAATAAAGTGGTCCGCGGGATTTAGAATTAGGAATTTTATGCGTTTTGATTTGGGATAGATGTATACTTTGTAGATTTGTATGTGTTTTATTTTATTATTTTTTTTGTATTTTACGTTTATTGTTTTTAAAATGGTTCAATAACAATTATTTGAAAGTTTAATGTTGTTGCTGCTGTTTAGTGTTTTGTGCTTGTTTTTAAAAATTCAATTAAAAATTTAAAAACCCATTTTAAAAAAAAATAATGTAGTGGTCCCTGAGGTCTGAAAAGTTGGTGAGCCCTGCCCTAAATCCCCTTTTTCCATCCTCCCTTTGGACTTGATCTCTGCATGGCCTCCTATCTGTCTGGAAGGGTTAGGCTGGATTTTCCTCCTGGATCCTGGTAGTGGCCAATGTTTCCGAATCGGCAGTTTCTGTTTTACTTGTATGGTTTCCTTCACCGTTTCCCATGGTTTTGCAATTAATAATAATAATAACAACAACAAAATCCAGCATATAAATCTTGTTTACTGTGTATTACTATTTAAATGAAAAAAATTAAAACATGAAATTATTACGATGATGATAATAATATCTAATAAAAATAACAATAACAATCATAATAATATTTCAATGTTCAGTTGACTGAGTTTTCTGTTTAACAACAACAATAAAATAATTGTTAGAAATGGACTAGAAGTCATCCTTGCATTTGGACTGCGGCGTAACATTGGGTCTCAAGTTTAAGAAGAGCTGGCTGTAGGGATTTGAGCTGACTAAGTTAAAAGCAATGAAACTTTCAAGTTTCTGTAAGATGGAGCTGGCTGCTCATCCTGGACATGTGGTGGGGTGGGGGGATGGTTCAAGAAGTATGGAAAATACCCGAAAGGCTCAAGAAGTATATTCTGTTCAGAATAGGTATTATCTAATCAAATCTGAGTATATTGTTCAAGTGCAGATAGAAAAATGGCACGATTCAAGTCCATATAGTCTGAATATCAATTAAGTATTTTATTTATCAAGTTTATTTGCCACCCATCTCGTGCTTCAAGGTGAGGATAAGTTTAGTGAGAAATATATCATCTGTTATTAACAATTTAAAAAAAAACCCAGAATGTGTTCAAAGCAATTAAGTATGTGTATAAATATTGTACAATATTGATATTCTTTTAAATACTGTGTTAGTATCACGGTGGCACATTGAAACAATTCAGTTTCTTAATTTAATATTTAAAATTAACAGGATATGGATAGATCTATTCCAGAAAAGTGTTATGAGCTGATTAGATAAGCAGAAGAGCTATCTGTGGTATAAAAATGATTGGAAGTGCTTTGAACCTCACATAAACATAATATGTACCTCCCTTACCTTAAAACAACCGGATCTTTTTTAGGCTTGTGTACCTGATTAAAAATACTTTAACAGTTGCACTGAGGTTAATAGGTAGGTTAAAGCAGCATCATGAGAAAACCTGCAAAAAAGCTGGACTACTTTAATGAATTTGTAGAAATTGCATTCTTTCCAGATAGGAAATACTTCTTCCCAATCAGTGTTTAAGCTAGGCTGTAAATCTTCAATATAAGAGCAGAGACGTATAGTATTCATATATAACAGTTGGTTTCTGTGAGTCAATGGGTTGCTTCTTTATTCTCACCTGATGCAATTAAGTGTAATATGCAAATGTGGAATGGGAGTTTGGTACTAACTGGAATTTAAAACTAATGTGGAAATAATTAGAGGTGTTAGCCACATTTGCACTGCATGTTTAACAAGAGAAGAGACACTTACTACAGTACAGTATGGTTGAAAAACCGTGTGGGACAGAAATAAGATGGCAACACACATATTCATGTTAATCACCTGGAATGTTTTAACATGCATGTAAAGATTCATAAGAAACATTTATGACCATTACACAAATGCACTGCACATGCTGCCAGCAAATTCGCAACTACAGAAAATTTTTGAAAACCTGTATTTAAAACATAATTTTCTTCTGAGTACATTATACAGTAGGAAATCTGTTATAATGATAATCCTTAAAAGAATAATTTAATCTAATAATACCAAGAAGCAAAAAAAAAAAAATCTAAAGAGCTATAAAGCCTGCCAAAGACTGTTTTGTCACAATGTCGCGCAGTCGTGTTTTCTAAAGAAGGAATGGAACTTTAGGGTACTTTTCAAACTGTTCAATAATACAATAATGTAGCTGGCTAATGTGTAGCTATGAGGAATATACTGTATAAATGCAACAAGTATAAAGATAGTCATCACTGGAGCCTAAGGAGAGAGATTACGGTATGCATTTTTAGAAAAAAAAGCTTTCCCTTTTTTCCAAGTCATGAACATACCTGTGGAGTTGTTATTTCCCCATTGAGTGTGGTGGTTTCATTGTTTGACTAGATATCTTTACTGATGCTAGTCACTGTGGAGTTTGCTCTCTGTTTATAGTTTGCCCTGCAATTGTTGGATAAGTGTGTGTGCTTTTCTCCTTGGTAGCCCCTTGACTATGGTTTTATTGTTTGTCTAGTAGTGTTAATTCCTGCTTATCAGGGTATAGGCTGCTGGAAAGGATGTGCCCTGGTTTGTTTCCTTCTCACCTTTTACTTTTACACAATATTCAAAGAAGGAATAAAAAAAGATAAGGAAGAAACAAGATCAGTACACATCCTCTTTGGCAACTGGACTGCAGGAAATACGACTGTAGTAAGCAAGTAGTTGATGCATGGAACTCACTACCAGATTCTGTAGTATCACCTCCTAACCCCTAACCTTTACCCTTAGACTATCTACTTCCTAAGAGGTCAGTGAGGGGCGTGCATAAGTGCACCAGCGTACCTTCCGTCCCCTGTCCTAATGTTTCCTTTTATTTTTTACTACTATCATGTATATGAATATCATTATACCTTTACCTCCAATATGTACTTGACAAAACAAACAAATAAATAAAATAAAAATAAAAACCTACACCCAGATAAGCAACCATTAACACCAGACAAACAATCAAGCATACTCTAGTCAAGGAACTACCAAGGAGAAAACTTTGCACCATTTACACTGGCAGAGAAAGCTCCTATATAGTAAACAGGTAACAAACCTCCCACTCAATTGTACTGACTGTGTTACCTAGTCACTAAAGAAACATCTGTAAGTGAACAGCCAAATTCAGAGAACACCAAAGATACCACATTTCTGCACTTCTTTGCTAGCACTCTATCCAGATCCTTGCAATGCAGATTTAATAGTCCTAAAAATTCCACTTCCAGTTTTTCTATAGAAATTTCACATGCCCACCATAACTGATAACCCACTTAGCCTAAACAAAATTATAGTGTCTTGATTCATATACAATTAAAGGTTACATGAGGCTAGACAGTCTTTGTAGAGGATGACAGGAAGCTAAACATTGAATTAGCATCTTGGGTGAACCGCTTCAGCACATTGGGAAATAATATAAGTTTAGATGTTCAGGTTCAGCATATTAAATTCTATTCTGATCAATTTGTTCAATTTGTTATGTTTGCTCACTATGTTAGACTCTGGCCAGCGTGCAAATTAAAAGAAAAATGGTTAAGGGGCATGCATAAGTGCCCCAGCGTGCCTACCTTCCCTGTCCTACTGTCTCCATTCATTTGTACCCAGTTACTACGTTCATACTTATGTCTATACTTATACCTGTTACCTTTTACATGTTCGACAAACCAACTAAATAAAATAAATTAAATTTAAAAATAATATATATTTCCTTGGTCCCACAAGATGGCAGTCTTTAAGTGAAGGGACTGGACTGCACACACCCTGCCTGCATGTGCGGAAGTAATTGGAGATATGTGGTCTCTCAAATAATCAGACAGATAATCAACTATTCCATGGAGGGTTTTCTGGTGATGACAGAAGATTCCAGGCAACAAACGCAATATACATAGCAGCAGTGCCACATATGTGCATAATGTGGAGTGTCCATTACCATGCTTAGTTTTTATGCAGGATTAAACATGTAAGAACCTAGCTAATGTGTTGGTACTTGTTGTGGTTAGCTCTGGCCCAGCTCCTGCCCCAAGGACTGTGGATGTGGGGGAGACATCCACATGTTGCAGGCCTGTTTTGCCCCCGGTTAAATCTGCTGATGAAGGCTCCTCTGACCAAGAAGACATGAGTGACAGGGAGGAGGAGAGTGTGGCAGACAGCTCAGAAGGAGATCAATTATCTAGCTCCTCCTTGGATTCGGAACAAGAGTTAATGATACAGCCAGGCATGCGGAAAGCGATGCATAGGCAGCAACAACTGAGAGATTATTATCAAAGAAAATGAGGCCACCTGTGTTTGGGTGGGGCTGTGGTAATTAGTGAGGCTGCTATAAAGAGCAGCCTGTAGGTTTGGCCATTGTGGAGGATTATCTGATTGTTGTGTTTTGTGCCTGCATTGCTGACTTCGACCTTTGTGTGCTGATTTTTCCTCACTTTGAAACTAAACCAGAGCAAAGTGTGTTTCATTTTGTGGAAGAAGGACTGTGAATTGCCTCACAGCTGCAAGCTAAGTATCTCAGAACTGATAAGGGACTTGTACAAATTACCAGTTTGTTTGGAGATGAGTGCTCTTTGCTATACAAAAAGAGTGCTTAGTATATTTGAATTTTCGGTATAAAGAACATTGCTTTGAATTTTCAAATGTATGTGTGTGTCTGAAATTTGTACCTGTGAATTTTCTGGAGGATTCTACCAGAGAGCTCGTCAGAACAGTACTAATGCAGAATCTCTTAGATATTCTAAATCTTCTCTAAAAGTAGTTTTTTTGCATGTTTTCGGGTTATAGCTCAATGGACAAGTTAGGGGAGATTATGAGTTACAATCTATTGATTATAGAAGACTGCTTTATGCATAGTATACAGATTCAGCCTTCTTGAATGGTTGGTTCAAGGAGACTCCCTATTGCATGAGGAAATAAATATATCTCGTTGTTAAATTTTGGATTAACACAAATTAAACCATGTGAACTATAAATTCCTGCAATTTTTGCAATGAGAGCCAGTTTGGTCTAGTGATTAAGGCAGTGTTTCCCAACCTTGGCAGCTTGAAGATATCTGGACTTCAACTCCCAGAATTCCCCAGCCAGCATTTGCTAGCTGGGGAATTCTGGGAGTTGAAGTCCAAATATCTTCAAGTTGCCAAGGTTGGGAAACACTGGATTAAGGCACCAGGCTAGCAACCAGGAGGGTGAGTTCTAGTTCTACTTTAGGCATAAAAACCATCTGAGAGGCTTTGGGTCAATCACACTTGCAGCCCAACCCACCTCACAGGGCTGTTGTGAAGAAAATAGGAGGAGGAGGGAGTATTATATATATGCCACCTTAATTTATTTGTAAAAGCAATAATAGTGGGATTAAATTTTTAAAAAAATAATATCTAGCCGCTATGGATTTGTTTGCTGAGAAGTCATGCAAGTTGTAGACCAACATACTAGAAAGATATCAGCTTGGGAAGGTTTGACCTATATTCTAATTTCAATCAGACATTTAAAAAAATATATAATAAATTATTGTCTTTATTAATATTATGAGATCCTTAAACTGTTTAACAGTCCACACAGAATATTGTAATATGTGGGAAAACCCCTAGGTCATATTCCTTTCTATATATTTTCAAACAGGTAGCTCTGCAGTGCAAACAGCTGCAAATATAACTTGGACATCCATCAATTTTAAGACTCTGCTCCACTGGGATCCAAAGCCAGTTGGTTATCTTTATACAGTTGAAATAGATGGGTAAGTTAATGTTTGGAAAAACACACCTCTCTTTAGGAATCTTTGTATTTTATCTGTTGTAATGGGACAGTTTGAGAAATAACAAGAATACATATATGAAAAAACATCTCCATGATGTAACTGGATATTGGACATTATTGATACAGTAAAATAATTATTGTGATTTCATATAAGGTTAATCAGGGGTGAGATTTAGGAGGTTCTGACTGGTTCTGGAGAACCGGTAGCAAAAATTTCGAGTAGTTTGGAGAGGTGATATTTACCACCTCTGACTGGCCCGGCCCCATCTATTCTCTGCCTCCCGAGTCCCATCTGATCAGGAAGAAATCAGGATTTTGCAGTAACCTTCCTCTGAAGTAGGGAAGGAAAGAAGATTTTACAGTATCCTTCCCCTGCCACACCCACCAAGCCACGTCCACATAACTGGTAATAAAAAAAACTGAATCCCACCACTGGTTGTAATTTGAAGCATACCTGCTTACATAAAACATGTAACAAGTGTACATTGTTGAAAGAAGAAATATGATACTTTCTCATCTAAATTTTCTTAAAGGTCCCCCTAGATAATTTTTTATTTCACCCCTCTTATAAAATGTCCCCTAGAACTGTTCCAATTTCAGGGGTAAAATTGAATTGTATCACCTCAAGTATTGAATCAGCCAGGTGCTTCAAACCTATAGAAGGTGACTTCTGTTTTATCTTTCACTTGTACAGACATAGAGCCCAGCCCCAGATTGAAATAAACAATATTTATTTGTTTGTTTGTTTGTTTGTATTCCCCCCCCCTTTCCGAGAACTATGATCTGGGGTTTCAGAAGGAAGTGCTTGGCAAGTCCTTCCTTCACTTCCTCCTAGGTGGGTGGATATAGGATGGCCTTGAACCACTTGAAAGAATGCTTTGTGGTTGCATCTGTGGCCTCCACTCAAGAAAAAAAAGTGTGTCCTGTACTGGAGAGAAATCACAAGAGGCTAATCGGTTTAACCACCTGTCCCCCCCCTTTGTCCGCTTCCGCCCAGGTGGGTGGGTCTAGGATGACCTTTAACCACTCAAAAGAATGCTTTGTGGTTGCATCTGTTCCCTCATGAAAATCACCCCTCCCAAGTTCCCATAAACATCAGGCCTTATATAGATAGTGTGGCAAGCCGTTAATTTATCACTAACTTCTACACCAGCTGGACAGTGCTTTGAATAAATATTGAATCTATCTATAATAGAGATTCTAACTATATTCCTTTAATGTACTTAGCTTTTATCTCCATTTATTTGCAGGCTAGTTAATTCCATATTGTATGTTTTGTATTTTTTATTTCTCACATTCACTTTTTAAAATTATCCATAATTTTACCCGTCCTGTATTATTGCATTTCTTTGTACTTCTAAGTCTGCTGTGAAAGCAGTTGTGTCTTATTCATTGTAGCAGTCACAAAATATTCATGGGCATAAAGGCCATTTCATGCTTTCCTAGTTAGACTGTTTATCTCACTAACATGGGCAAGATTACTGCTGACCTTCAAAACATGTAACATTTTGCATTTTGACTATATGAATCAAAGTGAAAGTTATGTATGTGGCCAGATATCCTTTTTTTTCTGACCACTGCAAGGCATGTATCTATAACAGTCTTACTCTTCACATATATGCATAAAATGCTTGATTTACATTCTTGATCTTAATCTTTATAGGGATTACTTAAGACGGGAAAAAGTATGCGTTCATACTGACAAAACTGAATGTGATGTTACTAATGTAATAATACAAAATTTAAGAGATAGTTACACAGCACGTATATATTCTGAAATACCATATGATGAGGATAATTTTGAAACACCTCCATATGAAGTTTCTCCGGAGTTTGTACCTTACAAACAAAGTAAGTACAATAAGTATGACATATATTCCATTATCTTTCATATATTTATACACAGAAAAGAGATTAGGTATAACTTCTTGTAAGGAGTGTGTTTTTAAGATTCGTAGGGAGGCATTACTTCATGTTAATAGTTTAGTTTTGTAATTTAGTTTTGAGAGACTGAATATTTTATATAGAGGTAGTCCTTGTCTTACAGCCATTCATTTCACAATGGTTCAAAGTCATGACAACTCCGGAAACAGTGATTTACCAACTGTCCTCAAAGTTACAACTGTCACATCACACACCTGTAGTTACATCATTACAACAAAATACCTTATTCCATCAGACTTGAAATACTGGGATTAGACAATTTACAACTACGTCGCCTCCGATCTGATCTGAATGTAGTTCATAAAATCATATACCTAAATGTCCTTCCTGTAAATGACTACTTCACCTTCAATTGCAGCAATATGTGACCACGTAATAAATTCAAACTAAATGTAAACCGCTCCAAACTTGATTGGAGGATATACAACTCTAGCAATAGAGTGCTCAATGCCTGGAATGCACTACCTGACTCTGTGGTTTCTTCCCCCAACCCCCCAGACTTTAATCTTAGACTGTCTACAGTTGACTCTCCCCGTTTCTAAGAGGTCTGCAAGGGGCGTGCATAAGCGCACCACTGTGCCTACCGTCCCTGTCCTACTATCCTATTGTTCTCTTTTATCATTACTTTTTACTTATGCTATGTTTATACAAATTACTACTATCCTATACAAGATAGATAGATAGATAGATAGATAGATAGATAGATAGATAGATAGATAGATAGATAGATAGATAGATAGATAGATAGATGGAAAGGTAGGTAGGTAGGTAGAAAGGTAGATGGATGGATGGATGGAAAGGTAGGTAGGTAGGTAGGTAGAAAGGTAGGTAAATAGGTAGGTAGGTGGGTAGATAGATAGGTAGGTAGGTAGGTAGGTAGGCAGGCAGGCAGGCACTTGGCAACAGTACTCCTGCAATTTGTGACCTTCTTAGCCAGTTCTCAACAAGAAATGTCTTGTCTTGAGAAAGTCAGATTCCTTAACGAGTGTAAAATCATGTCCAGTCACATGATCTCTCACTTAATTACCATATTGGCAGGGGTGGGCTGCTGCCCGGATGGGGGGTGGGGTGCAGTGGGGTAGCAAAAATAGAGCTCCACCCCAGAGCACCCAATTTGCATTGAAAGATGTTAAAAGAAAATACATAAACCACGCCCACAGTGTGGCAGTAAAAATTTTGGTAGCCCTTCACTGCACATTGGTTTAAGCTGTCATAAGTCAAGAACTACCTGTATAACATATGACTTTCCCAACATTTAATGAAAAAAGGGGATAGTTAGATTTAATCATTTATTTCATTGTAACATATTGATGGAGAATGCCACTGCGTTCTTCCTAGGGCTGAAAAAGTGTGACTGGCCCAAAATCACCCACAACCAACATTGTGCCTAAGGGATTGGGGCGGGGGGCTACTATAACTCATGGTCTCTCAGTTTCTAGTCTGGTGCCTTAGCTATAAACCGTTACTGATAAACTTTGCCAAGAAAACTGAAGGGACATGTTTTGATAGTCACCACACTGACTCAAAGGCCCGCAAAGACATCTCATGCAGCGTCAGTCATATGCTATATTTTTATAACAGACATTGTAAATTAAACAAAATAAATAAATAAATCTGTGCTCATAAATAAATAAATAAATAATTGTAATGCATTTCCCTCCCCCAATTTACGACAGCTGGTTTTAAAAAATGATGTTCCTTTTTTTCGTTCCTCCCTATTCTATCCAATACCTTTGCCCAACTATTACAAGAACCTTTTGAAAACAATAACATTTATTGTGCACTGTTTCTACATCATATAAAAAAAATAAAACTTGGTCATACTTCTTTTCTAGCTGAGCTTGGAACGCCAATGGTAGCACATTTTGAACAAAAAGATGGCATTTTGAAAGTGGAAGTAGTCGATCCACTAACGCCGTATGTAGTTAATAATACCTTCCAAACTATCAGAGACATATTCAAAAATGATCTGGAATACCTGTTATACTACTGGAAGGATCAGAGCACAGGCAAGGTGAGAATTTCTAAGAACGTTTAACATGTGCTAGTCAGCATTAACACTTTCTTTTTACAATTCATTTGAATGTAAAACATAGTTCTGTGCTGTTTGACATTTTTTAATTGTAGAGTGGGGTTCCCAACAATAAAGTTGAGTGGTTACAATAAATTAAAAAAAGCATAATTACAGCTAGTCTTTGACTTGTGACCACAACTGAACCCAATTTTTTGTTTCCTAAGCATTCCGACTAACATGCCCATCGAAAGCAGAACTCTGAGGCATGGAGATTCCTCAAAGAACATGTTTATTAGATGCATGATATCAGCACAACCCATGAAAGCTAACTCTGGGAGGTTTCCCACGTTTGCAGCATAATTAAAAGTGGTATGACCGCAATTGAGCCCAACATTTCTGTTACTGAGACATTTGTTAAGTGAACTTTGTCTCATCTTATGTCCTTTCTTGCCACAATTATTAAACAAATCACTGCAGTTGTTAAATGAGTAACATGGCTGCTAAGTAAATCTGACTTTCCCATTGACTTTGCTTGTCAGAAGGTTACTGTTCTGCCTGGCCTCTGACCACCCAAGATTTAATACCTTGTTCTTAGGTGGCTAGAGGCCAGGCAGAACAGTTACAATGGGTGATCCCACGACCCCAGAGATACTGCATAAACACAGTAGGAACCTGTTGCCAGGCATCCGAACTGTGATCATATGACATGGGGATGTTCCAAAATTGTAAACATAAAAAACAGTCGTAAGCCACTTTTTTCATTGCTGTTGTAACTTTGAATGGTCACTAAATGAACCCTCATAAGTCAAGGACTTCTTGTAGTTTATTATAATTCGCAGTGTTGGAAAACTGGAATAGCTGCAGATAACTCTTTAAATAATATTTTTGTTGCTTTTCAGAAATCAGCAAAGTCAAAAACCAATCTATTTACAGTTGGTGTGGATAAAGGAAAGAGCTATTGTTTCTACGTTCAGGCTAGTATTCCAAGCCGCTTGTATCACCAGAAAAGTGACATGAGCAGTCCAAAATGTACCAGTATTCACAGGGAAGACTTGGATGGTATGTATTATTTGATTTCACACACATTTCCCATTAAGTGTACAAAGAGTTGTGACCTCTTAGCTTGCACAAGAGATGGTCATGAAATAAATAAATAAATAAATAAATACATACATACATACATACATACATACATACATACATACATACATACATACATACATACTGGTATATATATATATATATATATATATATATGTGTATATCAATATATATATAGTATTGATATATTGAATACAGTGATCCCCCGATCATTGCGAGGGTTCCGTTCCAGGACCCCTAGCAATGATCGGGTTTTCGCGAAGTAGCGCTGCGGAAGTAAAAACACCATCTGGGCATGCGCAGATGGTGTTTTTACTTCCGCAGCGCTAGCGAGGAGCCGAAGATTGGGGTTCCTGGGAAGGGGACTCAGCTGGGAAGCGGCGCGGCTGTTTTAAAACTCGCCGCCGCCATGGGGGGCTTGCCAGCACCCCCCGGACCCCCAACCCGGGTTTGGGGGGCTGCTAGGAAGACCCCCATGCTGGCGGCGACGTTTTAAAACAGCCGCGCGGCTTCCCAATGAGTCCCGAAGACAAACGCGGAAGTTCGCCTTTGACGTTTGTCTTCGGGACTCAGTTGCGAAGCCGCGTGGCTGTTTTAAAACATCGCCGCCGGCATGGGGGGCTTCCTAGCAGCCCCTCAAACCCGGGTTGGGGGTCCGGGGGGGTGCTGGCAAGCCCCCCATGCCAGCGGCGACGTTTTAAAACAGCCGCGCGGCGTCAAAGGCGAACTTCCGCGTTTGTCTTCGGGACTCATTGGGAAGCCGCGCGGCTGTTTTAAAACATCGCCGCCAGCATGGGGGGCTTCCTAGCAGCCCCCCAAACCCGGGTTGGGGGTCCGGGGGGGTGCTGGCAAGCCCCCCATGCCGGCGGCGACGTTTTAAAACAGCCGTGCGGCTTCGCAACTGAGTCCCAAAGACAAACGTCAAAGGCGAACTTCCGCGTTTGTCTTCGGGACTCATTGGGAAGCGGCGCGGCTGTTTTAAAACGTCGCCGCCGGCATGGGGGGCTTGCCAGCACCCCCCCGAACCCGGGTGGCCGGGCGAGCAGCGAGCGAAGGGCGGGTGGCCGGGCGAAGGGCGGGCGAGCGGCGAAGGGCGGGCGAGCGGGTGCTGGGGGGGGCTTCTCACCCTCCCGCCAGCAAGAGGGGGAGCGAACGGCGTGGGCGGGCAAACGGCGGGCGAGCGGCAGCGAGGAGTTTGCGTGGGCGGTGGGGAAACTCCTCGCTAATGCTCGCCCTCCCGCCAGCAAGAGGGGGAAGACCCAGGGAAGCCGCCCAGCAGCTGATCTGCCCGGCGCCATCTACGCATGCGTGGCCATAAAAAAAGGGTGCGCATGCACAGATGGTGTTTTGACTTCCAGGTTTAAAAATCGCGATTTAGCCCGTTCGCAATGATCGGGGTCGCGATACCTGGGGGATAACTGTATATTGATATATATTCAATAGGTATTGAATATATATTCGATACATGTATATATATGTGTGTGTATGTATGTATTCAATATATCAATACTATATATATATTGATATACATATATATATACCGGTATGTATTATATATGTGCATTAATTGAATATTTATTCATTTTGTTGCTTCATATGGATTGCACCAGCTATTTTTTTCTAAGAATTGAGGAAATTCTTAGATTTCCATATTCAGAAAGTTCACAGATCTATGAGGACTGTTCAGAGCAGCTAACTATCTCAGGGTGTAATATAGGGGGGGCGTTTGTCCAGGTTTGCCTGGTGCACCAGTTTCCAGGTTTGCCTGGTGCACAGAGTGGGTCTTCTCCGGGTCCCGTCAACAAAACAATGTCATTTGGCGGGGCCCAGGGGAAGAGCCTTCTCTATGGCGGCCCCAGCCCTCTGGAACCAACTCCCCCCAGAGATTATAATTGCCCCCACCCTCCTCGCCTTTTGTAAGCTCCTTAAAACCCACCTCTGCCATCAGGCATGGGGGAACTGAGATATTCTTTCCCCCTAGGCCTTTACAATTTATGCATGGTATGTTTGTTTGTATGTATGTATGTTTGGTTTTACAAATAAGGGTTTTTTAGCTGTTTTAGTATTGGATTTACATGCTGTTTTTATTACTGTTGTTAGCCGCCCCGAGTCTGCGGAGAGGGGCGGCATACAAATCAAATCAAATCAAATCAAATCAAATCAAATCAAATCAAATCAAATCAAATAAATAAATAAATAAATAAATAAATAAATAAATAAATAAATATATTTTATTTTATTTTATTTTATTTTATTTTATTTTATTTTATTTATTTTTCAAACATGTACATGATAACAGGTATAGTTCTAAATATAAACAAAAGCAAAGTAAGTACAGATAAATGAGGATAATAGTACCGTAAGACAGGGACAGTAGGCACAATGATGCGCGTATGCATGCCCCTTCTTGTCTAAACACCTACATTAGTTTCTTAAGGTAAGGTTATTCTTTGGATCCACTAACTTTTCTACATCAGCTTTGTCAGGATGCCAGTTCCTCTGGAATGTTTTCTCCTAGTTGAAAGGAAATGCTTTGGATTTATTACACCATTTAAGGCCTCATTAATGTAGAATAGCTTCAGTTAGGGCAAAGTTCAGATAAATGCAAAGAATGCCTCTAATTTAACTGACTCTTGCCTTTGTCTTCTTTCCAGCTCTTGATTTGGACAAAATCCTCATAATAGTAGCTGCTGCTGTCGGACTCCTCATTCTGTTTATCATTTTATTCGTGGTGATATGCAAGTGTAAAAAAGCAAAGAGAAGATCGTCAGAAAAAGACTATATCCCTGCAAATTTGTAAGGACTAAACACTTAGCCCCGATTGAGCCAAAAGCTTGATATGCATTAATGCTGCAATGATGCCATGGGGAAAAAGGAGCTCTCTCTGGAAGCAATAATAACTGACAATTGTTGTCTGGACATTTATGGTTTCTGTGAAACAAACCAATTTTAAAACACTATTTGAAACTCCTGTTTTAACTTCACTGTTAAAATGATGAGAACTGTTTGAAATATAATAACTGACATACATGATGAAACGTTACCATTTTTTTTATTAAAAAAGTTTTTTATTTATAATACATTTTAAAAACATAATGTATACATAAAAATATAACACGATACAGATGTGTTATAAGAAAGGTACATGACGGTCTGTTCAATATATATATTGATTATTCCCTTCTTCCCCCTATTAATTTTCCAATATCTGTTTAAGTTTGAATTGATTTAGAACTTCTCCATCATATTTTCTAGCCTTTAGTCTTGGTTTTCCTCTCTATCCAATTATAAAATTTATTCCAGGTTTTAAAATAATCTGTATCCAATTTATGTTACCATTTTTATTGCACTTTTGGTAGCATCTTTTTATATTGGGTGTTCTGGGTACATTAAGCGGTGATAATACTATACAAATGAGCTTTTAGCAGTCTGATTTTGCATAAAATGTATGGTACAAATTGCCCTTAAACGTTAGAAAATGTTGCAAGAAAATAACTGATAAAAAGGGCAAGATTCCCTTGATCTGAACTTGACAACTGACCATGGAAGTGCTTCAGAAATGCCTTTCTTGGGCAGATATCTGGCAATAACTCTTAAATAATTATTCCGTTTTAATCAAAAGTGTGCCAGCTATTTCAGCTGGTAACGTATTTTTGACTGTCCTTGCCAGAACTTAGCACTTTAAATATGTATTGGTAATTAACTGCTGGACAGACAGAAATTTTAACTTTTTAATAATTCTTTATAACTGTAAATATACAGGTGGTGTGAATTGAGGCTCATCGTGGTACTTTAATAACTTATTTATGATTGTTATGAATGAAAGTATATTTGTATATATTGCATTTATTTATTTAACGTAATAAAGGTAAATGGGGACTACAGAAGTACGTTTCTTGATTTGTGACATTCGTTGGTTTTTATTATCAAATGTTTTTGCTGGCTAAACGTGGGCTTGTCATTGTACATTTTAAAACTCGTCAAGTTGACAGCTAAACAGAACATTCATTGAGAAATTAGAGGAGAAATTAGAGGAATCTACGGAGAGGGGCGGCATACAAATCTAATTAATAATAATAATAATAATAATAATAATAATAATAATAATAATAATTTTCCCATAAGTACCTTAATTACGATTTCTTTTAACACATGAATTGTTTGTGCGTCTGTTCATTTCTATACTGTAAAATAAATACAATTTACTTGTAGAAATACAATTCAAGTGCACCAACATGAGCTCACTAGTAACACAAACCTTGGCTCCATCATTAGAAACATATGTCAACCATGGTTTACTCAACCGATGATTTATAAAATTCATAGAATATTCTCTATTTGAAATGTAGAATATACTGTACTCCTATAATTCCTATTTGTATTCTGCGCTGTAAAGAGTTCTTTATATAGAAAGTATAACTATGTTGTGAGTTGGTGGGTTTTTTGCAAGTTGGGAAGTACATGTATACTGAGTCCTTCAAGATTGGGTGGCATAGAAGTCGAAGAAAGAAAGAGAGAGAGAAAGAGAAAGAAAGAAGGAAGGAAGATAGAAAGAAAGAGAAAGAGAAAGAAAGGAAAGAAAGAAAGAAAGAGAGAGAGAAAGAAAAAGAAAGCTAAGGGGGTACAAATAAGTAATTGTAACAATACATATTTATAAACATTAAGATCCTATTTAGAAACACAGGAGGTCAATTAGTAGCATACATTATAACAAGGTCAGCGGACAAATCCAGGCTGCCAAAAGATATGTCAGGAATGTAATTAAGAGCTTAACATAGAACATAGTTTCTTGTGACTACTTTGAATAAAAAGCTTATGACGTTGCACACGTGACATGCAGTACAATGTTTATTCTAATCCTTTCACCTAGATAACATTCCTAATGTAAAACATTTAATGTAATGATTAGATGGTAGTAGTAAAATTAAGTTTTAGTACAAGATATCAAATGATTTAAATAGATAGCCTACATTGGGACAATGAGTTTTGCAGCAACTGCCTTCCACCGTTTAGAAACAACCAAGAATACGTTAATTGATTGCTCATTCCACCCCAATTAAATTAATTTCATTTTTTCAATTCAAGTTTGTGTAAGAAATGAATTTACTGCTTTTAACAACCTGTAGATCACAGGGAATCCACAAAATTTGTAGTACAGTACTGGAATTGCCTATTCCGGGACTTGAACAGGCAGAACGGTAAAAATGCTCCTGGGCTTCCACCATGTGGTGGAACAGGTTAAGTTGCTCATGACACTTTTGGAGAGTTTGCGAACCCCTGACCTTCTTTATTGCCAAAGCTTTTTCATCGATCATCATGTTTGATCTTACCTGTCACAGTACACTCACTTCTCAGCTTCATCCTGTGAAATCCATGTTGATTATTTCTACAATCTGTGATTTAGCCTAGCTTTTAGGAAGGAAACGGCAAAACTTGCAATTCTCTACGCCACCTTATGGACAGCCCCTTAATCCATCAACAGTAATTTCCATGTGTTCCTCAATCCACATACTGAAATGTTTGGTTTTTTGTTTTATTTTTGTTTATGAACCACCTTTCCTATCTGGTTTAGGGGATTAAAACTGTCAGTAACACATACATTCTTTTTCTAAGAAAAAAGTGATCCAGGCCACAACATGGATATTAAGATATTTTTATGTATGTATCAAATTTTAAATAATAATAATAATTTATTGGATTTGTATGCCGCCCCTCTCCGCAGACTCGGGGCGGCTAACAACAATAATAAACACAACATGTACAATCCAATAATAAAAAACAACTAAAAACCCCTATTATAAAACCAAACATACATACAAACATACCATGCATAACTTGTAATGGCCTAGGGGGAAGGAATATCTCAACTCCCCCATGCCTGGTGGTATAAATGAGTCTTGAGTAGTTTACGAAAGACAGGGAGGGTAGGGGCAGTTCTAATCTCCGGGGGGAGTTGGTTCCAGAGGGCCAGGGCTGCCACAGAGAAGGCTCTTCCCCTGGAGCCCGTCAAACGACATTGTTTAGTTGACAGGACCTGGAGAAGGCCAACTCTGTGGGACCTTATCGGTCGCTGGGATTCGTGCAGTAGCAGGCGGTTCCGGAGGTAATCTGGTCCAGTGCCATGTAGGGCTTTAAAGGTCATGACCAACACTTTGAATTGTGACCGGAAATTGATCGGCAGCCAATGCAAGCCACGGAGTGTTGAAGAAACGTGGGCGAATCTTGGAAGCCCCACGATCGCTCTCGCGCCTCATATTTCCCTCACAGAGAGGGATGGCTTTTATTTAGCTATTCTAAAAATAAATATTACAGAGATTATTTAGGCAATCATTCATTTCAATACTGTAGCAAGGCTGTGATGCTTAGGATTTAATTACGGGTGGTCATTTAAGAGATTAATAGAGTTGGAAGGGACATGGTAGGTCATCTAGTACAGAGGTCCCCAACCTTTTTTGCACCAGGGACCGGCTTTAAGCTAGACCAGTTTCCCATGGCCCGGTGTGTGTGGGGGAGGGGCTTTGGTCATATGGGGGTGGGGTTCATTTCCTTCATTTCCTCTTTCTCTCATTCCCTCTTTCTATCCTTTCTATCTCTCCCTCTTTCCTTCTCTCCCTTCCTTTCTCTCTCTTTCCTTTCTCTCATTCCCTCTTTCTCTCTATCCTTTCTATCTCTCACTCCTTCTTTCTCTCCCTCCCTTTCTCTCTCTTTCCTTTCTCTCATTCCCTCTTTCTCTCTATCCTTTCTATCTCTCACTCCTTCTTTCTCTCCCTCCCTTTCTCTCTCTTTCCTTTCTCTCATTCACTCTTTGTCTCCTGGGGCTGCCTGCGCCTGCCCTGCACCCCCCACCGCAGAGGGAAAGCATTTGGTATCGGCACAGCCAACCCCCCCTCCACGAGCAGCAAAAGCCTAAGCGGCGGGGTGCGCCCTTTGCATTTCGGCATTGGCGCTCTCCCCTCCACGAGCAGCAAAAGCCTCAGCGATGGAGCCGAAAGGCAAACGACGCAATCCGTCGCTGAGGCTTTTGCTGCTCCTGGAGGGGAGAGCGCCAATGCCGAAATGCAAAGGGCGCACCCCGCCGCTTAGGCTTTTGCTGCTCCTGGAGGGGGGGAGGATTTAATCCTCCCCGCCCCCCCGGCAGCCAAACCTCGCTGAGGCTTTCGGCATCGGCGCCCACCCCTCCAGAAGCAACAAAAGCCTAAGCGGCGGGGCGCGCCGTTTGCCTTTTGGCATCGGCGCCCCCCCTCCACGGGCAGCAAGAGGCTAGGCCGCTTGCCTTTTGGAAGCCCGTGGTCGCCCTCCCCACGGACGCTTAGAGGCCTAGTGCCGGCTGCACCACTAGGCCTGTTAACTTTCCACGGCCACCGGTCGTGGCCCCCAACCCCAGTGCCCCACCCCACGGATGGTTAGAGGAGAGGCCCGGCAGCAAGCTGCACTGCCAGGCCCAGCCCCCCCTCCCGGACGATTTTCTTACCTTACTCGCTGTTCTGTCTGGTTGCCCCCAGACTTCAACACCAACTGGAAAAAGCAGCCAGACACGCTGGTAAAAGCAAAAGCACTTTATAGTTTGAAAAATAACCACAGAGAAAAACCTGTTCTTCCCAACAGGCAGGCTATGAGACTTCACAGCAGAGTCCTGATGGCCAGACAATACAGCAGACTTCTTGCTGGCACACCCACCACTGTAGAGAATAAGACCCACACCTTTTCCCCCCAAGGTTTCAGTATTCAAAGTCACAAACCAGAATTCCAAGATGCCAAAGATCACAGCCAGGTCCCAGGACTCCCAAAGATAATACTCCACAAGCCAGGAAGGGTGGGTCTGCCTTTTCAGCCTTTCCAGAGAGCACCACACCCAAACCCAGCTGTTGCCTCTTTAGTGCTGAAAGTACCTGGCTAATTGTCCCCTTCGTTGTGTTGCTCTTCTCTGCCGGAGATCGATTATTGCTTGTGCATTTTCATCTAAGGAATCCAGGCTGCTTGCTGGGGAGAGCTCCCTCTCGGGGGACTCTGGCTGTCCTCCCTCTCCCTCAGCCTGAGATTCCTCCTCCCCGTCTGCCTGAACCTCCTGTTCCTCATCCTCCCCCTCTGAGCAGGAAGCCGGCAGAGGATCAGCCATTCCCTGAGGGGCCTCAGACGGAATCACAACACTCGCCGGCTGCTAAACAACGTTTGGCTGCCAGGGGGTGGGGAGGAGAAAATCTGGGATTTAAGGGGCAGGGAAGAAAGCGGGCCTGCAATTGGCCCCTTTGTTTCCTGCCTTTCCTTAAGGAACTGTTGCTGCCCTATGTTTGTAGAGCAGCAACACTTCTCATTTCAAATTCCAGCGCCAGTCAGCAGTGCCGCGGACCGGCTGAAAACCCCCAACGGCCCGGTCCTGGTCCGCGGACCGGCGGTTGGGGACCTCTGATCTAGTATACACACACACACACACACACACACAAGCAGGAGACCATACACCATTTCTGACATTTCCTTGAAAGCTTCCAGTGATAAAGTTCCCACAACTTTTGGAGGCAAGCTCTTTCCATTGGTTGGAAAAAGCTTACCTTCCATCTGACACTCTCAATATCAGAAAATTATAAAATTATGCACATCTCTCCCCATTAAAAATGAAATTTAAAGTGATCTGATGCTTTTGAAAATTTCCCCCTCCAGTCCTTCCTTTCCACTTTAAAATCTTGCAGACTGTTATTGAATTTCATTATATTTGTATGTTCCATTCAATGTGCTTTAAAACATGTAACAACAATTGGAAGTAAAAATTAAAATGCTAATGGGCTATAGATCCCTTAGTGTTAGCCATAACTCCTTCAAGGATATAGAACTCACTGTTTTCCTTGGATATTAGATTTTGAAATGTAGAGAATGTCAACCTGACAGCAGGCTCTTCTTAATTGGGGCCCCTCCTAACAATTTCCTAAAATTTCTGGCCACAATATCCGATTTTTGAGGATTGTGGTTGTTGAAGATTTCATGATATCCAATTCTGAGAAGACTGTTCCAGAGTAAATAATAATAATAATAATAATAATAATAATAATTATTATTATTATTATTATTATTATTATTATTATTATTATTTATTAGATTTGTATGCCACCCCTCTCTGAAGACTCGGGGTGGCTCACAACATTGACAGCAATACAATACAGTACAAATCAATTGTTAAAAAATGAAAAAGCTAATTCAAAATACATTATCATGAAAAATCATCCACTACACAGTCATACACACTCAATCCATCTAGTCATAATACAGAAGTCAGAAAAGGGGGGCGTTAATCCCCCCACACCCGGCGACAGAGGTGAGTCTTCAGCATTTTGCGGAAGGCGAGGAGGGTAGAGGCAGTTTGAATCTCTGGGGGCAGTTGATTCCAGAGAGCCGGTGCCGCCACAGAGAAGGCTCTTCCCCTGGGTCCCGCCAGACAACATTGTTTAGTCAACGAGACCTGGAGAAGGCCAACTCTGTGGGACCTAATCTGGGATTAATGCGGCAGAAAGCGGTCTCGGAGGTATTCTGGTCCGATGCCATTAGGGCTTTATAGGTCATTACCAACATTTTGAATTGTGACCGGAAACTGATCGGCAGCCAGTGCAGGCTGCGGAGTATTGATGAGACATGGGCATATCTAGGTAATTTTTCCACTTTCTGACAATCCCTTCTAGTGAGAAAATTTTGGGGAAAAGAACAAGAACCAGGAATTTTGGCTCTTAATAATCATGTTGAACTATTATTTTTATCAGGATCCTTGGTGATTTGGTGAACCAGGAATTTTGGCTCTTAATAATCATGTTGAACTATTATTTTTATCAGGATCCTTGGTGATTTGGTGAACCAGGAATTTTGGCTCTTAATAATCATGTTGAACTGTTATTTTTATCAGGATCCTTGGTGATTTGGTGAATTGTGAATGAGGCTAAGAGTTGCAGTTTAGCAACATTTGGGTCATCATCATTATTGCAAAAACAGTATACTTCTAAGAATCATTATTGTACAATAATTGGAAGAATAGATGGATGGATGGATGGATGGATGGGTGGGTGGGTGGCAGTAGTACCTTCTGGGAGCCAGCTGCATTGTGGAAAAACATCCAGATCTCATGCTATTAAGTCGCTTAAGAACTATTATTCATCATTTACCCATTTAGAGGGTGGTTTGTAGATATTGGACAACCATTTATCTGAAGTGGTTAGTGGTCAGGGTTTCCTGCCTGAGCAGGGAGTTAGACTTAAAGACCTCCAAGATCCCTTCCAACTTTGTTAATCTATTTGTGATTCTCTTTTATTATGTATATATTAACATTCAGACTAATAATCCAAATATAAATAAAAAATTTCATAGACTCAAGTGCTGTATTGTTTTCATGCAATAGATAAATAGATAGATAGATAGATAGATTAGATAGATAGATAGATAGATAGATAGATAGATAGATAGATAGATAGATATAGATTTGATAGATACTTGGTAAGACAAAAAATTCCATTGTCTAAACATAAAATTATATACAGTGGTACCTCGGTACTCGAACGCTTCCTTTCTCGTACATTTCGGATAACGAACAAATTTTTCAGCAAAAATTTGCTTCGGTATCTGAACAAAAATTCAGATACCGAACAGCCAGAGAAAATTTTGTTCATTATCCGAAATGTAATCCCGGCAGCTTCAGGGGGCTGAGGAGCTCTCTAAGAGCTCCAAGCTGCAGGAAGGGTGGGGGCTGCTGCAATCTTGGCAGCTTCTGGGGGCTCCTTTCCTCATTGCTTCCTCTTATTACCTGTAAGCAGCTTCAAAAACTTTCTCCTTCCCTGTGGCTGCAACAGCGGCGGCTTCCCTTCCAGTAGCAACAGCGCCGGGAACGTCACGTGATGAAGGGAAGCCACTGGAGCCATCTCAGCAGTTGCTGCCGCTCCAGCAGCTTCCCTTCATTACGTGACTTCCCGGCGCTCTTGCTGCTGGAAGGGAAGCCGCCGCTGTTGCAGCCACAGGGAAGGAGAAAGTTTTTGAAGCTGCTTACAGGTAATAAAAGGAAGCAATGAGGAAAAGAGCCCCCCAAAGCTGCCGGGATTGCAGCAGCCCCCACCTTTCCTGCAGCTTGGAGTAGCGAATTTATTTATCCCTTGGAAATAAAGAAAATAGATTTCATTGGTTCACAGCGAGTTAACAGGGGCTGGGAACCAATTAAATCCATTTCCATTATTTCCTATGGGATAAATAAATTCGGTACTCGACCAAATCGGTTCTCGACCACACTTCTGGAACGAATTGTGGTCGAGTACCGAGGTACCACTGTATTTCCCTAGTGTATCTAATACATGACAGTTATACATTTTTGTGGGTTTCTCTTCTTTTTACATATAGAATAAGTCTTAAAATTGTATAAAATATGTTTTTGTGAAATAAGTTTTATTAAAACATATGATATATGCTTCCCTGAATGAATCTTTCAGCAATAGAATTCTTTTCCATATAAAGAGGTATTGGATCTTTGGACCTCTGAATAATAGATGGACAATCAACATTCTTCCAGCCTTACAGTATTGTACTGTAAAATAGTTTTCTGCTGTCCTCGTACTCATTTCTAAATGACTTGTACATAATTCTTTTGAATTACAGTATACAAAACCTGTGAATCACAGGGAGTTACTGTATTACATGACAGTATTCTAGGAACTGAAGGTTTGCAAATTCTTCAGAGAGATGCGTCAAAATGCAAAAAGGTGCATACAAAGCATTGCTTTCAGTGGAAACGTGACTGATGCTCCATATTCTCTCTACACATTTATGGAGTGGCTTTTGAATATACCACAAGGACCTAGAATAAGGCAATGGATGCTTGAATAATTCCTGCACTCTATAAAGCACCTCTTTCAAGTGACTAATACAGCCTTATTATGAGCTAGTATTGCATTTTGGAATTACCACACCAATCATTAGGTGAATACAAATACACATACTGTAAGTCAGTGATGTGCTGCCAAAAATTTTATTGCCACACTATGAATGTGGCTTATTCTGTGGGTGTGGCTTGATGGCCATGTGACCAAATAGGAGTGGCTTGACAATCATATGACCGGGAGTGGCTTAAAGGTTCATGTGACTGGGTGGGAGTAGCTTACTGACCAGGGTAAGTTTTCAAATACAGTGGAACCCCGACATAAGAGCTGCTCTACTTAAGAGCAACTCGAGATAAGAGCTGGGAGGGGAGAGATATTTTTGTTCTACTTACAAGCCCAAATTCGAGATACAAGCGCCAAGGAGCTGTCTCCTGAAGCCAAACGCTAACTTCTGCGTTCGGCTTCAGGAGACAGCTGCGAAGCGGCGCGCGTGTTTTAAAAGGTTGCAGCCGGCCTGGGGGGCTCGGGGGGGTGCTTGCAGCTTTCTTTCTTGCTCTTTTTCTTTCTCTCTTTTACCTTCCCTTCCTCTATTTCTTCTTTTCTTTCTCCTTCCCACCTTCTTCCCTCCCTCCCTCCCTTCACTCATTCCTCTCTTACTCTCCCCTTTCATAAGTTTCCTTGCTTCCTTCCTCTGTTCCTGTCCCTTCCCCCTTTCTTTCTTTCTTTCTTTCTTTCTTTCTTTCTTTCTTGCTCTTTTTCTTTCTCTCTTTTACCTTCCCTTCCTCTATTTCTTCTTTTCTTTCTCCTTCCCACCTTCTTCCCTCCCTCCCTCCCTTCACTCATTCCTCTCTTACTCTCCCCTTTCATAAGTTTCCTTGCTTCCTTCCTCTGTTCCTGTCCCTTCCCTCTTTCCTTCCTTCCTTCCCACCCTCCGTCCATTCATTCACCCATTCCTCTCTTGATCGCTTAAAGCCGGTCCCTGGTGCAAAAAGGGTTGGGGACCTCTGTCCTACAGGATTGGGTGGCAGAGAAGTTGAACATATGTAAATTTAAAAGTTTAAGAAAGTTTACAAGTTAAGTGAAAGAAACTTCATTATTCATTTATATGTACATGTACATTTCTTCATTAAAAACATGTCTTTCTGCATAATTTAGACTAACTTTGTGAGTTTTTTGAGGGCTGGAACCAATTAAAATTATTTACATTAATTCCTATGGGGAAAAGTCGTTCGAGATAAGAGCTGCTCGACTTAAGAGCCCAGGTCCGGAACGAATTAAACTCGTATCTCGAGGTACCACTGTAGTTGCTTGGGCTCTTTTTCAGTTGATTAAATCACATTATTTGAATAGCCCAAAAAAGGGCAAATGATAGACAGCATTATTTTTTGAGGAGCACAGTAACATTTTATGGTTTTGTACTGAACCCACAAGGTTCAGTATGATAACAGATTAGGCAAGTAGCTCAGTTTTCTTTAATTACTAGATAATGATTAAAATGTTTATGATTAAATGATTAAAGTGTTTATGGGTAAAAACATACTATTTAATTATTTCCTATTTTTAAAGTAATTAAGGATCATACTAAGGTACTAAAGAAGGAAGGATAATAAAAAAAACTACTAAGTATTCAATAAATAGTGCATAAACTTACTACCTCCACTGCATCTCCCCTCCCCCCATGGGGGCAGCATCCCATCACTCAGTCCAAAACATTGAAATTCAAGCTAGAAATATGACGTATGGATCTCCAAATTAGTTTCTCCTGAAGTTCACGTACTGGGTTTTCTAATTATTTATTTCATATTCCTTAAATGTCTCACTTGGTATCTTCTGGGTATTTTTTTTAAATGTAAGTAATTATATATTGTAATATTTAAGAGTTTTACTGTTATGGCTATTACTCTTCATATTGATGTCAAAGAGTGAACTGCAGCATCTTGGGGCAATTGTTCTTACATTGCAAATTTTCTAACAACAACAAAAACAATCTAGTTGAAACTGGTATTTGATCACCATAATTTTTAGATGAGCTGACAAAAGTTTGTATAGACAGCAAGAATTTATTATTTGAAGCCAGAGTGCTTGAAGTCAATTGCCTCTTAGGGAGACTAGAATCACAGTACAATTTGTGTCTCTCTGCTTAAGCTTGCATGTTGTCAAATCTCATAAAGTGCTTATGATACTATAAGTTCCTATCTTAATCCATATTATTTTAGTCATACTAGTTCCTATCTTCATCCATATTATATATAAATGTCAACATAAGTTCTATCATCATTTAAGCACAATTTTTTGATACAGGGACTGGCAACCTTTTCAAATTCTAGACATTGGTAGGCTTGAATATAAATCAAACATTTCAGAATAGTCCTCACATTATTACTTCATTAAATAGAACAGGTGTCAAGCTGGTCCAGAAGTTGGTGATAAATTAACAGCTTGCCACACTATATATAGAAAGCCTGATGTTTATGGGAACTTGGGAGGGGTGATTTTCATGAGGGGACAGATGCAGCCACAAAGTATTCTTTCAAGTGGTTCAAGGCCATCCTATGCCCACCCACCTGGGCGGAAGCGGAAGGAGGAATGGCTATGCTGGCACAATCTGAGTGGGCAATGTGACAAGTTTGTGGGTGGGGGACAAGGGATTCAGGTTTCCCAGCATAGGTCCCAGGATGGCTCCGGCAATAAATTGGAGCTTTGAGGAGTGCTTTGACTTGAGCTCTGATTTAGCTTGGATGCTACCTGGAACCTTAACAACAGGATTCCTATGAATGCAACCGTGAGATTTTGTTGGAATTGTGAAATCTAGAAGATTCATCTCTTATATCCTAGATGCAAGATGGCGCTGCTGAAGGTTGCCTTAGTGAAATGCTCTCTAATGGTTTTTTTATTTTTTAAATTATTCTCTGCAATTTGCTATGGACTTCATATTCACGAGACCATCTGCTAAAAATTAAGGAACATCTCTTTAAGGAGCAGCTCTCTGATGTCACACACCCCTTTCTTTACAAAAGCAGAGTACATTCTAACACAGCAAGAAACCATTTCCCCAGAGCTATAGATTACAAACAACAACAACAACAACAAAACAGCAAATGGAGGAAACGAGAGGTAAAAGAGTGGGAATTTTAAACAAGCTAATGAATAGGAGAAATAAACCCCCTGCCATCAATCTTTCTAACTAATTTTAACTTCCTAACTAATAACTTAAGTCTTAACTGATTAACTAATAATCGGTCTCATTTGAGACTGATGAATCCGCATACAGACGGGATATTGGACAACTAACCATGTGGTACAACCGGAACGATCTGGAACTGAACACCCTCAAAGGTGCAGAAACGGTGGTATACTTTAGGAGAAATCCTTCCATACTTCCACCTCTTATAGTACTAGACAAATTTGTACCCACCATCATTAAGTGATGTACCTTATGCTTCTTGACGAATGTATCTTTTCTTTTATGTACACTGAGAGCATATAGACCCAAATTCCTTGTGTGTCAAATCACACTTAGCCAATTAAAAAATTATATTCCATATGTGATCACAATCATTTAAAAAGATTGGATTTGGATTTTATATGGATACTATCTTTGAGCATCACTCATAAAGCACCGATTACCTTGGTTTATATTATGAAGGTGGAATAATAACATTATCTATGGTTTACGTGTACATATTCCTCTACCATCTTATGTTAGATTTTTTTTTACAATGCTTAAAAAATACTAATTTGATCCTCAATTGTATCAAAACATAGAAGTACATACAGTATTTGCACATGATTGGAATTGGGTATCATCAAACCATATTAACTATTCATTAAAAGGTGACATATATATGAAATCATTAGGACTATAGATACATGTAATTCATCAGAATCGTGTCCATTAATTTCCAAATATAGTTCAATCCTTTGTATATTTATGCATATTAAAACATATTTCCTAAAACTAAAATTAGAATATGAATTATTAGACTTCATAAATGAAACATCTTTGTATTTAGAACTCTTTATTGGCCAAGTGTGATTGGACACAAGGAATTTGTCTTTAGTGCATTTAGAAAAGAGGTGTGCTTATCTGAATTCCCACAAATTCTGTGGCTAATATTAAGAGATTTATTATATCCATAATTGTTGTGGTTAGCTCTGGCCCAGCTCCTGCCCCAAGGAATGTGCAGGTGGATGTGGGGGAAACATCCACATGCCGCAGGCCTGTTTTGCTCCCAATGGAATCTGCCGACGAAGCCTCCTCTGACCAAGGAAGTGTGAGTGACAGGGAAGAGGGGAGCTTGGCAGACAGCCCAGGAGATCAATCATCTGTATCATCCTTGGATTCTGAACAAGAATTAATGACACATCCACGCATGCGTAGAGTGATGCATAGGAGACAACAACTGAAGGATTATTACAAGAGAAAATGAGGCCACCTGTGGTTGGTGTGGGGCTGCTGTAATTAGTGCTACAGATAAAAGTGCAACCTGGTGTTTTAGCCTCATGGCAGTTTATCTGATTCATTGTTTCGTCAAGATCGTGGTTTTTGTGCTGTTCAAGATTGTGTGTGGACTCTCTGGACTTTAGAATTGGACTCAATTTCCCAGTTATTGGGTGAGCAATTGGATTGCATTTAACCTGTGCCTTGTGTGTATCAGAAAATCCCTTTGACATTTAAAAAGGGAGCTGTTTCTGTTTTTCTGTTTATAAAAACGTTTGGGTTTTCCTTTTATTGTTTGGTGTGTGTCTCCCTGGACTAATTACCCTGTAATTACGGGTGGTTGAAACACGCCGGCAGAACACATAATATAAACTTTTTTATGGAAACAACCAGGATATATTAACATTCCTAAGGTTATTATCAAAGGTTATCCTGCTTCATTTGCTGGAGAAACTGGAAACCACAGAAGAGGGGAAAATCCTTAAATTCCTTAAAACGTAAGCAAGTTGTCTAGTTCTGTTGAAAGCTTTAAAAAGGAGACCCTTGTTGAAATGGCAAATTGTGCAATTTCTCAATTATCTCCTTTCCACATCTCCACAGAATTTTTAAAAGTATGTGTTCATCCAGCATTTCCTGTTTTTAAGCTCCAGTTGAAAAGTAGCTTTAATCAACGAAAATCAATAGCTTTAATCAACAAAAAGCAAAAATTGTATTCCATTAAAACAGTCATGGAAAAAAAATTGGGGGGGGGGGAGAAGCCCTTATTTTTTAGAATTGTTTTTCTCACAAGGATAGCTATCATTGATGGTATGTTCCAGATGATTATGGGTTTTCTGCCTTTTTTTGAATTACACCACTTCAGATGTTGGATTATATACACTTGTTCTTTTATACTCACAGTAGAAAGATGGTTTACCTAGAATGAATTGGCATATTGGAAAATGATGGCGGATATCATATTGGAAAGATCAGAGGATATCATGGCTAATAGCAGTAGAAACTGAAGTACTGTTGCCAGAGAAAATATATAGAGAGAGTTGGAATCTGGGTTTATGGTAGAGAATGGTCCACGTTCACATATACAGTGGTACCTCTATTTAAGAACTTAATTCGTTCCATGGCCAGGTTTTTAAGTAGAAAAGGTTTGTAAGTAGAAGCAATTTTTCCCATAGGGATCAATGTAAAAGCAAATAATGCACGCAAACCCATTAGGAAAGAAATAAAAGCTCAGAATTTGGGTGGGAGGAGGAGGAAGAAGAAAAGGAGGAGGACAGTCACTGCCAAAGGAAGAAGGTGCGGTGAATCAAAAAAATCCAAAACTTTAAGGCTTTAAAGAAAAAAAGAGGGACTCTGAGGTGGCGAGGAGGAGCACGCGCCTCCCATACACCCGGAGTCAGACTTCCTCCCATACACTGCGCCAGATAGGGCAACCCAGGGGGAATGGCAGGAAACTGGCTGGGCCTTTGTGCCGCTCTCAAATTTCCTGGAAAATTTTTCCAGGCTCAGTTCTTAAGTAGAAAATGGTTCTTAAGAAGAGGGGAAAAATCTTGAACACCTGGTTCTTATCTAGAAAAGTTCTTAAGTAGAGGCATTCTTAAGTAGAGGTACCACTGTATTGACCTGCCATTAAATCAGATGGAAGGAAAGCATCAATGTGTAACCTGAATTGTAGAATTGCCATTTCTTGCAGTAAATTACCAGTACTATTTTTTTTAAATCCTTCACTTGCTTACTAGTTGAGTGAGAAATGTTTTAAATTTTATTAGTAACCCTCTCCCTTATGTCTGAACAGACAAAACCCTACACTTACCTCTCCTGAAATCCAAGATTATTTTTTTTGTGGTCAATGTTTTAGATTCAATAGATACTAAAATCCCATAAGTATCTAGAGCAGTGATGATGAATCTTTTTTTGTTTGTTTCTGTGCTAAAAGGGTGTATGTGCATGTGCTAGCATGCACGCATGTGCCCGCACTCATTCCCTCCCTGTACGTGTGCGCCCCAATGCCCCCTGTGCATGCACACAATCCCCCCCCATCCCCGTGCATGCACACAAGTCTCATTGAAACCTAAGATTAGGGGTTTTGCCATGGGGCTGCATGAGAAATTGGGATGGTTTTAGAGGGCCGGACAAATATATGAGTCTACGGAGAGGGGTGGCATACAAATCTAATTAATTAATTAATTAATTAATTAATAATGCAGTTCTACCCAGTACTGTAAAGACCCAGACCCTGGCCTGACCTAAACACCCAGACCCACTCTACAGACCCCTAATTGTTTGCTTTAGGGCAACATGGTGCACCACAGTCACTGCACTGGAGTATTTGCGTGGTTTCTGTGCTCAGCTGCTCTCGGTAGGAGGTCAGGGTCCGCTCCAGTGCGAGTATGAAAGAGCTCACCGCGTCTGCTGGGAGTCCTCCAGTTTCTGCTTTCCTCATGATTCATCAGGAAAGCAGGAACTGGAGAAGTCCCAGCAGACACGGTGAGCTCTTTCATCCTCACATTGGAGCGGACCCTGACCTCCGCGGACCAGTCAAAAATAGCGGGTGGGCCGGTCACAGACAGCGGGCAGGCCGGATGCGGCCCGCAGGTTGCCCCTTGCTCAGGTCTGTCTAAGATAGTGAAAAAACAGCCAAACAGGCAAATTGGAAGTTCAGAAAAACAGACTTCCGGTTTGCCCATTGTGCTGGTTTTTTGCATTCCGGAGCCTTCTGGGTAACTTCCTGAAGCCCCGGACTTAATTATGAACAATTTCAGGGTTTAGATTTCAACTCCTATCATACCTATTCATTTCAGCCAGGAGCAATCTTGATTACTTAGCTATGATCTGATGAGAACATTAATATCTAACCCCTTTGATGGATAAAAGACTATCAGAAGATGCTGTATGTAAGTATGTATGTATGTATGTATGTATGTATGTATGTATGTATGTATGTATGTATGTATGTATGATGTATTTATTTATTTACTTACTTACTTATTGGACTTTTATGCCGCCTTTCTCCAAGGACTCAGGGCAGCTCCCAACATATAAAATATAAAAACCAGTTCAGAAGTCCAAAATTTAAAACAATCTTAAAGACCCAAATTTTAAAACCATACAGCCTTACTCACTCATACCACAGTCATATTGAAAGCTTATTAATTACTTGATTAAAATGAATAAAAGTCTATGAGAAGTAGAAAACTATCTGAGATCTCCCTTAAATATCAATTTAAAAAATCCCAAAGTGAACAGAGAACTAAAACCATTTTTTTTCCGTTTCATTTCCCCCCCCCCTGAGACTGAGGATCAACAGAATTTTACGCTTGGCTTTTCCAACTCCAGTGGATAATCTGCCAAGCAAGGCTTTTAAAATGAATGGGAAACTGCTCCATTATAATAAACAGAATCTTGGAACAGATATGAAAGACAGGGAGTGCTTTAGCACGCCATGAATGTGTTGTCTTGAAGGAAAAAAATCATATGTAGCGCTAATGACTTTTAATAGCAAGTATAAAAGTGCTTCAATCAAAACTTCATATTAAAAAATGGGCTCTAGACCCACCAGAATTTTGATTCCCCTTTCCTATTCTAAATATACCGGTACTTCATGTTTGGAAACTGCTTGCATAACCTGCCTTTGATTTAATTTCACATGGATCATTTTTCCCCACTTACGTTTTAGCCGCTGAGTAGTTTAATGGCAAGTATTTCTAATGTAAACCTGTCCTCTGCGGTCTGCTTTATCTCCCATTATGGTAATAAAAGACCAAAGGAGAGTTAGAGATTAATCAACAGCGTTGCTATACAGAGATGAGTGCCAGGAAACTCATCAATGCTATTAAATTTCTCACATAAAACAATTCCATTACTTATTCCTGTTTAAAAAAAAACCAAAGGACTATATCAACCTGTTGTGGTTAGCTCTGGCCCAGCTCCTGCCCCAAGGACTGTGGATGTGGGGGAGACATCCACATGCTGCAGGCCTGTTTTGCCCCCGGTGGAATCTAATGATGAAGGCTCCTCTGACCAAGAAGACATGAGTGACAGGGAGGAGGAGAGTGTGGCAGACAGCTCAGAAGGAGATCAATTATCTAGCTCCTCCTGGGATTCAGAACAAGAGTTAATGATACAGCCACCCATGCGGAGAGCGATGCATAGGAAACAACAACTGAGAGATTATTATCAAAGAAAATGAGGCCACCTGTGGTTGGGTGGGGCTGTGGTAATTAGTGAGGCTGCTATAAATAGCAGCCTGTGGGTTTGGCCATTGTGGAGGATTATCTGATCTTTGTGTTTCGTGACTGCTTTACTGACTTTGACCTTTTTGTGCTGATTTTTCCCCGCTTTGAAACTAAACCAGAGCAAAGTGTGTTTCACTTTGTGAAAGAAGAAGGACTGTGAATTGCCTCACAGCTGCAAGCTAAGTATCACAGAACTGATAAGGGACTTGTACAAATTACCAGTTTGTTTGGAGACAAAGTGCTCTTTGCTATACCAAAAGAGGGCTTGGTTTAAGTGACTTTTTATTATAAAGAACATTGTTTTGAATTTTCAAACGTGTGTGTGTCTGAAATTTGTACCTGTGAATTTTTGAGAGAAGTCTACCAGAGAGCCCGACAGAACATCAACCATACGCATGTATCCACGTATTATGGTATAACCTCACATAATACTTTTTTATATGCATACATACGCATTGTATGTGTCATAATAACTTAGAAGAAATGAATTTTCATGTGTAAGGAATGTAGTTGTGTATGAAGTATGTGTGAAGAAGAAAAATGGTTATGTAAGCCTTGTCATGTTGCAACCAGAGACTACAATGCTGTTGTTGCTCATAAGATATGAAATATCAGCTCCTTAAGAAAATCCTTTAAACAATTATTCTTAGCCAGGTGTTCAAATTAACACTTTAGTCACGCTGCTTACTGGCAACCATAACTAGGTCGATGTAATCAGAAAATCCTTTGTAAATTACTTACTGAACCATACTCCTCCTATTTGCTATGTTTAAAACTTATACAGAATAATCATTTAACTTTTGAACCTCAATGAGGTTTAAGCAACATGGAGATAAAATGAAACAAACCATAATGTATGAAATTAGTTATTGTGTCTTTAAAGACAACAGCTAGCAGAAGGCAGCTGGATTGATGCACATCCACATAATATACATTTTACAAGTTTGAAAATTTCTCTTACTTCCTCTGTTTTACCATGAAGCAAAAACAAATATGAATAGCAATCAATTTAAATCAGATTTAAAAAGTAGCCTTGAAACAAAATCAGGGCTATTTATTTTACAGTAGGTTCTTGATCTTCTGTTGACTGGATCCTGTGTTAGAAAATTGAAAATCAGCAGGCATGCACACACCGAAATTTGGATTCCACGATGTTTGTAATTTAGGCTTGATATGATAAAATAATTTTTCACTTTAACTGCGATCAGCCGCTAAAATTCTGAAAGCTGAGTCACTCTGGCAATTAACTGTACAGTTGTAAAAACTTTTCACTGACACCAATTAAAAAGGAAAAAAAATACTAGGTTTCAATTTCAATATGTTTCAATTTTATTATCCAGAGGCACTTATATAGAAAAATCATCGCACATATGCCTTTCCTTCTAATTGTCTTTACAAGCTATAAAATAACAAATTACTGCAATTATTTCCCATTGAAACAAGAGTCTCTTGCAATCAACTAACAGTACAAAATACTACCAGGTTAAATGTGGTATAAAGAATGGTGATGCTTCATTCTGGCTGACGTTTACATTATACCAACATTTCCAGTTTAATAAATCGTTAAGAGTATCGATCAAAACATATGACCATAACAAGACCATTGTGGCTGACTTGTAAGATCATTTTGCATAACCTTTGAACCATTACAGACAAAAAGCATAAACCTTAACAACTCTTCTCCCCTTGAGAACTGCTCTGGCTACTTTTACCTTCATACTAGTTTTCTCATGGGGCAGGTTGATTTTTGATGCACTGAATAAATGTTTGAAGCTTGAGCTTAATGAAGTTGATCCAAAATCATCATTTCCCATTAGGGTGTCATGTAGCACTGAAGTAAATCAACCAGTATCACTGATTAATAGTTACAGAAGTTAATCAGCTCCATCTGAGAGATAACATTTTTTAAAATATGTGTCCCGTGGGTAAAATTCATAAGTAGAAATGTTTTTATGCTCATAGAATGTGGAGTTCTTCCCAACAGCTTATATGCCCCAGAATCGTCTAAATTCAGACAAGGGTTGTGGTGGCTGAAGGGAGCTTGAAATGTAAACAATCAGCTCTACTTCCCAAGCAATGCTATGCCCCACTCTATGAAAAATGTTGCTATTAAGCAATTCTGGATTTTCTACAAAAGATGCTATATGTTTAAGGGTACTTTCCAGTTAGTAACAAAAACATACATGCCATTTTTGACTATTGCCACTTGTAGCCCAGATTTCCTGTAAAAGGATATGTATGTATTTTAATAGCAGGTTTTTTTTAAATAGGGATTTTTTGAGAAAGCTAGTCTCAGTAGAATAGCCGCACAAAAAAAAGAAAAAGAAAGTTTTAAAAAGATCATAAAAGAAGTTTTAACCAGAAGCGTGGCAACCAAATTCCAACGCGAGCTTTATTTATTCCTGATGTCAGATTTCCATTCAATCTGAAACAACCATTCCAAGCAATTGATTTATGCTAAATTGGTATCATAGTTTCGCTGCCTTGGAATGCTTGTTCCAGATAATGACACGTCCTGGTGCATTGTCTGTAAATTCATATCAACTAATACAACCAATATCAGCTTTTAGGGAGAGAAAAAAAAATTGAAGTTAATTATAAAAAGGCAATTCTTTGTTAAATATGAAATGGCAACAAACTGAAACTAATTATTTAATATTTAAACTAGTTACTTAACATTTATTTTTGCATTTCTCAGATAATTTATCCTAACCCAACTCGCCACCCATTTTACCCACAGCACACATGGAAAATGCATTTAGAAACTGACTTTTTGGAAAAAAATACCAAATCTGATGAGCTATTTGGAAGTTTGATAAATTTCAGATTTCCCATGAAAGAGGGATAATTAATGATTGACTAATCATAAAGAACAAATGCTGATTTTAAGCAAAGGGGGGATGCGAGAACACCAACCACATTTATTTTGCATGTAGTGCTTGCCATCAGGTTAAGTGCATTATAAGGATATTATAAGGACAAAATCATGTCATACAGCACAGATTTTAAAGATTTGTTAGAAGATTGGTAATTAATTACATAGCTAGACTAACCAACTCACGTCTTCCAGTCCCATCTATGTCAATAAATCTGGATAATAACTTATAATCATTATATGTAAGTTTTATCACATACTTGTTTTAAAAGTGCTTATTTATAGTTAAGCAGTTATGTTATGTTTTACAAAAGTAATTGACAAGAAGCCAAACAATTCTTCAAGTAATAACTATAAAATAGTTCTAAAAGATTCTGAACTGTTTCTTGGTGACTCTGAACTGCTGTTTCTCTGGCATTACTTAGTTTACATTCCTTTTTTTAAAAAAACCAAATATTATAGACCAACGTGTAGGTACAAAAATGCCCTGTAATCAAATGCCTTGTTTGAAAAATTCAAATCCTTGTGGCAGATATGCATGGCATTTCATTTTGAACTTGCACACTACATTCTACAAATTACAAAGAGATCAGACCCTTCATAAGTGAGAATGTCCATGATCTTTGTTCCATGACAAGGATTTGGGAATTATTTTTATTTCTTTCTTCTTTATTTTTTCCCCATTCTCATTCCTCTTATTTGTTGTTCTGAAATTGGAATATAGAGGCCAAATGGAATATTGTTCTTTTATTTGCACCGAGCAAGAAAAAATGTAAAGACAGGATTGAAGAGTAGTGTCCAGCAATGCCCAGAGGATGTTGAATGGAATTTATCTTTTTGCAAAAAATTCTAAGGGTCTTTTCTCCCATCAATACAGCATATTGCTGGAAGGACTGTCTCCATAACCACGGCTAACACAAAAGCAAATTGTCATGTACTATGTTACAGTAATATAACAAATCCTATCCTGAAAAGAGTACATAAAATGAACTGATGTACTGTATTAGGATATTGACATAGAAATTCGTATCTGTTATAGTGGGTACAGAAGAGGTAGTGAATCTAATTTTAATAAGGGCCTTCCCCAGAGGAAGTATGGTCAAACAGAAGTCAAATTAGTTGACTTCAGACTGTTTACATCCCAGGATGAATCAACATTTCAGTGATTTAAGCCCAATTTAATTTAGGCAATTTAAAACAACAACAACAACACATGAATAAGAACAATCTTAGAGCATATTAATAATTAAACCAACATGAACACAAATTAGTAATATTCTACATAATAATAATAAAGGTACTGACAGTTTGTTATTGTATTCCTAGTAATCAATTTAAGAGTAAGTCAAGTAGCTTTGTTACACCACAATGTATGTTTTCCAAGTCCAGTATTGTTAACAGTCATAGCTGTTGAGGGCCGGGGATGGGGGTTATGAACCAAACTCAACTGTTTCATCAGTAATTTTCTTGAACTCATAATTGCCTCTTCCATCCATGTGAAGATAAAACTGGGGAGACAAGAAAACAGTCAGCAAAATTTGGATATTAAAAAGTGAAAAGTATGCATCTGTTTAGATAAGGATCATTTAGAGGAATTCCTATTCAGACATTGCCCTTGGGAAAAAGAGCTCTATAAAATGTGGACATTTGATCACCATCTGCAGGGCATGATAATTCAACCAGTGGCCTAAGACTTTTCCTTCAAAAATGAATTCAATGCTTTTTATTATTGAAACTCACAAATTGCTAAATGATAATCCTGTATTCTTCAAATAGTCATTAAAGACAAAGGGTATTAAATAAATGACTTATATTTAAAAAAAAACTTAGTTACAATAAACTAATGACAGAAGTCACCTCTCTTAATTAACTGTTAACAACGTTTTAATTATATTTATGAGCAATCACAATGTGCAGTATTAATAAAGAAAAAGCAACCATCTCCTTTAATTATCCTTGAGTTAAATGGACATGATTCAGAGAGTATAAAATTGGTTTTATTGTAATGGTTTAGAATGGTTTTATTCTTCCATTATTCTATACTAATATATAGATATGCTTTTGAAAGGAAGTTTCAGTGACAATATGGTTATGATTCTGAACTTTGAAATTTAGAATTAAAATATAACAGAATCTGAGCAAACCTCTGGCTCTTAATGCTCAAAAATAAGAGAAAAATATTTAGCTAATTTTTCCATTGATTTCCTTACAATGTCAATTTCTAAGGCTGCCCACTCGCCAATGAAACCAGGCAGCTCACACAGAGTTAAAAAGAATACATAGTATTTTAAAAATCATAAAAAAGAGTCACACTGAGGGGGAAAAGGGACCGAGGAATAAACCCACAGGAACTAAACAGAGTTTAAAATTAGGATTCATGCTATGTCCCAGCATGATACAGTCAGTACTTTAAGGTTCTCCTAAGGAGTGTAAAATCAGGATCAAACAGACCTCAAAAGGAAACAGTTTCAAAAGGCAGGTGTAGAGACAAGGAAAACTATATGTCTACTGGACCCCATAAGATGATGATATTGTTTTAAAAGATGAGATCTGAAGCATGCTAACTTTATTGGCTCTTATAAGACAGGCAAAAACAGTGAATGTTCAGGCCAATGTAAATTATTACCAAAATACATATTATAATAAAATATGTAAAATTAAGTGATATATAGTATGTAAATTTCATTTACAAAATAATTCAGTTTCCGAACAGACTTCCCCCAAGATAGCTGCTCAATGATAGGGATAATTTTTCGCTCCTGCTGATTTTGCTGCCAAACCATCCGATTTTACTGGTTCTTTGGTAGTTCTGCTCCCTGGATTTAACTTCTCTTTAAACTCAATTCCCAATTTGTTGATAACATGAAGGTTGACTCTGTATCTTGGGTATATACACATCTCAATGTACAACCACAACTGAGCCAAAAATATTGCTTCTTCATTGCTTATTTGACCCCTATGACAATCATTAAGTGTTGTACCACATGATTATTGACAAATGTATATTTTATTTTATGTAGGCTGAGAGCACATGCACCAAGACAAATTCCTTGTGTGTCCAATCACACTTGGCCAATAAAAATTCTATTCTATTCTATTCTATTCTATTAGTGAAGTGAATTTTGCTCCATTTCGTGACCTAAATGAATCATTGTAGTTGTTAAGTTAGTAATCTAGAAGTGGCTTGTAAGTGGAAGATTTGTGACCTGGGAACTTCCTGTACTTATTAAAAATCTTATAATGCCTTCAAGCTAATTCTTTATGCTTTGAGACCAGAATTTTTAAAGAGTAAGTCTTCTGTTTGATTCTGCCCCTTAATTCAGATAGTAAGAGCTCCTATGTACATTATTGTTTTCAACCTATATGGAAATAACATACCAAGCTGGTCTTATTCCCTTAAATAATGTAGAATGGATTTTATGCATTGGGGTAAAAAAGCAATAAAATAAAATAAGCCTTACATCATGGTGCTTCCAAAGTGATTTTCTGTGAGAAACAGTGAAGAGAGTGATGCCAACCTGAAATGCCAAAAAACAGTTTAAGGGTTATAATAAGCTAGATATCTATCTGAATCAGAGTCACATGAAACAATAAAAAAAGCCAACCCATATATGATCTAGAGAAAAAAATAATCAAATTTTCCAAAGTATTCCATTTTCTAAAAGCAGCTATTGGAAGAGGGAACATTTAGAACAGGATTATAGTGCTGGAATGACACTTTTGGCTCAGTTTAATATTGTGCTGCATAATTTCCTTTTGTTACTAATAGTTGCATTGTGATACTTGTACATTTTCCCTGCAATACATAACAGCAGCTTTTGAGTTGGGTGATTTGAAACAGGGCATCTACATGGGAAACATAAGAATTCATTCCCTTCTCCTAACCCTGTTCTCCCATTCTTCCCTTGGATTAAAAATCAGGCTATAACTCCTATGTAACCTTTACCAAAAGTAAATCCTAGAGAGATAAAAAGATACATAAACGCTCTCAATTCCTGGCAATAGATGGGGAAGAAATGGAGGTAGTGACAGATTTTATTTTCCTGTGCTCCAAGATTGCTGCAGAAACTAAAAGATGCTTGCCCCTGGGGAGGAAAGCTATGACAAGTCTAGACAGCATACTAAAAAGCAGATACATTACTCTGCCAACGAAAGTGCATATACGTAGTCAAGACTATGGTTTTCCCAGTTGCAATGTATGGCTGTGAAATTTGGACCACAAGAAAGGCTGAGCTCCAAAGAATTGAGGCCTTTGAACTATGGTGCTGGAGAAGACCTCTGCGAGTCGGATCAAACCGGTCAGTCCTAGAGATCAAACCTGACTGCTCTTTAGATGGCCAGATCCTGAAAATGAAACTCAAATACTTTGGCCACCAAATGAGAAGGAAGGACTCACTGGAGAAGAGCCTAAGATCTAGGGCAAAAGAATGAGGTGGCTGGATGGAGTCACTGAAACAGTTGGCATATGCTTAAATGGATGGTAGAGGGCAAGAAGGCCTGGAGGAATGTTGTCCATGGGGTTGCAATGGGTCAGACACGACTTTGCAACTAACAACAACTGCCCTTTTTTTTCCTTTTTGCAAAACCTTTTTTGCAAATGTTTTTTTAAATTTTTTTTACACACTGCACATAAACATCAATACATATGGCAGGGGTCCCCAAACTTTTTACACAGGGGGCCAGTTTACTGTCCCTCAGACTGTTGGAGGGCCGGACTATTAAAAAACCCCTATGAACAAATCCCTATGCACACTGCACATATCTTATTTAAAGTAAAAAACAAAATGGGAACAAATACAATATTTAAAATAAGAAGTAATTAAGTAATAAAGTAATTTATACATTTTTATGAACAAGTAAATTTAAACTTAAATCAAGAAACTCCCTCCATTTCTCCTTCCTTCCTTCCCTCCCTCCCTCCTTCCTCTCTACTTCTCTCTTCCCTCTCTTTTCTCTCTCATTTGTTTCATTTTCCTCTCCCTCGTTTTCTCTCCATAATTTTCTCATTTTTCTCTTTCTCTCTCTCTCTCTCTTTCCATCTATCCCCCTTTCTCTCTTCCTCTCTATCTCTCCCTCTTTCTCTCTCTCTTCTCTTTCTTTCTGTCTCTTTCACTCACTCTTTCTCTCTCCCTCTTTGTATCTTCCTTTCTCTCTCCCTCTTTCACCCTCTTTCTCTTGCTTTCTCTCCCTCTATTTCTATCTCTCCCTTTCCCTCTCTCCCTCCCTCTCCCTCTTTCTTTCTCTCTCACTCTATTTCTATCTCTCCCTCTTTCTCTCTCCCTCTCTATCTCTCCCTCTTTCTTTCTCTATTTCTATCTCTCCCTCTCTCCCTCTCTCTCCCCCTCTTTGTATCTCTCCCTCTTCCTTTCTCTCTCTCTCTTTCACCCTCCCTCTCCCTCTTTCTCTCTCACTCTATTTCTATCTCTCCCTCTTTCTTTCTCACTATTTCTATCTCTCCCTCTTTCTCTTTCTCTCTCACTTTCTATCTTTCTTTCTCTCTCCCCTCCTTTTTTTCTCTCTCTCTCATACACCACGCTGGCAACAGAGAGAGAAAGAGAGAGCGAAGGGCGGCTTGCCAGTCCACGGCCCCCTGGATGAGCAGCGCTGCATGGCCCCAGCACTGGACTTCGCCGTCGCCTCCACCCCCGCCTCCACCCCCGTCCGGCTCTCCAGCTAACCCCCTGAATTCACCTGAACAGAGGCGGCAGCGGTTTCAAAGGACCAACATACAGTCCTTCTTGGTGCTGCATTGCTGCAGCCTCCAAATTCCGCTGCTGTCCTTGGGCATTGTTACTTCTAAGCTGCACTGAGAGAGAGAGAGAGCGAGAGCGGAGAGTACCGGACTTCACTGTCGCCTCCGCCCCTTTGGATTCTTTGCTGGAGAGCCGGACCGGGGCAGAGGCGACGGCAAAGTCCGGTGCTGGGGCCATGCGGGGCTGCTCTCCAGCTAAGAGGCAGCAGTCACGTCCACCCCTTCGCCCTCTACGGTGCCCAGCGCCCAGCCCCACGCTGCCTCCGCCTCCTCCTCCGCCTCCGGGTAGCGCGCCCGACCTCTTCCTGCAGGAACGGGTGGTGGGGTGGAAGTGGTTGGACTTATCTACATGCGTGCCTGCTGATTGGGAAGAGGGGGAAAAAAATCTGCGCCTCCAAAGAGGGGAGGGGGGGGAAAGAAAGAAAAAAAGAGCTCCAACTTGGCGGAAGGCAGGACAGGAGAACCGAGTGTGCTGCGGCAAGTTTGCTTGGCTTTCTGGGGCTTTTTTTTTCTCCCCCTCCACCACCCCCGTCTGAATGTCGTTTGCCGCTTAGGAGTGACCCTCTCTCGGGCTTGTTTTGGATGCGGCGCAGATGAGGGGAAAAGCCCGGCTGCCCGGAAAAGCACATTTGAAAAGTCTCTGTGGAGAGCCAAAATCCCAACGAAGCTTCTTTTTTCTTCAGTAGTCCGTAAGGAGGCGAAGAAGAGGTTGAACTGGTTTTGCTAATTCGCGCTTACGGCTTTTCCCCTCATCCGTGTCACATCCACAACAGGGTCACTCCTAAGCGGCAAACAACATTCGGAAAGGGGTGGTGGAGCGGGAGAAAAAAAAGCCCCAGAAAGGAGTAGCCGCCTATTCGCCAAGCAAACTTGCTGCAGCACGCTCGGTTCTCCCCTCCTGCCTTCCGCCAAGTTGGAGCTCTTTTTTTTCTTTCTCCCCCCGCCCTACTCTCTTTGGAGGCGCAGATTTTTTTTCTTTCCCCTCTTCCAAATCAGCAGGCGCGCGTGTAGATAAGTCCAACCACTTCCACTCCACCACCCGTTCCTGCACGAAGAGGTTGGGCGCACTACCAGGAGGAGGAGGTGGCAGTGGCCTGGGGCCAGGCGCTGTGGTGGGCAAAGGGGTGGACTCTTTGCTGGAGAGCCGGACGGGGGCAGAGGCGACGGCGAAGTCCGGTGCTGGGGCCATGCGGGGCCGCTCATCCAGGGGGGCGTGGACCGGCAAGCCGCCCTCCGCTCTCTCTTTCTCTCTCAGCACAGCTGAGGTAACAGTGCCCGGCGGAGCTTGGAGGCTGCAGCAACGCAGCGCTGAGAAGGACCAGCTGTTGGTCCCTTGAAGCCGCCGCCGCCTCCGTTCGGGCAAATTCAGGGGGGTTCCTGAATCTCCCCTCCATTCACCGCGGAGGATGAGGTGAGGAGGAGACGGTGCAGAGGCAAGGGGCGGGGAGAAAAGCGGGCCTGCAAGGGGCCAATTGCAGGCCCGCTTTCCTCCCCACCCCTTGCCTCTGCACCGCCTCCTTGCTCAGCAGCAGCCCGCGGTGAATGGACAGGAGATTCGGGAGCTTATTATATCTATTGATAAAATCTCGTGTGCTCCCTGCGGGCCGGATAAATCGCCTCGGCGGGCCGCATCCGGCCCGCGGGCCGTAGTTTATCATACATTATATATTATTATCCAATAAGCAATAAACAAACATAATAATCTTACATCTAGTTTAGTTTATTTAGATTTGTATGCCGCCCCTCTCCGAAGACTCGGGGCGGCTATCAGTTGCCTGTCTGTTTTCCCATACCACATCATGTTACTCTCCTCTCTCTTCCTCCCTTTTCTCTACCTTCTTTCTCTTTCGCTCCCTCCTTCCTACTTCTCTCTTCCCCTTCCTCCAGCTTTCTCATTCTCCACCTGAACTTCTCCTCTCCTCTCTTCCCCTTCTCTCCTCTTCCTTCCTTCTAACCTCCTTCTTTTCTCCTACCTACACTCTTCCTTTTCTCTCCTCTACATCCTCTCACTCCCTCTTATTCCTTATTTATTTATTTATTTATTTGATTTGATTTGATTTCTATGCCGTCCTTCTCACAGCAACTCAGGGCGGCATAGAAATAGACTCCTTCCCTGAGTATATTCATTTTTAATCTACTTTGTGGTTAACAGACAAGTGACTCATCTCTCTCTCATCTTCTCTTAAGCTATGGCACAACTATTAATCTTATGTCTTTTCTACTGTATGTCAATACCTCTATACATACTTCATTCATTCTAGGTACATTTTTTATACTATTATAATGCTGCCTCCTTAACTACATAATTTTGTCACCTGGATCTAACATCTTTAACTTTCCACTTTCTTCCCATTATCTTCTATCCATATTTATCTTTCTTCCAATCATAAAAATTTCCCTAAATAATATAATTGTCAGCGAACCAAATAGCATCTGAGAAATAAATCACTTCCTCGCCTGTAGTTCTCGCAGGGTACGATTTATTAACAGCCATGTCTGGATTCGACTTGAATCATTCCAACTCTGAGTTCCTTAGATCAGTGTTTCCCAACCTTGGCAACTTGAAGATATTTGGACTTCAACTCCCAGAATTCCCCAGCCAGCGAATGCTGGCTGGGGAATTCTGGGAGTTGAAGTCCAAATATCTTCAAGTTGCCAAGGTTGGGAAACACTGCCTTAGATTACATCCAGGTCAAAATCCCATATCACATCCCCACATCCACAAGTGCAATCACGAGGACCAATCCTATGCAGGATTCCTGATTCCTTCCTGTGTTCGTTACTATGGCATCTGCAGAAAGGAATGTGTGGTGGCATATCTCTCTCTCTCTCTCTCTCACTTCACCCCGTTCCTCTATCACTACCAAACTGTGCCAGGCCAACCTTTGGCTTCTCATAATGACTTTGGGCCTGACAATAATATTCTGAACCCTTCTTTTATTTAATTATCATTGTTAGTCTATTCATCTCCGCACAGTTCAATTTCGTTGTTACTCTTCATATGATTTCTCTCTCTGATTTTTTATTTTATTTTATTATTTTATTTTATTTTATTTATTTTATTATTTATTTTATTTTATTTTATTTTATTTTATTATTTATCTATCTATCTATCTATCTATCTATCTATCTATCTATCTATCTATTTTATTAGATTTGTATGCCGCCCCTCTCCGTAGACTCATCTTCTTTAACACATTTTCAAGTTATTATGTTAGGGTCTGTAGACCTAAAGTTACAATGGTAATATAGTCATACTCCTTTCTTTTCTTTTTAATATACAGCAGCTTTAAAGTTAGATCCTTAAGCTAGCGATGCAAGATTAACCACAGAAAGACATACTTTCCGACAGTGGCTGTAGATGTATCCCTCCACATCAACACTAACGGCACTCGTACATTCATCCAGAATGGCAAACTGGGGTTTATGATAGAACAATCTTGCCATCTGCAATGAAAAAAGAAACAATAAAGGATTGCCATAAAATCCATACATACGAAGAACAATATTTTTTTTTTATTACAATATTTTGCATTTAATCATAAAAGATAAGCCTCATTTTATGATGGGAAAGATGTTCAAAATACAACAGTACTACACAAATGTCCATTAGTTCCACCACACTCATATTCTCCATAGAGTCACATTATTTGTACACAGTCCTTTAGTTACAATGGTCACCATCTGGTGGTCCATGGACCACTGGAGGTCTGCAAGAAATTTTTGGTGGTCCGCAGAAAATTTTGCATTTTTTTTATATTGCCCTGAATCAGAGGATGGATTCAGTGCAATAAAACTCAAACTACAGGACTTGGGGTGGATATATGAAATGAATGCTTGTGTTGCTACAGAGTCTCCAACTTTGGAGTCTTTTTGTGTGGGTCAGAAGGGGACAGAAATTATGACCTGGGGTCTGCTTCGGCCTCCTGGTGCAGGAGGGAAGTGCTGCTGGTGGTGAAGAGCCAGAGGACCTTGTTCCAGTGGGACTGTATCATGGCCTGGAACTGGCTGACCATCTCAACCTGCTGAGCCTCCAGGTGTTGGTACCTGGCCTCGCACTCCTGCAGATCTTCCTTCTGCTTGGAAAGCCTATGCTTGTCCTCAGTGAGGTGCTACTGCTGAGCTTGCTTCTTGGTCAGATCCAATTTGAACTGAGCCACCCATTTTGCCAACACTTGTGGTGGCTGCTAAGCTCCAACAACTGCTTCCTGCTGGGGTCCTAAGGAGTCCAGGCAGGCAGGGTGAGAAGTGGCTGGGAGGGGAGGGGCAAGTAGAGGCCGGTGAAGTGCCCCTCGATGTGAGTGATGTCAAGTTAGTCATGCCCACCAGTCACATGACCACCTAGCCACACCCACCAAGACAGATCATATTAGTGGCCCGCCGGATTTAAAATTATGAATTTCATGGTCCAAAAGGTTGGGGACCTTTAGTAAACATGAAAATAAAAACAAAAAACTTTTTATATGTGGCACGTGGTTCTCATTTTTCCCTTGAAACAGATGCAAAAATTTCATTCTATTGCCATCATACAGAATTATCTCAAAATATTTTACCAAATTTCTAACCCTCTTAAAAGTAGCAATTAATGGGAGACTTGTGTATGACTGAGAACTGCTGCCAGTCTGACTTAATTCTAGATTAGAAGAAGAAATATTCTGAACTGGAATTGAGCAGATTCCAAACTGCAAATAGTGACCTACTTTCTTTTTTTTAATAAAAAGCTTATTGTCAAAAGCAGACACTGTAACAAATTTTGTTCCTATGTAATACCATATTAAATTATTAACCAACAGGTACAGGTGGTCCTCGACTTACAACAGTTCGCTTAGTGTGTTCAATTTTACAATGATACTGAAAAAAAGGGACTTATGACTGTTTTTCACAGTTATGACCATTGCAGCATCCCCATAGTCATGTGATCAAAATTCAGATGCTTGACAATTTATGACCATTGCAGTGTCTCAGGGTCATGTGATCCCCTTTTACAACCTTCCGACAAGAAAAGTCAATGAGGAAGCAGATTTATTTAAGAAGTGTGTTACTAACTTAATGACTGCAGTGATTCACTTAATAAATGTAGGAAGAAAGGTCTTGAAATAGGGAGAAACTCACGTAACAAATGTCTCGCTTGGCAACAGCAATAGCATAGAATAGAATAGAATAGAATTTTATTGGCCAAGTGTGACAAGGAATTTGTCTTTGGTGCATATGCTCTCAGTGTACATAAAATAAAAGTTCATCAAGAATCATAAGGTACAACACTTAATGATTATCATAGGGTACAAATAAGCAATCAAATCATATTAGGAACCAATCAATATAAATTGTAAGTATACAAGCAACAAAGTTACAGCCATATAGTCCTTCATGTTCCAAGATCTTAGTGAGAGGACATGGGTGATGGGAACAATGAGAAGATTAATAGTAGTGCAGACTTAGGAAATAGTTTGATAGTGTTGCAAGTTGGTAGCAATTGTTTTTTCTGCTGTTCTGATTATCCTCTGAAGTCTGTGTCTGCCTTATTGGGTTGCAGAACCAAACCAGACATTTATAGACTCAATAATTCCTCTGTAGAACTAAATCAGTAGCTCCTTGGGCAGTTGGAGCTTCCTGGGTTGGTGCAAAAAGAACATGCTTTGTTGTGCTTTTGGGCTCAGTTGTGGTAGTACCTCTAGAACTACCTACGATAGGTCCAGGACGAAGACTGGGGCATCATTTCACTTCAATTACTTCTGGCTTGCAATCTCCAGTGAAGTGGATAGGATGCTAATATCTCCTCAAACATTTGGTATAGTTTTAATCTTTGCCCTTCCTAGCTCCTTTGGGCAGCTAAAGAAGAGGGAATTTCTATATCTTGACCTAGGAGATTATCAATGCCTCACCCAAGGATTAGATGCTAATGGCAGCCTTGAGAGAGGCTGAGATACACCTCCTCAAATAGTTCTTTCTGGATTCAAAAGTATTGGATGACTATTGCCCAATCTTCAACCTCCCCTTTTTGGGGACGTTTATTGAAACCACTGTTCAATAACAATGGCATCAACCATGGAGCATCCTATAAGAAATGAATTATTGAAGGACTCTACACTTAGAAGTGGAGACAGCCCTGGTTACACTAGTAGTTGATGTTTGTTGGAACCTAGGGATTTGGCGGTCTATAAATGCCATTAATAATAGCGGTATTAGACCACCGTTTTACTACTGAATTTATGTCAACATGTCAATCAAAACAAATGCTGGAAAATGCACACAGAGTCAAGGGCCACCGTGAAGACAACCTACCGCCATTCTCTGTTTCTCTCCTCCACTGAGAACATCCATCCAGTCTTGAACGCTATCCCAGCCTCCTTCACGTTCCAAGATCTGACCCAGCTGGACATTATTTAAATATTCCTTTAACACCTGCAACCAAAACAGTAAACAAATAGTGCTTAACAGCCTGCAGATACGTTTGCTATTATCTCCCTGTTAAATGTATTTAATCCACACCCTCCATATCACTCATTTTTGTCAGATAATTGTACCAAGCAACAATATTAACTGAGCTAGATTATGTACTTTAAGGGGCAGTTGCCCTGAAGGAGGTCCTGATTTGCTGACCTTCCCTTCTGTTAAAATAGACAAGTGCTTTCTTTCATCAGAACTATGTATGATTCAAGACAAAAATTCACAACGGCATTGCTATAGAGCCTAGTAATTAACTTAGAGAAGTATCAGCACAGATTTCAGGTTCAATTAATATTATTTTGGGTCAATCACTCTCTCTCAGCCCAACATACCTCACAGGGTTATTGTTGAGGGGAAAGTAGGAGGAAGAAAGTTTGTTGAATATGTTAGGTGCCTTGAATTATTTGTAAAGATAACAAAGGGGAGGGTCAAATAAACAAATTGTAGAAATAATAATGCATTTCACCTGGTCAGAAATGCCTTTTCTTTTTTGATCTTCTAAAGTGTCTGGATAAATTACTTGGTCTCTCAATGTCCCAAGTGTCATATATGGTCTCTGAAATTAAAATGATAAGGGATTAGAAAATTGGGACATTTGTCAGAGAGAAGAAATGTCAACAGTCCCAAAAGTCTGATTTACCTGGGGAACATAAAACAACTTCCCCCTCTCGGGTTTAGTTAAACAGCCGCCAAACAAAGGCCACAACTGCAATAAGAAAACACAATTTATTAGAACAGAAATGTAACATCATTTTTGTTTTGTCCTTAAAATCAAGTTTACTTTAGCCTCTACTTACTTCACCAAGAACACGGAAGAGAGAACTTTTTCCACATCCATTTGGCCCACAAATAAGAACATTTGCACCAGATTGCACCTGGAATATAAATCAAGACAGAATATATTTAAAGTTTCTCAAACACCAAAAGCTACAATATATGGATTACCTTCATAATGCATGAGATTCGCTTCATTAACTTGGGAACATATATTTGATTTGGCAAATATTTTCTAGATATTCCTTTTAAACACGAGCACTCAAAAGTATCCAAATCTTGGAGTGTTTATACAATTTGATAGAAGGAAGTTAAAAACCTATATGAAAATTTTCAGTTCACTTACTATATATTTCAGAGTATAAGCAGCACTCCCCCCCCCCCCAAGTGGATGAAAATTTGGGTGCTTCTTATATTCTGAATGTAGCTTTTTGGAAGCTTTTTTTATCAGCCCTACAGGTCTTCTCGACTCTTACTGGCTTGCAGGCTTTTTTCATTGCTAATAGCTCAGAAGAATGTTTTTTCCAGCCCTAACAAGATGCTAATGATCTTCCTGGCTCTTCCTGGCTTTTAGGCTATTTCATTGTAACTCTCTCCAAATAAGTTTTTATCCAGCTCTAAGTCTTTGCAGGCTTTTTTCATTGCTACTTGCTCTGAATAAGATTTTTTTAAGCCCTAACCAGGGGATAAAATAATGTGCTGAAGCTGACAAGACTAAAGATGCTAGCCAAATGAATACCTTGTAGGCAGGTATTTTTTCCCCAATTTTCCTCCCCAAAAACTAAGGTGCCTCTTATATCTGGTGCATCCTATTCTCTGAAAAATATGGTACTGAAAAATATGGTATTCCTCTGGCTATTTAATAGTGGAATGCCACAGAGATTGGTCCTCTCTCCACCACTCACCCCTGCCCCGCTCTTTAACATTTATATAAGCCATTGAGAGAAGTCCTGAAATGACTTGCAGTGACACAAAGTTTTATGTTGCCACCCAAATGAATAAACTGGGCTCCGTCAACTGTGAAGGTCCTTTTTCTTGTCTGGTAGCTATAAGTATCTGGACAGGACAAAACAGGCTGTACTAAAACCCTTGTAAGGCAATCATGGAGCTACACAAAAATGTTATGGAATGGATCTTTTGGTGCATATTATAACTACTTAATGGAGGGAAAAAATTCCAGACTGGTTAATGTATTGTTTCAAATTCCTAGCTCCATGGAGAATAGAAATCTGTTCGTTAAATTTCTCCTGGTTTCCCTGTATGCAGCATGACAACAATGATACAGGGGCAAATAATCAATACAAACTCAAAGTAAATTGCTTCAAACTCGATTGTAGAAAATACAACTTCGGCAACAGAGTGGTCAATGCCTGGAATGGTCTCCCCAAACCCTCACAGATTTATTCTCAAACTGTCTACTGTGGCCCTCACCCCATTCTTAAGAGGTCCATAAAGGGGTGTGCATAAGCGCACCAGTGTGCCTACTGTCCCTGTCTTACTGTCCCTGTTTATCTGTATTTATGTCCTTTGTTCTTGTTTATGTTCATACCTATACTTGTTGTGTTGTACATGTTTGACAAACAATAAATAATTTTTGAAAAAATATTAAGAGGTTCCTGCAATTATGTAGCGTTATGTATACAGAAAATGAGAAACTACTTACAGCCTACCTGGGTTAGCTCCCCTCTTAAATTTTCTTTTATAAATATCTTTCCTTTTTCTGCTTCTGGGCATTTCTCCCCAAATTTATAAAACATTTTTATTGTCTATGGAAGGGCCCTATACTGAGAAGGAGACATTGCTTAAAATTGGGTAGATGTCCCTGACCAAAATACCTCCACTAATTTTGGGTAGTTTTTCACTTTCAAGGCAATCTTGCTCACTAACGGAGATCACTTTGTTCTGAAATAATCTTCCAAAGACAATACTTTGGGATGGGAAGAGAAACAAAACAGATCTTTATTCTTATTCAGCGCATTATTTCAAAATAAAATTGTGAATGTTGCAAGGTACCTCAAAGTTGAGATCTTTAATCAGCACATCGCCATTTGGTGTGGCCAATGGAACGTGATCGAATCTTTAAGAAAAATAGACACTCCACCATTAATTCTTAAAGATATTACCACTACACAAAGGGACAATTAATAAACTAATCAGTAAACTGTCTACTAAATTTACTAGTGAATTATTGTTAAACAAGAAGGTAACATTTTCAAGGTGCTTGTAACATAGCTGTGCCAGAAAATAAGCAAATAACAAAATGTCGGCTTTAAAAATTTCAAAACAGGAAAATATATGAAAATTTACAAAGTGGAAAATATAAATATGGTTATGTTCCACAAGCATTAACCTCCGTCCCTCTTTTTTAATATTTGTAGGTGCTACAAATATTTCTAGGCGCCTATAAATTTGATTAAATAAAATGAATAAATTTGATTAAATAAAATGAATAAATTTGATTAAATAAAATGAATAAATTTGATTAAATAAAATGAATAAATTTGATTAAATAAAATGAATAAATTTGATTAAATAAAATGAATAAATTTGATTAAATAAAATGAATAAATTTGATTAAATAAAATGAATAAATTTGATTAAATAAAATGAATAAATTTGATTAAAAATGAATAAATTTGATTAAATAAAATGAATAAATTTGATTACATAAAATGAATAAATTTGATTAAATAAAATGAATAAATTTGATTAAATAAAATGAATAAATTTGATTAAATAAAATGAATAAATTGGATTAAATAAAATAAATAAATTGGATTAAATAAAATAAATAAATTGGATTAAATAAAACAAATAAATTGGATTAAATAAAATAAATAAATTGGATTAAATATTTCTTTTCAAAAATGATACGGGTATCCCTCAAGTTGCAACCATTTGTTCAGGGACTGTTTGAAGTTACAGGTGAATGATACACCCTGTTCCTGAAGCTACGGCTGTTGCGGCACTCCTGAAGTCAAGGAATCAAAATTCAGGCACTTTGGCAGCCCATCTGCACTTACAGTCATAAGGGTGCTTCAATTTCTACCACCCGTCTTTCCCATCCATGCCAGAATTTAGGAAGGGTTCCTTCTAAGCCTCTAATTATGCAGATGTGGATAATGCTGTCATTGTTCCCTAGGCAGCCTCTGTTTGCCCTGTCTTCTAAGCTCTTTCCCATATACCCCATTATACCTTGTCAGTAGTGGGAACAAGAAGACAGTAAAATTTAGCTGGGGCAATGGAATGCAGGATGGCGGGGCTTCAAAGGGCAGAGCAACAAGGGGAGCTGGTGTTGGGGCAGTTGCAAGTTCTTGAAATGGTTGGGATTTTCCATTGTGATGGTTGTAGCTTCCTGGGGCAAATGCAGCTTTGTGCTAGGGCTCAGGACTCCTTGCAGATCCAGAGCTGTGGCAAGCCACGCAGTTCCTGAGTTGCAATCTGGCAAGCAGCCCCTAGGCCAGTGATGGCGAACCTTTTTTTCCTTGGGTGCCGAAAGAGCGTGCGTGTGCGCTATCAGCATGCGCAAGTTCCCACACCGATAATTCAATGCCTGGGGAGCGCAAAAACAACTTCCCCCACTCCCCGGAAGCCCTCTGGAGGCCGGAAATGGCCTATTTGCCAACTTCTGGTGGGTCAAGTAGGCTCATGTTTCACCCTCCACAGGCTCCAAAGGCTTCCTTGGAGCTGTGGGAGGATAAAAATGTCCTCCCCCATCCCTCTGGAGGCTCTCTGGAAGCCAAAAACGCCATCCCAAAGCCTCTGTGCGAGCCAAAAATCAGCTGGCCAGCAAACATATGTATGTTGGAGCTGAGCTAGGGCAATGGCTCGCGTGCCAGCAGATATGGCTCCACGTACCACCTGTGGCACCCGTGCCATAGGTTAGCCATCATAGCCCTAGGCTGTACAATTCCTGGGCTGCTTGCCATCAAAACATCTGCATTAGGATGCTGGGTGTTCAGCTAATGATGAGTGGGATTCGATTCACATTTGCAATTGGAATTGCCAGGATTGCTAACATTAAGCAATGAAGTCACATGATATCAAGCTTTATAATTGCATTGTTTATTGCTGGAAATTTTAGTTCCAATTACCATCATACCTCAAGGATTACTTGTACATAAAAAAGAACTAAAGGTGGAAATTATTATTTTTATTATTATTTATTAGATTTGTATGCCGCCCCTCTCGGAAGACTCGGAACGGTGAAATGTGATGATACTTGTTAGGACACTGTCCATAACTATTGGGTTGGCAATATATTGGCTGCAGGTGTTGCAGATTGCAGCCAAGAGGGAGTTAGAGTTCATAGCTTATTTCTCTGAGTCACCCTCTCTGTTTCTCTTTATTTAAGCTACTCACTGTTGATGGCTACTCACTGTTAGGTTAGCTCTGCAATCTCTCTATATTTAGTTATGTATTACAGCAAAAATGTGTTTAAGCTGGATATCTTTGTTTGCTGATTGTGACAAAGGGAACTGGTAAGAGAGACCATGTGCTTAATAATATTTGGATTGTTATTCTGACTTATTATGTGTACGACTTTAGACTGTTTATCTGAATATACAGTGGGAGTATGTATGTTTTAGCAGGGTTTTCAATTAATGTTTTCATGCTACTTTTATAAATGTTTTTTTTTACTTGTTGGAAACTGCCCAGAGTCCTTCGGGAGTTGGGCGGCATATAAATATGACCAATAATAAATAAATAAATAAATAAATAAATAAATAAATAAATAAATAAATAAATAAATAAATAAATAAATAAATAAATAAATAAATAAATAAATAAGCAAGTAAATAAGTAAATAAATAAATATGTTATTTCTCAAAGTAAACTTTAATTCAAGTTAGTGTATCTATATGTGACTGAGTAGTTATTCACAACTAATCTCAATCTAAACGTTTTTGTGTGTGCACAACCTTGGTAAACAAGGATTACTCTGCTCATACATTAACAATACTGAACAATTCCTTTTGAAAGTTTGGCTATGTATGAACAGTAACAGTTCAATAACTTTTTGACTGTTGTTTAATAACGCCTGCTCTATGTGTTTACTTTACTGCAACTCTCTCCCACAAAGCTTCTTGTAGATTAAAGAGATGGTAATAGTTGTTGACAGTTGGAGTAAAACATTGATCAATGTAAAACTGCTTGCTGTCCTAAATCAATCAAGTCAGATTGCTAGATAAACTCTGCCAAGTGAACAAGTAGTGGCTTGTGATTCTCATTCATTAAACATTTCAAACATAATGCTGCTTGCTTAACTTAATTTAACTTAACTTTAACTTAATTCATTGAATCCCATGCAAATGACACAAGCTACAAGTTCTGCGTAAACATGTCCATAAAGAGGCCTACTAGTTTAGGCTGATTTTTTCCATTAAGGCCACAACTGGGGGTGGGGAAGGGAGAAAAATGGCATAGCCAGGAAGCAATTGTATAACATGGTATCACAATTGCTTCTTGTACAGTTTACTCTTCTGGGTAAGAGACATATGCACAAGGGGACACAATCTGAAGCTAGTTGGGGGAAAGATCAAAAGCAACATGAGAAAATATTATTTTACTGAAAGAGTAGTAGATCCTTGGAACAAACTTCCAGCAGATGTGGTTGGTAAATCCACAGTAACTGAATTTAAACATGTCTGGGATAAACATATATACATTGTAAGATAAAATACAGGAAATAGTATAAGGGCAGACTAGATGGACCATGAGGTCTTCTTCTGCCGTCAGTCTTCTATGTTTCTATCTACCACAAATACTAAAAATTTAAAATAAAATTTAGATATAGCATGGATAGGTATGTAAAAATGAAAAAGATTGATGGGACATCCTAATAAGAAATGAGAGATTTTACCTACTTGATAATGTTGTCCGTTATGACAATCCGTCCTGTACCGGGGATCAATGGGGTACTTTGCTTTAGATCTAATTCTTAAATTAAAAAAACACACAAACAAGTAATCAATAGTAAGGTTATTATATGTTTTTATATTAATTCCTTAATCAACCACCAGGGCATCATAGTTACCTTTGTCTTGTGCTAGCATGGTTCGTTGATATTTCCCACTGTTTAGCTCCTTCAGAACTTGCATTAATTCTGTGATTCGAGCTGTGAAGCTAAAGGTTATTAAATCTATTAAACTGACAGACTTCAAGAATTTTTCTTCCAAACAGAACGTTCATCAAAAATAAACTAAATCGACAATTTAAAACAGAAAACAAAATAATACATATCACAAGTGCGTATTATAATTATTTAGAAAGTACCTTTTTTTTTTTGTAAATGATGGTCCAAGCTTTGTTAAAATACTTTATGCTTTATATTTCAAAATGATGAAATTAATCTCAGTTATCTCATAATTAGAAATTGATACAAATTTGGGGCTTAGTCTCAGTTATAATTAGAAATTAATACAAATTTGGGGCTTAGTCTCAGTTATAATTAGAAATTAATACAAATTTGGGGCTTAGTCTCAGTTATAATTAGAAATTGATACAAATTTGGGGCTTAATCTCAGTTATAATTAGAAATTGATACAAATTCGGGGCTTAATCTCAGTTATAATTAGAAATTGATACAAATTCGGGGCTTAATCTCAGTTATAATTAGAAATTGATACAAATTTGGGGCTTAATCTCAGTTATAATTAGAAATTGATACAAATTCGGGGCTTAATCTCAGTTATAATTAGAAATTGATACAAATTCGGGGCTTAATCTCAGTTATAATTAGAAATTAATACACATTGGGGGCTAATAAGGAGGCTAAGGTAAATTTAGTTTATGAATGAAAACGGGATGACACTTCTTGGTCAATCTTACTGTTGGGAAATGGCTGGCCAGGCTGGAAGTAGGAGTCAAGTGAGGGTCTAGTTTAAAGTTCCTGCACAGCCAAGCTTGACCTCCCTTCAAGATCCATAAAGCCTTATCTGTTCCTGAGGAAGGTGGACAGTCTGGGCAAATTCTTATAACACAGGTAGAAGTCAATCAAATGGTTTACTTCAACTATTTATAGATGGCTGTAGTTGCTTGTACTTCACACTTACCCAGCCAATCGAGTCATTTCACGACCAGCTAGGACTATTCTGCCAAGAGCTTGAGACATTCTCAGTAGCATTCTTCCACTTTGGTAATAATCCTTAAAACAATGAAATATAGGTTTCTCTCTCAAAAATGAACAAACAATATGTGTGTCATTTATTATAACTACTGCAGCAAATGTATTACTCACCTCCAAAAGTTCAGCATGGCTGCTATTCTGATGTCGAGAATGAGACAAGTTTAGAAATGGGCGGCTAACAACCAAATAGCCAACTACGGTTGCAAGATCTGTGATATTTGAAGGGGAAAAAAAGTATTTCTAATTCCATGTCATTATTTTAAATGTGGATTGATCCAACATTTAGAGAGCAATTTCATGAAACACTATTTTATTCTTTTCAGTTTAATACAGGTAGTCCTTTGTCTAGCAACCACAATTAGGAGTCAATGAGTCCTGGTTGCTAAGTAGGGAAATTGTGTGACCAGAACTGGGGTTTCAGGCTTGAAATTGACAAGTGAAATTGACACGGCTGATCAATTTCAAACCTTGGTTTTTATTGGCCTCCAAACAATTCCCCAGATTTTTTGAATGCTCACTATAGCCCTGGTATAACAAAAGGAATTAATATTTGTATTTACAGTGTTCCCTCAATTTTCGCGGGGGATGCGTTCCGAGACCGCCCACAAAAGTTGAATTTTTGCGAAGTAGAGATGCGGAAGTAAATACACTATTTTTGCCTATGAACAGTACCACAAGCCTTCCCTTAACACTTTAAACCCCTAAATTGTAATTTCCCATTCCCTTAGCAACCATTTAGATTATTACTCACCATGTTTATTTATTAAAGTTTATTTAAAAAAATATTTATTAAAGGCAGACGAAAGTTTGGCGATTACATATGATGTCATCGGGTGGGAGAAACCGTGGTATAGGGGAAAAAACCATGAAGTATTTTTTAATTAATATTTTTGAAAAACCGTGGTATAGACATTTCGCAAAGTTCAAACCTGCGAAAATCGAGGGAACACTGTATATTCATTGGAGAGTAAAACAGTATAGGAGTCCTTGCTTAATGACCATAATTGGGTCCAGAATTTTTGGTCATAAGCCATTGTGGTAATTAAGTATATGCCCATGTAACCTGATTCAATTTTACAACCATTTTACAATGACCGTAAAATAAGCCACAACAGTCACTAACCAAATCACATGATCATTAAGCGAATCGAGAGTTTAAGCAAATCCAGCATATACAATGGATAGGGTTTTTTGCCATGTTCTGCTGGAAAACTGCAAAAAATGCCACAAATTGAGGCCAAATGACCCTTAGGACACTGCAACTGGTCTTAAAATGCAAAAGAGTTGCCAAGTGTCTGAAATGTAATTGTGTGGCTGTGAGGGTGCAGGTGGGGCAGTTGCAACTTAGAAGATGGGTTGCAATTTTTAGCCTATGGTAAAGCCATCAATTACTAGGGTAAGGGCTACTGTAAACTGGCACAGAGTGGGTAATACACATTAAAAGCAACATTCAGGCACAAGCAGACGTGAGCATGCCTTGCAAATAATCCATTGTATTTACCTTTGTGTGACTGCTTATTATCTTGTAATGCCTTTCTCTTGGAGAAGGACAGGTAAGAGTACAGGAGAAAAGTACAGGGAGTGATGAAGAAAGAATGAGAAGAGAGTAAGCAGGCACACAATGTTGAATAGACTGGGGCTGTTTGTGCAGCACACCGTGGTCCCCCCCCCCAGCATCAGTGTATTGTTTTCGATGTGTATTACTCCTCTCCTATCTATTCTGCAAGGGGGAGGGGGAATGAAAAACAACAGGTCAGACTCAGGACAGTGAGTACTAGCTGTAATGGAGATTGTGTTAATTCACAGTTTAAACAATGATACAGAGTCAACAAAATGTGAATAAAATGCCTTTTCCCTTTCTTTCTGGCCAAGATTGAGGCTGCTATTTAAAAATCAGAAAGCAGATACTGATAATATAAAATTTTACAGGCAGAATGCCTGTTTTATGGAAAGTACCATTAAACCTATTTATTTATTTTATTGATTGATTGATTTTGTCCAATACACAATGAGGGTTTTAGTGGGTATATACATAGTAAAATACATGATGAAGATTATAGAGGATATACTCATAGTAAAATATATCTAAGAAAGAATAGAAGAGAGGATATAGGAATAGAAGAAAGGTATAGGAGATATAGGAGAGCAATAGGACAGGGGACGGAAGGCACTCTAGTGCACTTGTACTCGCCCCTTACTGACCTCTTAGGAATCTGGATAGGTCAACCGTGGATAATCTAGGAGTAAAGTGTTGGGGGTTAGGGGATGACACTATGGAGTCCGGTAATGAGTTCCACGCTTCGACAACTCGGTTACTGAAGTCATATTTTTTACAGTCAAGTTTGGAGCGTTTCTCCTGTCATAGAACCTAATGGTACTTTCCACAAAACAGGCATTTATGATAGATAGATAGATAGATAGATAGATAGATAGATAGATAGATAGATAGATATAGACAGACAGACAGACAGACAGACAGACAGACAAATGGGAGGGAGGGAGGGAAGGAAGGAAGGAAGGAAGGAAGGAAGGAAGGAAGGAAGGAAAGAAAGAAGGAAAGCCTGAACACTTACATTTAGCAACAATGGTGTCTACAAAGCCCATTGTAAACCGGAACAAAATGAAATTGTGCAGGTGCTCCACCTAGTGCAATAAAAAAAATTGGAAAATTATGTCAATACATTTTATACTTGGTACTTAAAAGATGTCTACATGATTCAGGAGGGAACTACTTATCCAAGAACAATCACTGTGTATTGTGGAGTGTGCCCCAAAATAAAAATTAGAAAAATCATTTTTAAAAATCTCATATCTTATGTAATAATAGTAATCTTAGTACATATGGTTTATTTTGTGTATATGCCTCTCATTGGGTATCATGCAGGCCATAAATAGCACATTGGCTCTACATTAAAGTAGTCTCTAGATTAAAGATCTTAGCTTGCACAGAACAGCATGAGCTTGCTTAAGTAAAATAGGACTTTAGTTGATTTGGTGCAAAATCCTATATGAAAAAGTTTTAGAAGATATATTACTTTTCCATTTAGATGAACAGAAAGTGTATGTAAGGAAAAAGAATGAGAACATTGTTTGGAAAAAGGTGAAATGATGTATGCTATGAAGTATCACAAAAATATGTGGAGTTATGAGAAGTCTGTGAAAAGATACCAAAAAAGGTTTTTGCCTTTTTAATCATACATCAAATCTATTACGCTTTAACAATAACATTTGTTTTGCCTCTCAGATAGAGCTTTAACCTACTTACAACTAAAAAAGTGAAATTCTATTGATAATGCAATATGGAAAACCAAAAAAGTGAAGTAACATTGAGGGGAAAAAAGGCCTTGGTGCCTGTAATTGGTACTTGTAAAAGTCAAATACATTAAATAGATCCACATCCAGGATCAACAAAGCTCACTGATTCTGAAGGCACTGGGTCTAAAGGAAGTTTTAAGTCAGATTTAAGAAAAAATAAAAGATATAAAGCTTGAGAAGGGAAGAAGGTGATAAGCAAGTTTGGCAAGATTTTTGGAGAATGGATATACTGTAATCAAATTGAAGGAGACAAAATCCTTACTACAACTAAAGCATTTAGAGAGTTAATTTATAGAAAAGGCTAATATGCTACAATCATGTCCCCTCTTTTTTAACTATATCATAGTCCTTAGGCATGGCTTTAAGGGAAAAAATAGTTTCATCTATTGCTTTTCACTTTTTATTAAGGGGTCATCTCATACAGATATCCCTCTAGCACAGACACCTTTCATAGTCCTTAACATCACTGTTCCAAATGTTATGGATTATTTACATTAGAATAGAATAGAATAACAGAGTTGGAAAGGACCTTGGAGGTCTTCAAGTGCAACCCCCTGCTTAAGCATGAAACCCTACACCACTTCAGACAAATGGTTATCCAAAAAGTTCTTAAAAACTTCCAGTGTTGGAGCATTCATAACTTCTGGAGGCAAGCTGTTCCACTTATTAATTTTTTTAACTGTCAGGAAAGTTCTCCTTAGTTCTAAGTTGCTTTTCTCCTTCCACCCATTCCTTTTTGTTCTACCCCCAGGTGCTTTGGAGAATAGTTTTATTCCCTCTTCTTTGTGGCAAGCCCTGATATATAGGAACACTGCTATCATGTCTCCCCTAGTCTTCCTTTTCATTAAACTAGACATACCCACTTCCTGCAACCGTTCTTCATATGTTTTAGTCTCCAGTTCCCTAATCAACTTTGTTGCTCTTCTCTGCATGCTTTCTAGAGTCTCAACCAAAACTGATTACCGAATGTTTGTTTTATGCTAACTTACCAGTTTGCGAAAAGCTTTGTGAATTGTCTGTTTTTCCCTTTCATTCCCATTGTAAAATGCAATTTCCTCACTGTAGGGGAAAAAAAGTCTAATCAGCACATATTGGCAAGCATGATTAAGCTACACAGCAGGAGAATGAGGTGGGGTTGTCTACAGGTGATAAAAGGGCAATGACACATGCCACTTCAGACAACCGGTTGGAAGTCACAATTTTAAATGCTCCCTCAATCTCTTTCCCTGCTTACTACACATGTTTTAATCCTGCCCTGCACCTTGGCTGTTTCAACATTTCATGGTTTTTGATCTCCCACATGTCTGGACCAGACTTTGAAACTAGTCTTGCAACTAGTGAAAGCTTGCTGCAACAACAAAATTAGCAAAATGTTCTTGTTTAAATGATCAAGCAAAATAAATCAGTGTGTGCATTTTTAAATTTTTACTTACAGCCATACTCTTGATTCTCTAATAGAATTACCAATAACTACTCCTGATTTTCACTGCTTTAGCAGTAAAATTCACATTAAGTAATAAAGCAGTAAAGTTCACAACACATCACTACTAACTTCATTTAAAAAAAATAAAATGGGTATTTTAAGGGGTTTTTTTAGTATAAAAACCAACAATCTTAGATGTGCTTCCTACAACAAATTAAATTACACTAAAACAAATTACAATAAATCAAAGAATCATATATATCTTATTCATTCAGTTTTCAGATGAAAATCGTTTGTTTTCATTCTTCGCCAACCAATATAGTGTTTAACATGAAACATTTAAAAAGTGTTTTTTTAAATAAATAACAACATAAAGACTTGACTTAGCCTATAATATTTGGCCTAATGAACATTAATTTGTCTTGAAACTATCTTCATACCTGTTTGTAATGAGCCGTGAATTGACGTATCTATATTCGCCTTCGTATTTTTGTTCTGTAATCGTCATCTTACCAATAGGTCTTCTTAAGCGTGTAAGGAAAAAGCCTGAAAAAACCAAGTAGGCCATCATGGAAGCAGGGCCCTGAAAATATCAAAGAATAAAATAAGACACAACTTCCAAAATAAATCCATCAGCAATATTTTCTTTTTCAAAACGGATGCATCTAGCAATCCATCTGTGCAGAGGACGTTTACAAAGAAAAGTATCACCTGATTACAGGTTAGAAGTTACTTCCAACTGCAGAAAAAATTAAATCAATCTCAAAGTAAGACCTGCCAATTCTGAAATTAAATAGCAATTATTTTTTTTATAAATGACAGCAGGTTCAAAATATAATAACATTTACTTCTGAGTAAATACTTATATGGTATTGTACAGGGGTGAAATGCTCCTGGTTCGCTCATGCCTGGCATTCGTCGGAAAGCCGGTCGTGAAGACATGCACAGAAAGTAAAAGAACTCAAACGGTGGCGTTCAGACAAGTGGGTGGAGCCTTATGTTCCCTTCCCGCCCAGCTCTCCGACGACTGACAGGCACAAGCACACTGGGAGCATTTCACCACTGGTATTGTATACGTCAAGGGCTGATCTACAGGGTGCGTTCCAAAAGTAACACAATTATTTTTTTTAAAGTAATTTATTGAACAGATTTGCACAAACACATAAAATTCTTCCAAGTACTGTCCTTGGGCCTCTACACATTTTTTCCAGCAACTCTGCCATGACTGGTATGCGCCCTGGAGGGCGTCTTCGGGGACCTCTCGCAAGGTCTTTGTCACGGCTGATTGGATCTCTTCTATGGACGAAAAACAGGTTCCTTTCAGGGCTGGGAACAAAAAGAAGGACTATAGGGGGGTAGGGCAGCGTTGGCACATGGTGTTTGGCCAGGAACTCGCAAACCCGTAGCGCGTTGTGGCAAGGCATGTTTTTCATCCATAGAAGAGATCCTGTATGATAAAAACCTTTTCTGAAAGATTATGACCCAATGACACTTAGCTTTTTATGGTGGCTTATTAATACAGTACATCCGTTTCTATTACAAAAAAATGCGTGCAGGGATGTGGGCATGCATGTTTGTATGTCTTTGTCTCTGTGTTCAGGCCTGGTGACTGCCTGGATGAATCCCTGCAATTTTGGGGAGGCAAGATTTCAGAAGTGCATTGCAATTACCTACTTTCTAGATCTCAGAGATCACGACTGGCGCAAGTTCACCTAGAGTGATCTTGCGCCACCCACTATCATGCATAAAGTAGGACTAGAATTCATTCTATCCACATTACTAATCTGGTGCCTTAACCACTACACCACACTGGCTCTCTACAAGAATTTTAATGTATGTAAAGTTCTTAAGTCTGAATGATCTTATCTTTTTACCTATCACATTATCGAAACATTGTTAAAAGAACATCCCATATTATATTAACATCCCATCTGTTTATAGAGTATGTAGCACACAGATTATAACGGTTGAAAATTTCTAAATTTCTTGTCATTTTAGTTCCAAATTACATTTTAATTCTCAATATTACATTATAGAAAATTCTCAGTAATTCATCTCTCCTACTAAAGAGCATATAATTCATATTTAAGGTGCATAAATAAAAATACAATTTTACCTGTGCTCCTATTGCGCTTGTTAGTTTGAAGATGTATAGAACAATATCCAAAAATGGCTGTAAAATAAGATTTAATTGTAAATATTGGTCATGGGAGAAAGCACGCAGTATGAATTTTTATTCGAAAGGACACTTTTTAAAAGATGGCAGTTTTTTCAAATAAACACAGCTAAAATGTCTCATTATAATTTAGTGTTGCAAAGGTTATCTGAACATTCTGATTCAATTTTAAAAAACTAAAAACATGTATTTTAAAAAATTCTTAACAATATAAATCAATTTCTCAATAATTTTTCCTTTCTTTCTTAAAGGTATAAGAATTATTAGTCTTAGGATCCAATTCAATATTTGATATCGCATTAAAGTCTCTTAATGCAAATATTATCATACTTTAATTCATTGCTCTTTTTATGTAATTTTATATAAAACATTTCTTAATTATTATTTGGTGCGTAAATCACTACTAATACGGTAGTATAATTTGATTATTCATCTTTATTTTAACCATTAAAGTTCTACCTTCTTGATTTAAGAAAGAAAAATATAAATTACAGATGTTTGCAGCTGACCTGGTATTCATTTTAGAGGAGCCATTAGAAACAGGGCCAAAATCAATGGAACAAATAGAAGAGTCAGGAGAAGTGGCAGGGTTGAAAATTAACAAAGATAAAACAAAAATATTGGTGAAAAATATTACGGAGAAACAGAAATCTGTATATTTCTTTTATGGAAAAAAGAGACATGCAGATTACTAAAAAGGTAAAATGCTTAGGAGTACATTTAACAGCAAGATGCATAACGATTAAGGAAGATAATGATTAAAAATTGAGAAGATAAGTTGAAAGAGACTTGGAGAGATGGAAGAACTTACATCTCTCATTAATGGGTAGAATAGCTGTAATTAAGATACTATAAAAGATTGTTGTTTTTATTTCAAACGATACCAATAAAATTAGAGGAAAAGTATTTTCAATTTAAAAAAATAATAATAATGAAATTTATATGTCAAGGCAGAAAAGCAAGAATTAATATAAAAATGCTTCAGATGCAAGACTCAGAGGAGGATTTGGACTTCCAAACTGGGAATTACCGTATATACTCGAGTATAAGCCGACCCGAGTATAAGCCGAGGCACGAGCTTTTTGCCACCAAAACCTTGGAAAACTTATTGACCCGAGTATAAGCCGAGGTTAGAAAATGCAGTGGCTACTGGTAACTTATAAAAATGGAAACCAATAAAATTACATTAATTGAGACAACAGTAGATTAAATGTTTTAGAATATTTATTTTAAAGAAAACCAAAATTAGCTCTGTAAATTTAAAAGAGGGTAAACTAAAGCAATCTGGTAATAACAATAAATTAAAAAGTAAAAAAAGTAGCTCAATCAGCAACCAAGCTAAAACCTATTTCTAAACCTAACCCAGGGGTCTTTAAACTTGACAGTTTTAAGACTAGTGGACTTCAACTCCCAGAATTCCTGCACCAGCCATGCTACTTCAGGAGTAGGAGTTGAAGTCCACAAGCCCTAATTTTTCCAGGTTTGAAGACTCTTGCATTTCTAACCCTAACCCAGGGCTCTTTAAACTTGAGTTTTTAGAAGCCTGGAGAGAGTTCATGCTCTCCCCCCCCCCCCTCTTTAGCTTGCTGGCTGGCTCGTTGGCTTGATCTCCCACCCCTGATCCTCCTTCCTCCTCGTCTCCCTTTATTGCCCCATGTGTTGTGCAGGGAAACAGATTTGCTAAACAGATCCACTTGGGACGGCAGCAGGGAAAGGAGGAGGTGGAGAGCCAGAATAGCCCATAGCCACGGAGGAGGAGGAAAGGAAAGAGCTGCCTTCCTCCTCCTTCTCCTCCTTCCCCTGCTGCCTGCTGCCGTACCAAGTGGATCTCTTTAACAAATCTGCTTCTCTTTCCGGCTGGAGGCTTCTAAAGCCTGGAGAGAGTTCATGCCATCCCGGTCCCCCCCCCCTTTAGCTTGCTGGCTCTCTCCTCCGTCTCCCTTTATTGCCCCATGTGTTGTGCAGGGAAGCAGATTTGCTAAAGAGATCCACTTGGGACGGCAACAGGGAAATGAGGCGGAGGAGAGCCAGAATAGCCCACAGCCGCGGGGGAGGAGGAGGAAAGGAAAGAGCTGTCCTCCTCCTCCTTCTCCTCCTTCCCCTGCTGCCGTACCAAGTGGATCTCTGTAACAAATCTGCTTCTCTCTCCAGCTGGAGGCTTCTAAAGCCTGGAGAGAGTTCATGCCGTCCACATCCTCCCTGTTTAGCTTGCTGGCAGGGTGCCCTCTTGTGGTGACTCGAGTATAAGCCGAAGTCGGGTTTTTCAGCCCATTTTTGGGGCTGAAAAACTCGGCTTACACTCGAGTATATACGGTATATTATCAAGCAGCAGCACTATCATGGATGAAAGAATGGATTTTATTAAGAATTACAAGGTTATCGACATTAAAGGGACATGATTTACAACTGGACTGGCATGAATATTTTTCAAAAACATGTAAGAAATGCATTATTACTAATATGGGTGGGAATTAGAGAGAAACTTACTTGAAAATACCAATATGACTTTAGACAATGGAAGCATTAATACACCCGAAAAGGATCAGCATGGGAAATATTATTAGATATAAAGATACTTTATCAGAGAAGAGGGAATTGAAATGGAAACAAGGAATTGATACGCCTTGGTATACACAATCACAAATACAAGTGAGATATGAAAAAGATGCTAAATTATATGGATTCTATTTAGAAGTGACAAGCTGGATGAAATACTCACAGGAACAGAAGATTGAATGATTAAAAAAATTATAGTTATTTACTTAGCATTAAACTAGAAGAAAAGCAAGTAAAATAAACTATGATAGCACGGGCAAAACGTTGGATACATGAGTTAGATAAATGACAGCAATTATGGGAAAGAAACTATAAATTAACAATGGCAACAGCATATAAAAAGAATCTGTATAAAAGAAAGATTGGCAAAAATGTTTAAAGATAAATCTACTAAATGTTGGATATGCCACCAGACATCGGGATATTATTTATTTATTTATTATTTATTAATTAATTAGATTTGTATGCCGCCCCTCTCCGTAGATGCGTATTATTATCGTATGTGGTGGATATAATAATAATAATAATAATAATAATAATAATAATAATAATATAATATTAGATTTGTATGCCGCCCTTCTCCGAAGACTTGGATATGTGCAGAAGTGAGAAAATATTGGGCACAAATTCGAGTGTGGCTAGAAAGGATGACACAGCAACTATTGATTTAAAACCAAAACTATTTTTGTAGGGTATTTTGTCAAAGAATATAGTGAAGAAAATGTATACTTAAATATTCATGTAATAACTGCGGCTAGAATTGTATTTGCACAAGAGTGGAGAAAATCCCTACAAAGGGAGAGATAATTAAGAAAATATTAGAATGTGCAGAAATGAATAGATTTTAACAATGGCAATTAAACGAAAAGAAGAATCAGAGAATTATAATATATGGGAGTATTTTTATCATTGTATAGAGAATGAATAATAGACAAAAAGAGATATGAAATTAAATAAAGCAAAAAGGAAAATGGTTTGATGGAAAATAAGTTAAATTGAAATGTAAAAGTAGAGCTGTATATCTACTGGCAAAATGGTGGTAAATGTAAAAGATGTTGACCCCAAATTTTGTACCCAAACGACACACTGATGGATGGATGATGTAATGTTTGTTCGGGGAAAATAAAAACTTTTTTTAAACGAATTTTTGCTTTCTCTACTGTTCAACAGTGATTAAATGCAAGAAAAACCTTTAATTCAGCAGTTTTTCAGTTTCATGCTTAGAATTAATATTTAAATTGCTACTATGTAAGTAATATTTAAACATGCAGATGACAACATAATTACTTTCTTTCTTCCCACTTACCTTGCTGAGGTTGGAATATAGGTCCACTACACTGTTACAAAATTTTTCGACATCTTGTGTAAGTAGCTGATCAGGATTGCCTATTCTGTTGTCTAGATTGCCCATTTTGTAGAATGTGTAAGTCCTAAAATGTCAGGAAATCAGTAATATATCAAAGCAGTTTTACTGAATGATTAATTACATTTATATTTATACTTATTTATTTAAAATATTGCCAGCCCTCTCACTGCAAGGTGACTCTGGGCTGCTTACAAGGTTAAAAGAAATAAAACGATAGATAGATAGATAGATAGATAGATAGATAGATAGATAGATAGATAGATAGATAGATAGATGATGGATAGATGGATAGATGATGGATGGATGGATGGATTGATCGATGGATGGATAAATCGATGGATCAATGGATCGATGGATGGATCGATGGATAAACAGATAGATACAGTAGATAATATGTAAAATTTTGGTAAAAAAGATGGAGAGGGAAAAAAATAAGAACTTCAGGGTGGGACTTGCTATGAATCCATCAACCAACTCCATTGTGAAACTACCCATTGGAATGAGACAGTCCCCCAGGTAACCAGGATCCATGTCATACAGGGCTTTAAAGATTATAAGCAATATCTTGAATTGCACCTGAAAGCAAATCGGTAGCCAGTATAATTTGTGGAACAGCTGTGTGACATAGCCCATTCTCGGGAGCCCTAAAGCCACATTCTGCAGCAGTTGTACTATCCAAATGCTCTTCATGGGAAGAGCCATGTACAGAACATTGCAGTAGGCCAAATATAAGATGACCAGGACTTGAATGACTGAGTGCAGGGACTCTTGAACCAGGAAAGGCTGTAACCCAAAGACTGCTCTTGCCGTGACTGCCACTTGCTCTTTGAGAACTCCCGGAGAACTCCCAAGTTGCAAATCAGGTCTGTGTGTGGTAGTGCCACCCAATCCAAACTAAAAATGTCCAAGTCCCAGATCTTGAAGCTCCACACTCCCAAACCCATTCAGTCTTGTCAGGGTTCAATCAAAATCTGTTGTCCCTCATCCGGGCCTTGAAAGCCTCCAGGCACCGCGAAAGGGCAGAAATAGCATCACTCAGGTCACCAGAGATGGAGATACCTCAAAGTACCGATGATACCTCAACCCATGGTGAGGAATGATCTCACTTTAAACATGTACAAACTTCCAGCAGACGTGGTTGGTAAATCCACAGTAACTGAATTGAAACATGCCTGGGATAAACACATATCCATCCTAAGATAAAATACAGGAAATAGTATAAGGGCAGACTAGATGGACCATGAGGTCTTTTTCTGCCGTCAGTCTTCTATGTTTCTATGTAGGTGTTTAAAAAAGAGAGGCAAGAGGAACAAATCCTGCATCAGCCCACAGGCTGCGGGCTGGCTCTCACTCCTTATTAACACCGATTGGGGACCTGGTCTTGGATAAAGGAGCCAAACCAACACAAGACTCTGCAGCCTAGTACCAGAGCCTATGGCTGTCCCAAAAAGATGTCACGGTCAATGATATTGAAGGTTGCTGAGAGGCCAAGGAGAGCAAGGATGGCTATACTACCCCATATTTCTTGCCAGAGATCATCCACAAGTGCAACCAAGGCTGTTTCTGTTCCTTAACTGGGCCTAAATCCTGACTGAAAGGATTCCAGGTAATCTGTTTCATGCAGGATGCCCTAAGGCTGCCAAACAGCCATCTTTTCTACCACCTTCCCTAAGAAGGGAAGATGGGGTAAATGGACAAAAATTATTCAGGCAGGTGGGATATTGCAAAGATTATGGAAAGAGGCAAGGTGAACCAGGGCCGCCTCATACATTAAATTATACATTACAATTTGTATTAACTTTAAAGGATTAGGATTTACCATATTTAATTTTAATCTAATGTAATGTTTAAGACTAAAAATCACTTACTGTAGGTACTGCTCATAAAGATACTTGGTAAGTCGGACACGGAAACACAATTTAAGTTCATTTAGTCCGTATTTCAAGAAGTTATTCACCAGGGAAATCTATAAATACGAACATGTCAATAAGAATGCATAATCTAATGTGCTTTAAAGCCCACCACCACTTTAGATCCCAACAGATGGCAAATTAAAATCCAATTTAAGAGTACAACCCACAAAGAATTCATCTACAATCCTAGCAATGTTTATTTGGAAAATACGCTCAAATAAACTGAATGCAATGTAAACATGCATAGGATTGTGCTATGCACCTGTACCTGTGCTTGGTATTTTTTTTTAAAAAAAACTTCATGAAGAAATACATGCTTAGGTACAAGCAGAGGTAGGCTACTAAGGTGGAACGGTGAGGTGTGCTCGCCCCCGTGGCTCTGAGTGCTAGCGGAGTCCAGCGCAATTCTGCTATTGCACCATGGGCGCACCTGCCCATGATGCAGTAGCAGAATTGCGCTGCGCCCGTGGTGCAGTAGCAGAATTGCGCTGGACTCCGCTAGCACTCAGAGCCACGGGGGTGAGCACACCTCACCATTCCACCTTAGCAGCCCACCTCTGGATACAAGGCACCAAGAGGAAGTTTGAAATGTATTAGTACTTGCCACAATGTGAACTGTTTTATCTGATGGTGACAATTTCTCATGTCACAATATCACAGTATACTGGGGATGATATTTGTGAGCAATTTTAATCTATAAGAACCACATATTGGTACCACAAAAGCAATAGAAAGCAGTAGCAGTGGAGGAGGCTTCTCCAATTAGAAGAACTTCTAATTCTTTCTTTGAGTTTGAAACTTTTTCATACGCTGAGCGGGTACAGCAGTCACATGAGTTGCTCGCTGTCCAATCGGCATAGGACCGAGCCTTGTCTTTAAAAAGATTGCTGGATCCACCCCTTCCCCAGAATTCAAGAATCCGTAGACTTAGGCTCAAAAAAGTGGAAAGCACAGGGACACCTGAGGGAGGCAGGGCAGGCGCCTCTGGAGGGTCAGAAGGTCTAACGTGCACTTGGGCCTGAACTCTTAAACGTTTAACCGACCGCTCGTGATTTTTTTGAAGAGCTTGGTCCCGCCTCTTTTCAGCTGTAGTGGCCCTAGCCATGGGGGGAGCTACAGAGGAAGAGGAGGAGGAGGCCTGGGGGTTGGTATCAATTTCATCACCAGTAGGCCTACCATCCATGGGACCTTTGGAAGAAGTGCCTCTCTTGGGAAAAGAGGAAGCCATGGCCTGAACAAATTACAGGGACAAGGCCTGAGCCAAATGGGAAGAAACTACTATGATTAGGCGAAAATTCCCAAGAGGAAGGAGGCCCAAGCTCCTAGGCCCAGGAGCGTCTGCAGTTCAAAGACAATCTGAACGAATCCAAAGTTTGTGCCAATGAATACAGATGGCCCAGGCCTCACTATTTAACAGAAAACAAACCAAGGCACTCTGGTTTTGAGGCCTAGCCAGGGAGTAATAGCCTGAGGGTCTCACAGCCTACTCCAGGCCACGCGGTGGACTTAATGGCGCCATGCGGCTTGTGCGTGGGCGAGCTTCAAGTGCCAAAATTACTGGGCGCTGAGGGCCTTCGCACCAAGAAAAATGCTCCAAAATTTTAAATGGAGACAAGACTAAAGTCCAGGAGACGAACAAGAGAGCTTGTTAAGTGTCCCACACCGCCGGAGGAGAAAAAGCCACAATAATAACCTCCCAGCCGATTATATTTACTTGTAAATGCAATCCAGCAGCAGCGCAAGCAGTATGATTAAGAAACTCACGGCTTTAGCCGCGCCGCGGCTTCTCCCTTTTGGCGCCGAGCCCAGTAGAACTGGCGCGAAAGTCAATGGCTCGAAGAAAAAGGGCAATTGTAAATAATTATTTATCTGTTGTTTTGCAGAGAGAGAGAGAACAAAGAGGGAAGGTGCTTTTGAGAGGAGCTGAACCACCACGTGTCCTGCCGGTAGGAGGACCGAGCGAATTCTGGGGAAGGGGCGGATCCAGCAATCTTTTTAAAGACAAGGCTCGGTCCTCTGCGGATTGGACAGCGAGCAACCCACATGACTGCTGGACCCACTCCTTCAGTACGGAGAATAGTTCATTCCTCCATTTCATTATAGTTGGAGTGAACATTAAAGAAATCTTTCACATTAAGATCAAGGGTAGGCAACTTGGAGCACAGCAAATAGTTTGGATGACAGCTCCCACAACATTGTGCCATGTGTCATACTAGCTTTGCTTGATAATACTGTAGACCTAACTTCTGGAAGTCACTGCAATATAGTGAACGCATAATTAAAGTGGGGGTTAAAATCAAATACCACAAACAAATACATTTTTCAAGGTAATAGATTTCACAGGAGTACAAAGTGGTCAAATGTTACTGGAAAAGTTGTGACTGAACACCTATTCATTCTATCCCAAAAAAGTCAAGAACAAAAAAGCACCACTTACAGCAGGCATGGCAGCGATGAAGTTGAACAAGTACCTCTTGAAATCTTTTCTACTGCGGCCAATGATAGCACTGCAAACCACCACATGCACAAGATTAGTGGCAGAAACAAGAAGACCCATCCCCACGATGTTTCCACCAGGACAAGTGGAAAGCCGTGAAAACTAACACAAGAAAAGGTCAACAAAAGAAGCAGCAATACTCTCTTTACACCAGATCAACATTCAGATGTGCTCCCACAATGGTGGACAAAGCAACAACTGAATTGGACAAAGCGACAACTGAATCAGTGAAAGCCATCACCTTCCCTTTTGACCCAAGGTGAAAGCCGTCACCTCCCTTTTGATCCTAGGTGAAACCCTTCACCACCCTTGCTGCTACTCACACTAATGGATCATAATTATACAGGCGGTGGTGAGTTTTACTGTTGCCCATCTCCTTGAAGACACCACACTAGAAAGAAAGCCATCGCCAAACAAGCCTATTGTTAAATCCCATGCCTCCATAATGCCTGATTAATTACACTTCCATCCTGACGTCACTAAGATATGTATTTTCCCTATCTCTGCTGGCATCAGGACATGGGATAAGTTAGGTCTTCCACAGGAAAAATGTTTGGGCTGCCACTATAAAAGACAATTCCATGCTTTTTGTAAAAAAAAAAAAAAAATAGTAATAATAACCAAGCCAAAAAAACCCAAACCCCCACTCCTCTATTATAGAAGCAAATGCAAAAATTTTAATAAGTAGGATTTGAATTGGATAAAAGCCAACACAAAAATACATATAGAGAAAAAAACAAGAACAAGACAAAGAATAAAAAATTATATTCAGGAAGGCGAAGAATTCTGAAGCAAAAAATAATAATATTAATGGTTTAAAAACATAGCAGGAAAAAATTTGACTATTATCGTCAAATTAGCAGCAATGTTTCTTAGTGGGCTCATTGTCAACTTCCAGATTGCTCAGCCAGTATGGCTGAAGCTGGGAACTGCACTCCCAATACACTGACTGGGAATTAGATTAAGAGCAATCTAGGATAAGATCAAGGTGGCGTTGGCAGCAATTGGGACTGTTTACTTTTAACCTACTAAGTGGTTGTCTTTGGAGTAGCAGAAAACAACAGTGAAAGTCACCAGCACCAGCCTGTATAATTTGTAAGAATACAAGTTTTGAAGCAATTAATAAAGCTTTAGAAAGACTATGGGGTATACAATTTAGCTGACACTATTTAAACTACATCTCTCCGAAGTAAAAAAAACCACTGGGGAAAAGAAGCAATTGTTTCATTTATGCATCAGTTACGAGCATAAACATTGTAGATACATGCTAATATTTGTGTCTCTTTACCAGTGGAATGGAAACTACAAATTTAAGAAAGAAATTCTTGAATAGCGACAGATCCCTGCTAACGATTGCACTGAAAGAAAGAAAAAAATGTACAGAATTTAACATTTTAATTTCTCACTAGGTAAAGTAATCACTATGTAGTTTTATTGTACAAAGAGTAATGGATAATTACTACAGGTAGTCCTCGACTTACAATCACAGTTGAGCCCAGAATTTATGTTGCTAAGTGAGAAATTTGTTAACTGAGTTTTACCCCTGACTTTTCTTGTCATATTTTTTAAGTGAATCACTTAATCATATGCTAAGAGCATATGCACCAAGACAAATTCCTTGTGTGTCCAATCATTCTATTATTCTATTCTAGTCTAGTCTACTCTATTCCATTTCTAAAATTAGTAACATTATTGTTAAATGAACCTGGTTTCTCCATTGACTTTGCTTGTCGAAAGGTCACAAAAGATGATTACATGACCCCAGAACATTGCAATGGTCATAATTATGAACCAGTTCTCAAGCATCCAAATGTAAATCATGTAACCATGGGGATGTTGCAACTATCATTAAGCGTGAAAAATGGTCATAAGTCACTTTTTTCAGTGCCGTTATAACTTTGAACAGTCAGTCGAGCTCTACCTGCAATACAGAAGTCTAATAAACAACATTCCTCAGAAGACATCAAACATTGTAAGGTAAAAAGAATAGCTAGAGTATCTGTTACATTTCATAGAATATACTAATTATTGCATGAATGTGAAAATAGAAAGCTTAAAATAAATTCCTCTCCATAAGACTTGTTTAAAATTGAGCAAAACTGTTGATATCCAATAATATTCATGGCTTAGATCAGTGTTTCCCAACCTTGGCAACTTGGAGATATTTGGACTTCAACTCCCAGAATTCCCCAGCCAGCGCTGGCTGGGGGATTCTGGGAGTTGAAGTCCAAATATCTCCAAGTTGCCAAGGTTGGGAAACACTGGCTTAGATCATTTGTGCTCACAATACTGCATTGCATTTGTACCATACTGCTCAAAAAAATAAAGGGAACACTCAAATAACACATCCTAGATCTGAATGAATGAAATATTCTCATTGAATACTTTGCTCTGTGCAAAGTTGAATGTGCACAACAGCATGTGAAATTGATTGTCAACCAGTGTTGCTTCCTAAGTGGACAGTTTGATTTCACAGAAGTTTGATTTATTTGGAGTTATATTGTGTTGTTTAAGTGTTCCCTTTATTTATTTATTTTGAGCAGTATATATGCAACACAGAAATAAAGAACCATGTATTACCTTCCATAAAATAAATATGTATATATGGTTGGCTGACACACGTAAGTATGTTGGAATACCAACTTTAAAAACTCACAGTCAACATAACTGGTAGTTATGCTACTAGGGAATTCTGAGAGAGAAATCCCAACATATCTGGGATTTGGGAGAAAACTATGATTTTTGCAAAGAACACCAGTTGAGCAAGGTTGATCCTTAAACTTTCTATGAGCCACATTCATAGTTTAGTTTAAAAGTGGGACTTTCTCCTCCAGGCAGCTCCAAGAGAGACTAATAGAGAAAGCTTGTGGCTTAACATGGCATCATCATTTAGAAAGAAGTTTTGATTTTGTATTGTACTTGGATGAAACCTTTCTATTTACTCATTTAAGTCAAACATCATTTATTTGTATGCACTGTGTTTCTAAAAATAGCAGTACAGTACTAGCTTCTGATATATGGTAGCATAGAAGAATAATGATAGGAAATTGGTTTGGAATATATAAATGACTCTTACCTCTCGATAACTGTCCCATTATGAATCATCCAGATGTCACAATATGTGCGAAGTACCAACATAATGGCAATAAGTATTAAATAACCTGTCTATTATAAGAAAGACAGAAATAATATTTAGAATTGTATTAATTTTAGGAGCGCTGCACAGATCTTTTCCAACCAAAAAGAATCAATACAAATTAGACTCTAAAATAAAGTTAATTTGTTCCTAATAGGTAGTATAGTCCTTGACTTACAACCAAAATAAGGACCAGAAGAAAAATCACTGTTAAACAGTGTGGTTATTAAGTGAGACATGATAGGACTGAATCTGAGTTTACATTTTTGTTATCATGGTTATTAAGCAAATCACCTGCAGTTGAGCAAAACATCATGTGACTATGACTTGCAACTCTCTCTATAGTAATCACATGACAGTAGGATATTGCAATAGTCATTAAAAGTAACTGAGTTTTTAAGTGCCTGAATTGTGACCAATTGGAAAAAGGTTAACATAACATTAATACCTAAAGATGTTCAAGATTTAACTTCCACAAAAACCCTACAGGGCAATGTCATTACCAAAGACTGTTTATAAGTTATTTACAGCAATTTTAGCACATAGACTGAAAATCATTCTACAAGAAATTATTCATGAAGGCCAATATTATAATTTTTTTAACTTATATCATAAGTTCATGTCAGAATTTTATTAGACATTATAGAATATTTTTAACAGCCCAATGAAAACAAGTCTCATTCTTCTTCTTTTTTTAAGATGCAGAGAAAACCTTTGATAATTTAAATTGACGCTTTGTGTGTAAAATTTTAAAAGATACAAATATTGGGGCGATTTTTATAAAATGGGTAAAATCAATGTATACTTCACAGAATAAATTATTCTTAATGGAGACTTAAACCTTGTGAGATACATAAGGAAATAAGGATAGGCTGCCCAATACCCATTATCCCCCCTTTTATTTACTTTGATTTTTGACGTTATGAATAGACCTAGGGCAAGATGAGAAGATAGTGGATATAAAAATGAAAAAAAAAACCTTTTGCAGTTGATTTGGTGTTGGTGTTAAAAAGTGACGTCCTATTGACATTTGTCCCTGGAAAAATTCTCTAAAATGTTTAAAAGTACCTCGACTATATGTTGGAAGTATGTACAACAAGAGAGGACTTTTTATTATGCTTGGTGAACATGTAAACACATTTTAAAAATTGTATTCAAGTACATATATTAATTCAAAAAAATTTAAAAATTAATATACAATGGAAATCAGAGATACGCCTTTTAGGACAGAGGGACAAACAGATTCTGATTAATTTTAATGTTGATTAGAAGCCCCTTTGGGACTTTTTTCAGAAATAGAAAAAAATGAATGATGTCATATGAATGTGATGTTATTAAAAATAGTAGATGATGAGAAAAAAGTTTGTTGTAAATAAGAGTGCAATGTATATTTATACTTATATATGTTGTAAAAGAAAGTCAGAAGCAATTTCTTTCATTTCTTTTTCTTTCTATACTTTTAACTTTCTTTTCTTTTCATTCTTTTCTTTTTTCTCTTTTAATTTTTGTTGGGTTTTGCTAGTTTTTATCTTTTTATTTGAAAAATCTAATGAAGTTTTTAAAAAAAAGGATTACAGTCAGCCTTTTTAAATATGTACTGTTAGAAAAGTTCAGGCAAATAATAGTTTCTGTTTCTAAGAAACTCTCATCTTGTTTCATTTCTTTTCAGTATTAATGCTAAACAAAAATATATTAAAATAAGCAGAGTAACTACTATGCATTAGAAAACTATTGCTAGGGTCTTGCTTAATTAATTTAGTTTAATTAGTTTTCAGTTCATTATTTGAATGATCAAAATAGAAAAACAAATTGTACCTTTGAAGGTACTGCACATTGTGTGTGTGTGTGTGTACACAATGTCTATTTGCATGCATAATTTTTTCCAGGGCAACCTGACTACTAGTCCTAACATGTACTTTAATATCTCCAAGGTGGTTGACTTCTAGAAAATTTAATGCAGCATATTAATATATCATACACTGCTGAAATGAACGAAACGTGCAAAATTGCTACAACTTCTAACACTATTTGTATTTGTTAAAATAGGAACAGCCCTGCTTTAGGACGCAATTTGTATCTTTAACGAACAGAGTGGCAAATCTCCACTGTCTATCAAATAAAGTTTGAAAAAGTTTCAAACTTTATAAACAAGAGTGCCAGTCAAAAGAAAAATCCTAGAAACACATTACGTAGTACTTATTCATACCCACTGCATTCTTCCATTGTGTTGAGGCCTAATGCTGAGAGCAGACTTGCTATTCCTGATGGCTGCTTTGGATTCTTTTAAGAACAACTACAGCAGTCAAATTACAGCATTTGATTTTCAATGTTTAACTAATTCAAGTTAAGAAGAATAACCATCTGCCAGATACTACATTAGTATGATGTTCTTCCATCGTGTTCGAAGAGGACCTTGACATCTAATGGGTTGTGGGATGTACACAATGTGTCCACAGGTGGGTGGTAAGGCCTATATGGGCATGAAATGTTCTGCCAGATGTTGGGCAGACATGTGTGGGCATCACCGTTGCAGCATTTGCAGCTGCAATTAATAAGTATAGGTTTAACACAAGCAACCATAAAAATGTTCAGGAGCCAGTTTGGCATAATCAGCAATTGCAAATTACTAAATTTTTAGGCTTCAAATGAGTGAAATGAATAACCTGCAGCCAAAATACATCTGAAAGACCACAAGCTAGTAAGGTTTCATAACAAAAGTATTAGACTGGTTCTTCTCATCTTCTTCTCTCAGAATACCTACGGGACCACCTTCTGCCGCACGAATCCCAGCGACCAATTAGGTCCCACAGAGTTGGCCTTCTCCGGGTCCCGTCGACTAAACAATGCTGTCTGGCGGGACCTAGGAGTAGAGCCTTTTCTGTGGCGGCCCCAACCCTCTGGAATCAATTCTCCCTGGAGATTCACATTTCCCCCACACTCCTTGTCTTCTGCAAGATGTTAAAGACCCATTTATGCCGCCAGGCATAGGGGGACTAATCCTCCCCCCCATCTTTCTGACTCTAGCATTTGAGAATGGTGTGATTGTGTAGAATTGAATGTTTTTAGTAATAATGGGTTTTTAAATTAGTTTTAGTATTGTATTTGTATCATATTGTATTTTGCTGCTGTTGTGAGTCGCTCTGAGTCCTCGGAGAGAGGCGGCATACAAATATAATAAATTATTATTATTATTATTATTATTATTATTATTATTATTATTATTATTATTATATTTGCAACTTACCTCTTTACAAAATGTCCTAGGGACCATAATTTTCAGAATTTGACAAATTCTTGCAACAAATACTTTATCTACTACAGCTCGCTCTTTCTTGACTTCTTTCTGCATATTAAAAGATTACAGGAAGAAATAGTCTCAATAAAACATGCGTATCTTAATTATTTCAACACAGCTAAACAATATAATGTGAATTACTCTATGCATCCTAGATCTATCAAATAAAGAACATCAATGCTTTTGCTTTGCAAAAGAAACAGGGCTTGCCATTTTTTTCATTATATTAATATTGTATCTTTATTCTATCAATGCTTATTCCTGAATGAATCAAATACAGTGGTACTTCTACCTAAGAACGCTTCTACTTAAGAACTTTTCTAGATAAGAACCGGGTTTCAATATTTTTTTGCCTTTTCTTAAGAAACATTTTCTACTTAAGAACCTGAGCCTGGAAAAATTTCCCAGGAAATTTGAGAGCAGCACGAAGGCCCAGCTAGTTTCCTGCCACTCCCCCTTTAATCCCAGCCATCTCGGGCTTTTCTGGGCTGCCAGAGGAGCCTTTCGGTGGCGCTTAAGGAGGCTTTGGCAGTCCAGAGTGAATGAAGCATTTTCCTTTCTCTGGGAGCTTGGAGAGGGAATAAACCTCTGCCAGCGCCCAGAGAAAAGAAACGCTCCCTTCGCTCTGGGCAGCCCAGAACGAATGTAGAGTTTTCCTTTCTCTGGGCGCTTGGAGAGGGAATAAATCACTTCATTGTGGTGATTCCCTCGCGTTGCCTCCCATACACCCGGCACGTCTGGGCGCGGAAAGGCAAAAGGGGGCACTTCGCCCCGGCCGGATTAACTTGGCTTCAGCCAAACTGAGGAAAGGTGAAGGAAAAGTGCCGGCTACAAAGCGAGTGAGCAAGAGGAAAGGGGAGCCCTTCAGCATGGGAAGGAAGAGGAAGCAGTTAGCAGCAGCAGCCGCCTTTTGGTCAAAGAAGTGGGAGGTTCCCCCTCTCCCCCGCCTGGGTTTCTCTCTCTGACGCAGTGTATGGGAGGCAGCCTCGCGCCGGGTGTATGGGAGGCGCGTGCTCCTCCTCGTCGCCTTAGAGTCCCTCTTTTTTTTTTTTTGCCTTAAAGTTTTGGATTTTTTTTATTTACCTCACCTCACCTTCTTCCCTTGGCAGTGACTGTCCTCTTCTTCTTCCTCCTCCTCCTCCACCCCAATTCCAAGCTTTTATTTCTTTCCTAATGGTTTTGCATGCATTATTTGCTTTTACATTGATTCGTATGGGAAAAATGGCTTCTACTTACAAACATTTCTACTAAAGAACCTGGTCATGGAACAAATTAAGTTCTTAAGTAGAGGTACCACTGTAGATAGGTTGTAAATCTAGCCAGCCAGGATAGACCAAAAAGACAGAACTGGGAGATGAAGTTAGTAGTACATGACTGCCCTTCCACTTCCCACATCAAATTGGGTTATTGCAAGTAATTTTTCTGTTATTTCCAGGTGAAAATCAAAAAGGCAAAACAGCTCTCTTCCTCCTGGATTATATTCAGGAATAAAACCATGACCTTACATATTTTAGCAGTGCAAGTGAACTTGCTTACAATTTGGTGGGATATTTTACAGTGGCATAGAATAAATAGGTAAATAGGGTGCTTTAAAGAGGAGTTTTGAAAAGTGTGAATGAAGTATCTCTCTTTGAAGCGTTAAAGCAGTTGCCTCCTTTGCTGAGCCAATGTGGCTGTTTCAAAGGTTGTCCAGCACAGCCATCAAATTCAGTCCCAGATAAACAAACACAGCCCTCAAACTAGTCGCACAAGTTTTGCAGAAAATGCAGCAGCTTAAATCTTTCAAAAAGAGGAGATTTATTTACACATGAATAAACCCCTTTGAAAAGCACTTCTTTTGAATATTTTCCATGTCCCTATTAAGTATCCACACATGTATGCTCAATTCTTAAGAATGGAAATGTACATAGTAGAGATTTAAGGAAAATATTTTGATATATTATTGCCACAAAAGGAAAACTATTATAAAACACTTTAAGAAATGTACTTATTAAAACAGCCTACACATAAATGATATCAGTTAAGTTCACTATGATGTAAATATTGTAAAACAGATACTATCTTAAAGAAAAGCTGCATTGTTTAAAACATTTTACGTTGGCCAGTATGAACCATTTAGTTATCATCTTCCTTTTACTAAGACTAGTGGATATAAACTTTTTTTCAAATTTATTCTAGTAGATCAAAGCTTTAGAATTCTTAAATCATATTAATGTTCTACTACTTCTACCAGACATCAGATCTAATATTTATTACTCCATTTTTTAATCAATTCCCTGAAAGCCTTATTGGAAAGTACTGTATTTTATTTTTGTATTAGCCAATATCAAAAAAAGTGTATGTGTGTATATATATATATATATATATATATATATATATATATATATATATATATATATATATATATATTCAAGTCCCAGTGGGTATGGCTAGCTGATGAGGCCAAAATAAGGCCGAAATAGATCTATCCTAGTCTCCCTTAATTTTCAAATTCAGCAAAAAAACATGTGACACATACGGATAGAATTGTCAGCTATCAATAAAATTAACTGCCTTGGAAATGGCCCTGGGTTGGGCCGAGAGGCAAATAAAGAGCTGTAATGTTCCTTCAATACACCAGGATGATTCGACACAAAAATATGTAACCCTTCCCTGGTGCAGAGCTGAAGGGATTGGATACTGTAGCCTAGAGGATAATTCTCTGCCTTACAAGGCAAAGGTTGCAGGTTCAAGTCCCAATGGATAAGGCTAGCTGATGAGGCCAAAATAAGGCAGAAATAGATCTATCCTAGTCTCCCTTAATTTTCAAATTCAGCAAAAAAAATTATTTATTTATATATATATGTATGTATGTATGTATGTATGTATGTATGTATGCCAGATTTTATTTATTTTTTCGACTTCTATGCCGCCCAATCCTGAAGGACACAGGGCGGCTTACAAAATAATATAATACAATACAAAAAGATACAAGCAATAAGAACAAGGCGAATATAATACACTATCTAAAACTAAACCCCGTAATAAAACCCATTTGTATAAAAAACAGTCATAATCATATGTATGCACACCATTCATACAGTTCGGCCATGAAGGATGTACAATTCATGGCCCCCAGGCCTGCCGGCAAAGCCAGGTTTTGTGGCCTTACGGAAGGCCAGTAGGGTAGGAGCAGTATAGACATCAGGGGGTAGTTGGTTCCATAGAGCCAGAGTAGCCAGAGAGAAGGCCCTCCCCTGCAGTCCCACCGACCTGCATGGTTTAATCACCTGGACCTGGAGGAGGCCAATTCTGTGAGCTCTTATTGGTCTCTGGGAAGTATGTGGCAGGACGCAGTCTCGTAGATAGTCTGGCCCTGAGCCAGATAGGGCTTTATAGGTAATAACCAACACCCTGAATTGTGCCCAGAGACTAATAGGAAGCCAGTGCAGCTGGTAGAGCATAGGTGTTATATGGGTATACCGAGGTATAGCCATGACAGCTCTTGTGGCTGCATTCTGGACTATTTGCAGTCTCCAAACACTTTTCAAGGGTAATCCCAAGTAGAGCATGTTGCAATAATCGAGATGGGAGGTGATGAGTGACTGTGCGTAGAGCCTCCTGGTCCAAATAGGGCCGCAACTGGTGAACCAGGCGAACCTGGGCAAAGGTCCCCCTGGCCCCAGCCGAAGATGATGGTCAAGACACCCAAGTTGTGGACCCTATCTGAGGGGGACAATGTTCGCCCCCCCTCGAACAATGGACGGACAGATCGAGGAGTCCTTGGGAGGAAATGCCCACAGCCACTCGGTCTTGTCTGGGTTGAGCTTAAGCCTGTTGGTCCCCATCCAGATCCTTACAGTTTCCAGGCACCAGCACATCACATCCACCGCTTCACTGCATTGGCATGGGGTGGAGATGTATAACTGGGACTGATGATACCTCACCCCATGCCATCGGATGATCTTGCCCCCCCCCCCCACCTCACCAGCTTCCCATTTTCCCCCTCTTGCGCGCCGTTCGAACGGTTGGCTGGTGCCTTTGCTTGAGCCCGGGAGAGGAGGCACTTGCGAGAAGACAGAAGCTCCAGTTCTAAGGGCAAAGGGCTCTCCGAGCGAAACGGCTGTGGGGAAGGTCTGGCCGTTGCCTCCTCTCCCCGGCTCAAGCAAAGACGCCAGCCAACTGCTCCTCCGAGGAAAAGGCTCGTTTCTCTCTCTCTCGCTCTCCTGCCGCTACAAGGATTTTAAATTTATTTTTAAAATACCAGTACTTAAATAAATAATTATGCTGTCGGCTGCTTCCCCTTCTCCTCTTTTCCGGTCGTGGAGGGGAGGAGGAGGAAAGGAAAGAGGCGAGGGTTCTTCTTTCTTTCCTCTTCCTCTTTTTCCTCTGCGGCTGCAGGCTACTCCTACTCCTCCTCCTCCATTCCCTGCTGCTGTCCCAAGTGGATCTCCTTAGCAAATCTGCTTCCCCGAACAACACATGAGGCAATAAAGGGAGACGGAGGAGGAGAGAGCCAGCAAGCTAAAGTGGAGGGGGGGGGAATGGCATGAACTCTCTCCAGGCTTTAGAAGCCCCCAACCAGAGAGAGAAGCAGATTTGTTAAAGAGATCCACTTGGTATGGCAGCAGGGGAAGGAGGAGGAGAACAGCTCTTTCCTTTCCTCCTCCTCCCCCTGCTGCCATCCCAAGTGGATCTCTTTAGCAAATCTGCTTCCCCGCACAACACATGGAGCAGTAAAGGGAGATGAGGAGGAGGGAGGATCAGGGGTGGGAGATCCAGCCAGCGAGTCAGCCAGCAAGCTAAAGGGGGGGGGGCGGCATGAGCTTTCTCCAGGCTTCTAAAAACTCAAGTTTAAAGAGCCCTGGGTTAGGGTTAGAAATAGGTTTTAGCTTGGTTGCTGATTGAGCTACTTTATTTACTTTTTAATTTATTGTTATTACCAGATTGCTTTTGTTTACCCTCTTTTAAATTTACAGAGCTAGTTTACTGGTTTTCTTTAAAATAAATATTCTAAAACATTTAATCTACTGATGTCTCAATTAATGTAATTTTATTGGTTTCCATTTTTATAAGTTACCAGTAGCCACTGCATTTTCTAACCTCGGCTTATACTCGGGTCAATAAGTTTTCCCAGTTTTTGAGGCAAAAACTGGTGCCTCGGCTTATACTCGGGTCGGCTTATACTCGAGTATATACGGTAAATGGGTACAGTGATCCCCCGATCATTGCGAGGGTTCCGTTCCAGGACCCCCCGCAATGATCGGTTTTTCGCGAAGTAGTGCTGCGGAAGTAAAAACACCATCTGCGCATGCGCAGATGGTGTTTTTACTTCCGCAGCGCTAGCGAGGAGCCGAAGATTGGGGTTCCTGGGAAGGGGACTCAGCTGGGAAGCGGCGCTGGGGTTTCCCCACCGCCCACGCAAACTCCTCGCTGCCGCTCGCCCGCCCTTCGCCCGCCCACGCCGCTCGCTCACGCCGCTTCCCAGCTGAGTCCTGAAGCCAATTCGCTTCAGGACTCAGCTGGGAAGCGGCTAGAATGAACGGCGTGGGCGGGCGAAGGGCGCGCGCGCGCGGGGGCAGGCAGGCGGCGGACAAGCCGTTCACTTCGCGCTGCTCGCTCGCGCCGCTTCCCAGCTGAGTCCTGAAGCGAATTGGCTTCAGGACTCAGCTGGGAAGCGGCGAGAATGAACGGCGCGGGCGGGCGAAGGGCAGGCGGGCGCGCGGGCAGGCAGGTGGCGGATAAGCCGTTCGCTCGTGCCGCTCGCTCGCGCCGCTTCCCAGCTGAGTCCTGAAGCCAATTCGCTTCAGGACTCAGCTGGGAAGCGGCGAGAATGAACGGCGTGGCGCCGCTCGCTCGTGCCGCTTCCCAGCTGAGTCCTGAAGCCAATTCACTTCAGGACTCAGCTGGGAAGCGGCGAGAATGAACGGCGTGGGCGGGCGAAGGGCGGGCGAGCGGCAGCGAGGAGTTTGCGTGGGCGGTGGGGAAACTCCTCGCTGATGCCCGCCGCTCGCCCTCCCGCCAGCAAGAGGGGGAAGACCTAGGGAAGCCGCCCAGCAGCTGATCTGCCCGGCGCCATCTACGCATGCGTGCCCATAGAAAAAAAGGGCGCGCATGCGCAGATGGTGTTTTTACTTCCGGGTTGCAAAATCGCCATATAGCCGTTTCGCAATGATCGGGATCGCAATACCCGGGGGATCACTGTACTCTGTTTTTCCATAGCTAAAACATTCTTCTAACCTCTTATTTATTATATTTAGCATATTTGTACAAACAACATAATTTCATGGACTTTCAGCAATCATCTGATCTAGATTTGATAGGGTAATTGTAGTAAAACTTACCTCACCGCTGGATGAATGTTTTCCATTTTTCTTTCTGCAAATAATAAACTTATTTTACTTTTATTGTTTCTAACACATTTCTATACAAAATTAACAGAACACATTCTTAAAGTTGTTTCTTTACCAAATACAATCAGAATGCACATACTACTATCCATTGGATATTTTTAGTTAAATTTATATTAGCTAATTTTGTTTCAATTTCTCCTGATTTTATAATCTTCAGTAGGATTGCTTCCTGTCTAATTTAAATGATAAAGCATTTGTGCCTTAAACCATAACTTTAAAAATATGTCCCAATGTTTTTGAGAAAAATAAAAACAGAATTATATAATTTCAAGATAACAAAAAAGATGGTAATAACCCAGATACACTTACCTGGTAAAATCAATGAATAAAAATAGCTCCAATTGCACAGAAACTCTGAATTAATTTTCACTTGATAAAGGTATTAGTCTATAACTTATTTTAATAAGATTAAGTCAACATGTTTTAATATCATTGATGTGAAATAAACTACAATGGAGAACCTGTATCCATTCAAATACCATCAAGCTATAATTTTTGGTAGTGTCACCTGAATGGCAATGGTGAGTTCCTAGGACTTGTAATTTAGTAATATCTGGGGACCCTATTACAATTTGCAATATTTTTAATGTATCAAAAAACTGACAATCTTTTAGACGGTATATATTTACTTTATTTCACTCATATATATAGATCACACTGTTTTCTAATGGTTATATATTTATTACATTTCTAGGCTGCCCACTCTAAATGACTTTGTGAGGCTTCACAGAGTTAGAATAACAATTCCATTTAAAAATTGAACAAACAATCGTAAAACAACTGTTCCAAGAAATAAGCCCATTTTTTTACAAATCCATTCAACTTAAAGAGATTGTCTTAACTCCAAAGCTGGAGAACCAGCCAGATTTTTTATTACTTCTAGAACACTTGTTTAGTAAAAACAAAAGCAAAAAAGCCTCTCCAACATTGTAGTGGAGAAATACTGTAGTGGACAAATGAAAATTAAACAAAACTCTGTATTAATGTATACAAATATCTCTTGTCGTAGATTAGTGATGACGAACCTGCCCCGAGTCCACAGGAATAAGGCGGCCTAGAAATCCAATTAAATAAATAAATAAATTGTCATCTGCAACCTTCTTAGGGAGCTCTTGACAAGCAAAGTCAAAGGGAAAGTCAGATTCACTTAATGACCACACGATTCACTTAACAACTTCAATGTTTGCTTAACAACCATGGCAAAAAGATCACAAAATGGAACACAACTCACTTAACAATTGTCTGGGTTAACAGTGGAAATGTTGGGTTCAATTGTGGCTGTTAAGTCGAGAACTACCCATATTTTAAATGTTACATGATCTTTGTTTTCCTTGTAATGTAATGTAATGTAATGTAATGTAATGTAATTCCTCCATCACTCAAATGTTGAACCTAGCATCCCTAACTGCATGTGGACCAAACTCCTTTGGTCCATCCTCCAGAGCGCCTTCAAAAATTCTCATATCTATTACATGTATAAAGAATAATTAATTGTAGTTAATTTAATGTTTAAGTGAAACCAAATGTAGTTCTCCTCCTAGCCTTCCCTAACTTTTTATTCAAGCTTCACTTGTTCTTTCCAGTACAACTTTCTGGCAAACTATTTCAGCTTTTGGCCAAAAGTAACTGTTATATATTCTTGCTTTATTGTTCTTCAGTCCAGCTGTAGCTACTTGGGGGTCAACCTCCAAGAAGGCACCATTATGCTGCTTTCCAAAAATAGAATCAGACAAGTAAATTATTGCCAAATGAGTATCAATTCTATTCTTATTCAAACCAATCATTAAAACAGACATAGGAAGAAAAATAAAAACCAATACTAATCTAGTTGCTTTTATTTGTTTGTTTGTTTGTTTATTTATTTGTTTATTTATTTAGTTAGTTATTATTAATTAGATTTATATACCGCCCCGGGGCGGCTTAAAACAAAATATAGAATTTAGACTTATATAGCATTAAGACTTATATACTGTATAATAGTGCTTTTACAGCCCTCTCTAAGCGGTTTACAGAATCAGCAAATTGCCCCCAACAATCTGGGTACCCATTTCACCCACCTCGGAAGGATGGAAGGCTTGAGCCGGTGGTGAGATTTGAACTGCTGAACTACAGCTAGGAGTTAGCTGAAGTAGCCTGCAGCACTGCACTCTAACCACTGCACCACCCAGGCTCTATTATACACACCGCTTTTTTAAAAAAAACTAAAAACTGTATTGTATGATCCGTAGCAGGACTTTGAACACATCCTAAGAAAGGCAAGATTTCATCCAAGCATTTAAATAATAGAACCTTCCTCCTGGATGTTGGGTCAGAATAAATAATTCAACTTTCTATAATAAGATATTCCTTAATGACAACCAGAGCTAAGAGGACATCTAAGAGGACATCCAAGTTCTCACACCAGTTCTCATTATTCTCTGTGATAAAGAAATGACTTCTCATGTAAATATTCAGATGGCAATCTGAAGGCAACATTCTTCTCATAGCCCCTTCAGAGGTTTGATTTCATAAGAAGCTAAGATTTAAAATAATCCTGTCAGACTTCTTTTCTTTGGCTGTCACTGCTCTTTCTCTTCATCTAGCAAGGTTTTGGAATATCAAGGATTAATTGATAAGCATAAGAAACTCCTTTACCTACTATGCCATTTCCAGATTCTGCTCAAATATCACACAAGATCAGAACAGATCCCTCCTTTGCCAACGGGGAACTGCATTAACTTTCACTGTGTTGAAAGGATGGAGCTGTGACAGTAATTTCTCACACTGATAAGAAGCCTAGCAAACAATTGCAAAAAGAATCAACAGACACAGTCATGCTTTCAAAAAGCCAACCCTCCTTTTCCTCTTTGAAGAAAAAGGAGATGAGAAAGTAGATCAGAAGTTTGCCACCTATATATAGTTCTTGTTGCAACGTTGTTGGAAGAGTTATACCTCATTAAAAAACCAGCTGGCCCGGCTGGTAGCACCTTGTAAGGGCCCTTTTCCAGGCTTACAGGAGAAGATGGTCAACGGTTTTGAAGGCCGAAGAGCGCTCTACATCCCAATGGTAGATAAAGTGGCAAAAGCATCTTCTAGGAGAAGGAAAACTTTGACTGCAAAACTCCACTGCCTTGTGGCTATATCCATTATTGGAAAAGGCTTCAGGAGTAAACCTTCAGGCAAAATCCAGAGCCCCGGAAGCAATTTGTGACTATGTACAGCCATGTTCTGATAATTCCTGCGACATAGCTGAAACCAATCGTATTGACTTTGCCATTCCATTGGATTATTTCAGAGACATGGAGAGGGGGAATCTGCTGCTTGGGTAACAGTCTATCCCAAGGGTAGGCAAAGTTGTTTTTTCTATGACATGTGGACTTCAACTCCCAGAATTCCTGAGCCAATTATGCTAGTTCAGGAATTTTGGGAGTTGAAGTCCACATGTCATATAAAAGCCAACTTTGCCTACCCCTGGTCTATCCTCCATAATAACCTATCCAGGCCTCATGCTTTGGAGACGTTACTCCAGCTTTGCATATGGCATTTTAGGAACTGATGAAGTGGACAAGGCCATTGGAGCTGTGATTTACGCTACCTGATTACTGGATCCGTGTCCCTCCTGGCTGGTTTCGGCCAGCAGGGAGGTGACATGGAGCTGAGTCCAGGAGATTGTCAACGCTTCTTTGGGGAGGGGGTCCTTCCCGGCTCCCTACAAAGAGGCACTTGTGCGCCCCCTCTTCAAGAAGCCTTCCCTGGACCCAGCCATTCTTAATAACTATCGTCCAGTCTCCAACCTTCCCTTTATGGGGAAGGTTATTGAGAAGCTGGTGGCGCTCCAGCTCAAGCGGTCCTTGGAAGAAGCCGATTATCTAGGCCCCCAACAGTCAGGATTCAGGCCCGGCTACAGCATGGAAACTGCTTTGGTCGCGTTGATGGATGATCTCTGGCGGGCCCCGGACAGGAGTTTATCCTCTGTCCTGGTGCTTCTCGACCTCTCAGCGGCTTTTGATACCATCGACCATGGTATCCTTCTGCGCCAGCTGGAGGGGTTGGGAGTGGGAGGCACTGTCCTTCAGTGGTTCTCCTCCTACCTCTCCGGTCGGTCGCAGTCGGTGCTAGTGGGGGGTCAGAGGTCGACCTGTAGGCTTCTCGCTTGTGGGGTGCCTCAGGGGTCGGTCCTCTCCCCCCTGTTATTTAATATCTACATGAAACTGCTGGGCGAGATCATCCAAGGGCATGGGGTGAGGTATCATCAGTATGCTGATGATACCCAGTTGTACATCTCCACCCCATGTCCAGTCAATGAACCAATGGAAGTGATGTGCCAGTGCCTGGAGGCTGTTGGGGTCTGGATGGGTGTCAACAGACTCAAACTCAACCCTGATAAGACAGAGTGGATGTGGGTTTTCCTCCCAAGGACAATTCCATCTGTCCGTCCATTACCCTGGGGGGGGGAATTACTGCCCCCCTCAGAGAGGGTCCGCAACTTGGGCGTCCTCCTTGATCCACAGCTTACATTAGAGAACCATCTTTCAGCTGTGGCGAGGGGGGTGTTTGCCCAGGTTCGCCTGGTGCACCAGTTGCGGCCCTACCTGGACCGGGAGTCACTGCTCACAGTCACTCATGTCCTCATCACCTCGAGGCTCGACTACTGTAACACTCTCTACATGGGGCTACCTTTGAAAAGTGTTCGGAAACTTCAGATCATGCAGAATGCAGCTGCGAGAGCTATCATGGGCTTCCCTAGGTATGCCCATGTTACACCAACACTCCGCAGTCTGCATTGGTTGCCGATCAGTTTCCGGTCACAATTCAAAGTGTTGGTTATGAGCTATAAAGCCCTTCATGGCATCGGACCAGAATATCTCCAGGACCGCCTTCTGCCGCACGAATCCCAACAACCAGTTAGGTCCCACAGAGTTGGCCTTCTCTGGGTTCTCCGACTAAACAATGTCGTCTGGCGGGACCCAGGGGAAGAGCCTTCTCTGTGGCGGCCCTGACCCTCTGGAACCAGCTCCCCCCGGAGATTAGGATTGCCCCCACCCTCCTTGCCTTTCGTAAACTCCTCAAAACCCACCTCTGCCATCAGGCATGGGGGAATTGAGACATCTCCCCCAGGCCTGTATAGTATATGCATAGTATGTTTGTGTGTATGTCTTGTTTTTTAAATAAGGGGTTTTTAGATATTTTAAATATTAGATTTGTTGTACATTGTTTTTATTATTGCTGTGAGCCGCCCCAAGTCTACGGAGAGGGGCGGCATACAAATCTAATAAATAAAATAAATAAATAAATAAACTCTTTCCAGAACATGATACCATAGTCTTTCAAGACTGAAGAATGCCAATGAATAAATGAATGAATTGCAACGTGGAGAAATTACTGGAATTTTTGTGCTAAAGCTTTACATTTTTTCTAATAACTATTGCTAAAAAAGAAAAAAGAAAGAAGCAGATCTAAAACACCTCTGCTTTGCATTAACCATTTTCTTCTTTTTTTAAAAAAATAATTTTTATTGTTATTCACATTAAAAAAAACAATACAAAGAAGAAAAAAAGAAAAAAGACCAAAAAAAAACCAGAATAAAGAAACACACCAGGACAAAACAGTAACAAACCGGATGTTCAACATTTGTTTTGCCTCTTCTCAAGAACCATTTTCCACTTACAAACCCGAGCCTCCAAAACTGTAACTGGAAAAGGCAGGGAGAAGCCTCTGTGGGGCCTCTCTAGGAATCTCCTGGGGAGGAAACAGGGCCAGAAAAGGTGGGGAGAAGCTTCCATGGGGCCTCTCTAGGAATCTCCTGGGAGGAAACAGGGCCTCCACCCTCCCTGTGGTTTCCCCAATCGCACACATTATTTGCTTTTACATTGATTCCTATGGGAAAAATTGCTTCTTCTTACAAACTTTTCTACTTAAGAACCTGGTCATGGAATGAATTAAGTTCGCAAGTAGAGGTACCAATATATATCTATACCGAACAAATTCATTCCTGGCTTTTGCCTGTTTTGTAACTCTTATTTGCACGTGAATTCACACTAATTTGCTGTTAATTATCAATAGGAATCAAAATTCCAAAGAATCAAAAGTAACACATTGACTTGCTGGGAAGGACATGTTCTGCATTACAATAGTCAGACGAAATGTTGCTTTTTTTCTATTATCATAAATAAATTATCTTTTTTATTTTTACTATTTTACTGCAAAATTCATCCTCATGCTTTTATACAACAGTAGCAAAGCTACTGTAACAAACCAGTACAGTTCTATGTGTTCTGCATTAATCAAGTCCCGTGATATTCACTTGGGTGAAGCTACCAAAAGAATAAAACTTGAATGATTCCAGATGCTAGATAACACTGCTGTAGTCATGGAAATAATCTTGACTTAAGGAAGCATTTGTGCTTGGCTTCAATCAATTTCCTTGCAAGAGGAAATTATTTCCCCTTGACTGAATTTTGTCACAGGTATAGTTAATATACCTTTCCTTAGTGACAATGGGTAAGAATCTCTCAAAAAGTAGCATTGAAGAATTCAACCTGATACTCTCTAAATCTGCAGTGAGGGAACTATGACCTTCTAAAACTTGATAGCTAGGTAAATGACAGGAACTTAATTCAGTAACATCTGAAAAAAATTAAGTTTCTCTATTCCTATTCTACAAACTATTCCAGTGTATAGTTTTCCCTTAATTTTCATTTAGCTTCCTGTTTTATTTAGTTGTTTGTTTGTTTGTTTGTTTGTTGGTTGGTTGGTTGGTTGGTTGGTTGGTTGGTTGGTTGGTTGGTTGGTTGGTTGGTTGGTTGGTTGGTTGGTTGGTTTGTTTGTTTGTTTGTTTGTTTGTTTGTTTGTTTGTTTGGTTGGTTGGTTGGTTGGTTAGTTAGTTAGTTAGTTAGTTAGTTAGTTAGTTAGTTAGTTAGTTAGTTAGTTAGTTAGTTAGTTAGTTAGTTAGTTAGTTATTGGATTTGTATGCCGCCCCTCTCCGGAGACTCGGAGCAGCTAACAGCAATAATAAGACAGCATTTAATAATAATCCAATACTAAAAACAATAAAAAACCCATTACAGTATAATAAAAACCAAACAGACATACAGATATACCATGCATAAAATTGTAAAGCCCTAGGGGGGAAGGGTATCTCAATTCCCCCATGCCTGGTGGCAGAGGTGGGTTTTAAGTAGCTTACGAAAGGCAAGGAGGGTGGGGGCAATTCTAATCTCTGGAGGGAGTTGGTTCCTGTTACCTTTGGAAAGGATATACTATGGCACAACTATTTCTTTAGTTGAATAATCAAGTATATTTCATCTCAGTAGAACTAAAGGTTAAGAAGTCTATCTGTCTTTGCAATATAATCTTACCTCCTACAAAAGCCAGTAATTATGGTTGCCAAATGCAGTTTTATATTGAGTGTAAAGCCTTCTATAGTACTTGGGATAATATCAAAGCTATTGCTGCTGCACTGTGCAATTCCTATTTGGATAAGAGTACAGTATTTATATATATACAGTATTACCAAATGAAAATCTTTATATCAAAACATTTCCAAACATCCATTGTTCACGTTGTTCTATCCATTGATGGATAGAAAATTTCATTTATTTATGAAGAAAACTAATAATTTTGCAAATTAAGTTTTGATTAGATTTGCTTGTATATATATTTCAAGGGTTATTCCATTTAAGATGAGATCATATCAGTCTACTGTGGTTCATTTTATTTATCAAAATGCCAAAAACAAAACAAAACAGTATTGATACCTCCACTAGAATTCCAACAATCCTAGTCTTCACCACATACCCATCTGATATAGATGCTATAATTTTGTGTATGAACATACTTGCATTCATCTTATTGCTAACTTTACTAGACTAATTTTGAACACTAAGGATGGTAGATTCATTTTAACCAAGTAAAATTCAGTAACTAAATCATTTCAAATGAATTGTCATTTCACCATCCAAAGGTCATTTAATGTAATCGGGATTTCCATCAATTATATTTATTTGAATATTCACTCTAATAAAATTCACCAGAGAAGATTTGAGAGGCTAAAGAGACAATATTGGAAAAGAGTTTATTTATTGTGTGACTGGAGAAGCATTGGATGTTATAGTATATCTATAGAAGTAATAAGCGGCAGATGTGGCTAGGGGGATTTTGCACAAAGCTGTCTTGTGCACCAATTATGCCCTTTTTCTGAATGCCCATCTTGGTCACTTCCCTCCGGATTATTGCAGTGAACTCTACATGGAACTGCCTGATCTAAAGGGCAGCTGTGTACACAGAGCTGGGCGTATATAAGATGACCCAAATTACATCTCTATTGCATGAACTCTGGTAGCTCCCAGTTTCTTTCTGGGTCCAATTAAGATTATCATCTTTAAAATCCTACATGGCATGGGGCCAGATCACCTCCAATACTGCCACTCCCTGACTGACTGTACTCATTCTACCAAAGCAGATTGCGTGGGCACAGTCCCAGTTCCCTTCCCTCAAACACTATTGTCTTATCGGTCCTGTAAAGTGTGCCTTCTCCATTGCCAGCACTGTTCTGTGCAACAATGATCCAACAGGCCCCCATCCTTTTAACTCCCAGGAAGATAGTGAGACCTGGCATATCACTCTAGAGTTGGGAAGAGAATGTTGGATGTTGCATCAGGATAGTGTACTTATTGTGCCTGGGGTTTTTAAAAATTATTTTGTTGTTGTTGTTTGCATATATTGGTTTATGTTTTCAGTTGTAAAACACCCAGAGTTTTTTTTAAATAATTGGACTTTTATGCCACCCCCACCTCTGAGGATTCGGGCTGGCTTACAACATATAGAATAACAATAGATAACATCATGAATCCAATCAATAATTAATCTAAAAACCCAAAGACCATAAAAACACTCATACCCATTCAATCCACTAACTCACATAACTTTCATTGGCCAAGGGAAGAAGTCTAATAGCCCCAATCTCTTGACATAAATGAGTCTTAAAACTCTTGCAGAAGGCAAGGAGGGTGGGGGCAGTGCGAATCTCCAGGGGGGGAGCTGATTCCAGAGGACCGGGGCCGCCACAGAGAAGGCTCTTCCCCTAGGCCCCGCCTGTGACTTTAAAATGAACAGCTCTATAAATGTTCTAAATAACTAAGTAAAATATGTTGCATTTCAATAAAGGCAATACGCATTAGTATGTATATAGGTATGAGCTATTTGTCAGATAATTTATAATTTATAAAATATACAAAACCTGTTGCCAAATCAAAGGAGTATGTTAGACCATTTAACAATTAAATAGAATTTCAGTAAAACAAATACACGATTAAAGTCTAAGGTTACACTGAAAATAAGATAGCTATTGGATTTGTCAGTTGGATAAACTGCCTGCCTTAGTTCTGACAGCATATAATGCGCTTGTGTCTATGTTCAACTCATGTAAAAATTCAATTTGCTTCTAAGAAGACAAACAATTAAACTAATTATTGTCTGATTATTTTAAGTCTGGTAGTACCAGCCTACAAGCTTTTAAAATTGTTGTTTGAGTGCGAAGTTTTTTTAAAAAAAATAGCATCCAAACTATTATTTTAGCCTCAGTTATCACAGCTTCAAACTTGAAAGCTACTATAGTAGTATGCAAAAGGGCCATCATTTGATTTGATTTGCAGCAAAGTTTTAATGACTGTCCATAATTATTTTTCTGTCGTGAATACCAGATCTCAAATATCCATCTTGTTTGTTGATTTCCATTTGAGTGGTCTCACTGATATTCTATGTCTGTCAAATTCTTGAACATTGGCATTTTGACTCCAATGATGTGATTGAAAGTTGGTCTTATCAACAAGCTTCCGATGAATTGCACTCATACAACATAGGTCTGTACTGTATGTAATGCTCAAGGAGGTCTTGCACAAATCTAATATAAGAGCTTTTTTGCACAGCTGTCATTTTGGCATGAAATAGTAGGACACATAAACTGTACTGTAGGTACAGGTACTTAGGGCTCCACTTCATTTAGCTTTACAGGAGCCAGATGTCTGCTATTATTCAAATGTAAGGAGAGTTCATACTAAATATTTGCCCCTTTAACCTAAGGGAGTTGTTTCTTCTGCTTTTTCCTGCTTTTGAATACTGTATTTTATGGTTGTTTTCTAATAAAGAGAGTGAGATATAATTATTAAATGGTCATTATATAATTGCTACAATAAATCTAATGGTGGCCTAAGACTTGCACAGTACTGTACATACCAGCAATATGTTTACCCACATTGCAGTGTTTCAACAGGAAATCTTACAAGCTGAACAATAACGCTATTTATTAACTACCCTTCAGAAGATTCAACTTTTACAGGATTTTTTTCCCCTCCATGGGTCCATGCATGATAGGACAGTTGCCCTCTGCAGTTTGTGTCAATTAGATCTTTTGTACAAGAGCCTCTAAGTATATTGTGAAGGATAATTCTTACAACTGTAAGTTTAAAATAATACACACTTTTGAAGCAGTACTATTTCTTTCTCTTAATAAAGAAGAAAGGCTGTCAACTATATTTCTGGAATCAAAAGACAGAGCTAACACCAGTACCACTTCGCCAGCAAGTCACTACAAAGTCCAAGAACCAATGTCATAGCTTCGATTTATCTTAAAAGCTTGATCAGTTACTGAAAACAAATCCACACAAATCTTGGAAAATTGCATCCACTGTTTATGTTTTCCTGGGCTTCCAATATGGGATTTCATTTAAATGGGATTTAAATTGTTTTCAATTTTTTTTAGAAGTTAGTTAGTTAGTTAGTTAGTTAGTTAGTTAGTTAGTTAGTTAGTTAGTTTGTTTGTTTGTTTATTGGTTGAGTGAGTGAGTGAGTGAGTGAGTGAGTGAGTGAGTGAGTGAGTGAGTGAGTGAGTGAGTGAGTGATTGGATTTATATGCCGCCCCTCTCTGAGGACTACTCCAAGGAAGTTGTAATACTATTTATATGTTTACATTTTTGTTGTGAGCCACCTTGCAGTCCCTAGGGAGATGGACTGCATGCAAATCAAATCAAATGAAATTGATCAATCAATATCAGGCAGAAATCATAGGAGACCCTCCAGATCAAGGTTTTGGTCTGCTCTCTTATCACAAAGGGCATCCCAAGATGGCCTGGGATCTCACTTTGGTGACCCCCAAACAGTTCCAAGCAGGAGGACCAGATCAAGAGTTTGCAAGGGGGCAAGAATTGAGTCGAAGGAAGGAAGAAGCTTTCCGAGGTCAGACATATAGCCTGCCTCCCCCCACCCGTTGAAAAAAGGCACACCTGCTGAATATCCACCTGCCTCCCCGGGGATCAGCAGCAGCTCAAGGGCGCCGCTTTTTCTTTTTTCTTTTTGTCCTCTGTCCATTGCGAAATCCCTTTCAGACCTTCCCTGCCACCACCTTCCGAGCTGGAACTGGCCCTAAGGTAACTGGGGGAAAGGGGAAGATCATCCATCCCAACCCGACCTCGCCCAGCTCGGGTAACTTGTAGAAACCCATCGGCCGGCATCGCGATCGCAGCCCTGACCCTTGCCTCCCCTCCCCACACAACACTCCCCCCACCCCGATCGCGGCCACTGACCCGTGCAAGGCGACGGCGGCCGCTTTCCGCCGCTTGCTGAGCAGGCAGAGCAAGGCGCAGGCGGCGGCGGCGCCGCCAGCCATGGTGGAGTAGCGCGCGGTGAGGAACTTGCTGTAGACGGCCATGGCGGCGCAGCAAGAACGAAGAGGGCGAAAACGCAACCCGGAGCGGCCGCCGACCGGAGGACAGGCTCGCCGCGAAGAGGGGACGTCGGGAAAAAAAGGTGGCGTCTGCCGGCAAAGAGAGAAGGCTCGGGCCTTGCCCTCTTTCTGGCAACCCCGCCTTGGCTCCTCCTCACCCGGCAGCCGGGCCCGAGCGGTTGGCAGCCCTTAACGGAGAGCGCCGAAATCACCCAGGCCTGGCGAAGGAGAGAGAAAGAGAGTGGGGAGGGAATTCACTACAATAAAGGCGTTTACTTGGCGTGTGAGGAAGCTTAGATACCCACACGGACGTGCGTGGACTAGAAATGAAGGTGGCGATAATATTTTAATAGCAAACCAGTTGTGTTTTAGCTTAGTGTGTGTATTGCTTACTGTCTGTCCTTGTTAGTTGTACAGTATATGGTTTGCTGTCATGCCCTTTGTTAAAAAGGGCATTATAAATAAACGTTTATCATCATCATTATAATTATTATTATTATTATTATTATTATTATTATTATTATTATTATTATTATTAACCAAGAAGGGGATCCCGGCCCCCGGTCATCCGAGCTAGACTTGAGAAGTTCTCAAAACATAGAAACATAGAAGATTGATGATAGAAAAAGACCTCATGGGCCATCTAGTCTGCTCTTATACTATTTCTTGCATTTTAATCTTAGGATGGATATATGTTTATCCCAGGCATGTTTAAATTCAGTTACTGTGGATTTACCAGCCATGTCTGCTGGAAGTTTTTTCCAAGCATCTACTACTCTTTCAGTAAAATAATATTTTCTCACCTTACTTCTAATCTTTCCCCCTCCCAGAAGAAAGCAATAGCAAGATAAGTCTGTGGGGATTCTCTGTCATGCAGATCATGGGTTATTTATTTATATTTATTTATTTGTCAAACGTTTACAGGATAGTAATAGTTTGTATATGCATAAGTAAAAACTAAGGATAAAAAGAGAACAATAGGACAGGGACAGTAGGCACAGTGGTGCGCTCATGCACCACTCTGTTGTACATCACTTTATGTATAATCACTATGTTATATTATACATTATTATGTTGACAACTTTGGTTGTCCCAAAGGTCCTTTTTTCAAGAGGCAACTGGACTTTTGGGGTTTTTTTCTTTGAAGATGTTTCGCTTCTCATCCACAGCTAAAGAAGCTTCTTGGATGAGAAACAAAAACATCAGAAGTCCAGCTGCCTCTTGAAAAAAAGACTTTTGGGACAATAGCAAGACAGTTCTTGACAAGAGAGCTCAGCTAGAAGTCAGAGAGACCTCTGTTTCAAAAGCAGGTGTCAAGGCGAATGGAGTGTTGTAGTACGAGGATCACCTGTATTTTTTTTTCCTGTTGAATCACCCTGGTAATTTTCTTTATCAGCAAAAATATGCTACACACACATACACACACACATGGGTGGCAGCTTTTATGGCACGACTCCCTTTTGTTATCTGTCTACAGCTGTAGTTGTAAAAATAAAGAACAGATACATGAGCTCTAGAAATTAAATATCATCAAAGAAAGATCTCAAAGAGGAATAGTTTTACAGGTAGTCCTCGAATTACAACCTCCAATTGAGCCCGAAATTTCTGTTTCTGGGTGAGAAATTTGTTAAGTGAGTTTTGCTCCATTTTACAACTTGTCGCTATTTCTTAAATGAATCGCTGCCGTCATTAAATTAGTAACATGGTGGTTAAGTGAATCTGGCTTCCTCATTGACTTTGCTCATCACAAGGTCACAAAAGTTGAGCCCGGGACACTGCAGCAATCATAAATATGAAACAGTTGTCAAGCCTCTGAATGTATGCCACATGACTGTGGGGATGCTGCAACACTGACACCTTCGACATAATTTTTGTTTAGGAAACATGGCTAAGCACATCCCTCCCTGACTTCAACATCACAACAAAAAACTATCTTGTCTTCCAGTCCGACCATGAAACCCGCAGAGAAGGTGGAATAGCTACAATATACGCTACAAAAAGTCACTAAATCTAAAAAATATTCAACTTACATATGATCTCACCTTCCTGAAACCATCGTCTGTTATCTGTCCTTAAATACAGTGCTACCTCGTCTTACGAACTTAATTCGTTCCGTGACCAGGTTCGTAAGATGAAAAGTTCATAAGACGAAGCAATTTCCCCCAAGGAATCAATGTAAAAGCAAATAATGCGTGCAACCCCATCCCAAAAGTCACCCCTTTTGCCTTGTGCCGCTGGGAATCCCCGCCTCCAGACTTTCGTTGCCAGCCAAAGCGCGAGGATTCACCTGAGGCTCCCCTCGCTCGGGAATCCCTGCGCTTCAGCTGACAATGGAAGTCCAGAGGTGGGGTTTCCCAGCGAGGGGAGCCTCAGGGGAATCCCCACGCTTCGGCTCACAATGGAAGTCCGGAGGCGGAGCATTCCAGCGGCGGTGGCTCGGGTTCGTAAGGTGAAAATAGTTCAGAAGAAGACCCAAAAAAATCTTAAGCACCGGATTCGTATCATGAAAAGTTCATATGAAGAGGGGTTCGTAAGATGAGGTATCACTTTACCACATTTTGCTTTCTACTCTGTTACAGAGCTCCAGACTACGACTTCACACATGCGAACAAATTAACCTCACTGCTAATCTGGGCAGCCTCCTGCCCATATCCCTTTATCTTTCTTGGAGATCTCAATCTGCCTCTCATTAACAGGACCCTAAATGAATGCACGACTGAACCCACCCATACAACCCTATACAATGCTGTTATCAATCTGGGACTCGACCAACTTGTAACGAACAATACTAGACTCAACAACTGCCTGACCTCATATTCTGCAACAACAAAAGCATAATTTATGGACTACAAATAAAAGAACCCTTTTTCAACAGCGACCAAGGCATGGTGGACTTCAGCCTCAATCTTCACCACTGCAAGAATCACCTTAATAATGAGACACTTTACCATTAGACTATCCACTGGTTGGTTGGTTGGTTGGTTGGTTGGTTGGTTGGTTGGTTGGTTGGTTGGTTGGTTGGTTGGTTGGTTGGTTGGTTGGTTGGTTGAATGCTGCCCCTCTCCAAAGACTCAGAGCGGCTCACAACAGGAACACAAAATACAAATCCAATGATTAAAAAAGCAGAATAGTTAAAAAAGCCCTTGATTAAAAACATTCATGCAACCCAAAGAAACCATACATAAAATGGAGCAGTCAGTAAGGGGCACACCAGAATGCTTACCGTCCCTGTCCAATTGTTCCCTCTTATAAGTACCTATCTTATGTGTATAAACAATGTTATATCTATATATATTACAAATACATACTGTGTTTCCCCGAAAGTAAGACAGTGTCTTACTTTCTTTTTACCCCCAAAAGCCCCACTACGTCTTACTTTCGGGGTATGTCTTACATTGGAAAAAAATTGAAAGGGTCGCGTTCCCGAAGGCATCTCCCCAGAGTCCAGAAGGGCAGCCGCGGGACAGGAGCCTCGTGAGCCCTTTTCCAAGTTCAACCTCAGGGCTCCAAGCGGCGTGCACGCGTGGAGCCGCAGACGCATGTCGGGGAAGCGTGTGTCTGGAGGGGAGGAGCCGCTCTGCGCAGTTGGGCAGCCCCACCTGCCTGCCGGAAAGGAGGGGGGCGAAGGAGGGCGCAGCTCCGGCCGCTCGCCTCGGAGCCGGTCGGCCTCGCTGGGCGCTTGCAGCCGAGCCTCAGCAGGACTCGGTTGCTGGGATGAGCGCCTTTGCTGCAAGCCACCGCCCGCTCGACTCGCTTCGGACCAGCGCCGTCCTTCGCTTTGCCAAGCCAGGGAAGAGGCGGTGGCGCCGCGGCGAGGCGAAGGCGAGGGGCGCGTGGGGAGCTTGGAAGCGACATCATCGGGCTCCCCCCCCCCGGCAATACCCCCGTGTTTCCCCGAAAGTAAGACATATGTCTTACTTTCGGGGTACGGCTTATATTAGCCGACCCCCCTGAAACCCCCGATACGTCTTACAATCGGGGGTGTCTTACTATCGGGAAACAGGGTACTTAACAAAATAAATAAATAAATATAAATAAAAAGTGCTTTGCAGGCCTCAAAACACACTTTCTTAGAACATCATTAGTTTGAAGTGTTGTTAAGCAAACAGTTATAAGCTGAAGACTGCTTTTAACTGGGGTCAGCAATCTTAAACATTCAGAGAGCCATTTGGACCCATTTCCTGAAACCTTTGTTGGATTTATCCATAGTTGGCCTACTGGAGGTTGAAAACTTAATAAATTCGCGTCAGTGGGTGTTGCGCAGTGGCAGTTGTGACACCTATTTTGAAAGCGACACATATTTTGCCACAGCAGAAGGATGTAAGAGCCACATGCGGCTCCAGAGCCAAATTTTTCACTTTCATCTTTAACTCTCAGGATTAGCCACTGTAGATCTTCCTTGCTTTCCATGAATAATATTGTGTCATCTGCATATCAGAGGTTGTTGATATTCCTACTGCCAATTTTAATCACAATGGTAGATTTCTCCAAATGTACATTTCTCATAACTATTTCTCTGTACATTCTGAATTATATTTGAATGATTTTGAATAAATAACAACTTTGCTGAGTGCCTTTTTCAATTCTGAACCATTTTTAGCCAGATGTGTTACGGTGATATTCCTGGTTCTTTGGGGCATTTTCAGAGCTTGTTATGGTCAACATAGTCAAAGACTTTTCATAATCAATGAAGTACATGTAGAAGTCTTTTTGGTATTCCTTTGCTTTTTCCATCATCCAACATAGATTGGCCATATGATCACATGTTTTTCTTCCTTTATGAAATACTGTACTGCTTCTACTTCAGTCAGGTTTTGGGCATAGGAAGAGTTTCATTTGTCATACAGGTGTTGTTGTTTGTTTTAGTTTAGAAAAAAATTAGTAATTGAATTTAGAGGTTAATCTTGTTTAGCAAGAAATTTACGTTTACTCCAAGATTTCATAACTTGGTGAGTGATATTTATTGCTCAAGCCCCAACTAACCTTGTTGTGTTTTGCATCATAGGATCCTGTTATAATTAGTTTTAGGGTCTTAATTAGCATATAGCATTGTTATGGTAGGTCAGTAGTGTTGTACTTAGATAAAATAAAGCCTCAAATTAAGGTACGTACTTCAATACATTTATTTTTCTTTATCTTTTCATTTAGGATTCTCCATATGGTTTCTCTGAATACTAATTTATTTTCTCTCTGCATTCTTTGTTCACTAGTTTATAAGATATCTAAAGATCCAAAAGAATCCAACTTCATTTTTTGGAGCTCTTAATCTTTGGGGAATTTCAGCTGCTATGAGAGCTGAAACTAGTTACCCCGACTTACGAGACTAATTGGTTCCGGAAGGAGGCTCGTAAGTCGGAACGCTCGTATGACGAAACATTGTTTCCCATAGGAAACAATGTAAAGTCAATTAATCCGTGCAACAACAAAAAAAAACCGCTGCCGCCGAACGCGGAAGTTAGCGTTCAGAGACAGCTGCGAAGCAGCGCGCGTGTTTTAAAATGTGGCAGCCGGCCTGGGGGGCTCGGGGGGAAGCCCCCAGCCCCCCAGGCCAGCTGCAACCTTTTAAAACACGCGCGCCGCTTCGCAGCTCTCTGCTGAATCCGGAACGCTAACTTCCGCGTTCGGATTCAGCAGACAGCTGCGAAGCAGCGCGCGTGTTTTAAAAGGTTGCAGCCGGCCTGGGGGGCTCGGGGGGAAGCCCCCGAGCCCCCCAGGCCGGCTGTGACGTTTTAAAACACGCGCGCTGCTTCGCAGCTCTCTGCTGAATCCGAACGCGGAAGTTAGCGTTCCGGATTCAGCAGACAGCTGCGAAGCGGCGCGCGTGTTTTAAAAGGTTGCAGCCGGCCTCCCCCCGAGCCCCCCAGGCCGGCTGTGACGTTTTAAAACACGCGCGCTGCTTCGCAGCTCTCTGCTGAATCCGGAACGCTAACTTCCGCGTTCGGATTCAGCAGACAGCTGCGAAGCAGCGCGCGTGTTTTAAAAGGTTGCAGCCGGCCTGGGGGGCTCGGGGGGAAGCCCCCGAGCCCCCCAGGCCGGCTGTGACGTTTTAAAACACGCGCGCTGCTTCGCAGCTCTCTGCTGAATCCGAACGCGGAAGTTAGCGTTCCGGATTCAGCAGACAGCTGCGAAGCGGCGCGCGTGTTTTAAAAGGTTGCAGCCGGCCTGGGGGGCTCGGGGGCTTCCCCCCGAGCCCCCCAGGCCGGCTGCAACCTTTTAAAACACGCGCGCTGCTTTGCAGCTGTCTGCTGAATCCGAACGCGGAAGTTAGCGTTCCGGATTCAGCAGAGAGCTGTGAAGCGGCGCGCGTGTTTTAAAAGGTTGCAGCCGGCCTGGGGGGCTTGCCAGCACCCCCCCCCCCCCGAGCCCTCCAGGCCGGCTGCAACCTTTTAAAACACGCGGGATACGAGCGCCAAGGAGCTGTCTCCTGAAGCCGAAAGCGGAAGTTAGTGTTCGGCTTCAGGAGACAGCTCCTTGGCGCTCGTATCCCGAATGTGAGCTCGGGAGGCGAACAAAAATGTCGCTCCCCTCCCAGCTCTTATCTCGAGTAGCTCGTAAGTAGAGCTGCTCGTATGTCGAGGTTCCTCTGTATTTGAATTGAGAATAAACTACTACATCGGGCTGGGATCCTTAAAAGGCAAAAAGGTTGGGAAAGAAGATGGAATAAACATTAGAAGTTGAAGCCAAGTCAGTATGAAAATGTAAACAGAACTTTTTTAAAAATTGTTTTGTCACATACGTATTGGCGGTATACAAAGATATAATATTTATATACATGATACTAGTAAAAGAGAAACATTAAGACAAGGGATGGAAGGCATTCTGGTGCACTTATGCACGCCCCTTACTGACCTCTTAGGAATTGGGAGAGGTCAACAGTGAATAATCTAAGGGTAAAGTTTTGGGGGTTAGGTGAGTATTAGTAACTAATATTAATATTAGTAACTAATATTAAAATTAATACTAACTATGGACATTTGAGTTGTAAATCTTTAGCAGAGAGAGGGGGGAATAATCATATTAAAGAATGGCATAATATAAAGAACAAATGAGGTAGAATACTTTAGTACTTACATTCTGGAATGCATATAGAAGTTTGTAAAAGTCAAAATCTATCTGTTTTTCCATTGTTCCCAAGGAAAAGAAAGCCCACGACATGCAATCACAATTTGAATTTGCAATACTGTACTAAGGAAAAACTATCAGGAGACACAGGCTTTGTTTCAAATTAGAGGTTACTTGGCCACCAAAGTGAAAGATGAAGAGAAATGAATCGATGACATCATGTAATGGGCTAAAAACCATAAGATGCTCATTAGAATTCAGTATTCAAGGAAGAGGAAAGTTACAACCAATAGTTTAGAGTTGGGGACAGTTGTACTTTAGTTACTGTTTTATGTTACAGTTTCAGTTGCAACCCATGCATAGGCAGAGCCCGGATGGTAAAATGCAGGGTGTACTTTTTTTATCAGCAAAATATTGATTCATTTGTTTGCTACAGTAATTGCGCCAAAACCTGACCAGGCTGAAAGTGAGGTTATTGCCCAGGTCATCCAGCCAGTTGTCATGCCAGGGAGGGATTAAAATACACAGGTTTCAAACCCGGTGTCTTAATCACTAGATTACTTAATCACGTTAATGATTTGGTGTCTTAATCACTGGATCAAACTGGCTCTCATCGAACGTACTATACAATGTACATTCTATATAGGATTGCAGCCCTAATAGATTTTTAACTAACACAACCTACTCATCTTCACTATAAAAGTATCCTTCAACAGTAACAACAATCTATAGAAAACCAGAAAAGAAATGCACATTTGCACTTAGAATAAAATCTCCTACAGTTTCACAAATTAATTTATCATTGTTCTCTTGCTTGATAATTAATCCGTTGCAGAATAAGAGTAAGCCTATTGCAATTCTTGGAAGAATATAGGTGCCCTTTTTAATTTATAATAGATTATAAAACTTATATCTGTTTCACTATTTCTCAACAGGGTTTAATTTCTCCACAAGCACAAAAGAATAAATATATTCCAGCGCAGAGGGAATAAGATTTGTCTTCCAATTTGCTTCTTGCTAAGAAACTGGTTTTTTTACTTTTGATATTTATGCCATATAATACTGAGCAGCAGTAGTGGGTTCTAAAATGCTTTGCTACATGTGTGTGTGTGTGTGTGTGTGTGTGCGTGCGTGCGTGCATGTGCGTGTGTGTACTAAACGGTTGAACAAAAGAGCCTTAAAAATATATTGTTGACATTTCTGCTTGTATTTTTAAGTTTACTTCAGTGATTTCAATCGTGAATCCTTGGTCCATTTCTACAGCCCTTATTCCTTTCAAATCTGCCATCCAGTTAGTATCAGGGTTCCAAGTAACAGACCCAATGCAATCAAAGTTCTGAGGCCAAGGAGCTCCTCCAAGTCCAGATTTATTAGGCAAGTCATATTGGCATATCTGGTGAAAACTGGACTCTGAAAATCTTGTGGTTTTCCACATCCAAATTAAAAGTCAAAGTTCTTTCCCCCAGTTCACATGTCTGTCACATGGTCCAATCTGGCCACTGTCTAACGTCAGTTGGTTTCAGTCCACATCTCCCCAGCACCTGGTGAGAACGTCCTTGGTTCCCAGGAGAAGGAATTTTATTTTGGCTATAAATCCCCAACCATTCCTATATCCTCCCTCCCATTCCCACAGCTCTATCCAGCTCTACTGTGGCAGCCATAAAAATGCTCCAAATGGCTTCAGAAATAAAAAAAGAAAGAAATGAAGACTAGTATTGGGCAAACCCATCGAAGTTCGGGTTCGGCGGATTTGGCTGAACTTGGCAGCGGAGTTCAGGTAAGTTCGCCAAACCCAAACCCCAACCTCAACCCCAACACTTCTGGCCCTGCCCTCCCGTCTTCCAACAAAGCAGCCCACGGCCGTCTGTCTCCTTTTATTTCTTACGGAAAAGGCTCGGACGCCGCAGCCGCGCCTCCTTTAATTTCTTTCTCCACCCCACGTGTGATCCTGTCAGTTTCCCCCATGAAAAAGCAGGCACATGTACATAAGCGTAATCTCACACAGAAGTGCGCACACACATGTCAGGCGCATACGTGGCCGGGCCGGCCTCCGGAACTCATCAAAACCTGCTAACGGATCACTGAGCCCATCTGTACTGGGTGGGGCCCATCACTTAAGTGGTATATAACTGCTATTGCTATTTCAAAATCTTTGGGACTGTCAACGCAGGTCTTGGGGCATCATAGAAAGGGCACTGTATGAGGACATGGATGAACGTTTCAGTTTCCCTGAATCCGCAAGGGCAAAGCCTCTGCAAATAAAGACTCCCATGAAATCTATGTAAAATAATTTTCTACGCCTTAATCTTTAATACTGTAAGAATGCAACTCACATACACAAAATTGTAATGCAACATGAGCAACATCACATAGATTTCCCATCGCTGTAAGGAATCAGTGCTTCCATCCTTAATGGAAAGGCAAGCATCCAGTTACTCAATTTTCACCGAGGGAAATTAACATGCATTAGATTCAGGGCATTCAACCTTGCAACATCTCCAATTAGTGTAGGATGACTTTCAGCTTTTTCCCACAGCATAACCATTTCCAAATGGTTCAGCTCTCTCAAATTGGGCTTGGTTTCATGAGCAAGCAGATCTGATTTTGTTCAGTCTTCACTGGAAACCAGCTGAAAAGGAAAACCCTACAATTAAAAAAAAGGCGCTTGGGATAATGATGGTCATATTAATGCATTTGGTTTCAACATCAAGTTCATTTACACAACAAAAATTATCTCAAAACCACACAGGAAAAATGGTTTTATTGTAGTTTACTAATCAAATTAAAGTTGGAAATTCTTGTTATCTGAAGATTACTCCAGAGATCTTTGGTACAGCTCCGTCTAGCTTTTGCTCATTTCTATCTGATTTCTATCCTCCACTATGACTCCCAAAACCAGTAAGGAATATGTGGACCTGATAATTTTTCTTAAAGTATACAAAAGAGGAGTTTAAGGCACCACCTTATAACCTGAAAATGGAAACATCAATATGGAAAATCTGTTCTTTTAATATTAAAGAGGAATGAGAATATTCGGTGAAGCTGGTGGATTTTGGGCTGTTCAGATTAATTTCTATGAAACATAAATAATATAAAGTTTTTCAGAATCACACTTCAGATTTCTAATTACAAGTTGTCTGTGCCGTTGAGCCTAATTCTTGAGGAGATTTTGATACGCATGACCAGGGTTATAATAATCTGATTAAGAAAGATCTGGAAAAAAATTCAAGGATGGATTCGGGATATTACTACAATCACATTAAAACTAAAACCAGAGACATTTCTTTTGGGCATAATAGATCAAAAATTTTAAAAAGACGATTTCTATCTGATCCACCATATAATCACAGCCACGAGAATCACAATTGCACAGAACTGGAAAAAAGAGGACACACCATCAGAAAGAGAAATTATTAAGAAAATATACGATTGTGCAGAAATGGACAGACTTACCCAAAAACTTAAAAACAAAGAGGACTCAAAATACTATGAGATTTGGGAAAAATTTTACGAATGGGTAACAAAAAGAAAAAAGACAAAACTAAAACCAAAACAGGATGACACATAGAAAGAATATTTATAGTGAGCAAACACAAGATTCTGAAAACCTTCAATTGACTTGATATCAAACTCAGTCCAAACTGACCTTAGATAAAGTGTATGTCAGAATAAAATATGTTAAAACCGCGGTTACCATATGCCGCATACCATTAATGAAAGGAATTTTGAACTGTTACGAAACAGTTCAAGGGGGGGTATGGGCAAAGGAAGGGCTAGAACACAAAAAACATTTAGACAGAAAGTTTAGAATTTATATCTAATTATTGATATAATAATCCTGCTATTTTGAAATGACATAGATTATCTGTACAGAATAATTATGGAAACAAGCTTAATGATTGTATAGTCAAAATTATATATCGATATACCGATGTAATATAATATGTATTTGCTCTTCCTTTTTTATTTTTATCTTTGTAATATAATAAAAACCATTTAAAAAAATAATAATCTGATTATGGCAGATATTCAAACCATTGTTAGGATGGTTTTGTAAAGAGATTTAATTTTAAAGATACAATGTCCTAAAAATGGAATTTAGCAGTATATGAAGAACTTTGGATTCTTGAGGCTTGGAGGATATCCAAAAATATGTCTTCACTTTACTGAAAAATTAATAGTTATTCTGGATTTAAAATCTTGCATTGAATAAAAATATATATTCAAATTCAGCCTTTATTCAGTTCTTTATCAACACATACTGTTTGATATGAATTAGTTTGGGCAAGGTTTAATTTGGTATTTAAAAACAGTGTCACCATTAAGTATTGTAATATGCGTACAATTTATTTTCTTTGTGTGTTATCATGTTTTTTCTAGGTTATGTTGTTGTAAAATATATTGTTTTATATTTTACAAATTTATTTTCCCCTTAGTAAATTGAATAGTATAATACCATATGTATTCACAGATAAGCTGAGAATTTTTAGTGTCGAAATACATTCCAAAAATTGGGTTTGGCATATCCATAGATGCATGGCCGGCACCTTAAAGAGCTGGCCGAAATTGGGGAGATGCTGCCGGTGTTCGTTTCTGGCTTCCGGGGAAAACCAGAAGTTCAGCTTCTGGCAGCGCACCAGGTTGGCACGCTGCCTCTTAGGCCTGGGAGGAGGTCCTAAGCCGCCCTATTTAAGGGCGGCTCGAAGCGGACCTCCTGCTTTTGGCCTTGGCTATCCTTTTTTTTTTTTTTTTTTTTTTAAATAATTTTTTTTATTATTTTTCATAAAAAGACAAACAAATACAAACAAACAATGAACATAAAGTGGGGGTGTATTTCCCCCGCTTCTTATGAAAGTATAAATTCAAATATAGAAAAAGAATACATATGTATTAACTATTATAAAAAAAAGAAAAAATTAATAAATTTGAATTGAAGTTTACAAATCTTAATGTGGGTATTAAGGTTAGTATAACATAGTTACCAAAAAAGAAAGATACCTTTAATATAATCCTAATTACTATAATAAAATAGTATTAAACCTTCAATCTAAACAGTAAGACTAAATTCAACTATTATACTTCAAAAATCTTAATATATTGCTTATACTTATACATACATAGCTATATCATAATCATCAAAAAATCCTTTTAAACTAATATTACTATTATTATCATCTAGATAAAAACTAATACAAAATAAAGAGAAAGAAAAAACAACCACTAGCGATATATCTTATTTTTTCTTATCTATCCATTTGTAAACGTTGTTCCATGTTTCGTAAAATTTAGTATCCTCTTGATCGTTTAATCTTCTTGTCATCATATCCATTTCAGCGCAATCTAATATCTTAGCTATAACCTCTTCTTCCTTGGGGATTTCCTCCCCTTTCCAGTTTTGCGCATATATTATTCTAGCCGCAGTTAATATATGTATGATTAAATAAAAAATTTCTTTCTTATAGATCTGGGTTGTGACACCTAATAAATAAAATTCCGGGGTATTATCTATATCTTGTTTTATTATTTCTTTTAATATTTTTTCAATCATCTTCCAATATAGTTTTGCTTTGCTACATGTCCACCATTGATGATAGTAAGTTCCTATATCCTTCTTACATTTCCAACATATTGGGGATGTTTTGGGAAACATTTTTGCTATCCTATTTGGTGGGAGATGCCATCTATAGAACATTTTGATTTGGTTTTCTTTTAAAGAAACTGATTTAGTCATTTTCCAATTATTAATCCACACTTTCTCCCATGTGTCTATATCTATTTCCTTACCAATATTTCTGCACCATCTTATCATAGTATCTTTTAAAGTCAACTCTATATTTTTATGAGCAATAAGTAGTTTATATATTTTCCCTATCATTTTTGTAGAGTTAGTGGTTATTAAGGTAGTTAAAGAATTCTTACTTTTATTAAAAATGTAAAGAGTTTTATCCTTCTGATATCTAGATCGGATCTGGGCATAGTGCCACCAATCTATTATTATCCCTTCTTCTTGTAGTTCAATTCTAGATTTAAGCTTCATCTGATCATTTAATAGTTCTTTATATCTATGAGTCATTTTCTTGTCCTTTATAGACTTTGGATGCGTTATTGCTTCTAAGGGAGCTAACCAATCTGGGATGCTTAAGAAATGATTCTTCTTTATATCTTTCCATACTTCTAGTAAGTATTTCCTTAATGTATGCCTTTTAAAATATGAATGGTTTTTGTCCTTATCATACCATAAAAATGCGTGCCATCCAAGCATTAAATCATGTCCTTCTAATTCGAGTGTTCTTTTATTATCTAAGATTATCCAATCTCTAAGCCATGTTAGTGCAGCGGCCTGATAGTATAATTTCCAATTTGGAAGGCCAAATCCTCCTCTTTCTTTGATATCTTCTAAACAATTCATTTTTATCCTTGCTTTTTTACCTTGCCATATAAATTTTTTAACTAAGTTGGTTAAAGTTTTTAAAAAGATACCCCCTGGGTTTATTGGTATTGTCTGAAAAAGAAATAAAACCTTGGGTAAAATGTTCATTTTAATTGTTGCAATTCTTCCTAAGAAAGATATTTTCAAATTGTTCCAGGTTGCTAAGTCTTTTTTAATTTCTGCTAACAATTTCATATAATTATCATTTTTTAATGTTATTGTTTTCGCTGTTAAATTTATTCCTAAATATTTTACCTTTTTTACAGTCTTTATTCCAGAAATAGTTTCTAATTTAGTTTCTAGTGTTTTGTTCATATTTTTAGTCAAGTAATGTGTTTTGTTTTTGTTTATCTTTAAACCTGCTACGTTTCCATATTGTTCAATGGTTTGTAATAAAGTAGGAACTGTTGTAGTCGGTTCTTCAATTATAAACATTAGATCATCTGCAAAGGCCTGGAGTTTATAGATTTCATCTCCTACGGTTAAACCTTTTATTCTGGGGTCCGCTCTTATTTTAATTAATAAGGTTTCAAGGGTCATAATAAATAACAGTGGTGATATAGGACATCCTTGGCGAACTCCCTTATTTATATCAAGTATTGGTAATTGACTGTTATTCAATATTATATTCGTTGTTTGTTTTGAATATATGGTATCTATTAGATTAACAAATTTTGGGCCAAATCTCATTTTATTTAATTGCATTTTTATAAATATCCAATTAACGTTGTCAAAGGCTTTTTGAGCATCCAAAAACATTAAAGATGCCATCTTATCTGGGTGTTGTTCATAGTACTCTAGTATATTTATTACAGTTCTAATATTATTTTTAATTTGTCTCCCTGGAAGAAACCCATTTTGGTCTTGGTGTATTATTCCATTTATAACTCCTTTGAGTCTCTCTGCATAAATGGCAATAAAGATCTTATAGTCTACATTTAATAGTGATATAGGCCTATAATTTTTGATTTTTTCTGGTTCTGTACCCTGTTTATGTATTAAGGTTGTCAGTGATTCTGACCAAGATTTAGGAATTTTTCCGTCAAGTCTACAGAAATTAAAAGTTTCTAACATATGGTTTCTTATTGTTTCATTATCTATCTTATACCATTCTGCAGGTATGGCATCTGGGCCTGTGGCCTTGTTGCTTTTCTGTTTTTTAATTGTTATTAGGAGTTCCTCCATTGTTATTGGTCCATCCATGGTAGCCTGTTGATCTTCTGTTATTTGTGGTAGATTTGAAGCCTCTAAATAGTTAAAAACTTCATCTTCAATGACATGATCTTTAGCATATAATTCCTTATAAAAATTATACACAATGTCTGCCTTACCTTCTGTATCGTATTTTATTTTACCATCTTTATCTTCTAATTTTTGGATTAATTTTGATTGACTCTGTTTTCTAAGTTTATACGCTAGCCATCTGCCAGGTTTATTTGCATATTCAAAGTATTGTTGCTTTGCTCTTTTAATCTTTTCAGTTAGTTGGTTTTGTTCTATAACTCTAATTTTATGTTTAATTACGTTTATTTCTGTCTTTAGATCTCTATTCTTAGTATGTTGCTGCGATAAGGATTCTAATTGTTTTAGTTCGTTTGTTAATTGTAAATACTCTAATTTCTTTTCCTTATTGTATTTTGCTGTATAAGATATTGTTAAACCTCTTATGTACGCTTTAACTGTATCCCATAAGTTCTGTGGAGTAGTGTCTGATGTTTTATTAATTTCAAAAAATATTTTTAATTCCTTTTCAATCCAATCCTTATATTTCTTGTCGTTTAATATATACCTGTTCATCCGCCAATTGTTCTGTTTATTATTCATCGTCATGTAGACCACTATTGGATTGTGATCGGCCCATGTATTAACGTCTATGTCAACTTCTCTTATTTGTTCTGCCACCGTTTTTGGTGCCCATAACATGTCAATTCTCGTCCAAATTTTGTGAGGATTGGAATAAAAGGTAAATTGCCTTTTGAGAGGGTGTCTTTCCCTCCAAATATCACTTAATAATAGTTCCGCTTTCATTTTTTGAAAAGTACTGGGTAGCAAGTTTCTTCTTGTTTTTTTTACCTTTTCCCCTTTTTTTATTACCTCCCCCTCCTGAGTGGTCTAATTGTCTGTTCGCGATAGCATTAAAATCACCTATTATCAATAGATTATCAATAGCTAAATCTGTTATTATTTGGTGTAAATTTTTATAGAATGTCATTTGGTCTTCATTGGGGGCATAAATAGAAACAACCACTAGAGGTCTGGGTTCAATGTCTACTTGTACAATCAATATCCTACCCTCTTTATCCTTATATATTTGTTTGGAATTTATAGAATTCTTGACATACATCACTACACCTCTTTTTTTTTGGTCTGCTAATGCAGCATACATTTTTCCAATTTTGGGATTCAACAGTAATTTTTGGTTATCTTTTTTAATATGAACTTCTTGTAGTATTGCAATCTGAACATTTTGGTTTCTGATTTTGGAAAAAATTTGCTTCCTTTTTCTTGGTTCGTTAAGTCCATTAACATTTACGGAAAAGATTTTCAAGTCTTTATTCGTTGTCATTTAATAGGTTTTTTGGTTTCTCGCTGAGGTTGAACTCTTCTAGAACCTTGGTCCTGCTCTATTACTTGGGCAGTTGCCCCCAGGTTTTCTTCTTGCTGAGTTAGTGATTTTTCCCCTGGTTGCTGTTGAGCTGGTTGTAGTTGGACCACTAGTTGCTTACTTGCATGGTCGGAGTGGCCCAAACCACTCTGTTCAAGAAAGAACATAGCTTGATCTACGTTTTCCAGTTTGTACCTTGTAGAGCGCCATGTCAGAGAAAGTCCTTGTGGAATAAGCCAACGGTAAGTGATATTTTCTTTAATCAAGATTTTGGTTAAAAAGTGGTAATCTCTTCTGTTTTCTCTGACACTTCTTGGAACTTGTTTTAATATCTTTATTTCTACTCCATGTCGTTGAGGCGGGGAGTTTCTTGAATAATGAAGTATCTCATCTCGCAACGCCTTTCTTGTAAATTTAATATGTATCTCTCTTGGGAGGTTGTGTCGACGGATATAGCTATTCGAAATTCGGTATACTTCATCGATTTCTTTCTGTAAAGCCATGGGGTCCTCTTGAAGTATACCTCCAATGATTTCCGCCATAGTCGTTTTTAAGTCTTCATCTTTTTCCTCTTTTATATTCTGAAATCGAAGTCCGTACGAAGCTCGTTGCATCTCCAGCTGGATGATAGATTCATCATATCTTTTGTATCTTTCATCAGCTCTCCCTTCAAGATACTCCATTCTTTTCTCATTTTTGTCAGCTTGCTCTTCAACTTTTTTTACTCGGTCATCACTTTCTTGAAGAGTTTGTTGGATCTGCTTTATCTGATCTTTCATCTCGCCCATATCAGCTTTCATTTGGGCCATCTCCACTTTAAATTCTGCCAAGTCAGCTTTTATAGCTTCTCTTTGTTGTGTTGCCTCCTCCTTTATGGCTTCTCTTTGTTGTGTTGCCTCCTCCTTTATGGCCTCTCTTTGTTGAGTGGCATCTTCTTGTGATTTGACCATAAAGTCCTTCAAAGCATTCAAAGTCTCATGTATAGTTGCAAGATTGGACTGCATTGTTTTGTCTTTGTCTTTGTCTTTGGTAGACATGGTTAGCACTTGATGCGAAGGAGAAGAATGCGGTGACACTTGTGGAGATAGGGTAGTTGGTGTTGTTTGTTTCTTTGTTGTTTTAACAAGAGTTGAGGTGTGGGACATTATCAAATTAGAATCCACTATTTCAAATTTTAAGGTTAGTTTCAATTTTATTTATAGTGAAAAGGAAAAGAAATTACTATAAATTCCAAATCTATTCAATATATTTTGTTTCCCTTATAATATGACTATACCAATTCAATAGCAATTCAATTAATAACAGAGTTCAAAAAAAGAAGAAAAAAAAAGAAATATTATTGTTTAGTGCCACAGGGAAAAAAAACAAATATTAGCCTTTTCAAGTAAAAGGAGAACAGAAAATGAAAGAAGAGAAGGAATATCAACTATATATAGAAGACAAAAGAAAGAGAAGAAAAAAAAAAAAGAAAATTTTTGGAGGAAAAGACTTTAGGAGGAGGGAAGAAAAAAGAAAGGGGGAAAAAGTGAAATAAAAAGAATTGTTCAAAAAGAAAAAGAAGGAGGGTGATATTTTAGTTCAACTATTTAGAATAGAGCAGGAACCCAAGGTTTATTAACAATGCATGTAGTTCAAACCAAACTTCTTCTAGTAATAGAAATGTAAGGAAGAAAATCAAAGAAAAATCAGGGAGAAAAAAACCAGATAATTATTCAAAGACACAATAACAGTATTGTATACTTAAGTTCTTCTTATAGATCCTGTAATTTTGCTAGGAAGTAGAAATGAAAATCCAAATCTCAAAGGGTAAAGTTATATTTGATTTCAATTCAAAATTCAAGGAGTAAAGCAATTCCAAAGCTTGCTTGTGTTCAAGATGGAGTCAGTTTATTTTCCAAATTCAAAACAGGAACAAAGAACAAAGAAAGAGATCCCAAGATGGAGTCAAGTTAATTTTCGTGCAGCAGGCAGATGTTAAACCAAAGAGTTCTCAGCAAATAATCCAAAAGGTGTCAGCAAATAGTCCAAAAGGCTCAGCAAGTATTCCAAATAGGTTAATCCAACAATAAGTAATCCAAGAAAGAAGTGATTTCAATCTCTTCTAGATTCCATTTAATTCATGATTATTAAGTTATTCATGTTGTGAAAATAGGCAGCAAGAAAGAAAAATAAAAAAGGCAGCAAGACTGTGTTCCTCCGCTTCAAAAATTGAGTCCAGAAGATTATGATTTTAAAAGTCTATCAAGAACAGATTCTGATCATCACTAGAAATTTCCTTTAGCAGTTAAAATTTTCTAAATAGTCATGTCAAATTTAAACTATTTTGTTAAAGCATAAAGTCAGAAGATTATTTTGTAGATTCCCAAGTTCACGTTCAAAATGGAAAAGTAAAAGTGAAGAGAAAAAATTAGGTCCGGCTGTTATTTGCGGATGGGTTTAAACAAGAAAAAACTTTCACTTTCGCCCTGGAAAAAAAAAACTTTTACTTAAAAGTTTTACGATCTTCTGACTTAAAGACGAAACACAATGGAGATTTTTACCTTAAGTCCTTTCTCTGCTATATTCTTTTTCTATGTAGATGTAGATATTTTTACTTTCGCTTCTTTGCTTTTATTCTTCCCTCTGAGTGAGGGGAGAAAGCGCTGGCCGGTCCTCTTAAGCAAAGAGGAGCGGTTCTCCCGTCTCCGAAGCTGCGGGGCGAACCGCTGCCTCTGGAGTCCTGGCGATGGGTCCTCGGGCAGAGGAGAGCCCCCTGTTCATGGATCGGGCCATCCGGGCCCGATCCGATCGCAAATGCGACCTTCGGAGGGGGTAGAAGAGATTCGCCTGGCAGAGCCCTGCCAGACACGTCTCGCCGCGATCTCCACCAAACCGGAAGCCCGGCCTTGGCTATCCTGAAAGCAAACAGGCTGTGTGCCTGTTCGCCAGCTTCAGGCCCACATGGCGCGGCCTGCTGGCCTTACCCATGGGTCATTTTGGGGGAAGGGGCCTAGCCCTTGTCCCTGGCTGCTATTTGCTGGCCTTGAAGGCTCCAGGCCATTTCGGGCTTTATGCTCTCAACTCTTTAATGCCATTTTGGGCATTTTAAAAGGGAAGGGGGCGCTGGCCCCTTTTCCCCAGGTTGCTGGCCATATCGGGCTCAATGCTGGGCATTCAGAAGCGATCAGGCGTGCTGTGTCCGCATAGTAACAGCCGGCTGTCAGAATCTCGCTCGTGTATCCCTCTCCAGCGTGCTGATTGGGCACGTAAGCTCAGTAACTCGTAAGCGGGAACTTTCCTCTGTATTCATTGGTAGCTGCCTCAGAAGGCGTGCTGTATATAAGCCTGTGTATTCATGTTTATGTCATTAAACTGTCATGTTTGATTAAAGGCCTCAGTTATTATACTGGCGACGAGAATTCGACCCTGCCTTTTCCATCTCGCATCCACATCTGCAGTAAGTGAAAATGTCTGTGCAGCTTACTTTCCCCCCTTTTAACCCACAAGGGGAGACTTGGGACTCTTATGTCGCCCGGTTCGACTGTTTCCTAATCTCGAATGGGTATACCGAGATTTCTGGGGACCGCAAAAGATCTTATTTTCTCGGTTTCTGCGGCCCCGAGATGTTTGAGATGGCCAGGGCTTTATTTGCTCCAGTCTCTATACATGATGTGCCCTGGCAGACGTTCCTGTCAATGCTTCAAGACCATTATGCCCCAGCCCCATCCCGCTGTGCCCGGAGATACGTCTTTTATCAAAGGAACCAGGCGGAGGGAGAATCGATTAATGAGTTTGTGGCCGCTCTCCGCCGGGCAGCTTTATATTGCGAGTTTTCAGACCTGAATGATTATTTACTGGACAGGCTAGTGTTCGGAGTCCGGGATGGCCGCCTTAAACGCCGCCTGTTAGCCACCCGAGAATTAACTTTTCAAACAGCATTAGCTGAGGTTCGTGCTTTTGAACTGTCCACACAATCTCTGGCAGCCATGGACAGTTCCGTGAACGCTACGGCCAAAGGGCCAGCTGTGCCGGAGAAACCTAAAACCGCTGCGGAAAAGGAGGACAGCAGCGAGGCTGAGGAGGAGGAAGTCTGCCGGCTGGGGGCTTCTCGGGGACGTGAGCCTCCTGTTAACCGCCCCCGTCCCCCTCTTTCGCCTTGCAGAGGGTGTGGGGGAAACCATTATCGGTCCAGTTGCCCATTCAAGGAAGCGGCTTGTCGGCGTTGTGGGGCCAGAGGCCACATTGCGAGAGTCTGCCGTTCCCGTAGTCCCCTCCAGCCGCCCCCAGAGAGCAGAAGGAGTTCCAAGGGTTCAATCCCCGCTGGCAGAGGAGATTTTCTTCCACTAAGAGGGATGACTGCAATGCTATTTATAGCTGCCCGCGCCCAGCAACCACTTATGTGAGGAAAACGTCGGATTCAACGGAAAAGATCTCCGTGGTGGTTCGTCTGGGAATCGTGTCTTGCTCCATGCAAGTGGACACGGGCTCCGCTCATTCCTTGGTTTCCTGGGCCACGATAAAGAGATGCATGCCCTGCTTGAGCAAGAATCACCTACAGCCATGTAATGTGACCTTACGGGACTACCAAGGGGCACCCATTCTGGTTTTGGGGGAAGGGAGATTCCCTGTCAGATTCAAGTCGTTCACCGGAAAGTTGCCTCTTATTGTGGTGGACGGCCCATTTGCCAACCTTCTGGGTTTAGACTGGTTCAAGTCTCTGGGGCTATCTGTCTCGGGAGTGAACACTGTTAAGGGGGGGTCTGTATTTAATGAGCTTACTAAGGAGTTTCCCTCAGTGTTCGATGATAAGCTGGGTTGTTACACCGGGACCCCGATTTCTTTCAGCCTTGACCCCAAAGTGCCCGCGGTGCGGCTGAAACCCCGCAGGGTGCCCATTCCCCTCAGGCCAAAAGTTGATGCTGAATTAGACCGGCTGATTGCCCAAGGGGTGTTAGAGCCAGTTGACCAGGCTGTTTGGGAGACCCCACTGGTCATTGCTTTCAAGGGGGATGGGGTTTGAGATTATGCGGGGATTATAAATGCACTGTCAATAAGGCTCTGGCTCACCACTCGTACCCGCTCCCAGTGGTGCAGCAGTTACTTCACACTCTTGGTAATGGTAAGCTCTTCGCCAAGCTCGACCTCTCCCAGGCTTACCAGCAGCTCCCCGTAGACCCCACGACTGCAGAGGCTCAGGCGATTATCACACATCGGGGGGTTTTCAGGTGCCACAGACTACAGTTTGGGGTCTCTATTGCACCGGGAATGTTTCAAGGATTAATGGAGCGTTTATTGTATGGGCTGGAAGGCACGGTACCCTACTTTGACGATGTCCTGGTCTCAGGGAGTTCCGAAGACGAACTACTTCGCAGGGTAAAGAAGGTACTGATCAAGTTTCAGGAGGCGGGACTAAAACTCAAATCGAAGAAATGTGTCTTTGGGGTTGCAGAGGTTGATTTCCTGGGGTTCAGGGTTGATGGAAAGGGAATCCATCCCACCCCGGAAAAGACAAGGGCTATCTGGGATGCCCCCAGACCCCAGTCGAGGGAGGAGCTGCAGGCTTTCCTGGGGCTTTTAAACTTCTATGCGGTCTTTATCCCGCATAAGGCTTCGGTGGCAGAACCGCTGCATAGGCTGCTGGACAAGCGGTCTGCCTGGCACTGGGGGGAGCGGGAAGAAGCTTCTTTTAAAGGGGTCAAAGGGATACTCACCTCAAATAGTGTCCTGGCACAATACAGTATTCCCCAAGTCTGCCATTGGTTCTTACCTGCGACGCCTCCCAGTACGGAGTGGGGGCAGTCCTCAGCCATAGGTTGCCAAACGGCTCGGAGGCCCCTTTGGCGTTTTTTCTCGGACCCTGGCCGCGGCGGAAAGAAACTATGGGCAAATAGATAAGGAGGCATTAGCCCTTGTGGCGGGAGTCCGCCGTTTCCACGAATATTTGTATGGTAGAAGGTTCGAGTTAGTAACCTACCACCAGCCATTGTTAGGGTTATTATCAGGTAACCGCCAGAGCCCAGCTGTGTTGTCTCCGTGCATGACGCGCTGGATTGTTTTTTTGGCCAATTATACCTACACCCTAATATATAAGCCGGGTCGCCACATTGCGCACGCCGACACACTCAGCAGATGCCCTATAACTGAAGAATTAACAGACCCCACGCCCGCCAGCTCCGTTTTTGCTCTGACAGAAGGACCCTTAGTGCTAGCTGCTCCAGAGGTGTCTAGGGAGACAGGAAAAGATCGAATTTTGGCCCAGGTAAGGCAATGGGTCTTGAGGGGGTGGCCACTCGCTGCCCCAGCTGACCAATTCATTCCTTTTTTTCGTTGCCGCACTGAGTTCTCAGTTGAGAAAGGAGTTCTTTTGAGGGGAGGCAGAGTTGTTATACCAGGTAAGCTGCGGAACCAGGTGTTGTCTCTGCTGCACAAGGGTCACCCCGGCATTGTGAGAATGAAGGGTTTAGCCAGGGATTATGTATGGTGGCCAAGTTTAGATAAGGAAGTGGAGCAGCGTGTGGCTGACTGTGCTGTATGTCAGGAGAGTAGGTCTATGCCCCCCCGTGCTGAACCTTTGACTTGGGAGCCGCCCTCCGGCCCCTGGACGCGCTTACACATAGATTTGGCCGGTCCCTTCATGGGGCAAACGTTCTTAATAACTGTAGATGCATATTCCAAATGGGTGGAGGTGGCCCAGTTACAGTCCACTCAGTCGCAGGCCATCATTGAGTCTCTGATGGCCCTATTTGCCACACATGGATTTCCAGACCTATTGGTCTCGGACAATGGGCCGCAGTTTACATCTGTTCTTTTTGAGTCGTTTTTAGCAACTGCAGGTGTTAGACATGCCTTAACCTCGCCATGGCATCCGGCCAGTAATGGCCAGGCGGAACGGGCAGTTCGTTCAGTTAAAGAGTCCCTCAAAAGGTTGCCCCAGAATTCTTGGAAAGCCAGGTTGGCTGATGTGCTCCTGGCCCAACACACTACCCCATGTGTAACTACTGGAAGGACACCAGCGGAGCTCTTGATGGGTCGCAAGTTGAGGATTATACTTGACAGGCTGCACCCAGGGTACACGGCAGCAGTGCAATGGCCTGAAGCAGCCGGACGAGAGGTGTCAGTGGGAGATGCGGTTTTTGCCCGCGCCTATTCGGGTCCAAAGAATTGGGAAAACGGCACGGTGTGCAGGGAACTGGGGCCTCGCTCGTTCGAGGTAGAGTTGTGGGACGGGAGAATATGGAGAAGACACCTGGATCAGGTCAGGCTAAATAGAGAGGGAATGTATGGAGCCCGGAAAACCAATGAGTTTCAGGGGGAGTGTTTTCAGGAACCGCCCACGGCAGCAAAGAGTTCTGGAAATTCATCCTCGGCCAATAGCAGGGAGGCGGAGGAGGTTCAGACTCCCCAAACCATCCACCCGGCTCTGACTGAGAACACCGGTTCAGGACTTCCCGCAGAGCCCCGGCGCTCCGAGAGAATCTGTCGCAGACCGTCATATTTGAAAGATTATGTTTGTATCAGCTGAAGGGGTAGGAGTGCTGTGTCCGCATAGTAACAGCCGGCTGTCAGAATCTCGCTCGCGTATCCCTCTCCAGCGTGCTGATTGGGCGCGTAAGCTCAGTAACTCGTAAGCGGGAACTTTCCTCTGTATTCATTGGTAGCTGCCTCAGAAGGCGTGCTGTATATAAGCCTGTGTATTCATGTTTATCTTCTTAAGCCTGTACCTGCCCTGTTGGCACGTCCTGTCATTAAACTGTCATGTTTGATTAAAGGCCTCAGTTATTATAAGGCGGGTGCCTGTTCGCCAACGCAGGATTCACATGGCGCGGCCTTCAGGTTTTAGGGTAGGGGTGGTGGTGGTCCTCTTGCCCCCTGTTTTGCCCATTTGGCCCCTTTCAGGCCCTAGTCCCCTCTGTGGCTTTGGCCGGAGGTTTCCCAGCCTTTAGGGGCCCACTGCTTTGTTACTCGGGGTGGGGAGATTCTCTCCCCCCCCCCTCCATCCTGATTCGTAACTTTTGAGGGAAATTACAGGCATTTTAACTGTTTTCTGAAGGATTGGCCAGGTTCTGGGGCCTTTCCTTCGCTGTTTTTTCTGCTGACCTGACCATGCCATGGTCAGCATGGATGGGTTGGGGGAGGGCATTGGAGTAGTACCCCCCCCCCCCGTTTTTAGTAATTGGCCCTTCGGGATTCATGCCATGTAAAGGCCTATAGCCCTCCCTCAGTTAGACTTTAGGGCTTGGGGCCTTCATGCCTACAGCCCTCTTGCTGATTAGCTCCTGGGCAAATTAGCGATTAATTTTATTATTTATGGATTGTTATCATCAATCCTTTTACATATTATAAGCTGAAATTTTATTGAGTAATTCATGTATTGATTCACAGAATGGTGAATAACATAGGGTGAGAATACTCAGTATGGGCCCCTCCCCTCAGGGTAGAGGCCTACATTTTATTTAAGCTGGATGGTTGATTGTGAGCATTTAACAAGCTATAAGGCTACTGCTCTCAACTGAGTGGCCAGGGATTTTTTGATTTATTGATTTTTGATTTATGTCAGCGAATTAATCACACTGATAGAGGGAATTATATTCCCCTTTCCCCTTTTCTGTTGACCTATTGTATTATTAGCTAGGTTTTATTCCCTCCTCCATGAATGCATGGATAAATTGGAACTTCAGACTGTTCTATTAGTCAGTTGTACAGAACTCAATGTTTTCTAAGAGGCCTACATTAACTGTTCTGTTGGCTGCAAGCCATCTGTTTCCTGCAATGGGATAGGAATTGCCCTGGTTATCTTGCATAGGCATGATTTTCTGTTACAAGATCGAGGTTTGCCCACTCGAAAAGCTGGCAAATTACTACCAACCTGAGTAATGGGCGTATATAGGTAGGCCTATATACATGTAGCGGGGCTTATGGGTGTACGTTCCTGGGCATTGTTTTGTATGTGCATGGCACATATAGTCACACAATGCATAATAGATATTAATTATGCTTGTGAGGACAATTCATTTCTGTTTATGGACATGCAGGTATATTTACGCTCATGTATGGTTTGGGCACATATGGTATATGGCATAGCACCAACGAAATGGAAATGGAGCTTGCCCACTGTTCTGGCCTATACTTCCAATTGGGGTATAGCAACCGCGCAGTGCCTACCTAGAGGAACTGATAAGTCTTGACGGGCAACCCACGGTCTCAGTAGCAACATATGTTCATATGGGCCACTGCACATTTGGGGGAACAAGTAGTTCCTCATACCTGAGTTTTCGAGGGGAGCTTCCACTTGGGCATCACTCATAAAGCCAGGCTTCATGGCCATCCCAGGGGCCCGGACTATTAACCTCCTCCCTGGGGAAGGGCATTGATCCTTCATTTTCTCATTTTGTTATTGGCCCATTTCCATAATGGGATTGTACCTGTTTCTTGCATTGGAGGCAGTGTTCCCTCTAATTTTTTTTTGGGGTGGGCAGCACAGAAATAATAAATAAATAAACAAACAAACAAACAAACAAATAAAAAACTCACCCTGTTTTGCCTCAGAGAATTTCAAAATAAAATACTGTACTGTGTGTCTATAACAGTGAGCTCATAATAGGGCAACTCTATCAATATAAAAATGCCACTTAAATAGTTGAGCTAGTTTCAAACTAGATTTTGATTTTCTTTCCCTCTTCCTTACTCCCATTCTTTTTCTTTTTCTTTTCCTTCCTCTCTTTTTTCTATCTGTTTCTCTCTCTTCCTCTCTTCCTCTCTCTCTTCTTCCCTCTCGGCTTCTGGGCAGGTTTGAAAAACTCTGAGTTGATGATGATTTTTAAGTGCGCCATGGCTCACTGCTCAGCTTAGAGGGAACTATGATTGGAGGAGTAATTATTTAGGCCATTTTGTCTGTGAACGCTCACATTACAGAGGGGCACAGTTGCCAGGGTACAGCTGGAGCATTATTCCTACGATGGGGTACTGACGCATTTGTTTTCTGAGTTTTCCTGCAGCACCGTGGCTTTCCCATCACCCCTTCCATCTGCCCGCTATCATTGGTTGGTGAATTCGGAGATTGAACCGTTGAGGAGAGGACCGGAGACACTCCACTATGTGGGTAAGACACGGCACGATGGTAAGGTGAAGGTGCAGGATGGCTGGTCCTTGCTACTGTTGTGCTGAGTACCCATTATTTGGTAACGCTCCAGGTAAAATAGCTGTACGATGTTTGGCGTGTACCCACGCCATACACTGTGTTTTTATAATTCCGGCCAGCTAGGAATTGGGCGGGTCATATATCTGAAGACCTGTGTATGAGAAGTCATACTTCCAATGGGTCATGCAATGACCATGTCCCATCCTGGCAAGGAATGGCTGACTGTGATGTGCAGAACTGGCTCAATGCATACTTCCTGGGCCATCTTACTGAAAGGCGCCAAAGAGCGCAACCCTGCTGCTGTCCCAGTCATAACGGCTGGGCTCCAACAGTTCCGGTTTTCACCGGCTGAAGGCAATGGGGGGAAATTACCCAACCAGGTATCTCCTCACAAGCCTTTCTGTTTATGTTTTGAAGGTGTATCAGTCACCCACTGTTTTTTATGATAGGGCGATAGGCGGTGTAATGATACACCCAGTTAAGTTACGTAGTATAGCTAGGTTTTCCCATTTCTATGAGGAATAACGGGGGTGCGGTATCGAAGTTGGACACTTGGGGGAGGCTAAGGGGGAACCTGCCCCCCCCGCTAGTTAGCTAGTGAGTAAACTTAAATGGTAGAATGGTGGGAGGGGTGTAGCATGTTACCTGAAGAGTAACAGTGCTCAGAACCTCTCCCAGTGAAGGTGAGATGTAGGTCCACTGTAATTGAATCTTAAGCTACTTGGGATAATAAATTTATCCACACTAAGAAGACATGTAGGAGATGGGGTAGGTGCAGACTGAAAGAATCAGTCTTTGTCTGCCATAAATCTTCGGGTTTTGTACCCAGGGACGGTTCCTTAAACCATTTACCTCATATGGTATTTACCCCTCTTATACCATTATGCGGTTTGGGGTCCATTAGGGCGGAGCCTGCTAATGCAGTCTGACCCCGACAGACTTACTAACCCAGGGCTTTCCCCTAAGGGGATTATATGTTGGACGTTATTTTGCCATAAATGGCAAAGGCTGTAGTTACCCCCAGTACAGCTGGAAGGTGGAAGCTTGTTTAGTATAGCTTACGGGGTGTTTTCCATGGGGTTACTATTCCCGTAGATGGTCTTGCCACACTGATCGAGGCCTTAGCTAACATAGGCGGGCACTAAGAGGTTTGGCTGATCTGATAAAGTTTAATTTCCTTTCCCCTGGCGATCCTTTGGGTTCGACTGTTAACATAGGGGGCGGGAGGCGGGAGGCGTCTTGGCTAGCAGATGACCACCCACTCATGAGAGAAATAGGAAATAGCAGAGCTGATAGTTTAATACCAATTCTGGGCATTGCCTCCCTGGGCATTTCGCCACCTGTGCTGGCTGCCTTTAACGGTTCAGTCAATAATGTAAGTAATGGTCATAACTGAACTTATCTGGCCATGCTGTAGATTTGGACTCCCTAGCTTAACAGCGTAGGGATCCGGACCTGATACTGAGAAGGGAAGTCGCTTTTAGCCTTCCTCCTTTTAAGGGGATTTCTCGACACCATGGATGGGGGGTATAATTGACATGGGGCCCCTTATCGGCCTGTAAGGCTCCAGCTAACTGGGGTTCTTATTCTTCTGTTACACCATCGGCCAAGCTGGGTGATGGTCTGGCTGTGCATCTGCAGTGTGCACAGGGCGCCCCCTCCACACATATCACACCTTTTACTGCATGGGCTAACCTGTCCTTCTGTCTAAGTTGCTGGCTGGTAGAGGCTCCATTAGGTCCAAGGGGGGCTTGGCTTGCAGCGGTATGGGGCAGGTGGACAAGGTCCCCCTGCTGGCCCGAGACGCTGCGATTGAGGGCCTCTTCTAACCCCTGGCTGGGGCGGTTATTCCTTACGGTACCGCCCAGTTCGCTGACCTGGTGATCAACAATCGTTTTGGCACAGGCCAGGAGTGTGGTTGGGCCCCTGAGTATCCATAGGTCTTGTCTATGGTTCCCAGGTATGGGTCTTGCCAAGGTGGCAATGATTCAGTACCACTGTTGGGGCTTGGGGGGGCGATGGTCTGGCTGTGCACACACAGCATATACAAGGTTTTCCCCGCCCCCCCCCCTTTTTTTTTTACTGTGGAGCTAACCTATCTTTTGTTTAGGCTGCTGATAGGAGAAGCCCCATGAGCTCCAATGTCAGGCTGGAATCGCAGCGGATGTGGGGCCAGCAGCAGGATCTACCAGGTGGGCTGAGATGCTGTGACTGAGGGGCTTCTTCTAACCTGTCTGGGGCGGTTATCACTTTGGTGCCACCCAGTTCGGTGACGTGGTAGTCAGCACTGTCTGTTTTGACACAGGCCGGAATGCGACTAGCCGTGTCCTGAAGACCAGAAGGTCTTGTCTGTTTTCCCCATGTATGGGTCTTGCCAAGGTGACTGTTTCTGAGGGCTTGGCAATGGCTGTCAAGCCCAGGACCGGTGTCCAACTCTGTGTTCCAAGCTTGGGTTTGGACTGTACCTCCGTATAGCATTAGGCTATTTAGTATCCCCTAGAACTGTAAGACGGCTGTAACCTGGTTACGACAGTCAGGGGGACACTACAGGGGATGGGAATAGCAGCTATGGCAAGCGGAGAACAGGTTTCTGCCCGTGACTCTACAGAGTTGACGGTTTTTGCTTTAGAAAACAAAATTTAGCAAGGCGGTGGGTGGCACCTAGATCAGGTCGTCGGCCCAGGCCTTTCTGAGCTGACGCATTCTCCCTTAGGAGGGGAATACCAGTTTTGTTGGACCTGCAGAGGTCCCTGCTGAGCTGGTGCAGGATGAGGGGGGAGTCGATCTGACCCCGGCTCCGTGGCAGGTTAGGAGCGGAAATGGACAGTATGAGCAACTGCGCGTTCTCATTTTGGGCATCTTTTCAAGATGATGGGCTGCCTCTCCCCATGAACTATAGGTGCGTAAAACTTCGGGGATTGGAGAGGGGATGCCCATGGGACTCACCTTATCCAATTTCCCTCGGGGTTTGGACGGTGAGCTCCTCCCACACGCTTATGGGCATGGCTCAGATACAGGTGAAGGTAACTACCTTCACCTGGATCAGCAAGGAGTTATGCCCAAGAGTTGCCATGAATGTTTTGACAGGTAAATTCCACCCCATTAGTTGTTGGCCTCTGCAGGTCCTTTGTTTACACTGTTATAACATTTGAATTATGTTATTCAAATTGACGTTATTTAAATTTAGCTAATTAATAAAATGACCCATTATTAAAATCCAGCTACTGTCTCAGCATCGTTACTCCGCTTCCTGGGCAAATGGATTAATCTGCAAGTAGGTTTGGTAATAATTTTTTAAAAATACCTGCATATCCCACATATACTTGGGTATGAGTGGATCTGCACAAAAGCTGATGCTGCAATACGTGTGAGTCTATACAGCAGTGATGGCGAACCTTTTTTTCCTCCGGTGCCGAAAGAGCATGGGCATGTAGTATTGCACATTTGCAAGTGCCCACACCCATATTTCAATGCCTGGGGAACCTTTGTGAAAGTCAAAAATAAGCTGGCTGGCACACACATGCATTTTGGAGCTGAGCTAGGGCAATGGTTCATGTGCCAGCAGATTTATTTTTATTTATTTATTTATGTATTGGATTTGTATGCCGCCCCTCTCCGGAGACTCGGGGCGGCTAACAGCAACAATAAGACAGTGTACAATAATAATCCAATACTAAAAATGATTAAAAACCCATTAATATAAAAAACCAAACATACATACAGACATACCATGCATAAAATTGTAAAGGCCTAGGGGGAAAGAGCATCTCAGTTCCCCCATGCCTGGTGGCAGAGGTGGGTTTTAAGTAGCTTACGAAAGACAAGGAGGGTGGGGGCAATTCTAATCTCTGGGGGGGAGTTGGTTCCAGAGGGCCGGGGCCGCCACAGAGAAGGCTCTTCCCCTGGGTCCCACCAAGCGGCATTGTTTAGTTGACGGGACCTGGAGAAGACCCACTCTGTGGGACCTAACTGGTCGCTGGGATTTGTGCAGCAGAAGGCGGTCCCTGAGATATGGCTCCGCGTGCCACCTGTGACACCCACGCCATCGTTTCACCATCACTGCTATACAGAAAAAAAAATATAAAAGACTCTAATTCTTAAAATAGCTGTTCTAGAATATGATTTGAATGTCAAGCTGAAGGATGGCAATTTGCAGCAAATTGCTGAGGCTTAGCAAAATACACACTACTTGTACCTCCCTGAGAGGACAAGTTGCCACTAACTCAGATAACAAGGGGCCAGATCCAGACAGAGTGTAAGCCAAAGGAGAGACTGGCAACTAAGCAGAAGAGAGCAGACATGATCAGCAAACCTCTTCGAGAGCAAAGGATGGAAATTCTGCTTATTAACCTGTCAGCAAGTTGGGCTGTTGTAATGGTATGTGAAAATCACTATGAGAGACAGGAAGAAGAGACGCATTCTAGACAATCTTTATGTACAAAGTGTCTAAGCTCGCAGCCTGATAAGCTATTCAGAAGGGTCCCCGGTTTTCTGGAAAGGAAAAATAAACGACTGGGGAAGTGCTATCAGACTTGCAAAATTCTGTTACTGTAACCTTACAATAAGGATGGTGTTGGTACGTGTTTTGTGCTTCTTGTCTGGACTACTTCAAAAGTTTAACAGCTATATAAAGGCAACCTTCATAGAAACATAGAAACATAGAAGACTGGCGGCAGAAAAAGACCTCATGGTCCATCTAGTCTGCCCTTATACTATTTCCTGTATTTTATCTTACAATGGATATATGTTTATCCCAGGCATGTTTAAATTCAGTTACTGTGGATTTACCAACCACGTCTGCTGGAAGTTTGTTCCAAGGATCTACTACTCTTTCAGTAAAATAATATTTTCTCATGTTGCCTTTGATCATTCCCCCAACTAACTTCAGATTGTGCCCCCTTGTTCTTGTGTTCACTTTCCTATTAAAAACACTTCCCTCCTGAACCTTATTTAACCCTTTAACATATTTAAATGTTTCGATCATGCCCCCCCTTTTCCTTCTGTCCTTCATTGTCTTCTCCAGGGTTCCTGTGATATCCTACCTAAGTTCCTTCAGCTTCTTGCCTGGTGATTAGCTCTTCAGTTTGACAATTGAGCCAGTTTGCAGTTTTGGGCTTTCAATTTTTGAAGCATCTGAGACAATTCTTATGCCTCTTCCTACTTCTGGCTAGGAGAAGTGCTCAAATTACAAGATATTAAAATATCTCTGAGCTCAGGAACACTGCTTATTGTGACGTTGTGCTATGGAGCCTCAGAAATAATGTGCCTCTGAGGCCAATTCTCCCTCAGAATTAATGGGTACAGTCAGCAGATATTTGTTTATGGACTTCTTCAACTTCAAGTTTGAAGTGCAAAACCTACTAGATTAATTCAAGCGGCAGCAAGCTGGCAGCCACCTGTGAATGATGGATTTGGCACAACGTAGCTTGTAATAGCTTGTTCTAGCAGTTAGGATTCAGAGCCTGCCAAGTGGGTGAAGAGATCTGAGCAGCATGGATACGAAAAATTACCTTGGCTTCAACATGTAGTTTGTTGTACGCACTTCTTGGCATTCTTACCTCTGAATCCTTTAGCAACGTACAGTGCTAGCATAATTTACAAAGCAACGTTTCTTTGAGTTTTTGTCTAAATTATCAGCTCTTCTTGTTTTAGATATCAACGGTGTCTTGGCTACAAGTAGATTTATAGATTGACTAGTAGCTGGATACCCATGCTTCGCTACGAAACTATGTGATCGGGCTTGATAAGTTAACAGTTAAAGCTTGAAAATTAATGAGCAGTTATGATTGGGTTTGATACAATGACACTTAAAGTTTGAACAATTATGTAGAATGTGGAACTCCTTAGCGTCATTATTAATATAAGGCAACTGGCAGAGTACTTTTCGGGTGGGGAGGGGGAGTAGAATGTCTAACTCCTTAGCATCAGAGCATGTTAATATAATGCTATATAAGAAATACTAATGATCTGATGCTCATTTTGAAAAACCCTTTCTTAGTGAGCACTTAGAAACCAAGAGGAACATACATGCCAAGTTTCAAGTTTGTAGGCTTTACAGTTCTGAAGATTTTGTTATGAGTGAGTGGTATTTGGCTTTTAGATAGATGGATGGATGGATGGATGGATGGATCACTTAAGTGTTCCACTTTTAACTGTCTTGCTTTTTATTTATATCAGACTATGGCTTGTACAGAACAATATTGTGATGTGCAACTTTTATTATATGTTGCCCCCTCTCTTATTTTATTTATTTATCAGCTAGTGGGTGACTTCAACCCAAAGTAACTCCAGGAAGTTTACAAGTTAGGATTGAAATAGCATCTATAAAATAACAGCCAATAACCTCAGATCATTAGAGGAAAAGAATACTCAGTCACAATCAAAGACCTAAATTATTAGGGAGTGGATCAGTTTAATCTACCACTGTGTCAGAAAGACCCAGTTTTCTACAGTTTCACAAAAGTACAGAATTAAAGCCATATAGAATTGGGGGAATCCTATTCCATAAGTTAACCTTGTGTGCCGAAAGCATGCGCACCTGTGTTCAAGTGGCCACACACATAATGCAATGTCTTTGTGATCCCCCACATCCACGTGAATGCATGTATGATTCCCCCATGCTCCCCCAATCTGAACATGACCCCACTGGGACCCCCTGCACATGGACACATTATCTATCTATCTATCTATCTATCTATCTATCTATCTATCTATCTATCTATCTATTAAATTTCTATGCCGCCCTTCTCGAAGCGACAATATATAAAGGAAATCTAAATTACTTTAAAATAATTATAAAAATTACTAAAAGTGTTAAAAACTCCATGTACAGTCATACACATTCATCCAATTCAATCATTCATAATATCGTCCAGAGACAATCTTGTCACTCACGGCCCACAGGCACGCCGGCAGAGGTGGGTCTTCAGAGCTTTACAAAAGACCAGGAGGGAGGGGGCGGTACATATCTCCAGAACGAGTTCATTTCAGTGGGCTGGGGCTGCCACAAAGAAGTCTCTTCCCCTATTTTATTTATTTGTTTGTTGTTCATTTATTTATTTATTTATTTGTTTATTGATTTGATTTGATTTGATTTGTTTTGATTTGATTTGATTTGATTTGTATACCACCCCTTTCCATAGACTCGGGGCGACTAACAACAATAATAAAACAGCATATGACAAATCTAATATTTAAAATAACTAAAAACCCTTATTAAAAAACCAAACATACACCCTAGGTCCCACCAGATGACATTGTCTGGCCGACGAGACCTGGAGAGGGCTGACTCTATGGGACCTAACCAGTCGCTGGGACGCATGCCCCCTGCGCATGAGCAGCAGAGATCTGAAAATCAGCTGGCCGGTGAAAAGTGCACGTGCAAGCATGGTGGAGCTGAGCTGGGGCGATGGCTTGCGTGCCATCAGAGAGGATGCTGTGTGTCACCTCTGGCATAAGTTTGTTATCATGGCCATAGGGTAAGCACAATTACAGAAAAGGTACATCTTTTAGATCAGTGTTTCCCAACCTTGGCAACTTGAAGATATTTGGACTTCAACTCCCAGAATTTCCCAGCCAGCGAATGCTGGGAGTTGAAGTCCAGATATCTTTAAGTTGCCAAGGTTGGGAAACACTGTTCTAGATCCTACAAGATGACATCACTTTGCAGCTAGAGCCTGGAGCCTACTGACTCTTAACAGATATTGCAAGTCAGGTAGAGACAGCAGGAGAAAGATAGTCCTAAAGTCAAACTAGGTTCTAAGCCACTATAGAATCTAATGTTGACAAGCATTACTTTGAATTGCGCATGGAAGCTTACCAATAGCTAGGGCAACTCTATGTGCTACCTGGATGAAATGGGGAACACCCATAACTATGCAACCATATATTGGACCAGTTTTGGCTTCCAAGTGGCATTAAAAGGTAGTGTAGCACTGTGTAGAGTGAATTAAAGGTAGTCCAGATGGCAGATAAGGCATGAGTGTAAGAAGGGCTGCCCAATCCTGGACAAGTTGTAACTGGTGCACAGGGTGGATTTATCCACATAGTCATGGCTGCTTCTTGTTCCTTAAAATATCTCAAGCTACACAACAGAATCCTAACCAAGCTGGCCAAGTTTGCATAATAGAGTAGTCAATGCTTTTTTCAGTATGGCAAGAATGAACAACAGCTTCTTCTTCTTCTTCTTCTTCTTCTTCTTCTTCTTCTTCTTCTTCTTCTTCTTCTTCTTCTTCTCCTTCTCCTTCTCCTTCTCCTTCTCCTTCTCCTTCTTCTTCTTCTTCATTAATTTAATATATTCATTAAATATGAAACTTAATCAACTGAACCTTTAAAAATGTATCATAAATACTATTGAGCGGTGCTAATGCTTGATACGGGTTGCTGACAGTGTACTAGGTATCTTCTTAAATATGATATTAATTTAATTTAACATATTATTAAAATATTTTAATAGCCGCTCCAGGTCCTCGGAGTGGGGCGGCATACAAATCTAATAAATTGAATTGAATTGAATTTTCTTAAAATATACTATTATTGTTATTATTATTATCATCATCCCCCTCCTCCTCCTCTTTAAAGTGCCATTTGCTTCCTTGACAGATTCTTGTGCAAGAATAATTTCTACCATGTCAGGGTCCATTTAGGTTCGCATAGATAAATTGAAGTGACCCAGGAACTTCATGATTGTGTTATTCCTCACATTCAAACAATAGGCAGAAGGCACTAAATTTGCCAGGTTGTAAATTCAACCAAAAGTTATGCTACTAGGTACAATAAGTTAAAGCAAAAAACATAGCAGCAGCTGGCATCAGGTCCAACAATCCAAAATGATCCAATATAAAGAAGAGTAGGAGCTTGAAACAGCAGAGTCTTTTGATTTTAAAACTCCTAAAACTAAGCAATTTCCTAACAGCGAGAACGATTAAACAGTGGAACGGCTTACTTTCAGAACCTGTGGGTTTTCCATCACTGGAGGCTTTTAAGAAGAGTTTTGATAGTCACTGCTGTACACGCAATAGTGCCCACACATGCCCACACACATCATTCAATGCCTACTTGCGCCTCCCAGCACCCTGCGCTTACATGCATGATTCCCCATGCTGCCCTGACCCTGTGCATGTATGTGAAACCCCCCACATGCATGCATGCACAATCGCCACACACATCGTTTTGGGCTAGCAGGACTCCCCCTGAAGCCTCCGAAGGCTGGAAATGGCCTGTTTACCTCTGGTGGACCCAGTAGGCCCATTTTTTTCACCCTTCCCAAGCTTCAGAGGCTTCCTTGGAAACTTGGGGAGGGCAAAAACAGCCTCCCTCAACTCCCCCCCCTCCTGAGGCCCTCTGGAGGTAGGAAATGTACCATTTCCTGACTTCTGGTAGGCCTGGCAGGCCCATTTTCCACCCTCCCCAGGCTCCAGAGGCTTTCTTGGGGCCTGGAGAAGACAAAAATGGTCCCCTGCCCCTCCAGAGACTGAAAATGCCCCCCCAGAGCATCCATGAAAGCCAAATATCAGCTGGCCAACACGCACATGTGCGCTGGAGCTGAGCTAGGGCAACAGCTCATGTGCCAGCATATATGGCTCCATGTGCCACCTGTGGCATGTGTGCCATAGGTTTGCCATCACGGATATAGGGTCTCCTGCTTGAGCAGGGGATTGGATTTCGTTACCTTTTGTTGAATTTCTCTATCCCTCCTTAACTCAAGAAGTGTTTATTATTGCCTATAGCTTATTAAGTTATAGCTTATTATGTAATCATTACCTATAGCTTATTAAGTTATAGCTTATTAAGTAATCGTTATCTATAGCTTATTAAATTATAGGCAACTATTTCTCTTTGGTGGAAAATTCAGTCCCAAAGCACCCATAACTGGAGGCAAGCAATTATTTTAAACCTCACTGTAATGTGGAAGCATTGAAACTCCATGAGAAAGTAACTCCTACTCCCAATTCCTAGCACAGTGAAGGCCAGTTTGTTCTCCTACACTATTCTCATAGATCCTGCCAAATCTGTAACCTATGCGGCCCCTCCTTTTCCTGAGATAACCTGAGAGGATGAAGAAAAAAGGGCAGTGTGGTCAGATACCTGAAGTAGACTTTCATTCTGCTGCTATATATTTATTAATTGATTGATTGATTGATTTTGTCCATTGCGCAATGAGAGTTATATTGGGTATACATATAGTAAATATATAATGAAGGTTATAGAGGATATACTCATAGTAAAATATATCTAAGAAAGAATAGAAGAGAAGAAATGGGAATAAAATATGTCAGTGAAAGAATCGAATAAATATAGGACAGAAGAATGGTATAGGAGATAATGGAGAGCAATAGGACAGGGGATGGAAGGCACTCTAGTGCACTTATGCACACTCCTTACTGACTGTTAAATATGCAGAGAGAGTTGCTAAGGGCAGGATGTGAATGTTGTCTCCTGATTGGCTGTTCGTTCCAGCGGGAGAATTTGTTACTATGTCAAATAAGGTTTGTTACTTTGTGAAGCCTATAAATAGGGTAAAGATGCGCCACTTTTATGAGAGAATTAGTGACTATACCCTAACTGATCTGTTTAACCTGCCTGTTCTGACTGAGAGAAAAATAAAGAAACTGCTAATTCACCAGTTGCCTTCCACTGAGTATTTTTCACTGACCTCTTAGGAATCTTGAGAGGTCAACCGTGGATAGTCTAAGGGTAAAGTGTTGGGGGTTAGGGGTTGACACTACAGAGTCCGGCAAGGAGTTCCACGCTTCGACAACTCGGTTACTGAAGTCGTATTTTTTACAGTCATGTTTGGAGCGGTTAATATTAAGTTTAAATCTGTTGTGAGGTCTTGTGTTGTTGTGGTAGAAGCTGAAGTAGTCGCCGACAGGCAGGACGTTGCAGCATATAATTTTGTGGGCAATACTTAGATCATGTTTAAGGCGTCTTAGTTCTAAGCTTTCTAGACCCAGGGTTGAAAGTCTAGTCTCGTAGGGTATTCTGTTTCGAGTGGAGGAGTGAAGGGCTCTTCTTGTGAAGTATCTTTGAACATTTTCAAGGGTGTTAATGTCTGAGATGCAATATGGGTTCCAAACTGATGAGCTGTATTCGACGATGGGTCTGGCGAAAGTTTTGTAAGCTCTGGTGAGTAATGAGAGATTGCCAGAGCAGAAGCTACGTAGGATTAGGTTTAAAACTCTTGAAGCCTTCTTGGCTATGTTGTTGCAGTGGGCTTTGGCACTTAAATCTTTTAGATTTAGATTAGATTAGATTTATTGGATTTATATTCCGCCCCTCTCCGCAGACTCGGGGCGGCTCACAACAATAGTAAAAACAGTACATAGTGACAAAATCCAATGCCCACCAATCCAATTACAATTTTAAGTTAAGAAATTTATAAAACAATCCCAATATATATAAAAAACAAGCACACAATCAATCAAACAGCAAAACAACATGGGCAAGGGGGAGATGTTTTAGTTCCCCCATGCCTGACGGCAGAGGTGGGTTTTAAGGAGTTTACAAAAGGCAGGGAGGGTGGGGGCAATCCTAATCTCGGGGGGGATCTGGTTCCAGAGGGTCGTAGCCACCACAGAGAAGGCTCTTCCTCTGGGTCCCGCCAGACGACATTGTTTAGTCTACAGGACCCGGAGAAGGCCAACTCTGTGGGACCTAACCTGTTGCTGGGATTCGTGCGGCAGAAGGCGGTCCCGAAGATATTCTGGTCCGGTGCCATGAAGGGCTTTATAGGTCATAACCAACACTTTGAATTGTGACCGGAAACTGATCGGCAACCAATGCAGACTGCGGAGTGTTGGAGTAATATGGGCATACTTATTAATATATCGAGGTCTTTAACCGAGTTGGGGTTATCTGTGATAATTTGATTATTCAGTTCGTATTTGGAGTTCAGATTCTTTTTCCCAATGTGTAGGATGGAGCATTTGCTGGTTGACATTTGGAGTTGCCATGTGTTAGACCACTCAGAAACAGCGTCAAGGTCTTTTTGGAGAGTAGTTGTGTTATCTGTGGTATTGAAGAGTTTTACATCATCGGCAAAAAGGACACAGTTGCTTGTGATGTAATCACAAAGGTAATTGATGTAGAGAATGATGAGCGTTGGTCCCAGTACACTACCTTGGGGGACACTGCTTTTAACAGGGACGGGGGTGGATATGATGCTTCCTATTTTGACCACTTGTCTGTTTGACAGGAATTCTGTAATCCAGCTGTAGAGTGGTCCTGAGATGCCATAGGATTTGAGTTTTAGGAGTAGTTTATTGTGAACCACTGAATCAAAGGCTTTGCAGAAGTCAATATAAATTGAGTCTATAGATTTCTCTTGATCAAGATGAGTAGTCCATATATTTTTGCAGTGGAGGAGCTGCAGGTTACAGGATAGTTTTTTTCTGAATCCAAATTGTTTGTTAGAGAGCAAATTATTAGTTTCTAGATGGAGAGTAATTGATTTGGTGGGTGGTAGTCTGGTAGGTGTCAGTTTGTTGTTGTGAGGTGGAGGGTTTGGAGGAGAGGGATTGATGGTGTTAGATGTTAGACCGGAATGAGTGAGATACTTTCTGTCCTGGGTTTCAGGCAAACCCTGTTAATAATTTGTATACTTGCAAAATGAGCAGCAACAATTTTGCCATCTTTTGGTGTAGTCCTATGCCGTGGAGGCCTTATTCATTCCTCACTGTAATACTGTGGGGCAACAGAAGATTGTTTGAGAAGTGTGAGGTTGAGACCCTTATGCTATATAGGGTTATTAGATCATTCAGTGTTTCACTGTATTTTCACTTGACATTTACACTTACATTTCACTCACATTTTTCTAACTCATAAATACAATGGTACCTTGGTACTCATTGTTAATTGGTTCTAGAAGGTGCAATGAGTATCAAAAATGATGAGTACCAAACAATTTTTCCCATAAAAAAAAAGGCAGCCAACACCGACAGGTTTTAGCAATTTTAATGTTGCATGCAATGTCTAATTCTAATGTAATTCTATGTATATATGCCATATGTGTACATACATATTACACACAGGCACACAGAAAAATACATTATCTGCTATATAAATTGTATGTATATGTACACACACGCATGCACAACTCTTCTAAAATTATACACATTCAACCTCTTTTACTGCGATAGAAAAAACAGCCCAGAAGGGGGGGGAAAGGGGGAAAAAATCTACATTTTTCTACCAGTTCTGCATACCTGACCACACCTATAGGAACCTAGCACTGCCAATTGCTCACTTCTCCTTGAGATATTAGAATAGTGGTGGTTTTTTATTATGAAGATGGTCATTCACTCAGCTCTTCTTCACATTTGGTAAATCAAAACACTGTAACATCACATGGAGGAAAAAATGGACCACAGGCAGTCTATTTGTGCAGATCCCACACCTTCACAAGACCATGCAAGCAAAATCTAACAACAAATTTGCGTGTCTACAAATGTACAATATGTGTTGTTCTTGGATGGTATTATCTTGGTTAGCTAGGAATTATATAAAGTTAGATATTTGCTCTTAGAATCTTTGATGATAAAAAATTCCTATTTGGAATTATTATTATCATTTATTAGATTTGTATGCCGCCCCTCTCCGTAGACTCGGCCTGCGTTAAACATTCATTCATACTCTTTTTCACAGTATTCATTCTAACATTTGATTGAATATTTCAAGATGAAAAAACCGGGGCAATTTCTATGCCATTAAACATTGGGAAGTATATCTGTGTGGGTACACATACATGTGTACTTGGCATGTGCGCAAGAGCTTATTTTGGCTGTGTTAGCAATGGATCATCTGAAGATCAGGAATATACGGTATACAAGGTGGCAATAATCCGGGGGAAGCCACCTGTAATTTCAGGATGAGGTGTCATCACTATGCAGATGATATCTGGTTATATGATTCCATGCAGAATTAAACAAGAGATTGTGGGACTCCTTACCCAATGTCGGGATGGTGTAAGAATTGATTTCAACAAAATAAGATCAAATTCTGTCCAGATGGAATGGTAGGTAGTTCAGCAAGTATGAATGAATGAGAGGTTTGTCAGTGGAGCAGTCTATCAATTACTGTTACAATAAATGGATCGACTGAGTGTTGGAAAAAACCCCACCAATAGCAGAATTTGCCCTTGCAAGAAAACATTAGGAATACACACACAAGCAAAGAGAGAGAGAGAGGGAGGGAGGGAGGGAGAGAGAGAGAGAGAGAGCTTCCTGAAAAATGAATTCAATAGGGAGCTAGTTAAATCTCCAAAAAGAAGCATAATTTAGATGTTCTGGGCTTTGTTAATAAGCTTTGACATCTCTGTTCTGCTTTTTATGTGATCAGTGTTAGACTAGTAACTAATATAATATTTGTGGTGTTTGTTTTGGGGTTTGGGGTTTGTTTTGTATTTATTGTTTTGTGATCCATTGGAGAAATGTCATTGAAAGAAACAAAGCAATCTGTCTTTGAATTGCTGTCCTTAGTTTAAAACATATTCAACAGAGAAAGGGTTTAAAAAAAAATACACAAAATTAACAGTTTTCCCTAGTTTCCCCCTCGCAGTCAAATAAGGGGAAAAAAAAAAATCAAACTACAGTATTCCCCACATGCACACACTCCCAACCAGCCCTCAAAAGCCATTATCATAGTGGGTATTTACTTTCCTGCCAAATAAGAGTTAGTTTCGGCTATTGTTGAAAGGACTGATCTGAAAACTAGAAGACAGTGGGTTCTAGTCGGTGTGGGCTACTGCCCAGATGGGAGGAACGCAGTGGGGTAGCGAAAATGGAGCTCCACCCCAGAGCACCCAATTTGCACTGAAAGATGTTGAAAGAAAATGCAGGGTGTCCTGCATAAGACACACCCACAGTCTTGTAGTAAAAAAATTGGTAGTCCATCACTGGTTCTAGTCCTACTTTAGTCCTAGTCTTCTAGTCCAGCATTTCCCAACCGGTGTGCTGCGAGACACGGTCAGGTGTGCCGCGAAGCTCCTAGGGAAGCTCCAGCTGGGCGGGGCGCTGCCGGTGCCTCCAACCTGGAGCTCCCACTCGCAGCTGTCCCCCGGCTCCTGCCCGATGGGGCCCAGCGCATTTTTTAACCCTGCCCAGGAGCCAATCGCCTACCTTTTGCAAAAGCCTACCTTTGGCGATTGGCTCCTGGGCAGGGTTCAAAAACTGAAAGACGCAGCTAAGTGCGCCATGGCTAAGTGCGCGTGGGGAGAATTTCCCTGGCGGTGGCAGCAGCGGCACCAGGAGTAGCCGCCTCACAGCTGACCACCTTGCCCTGCTACCGCCGGCAACCCTCCCTCCCTCCGGGCCCCAAAGCTCACACCCTGCCGCTGCCAGGGAAGCTGCAGCCAGGCGGAGCGCACCGTATAAAACATGAAGAAAAGGTCCCATGGAAAGGCGGGGTGGGGGGTGCCGCCTCACAGCTGATCTTTTCTTCTTGTTTTACAGTGCGCTCCGCCCGGCTGGAGCTTCCCTGGTGGCAGCAGGGTGTGAGAAAACGGCTCCGGCAGCAGGTAAAAGTCGGCCTGGCTACCGGGAGGCGAAGCGTGGCCGGGCGCCGCCTGGGAGGGCGAGGGGGTTGATGGCTGCTGCCTCTTAGCTGCAGAGCCGGGCGAAGGCGAAAACAACGGCGCTCTCCGGCTCGAGCTCTCTTTTTCTCTCTGTTGCCGGCAAGTCATCTTCCACCTCGAAGGGGGAGGCGGCTGCAGTCTCACAACGCCCTCCCACAGGAGCAACAATAAATACCAGGGTGGGCTGTGTTTCAAGCCCCCCTTTCGCCCCTTGTCAGCTCCTCTGCAATTCTGCCCCTTCTTGGCTGAATCCCCAGCATTTGCTCCGATGGTTTTAAACACTGAGTCCGTGCTTAGGGCTGGTTGGTTCCCCTCTGAAGAAGCCCCGGTTAGGTTGCAGATCTTCCTGCTGCGTTTCGTTCTTGGAGAGCCACTGGAATGAAGTTGTGATGTGTTTCAACGGCGTGGTGAAAGAAAGAGAGAGAGAGAAAAAGGAGGGGAGAGAGAATGAGAGAGAAAGAAAGCAAGAGAAAAAGAGAGGGAAAGAAAGCAAGAGAGAGAGAAAGAGGGGGGAAGGAGGGAGAGGGAAAGACATAGAGGGAGGGAAGGAGGGAGAGAGAAAGAGAGCAAAAAAGAGAGGAAGAAAGAAAGAAAGAGGTATGGAGAGAAAGAAGGGAAGGAAGGAAGAGAGAGAAAGAGGGAGGGAGAAATAGAGCGAAATGGAGGAACAGATTTTTTTGTGTCCAAACTTTTCTTTAGGCCCCCCCCCCCATTCAGTGTTCCCCAGGATTTTGAAAATATGAATAATGTGCCGCGGCTCAAAAAAGGTTGGGAAACACTGTTCTAGTCCTCTAGTCCTAGAAAACCTGAAGGATGACTTTGGGCCAGTTACTTTCTCTCAGCCCTAGAAAGAAGGCAAGGACACTTGCAAAAAATATTGCCAAGAAAAATGCAGGGGCTTCTCCAGGCAGGTGGTAATAAACCCACCAATTGGAGGCCACGTTAAGTGACATCTGGACAGAACACTTGTTCAGTCAAGTGTTGGCCAACGTGAAAGGCATCCTCAAGAATTAACTTGGTAGCTTAACACACACATATATAAAAAAGTGAAAGTGACCCACATTCAAAAAGATAGGACTTCAATCATGGCTCCAGGCTGCCATTTGGACTTTTTTTGACCACGCTTGCCCTGTAGACTCTACTGCAAGGGGCTGAAGTCTGAAAATGCATTTCTTAAGCCAGTTTCATTTCTAGCCAGCGTGTATCCAGGACACAAGCAATTGAAGGCGGCATTACAGAAAAATGCAGTTTCCATGTTTAGACAGCGGATGGCACCAGAATACCGAGATGTCAACATTCCAAGTTCTAAACGTTTTTTTTTTCTCAATGAAAAGAGAGAAGTACTTTCCCCAAAAATGTAATTGTTAAATCACAACGACAAAAATCCTTGCAGATATTTTGAAGCAGGTTGGTTGACACCAGCAGACTTACTTGCTTTCCTAATGACTGTTTTATTTATTATACCCACAAAGCAGAAAACATTGCATATGTACTGCGTCCATACAGCAGTACAGCGTTCCCTCGATTTCCGCAGGGGATGTGTTCCGAGACCGCCCGCGAAAGTCGAATTTCCATGAAGTAGAGATGCGGAAGTAAATACACCATTTTTGGCTATGGACAGTATCACAACAAGCCTTCCCTTAACACTTTAAACCCCTAAATTACCATTTCCCATTCCCTTAACAACCATTTACTCACCATTATTATTGGTACTCACCATTGAATAAGACACTTAGTGATCCTGATATTTATAAACATAATTATTTATTAACAATATTTTTTTTTGTTATTTATTTGCAAAAATTATTAGTTTGGCGATGACATATGACATCATTGGGTGGGAAAAACCATGGTATAGGGAAAAAACTGCGAAGTATTTTTAATTAATATTTTTTGAAAAACCGTGGTTGTTCTGTCTGGGTGCCCTCAGACTTCAACACAAACTGAAAAAAGCAGCCAGACACGCTGGTAAAAAGCAAAGTCACTTTATATCTTTGAAAACAAACACAGAGAACAAAAACTGTTCTTACAAGCTGGAATGCTATGAGGCTTCACAGAAGAGTCACGACGGCCAGACAATACAACAGGCTTCTTTCTGGCACACACACCACTGTAGATAATAAGACCCACGCCTCCCCCAAGTTTTCAGCCTTCGAGGCCACAAGCCAGAATCAGAGACGCCAAGGATTGAAGTAAGGTCACAGGACTCCCAAAAGATAACTCTCCACAATACAGGAAGGGCGGGCCTGCCTTTTCAACCTTTCTGAGGAGAACCACACCCAAACCCAGCTGTTGCCTATTAGGGATGGAAATACCTGGCTAATTGTCCCCTTCGTTGTGCTGCCCTTCTCTGCCTCATATCAATGATGACTTGTGCGTTCTCATCTAAGGATTCCAGGCTACTCGCTGGGGAGAGCTCCCCCCCGGGGGTCTCAGGCTGTTCTCCCTCCTCTTCGTCCTGGCATTCCTCTTCCCCGTCTGCCTGTTCCTCCTCCTCCTCCTGTTCTTCGTCCTCCCCCTCTGAACATGGAGCCGGCAGATTTCCAGCCGTCCCCTGAGGAGCCTCAGACTGAATCACAACATGTGGTATAGACTATTCGCGAAGTTCGAACCCGTGAAAATCGAGGGAACACTGTACATTGTAAAATGCATACCGAAGGCAAAGGTTTTCTGCCATAGAGTCATGAATGATTTTCTTTCTTTCAGTGGCATTAGAAAAAAAAATGCAAAATTTAATGCAATGTTATCTATTCATAGACCTACCATAGAGAAATAGTTCTTCTCCAGCTAGGTGTACAAGCAGTATGGGTTGTCCTCGACTTACAACCATAATTGACACCGAAATTTCCACTGTTAAGCAAGATGGTTGTTAAGTGAGTTATGCCAGATTGGCCTCTTTTTTGGGGGGAGGGGAGAACACAGTTATTAAGCAAATCAAATCATTGCAGTTCTGAAGCAAAGCACATCTTTCCTTACTGACTTCACTGAAGTTGGGTGGGAAGGTTGCAAGTGGAGATCACATAACCCTGGGAGACTGCAAAATTAATAAATACATGCTGGCTTCCAAGTGGCTGAATTTTGATCATGTAACTATGGGGATGCTACAACGGTTGTAAATGTGAGGACCAGTGGCAAGTCACTTGTTTAGAGTGCTTTTCAAAAAGCTGCAAAGCAGATGTATATATAAAAGGTTCTATGGGGCTTGGTTCATCCCTTCTAAAAGCCCACCCCGCAAGTTAATGTAACTAAAATACATGAACCCAATGCTTCTCAATTATTTTCTGTTATGCCCCACCAGGAAGAAGTAAACATTTTGTGCCCCCAACTCTCCACCGACGCGCATCTTGTGACCTGCCCCACCCCACCTGTAACCCCCAAATTGCACCCACCACAAGATGTGCATCCTACCTAACATTTGTACCGTTACCTCCATCGCATTCCTCGGCATTGTGTCTAAAAGGAAATGTCTTGCGAGTTTGAGAAGTTTGATTGAACTCGTGAGATGTTTCTTTTACAACGGGCTGCCCTGGACACAATGCCGAAAAATGTGATGGAGATACTGGTACAAGTATCAGTTAAGATGCACATCCTGTTCCCTGCAGTAAAAAAGCATGTTCCCTGGTGTCATGCACCTCCGGGGGCCCCTAGAGGCACTATTTGAGAAGCACTGCATTAACCTAAAAGCTTACTTCTGATATTCCCAGTATCAAAGAAGTTGCAGATCCATCTGATTGCTAACTAGATTCTACCAATAAATAGGCAGGCTGGCAAAAGGTAATGGTATAAGAAGAATAATTGGTGAGATCAGACCTCAGGATACTCACCTCATGCAAAGAAAGTTGTAGAAGACTGCTGTTTAAAGACTGTGCCTAGTAATCTATGCAGGAGTCAATAGAAAACTGTCTTCTAAGGAGTGTTCAAGTCTTAAATAAAGGTGCACAACCCAAACTTTGGGTTAAAAGCTACATTCTGTCTTCAGCTGGTATTCTGTGTCCAAAAAGACTATTTCTAAAACAAATAAAGCAAAAGAAAATATAGATGGGTCTAGGTCAGTGATGGCGAACCTTTTTTCCCTCGGGTGCCAGAAATGGTCCATTTCCCGACTTCCAATGGCCCAGATAAGCCAGTTTTTCACCCTCCCCAGGCCCTGGAGTCCTCTGGAGGCTGACAATGGCTTGTTTCCAGACTTCCAGTGGGCCTGGTTGACCCATTTTTTTGCCCTCCCTGAGCCTCTGCATGAACCAAAAATCAGCTGGAGCTAAACTACGGCAACAACTCATATGCCAACAGATATGGCTCCATGTGCCACCTGTGGCATGGGTGCCGTAGGTTCACAATCACTGGCCTAGGTCAAATAAATTGATTGGGGCCAAGGGAAAAGCTAAATTGTATTTAATATGATTTATGTGACTTCCAGTCAAGCATACACGCAATTACTTGTTCAGTCAGTGAAGCAGTGGAAGTGATGTGCCGGTGCCTGGAGGCTTTTGGGGTCTGGATGGGCGTCAACAGGCTCAAACTCGACCCCCCGGCTGTTTCGGAAAGTGACAGATGGGCGGCGGCGCTTCTTGGTGTTCTCCCGCACCCAAACTTTTCGGGTTCAGCATTCGGGAGAACGCCAAGAAGCACCCGGCTGTTTCAGAAGGTGACAGCTGGGCGGCAGCGCCCAGCGGAGCGCTGTTTTTGCGATTATTATTTTTTTGGCTTGCACGCATTAATCGGTTTTACATTGTTTCCTATGGAAAACATTGTTTCATCTTACAAACTTTTCACCTTACGAACCTCCTCCCGGAACCAATTAAGTTTGTAAGACAAGGTATCACTGTACTACTTTTATTACAAGGTTATAAAATTCAGCACCCACCCACCCCAAAAAGATGGCATCATACACTGACCAGCACTGCCCAAACAGGATCCACGATGCCATCGTTGCATCACCAGCAGGTCGCTAACGGTTCAGGCGATCTGGTCCGAACTGGGAGGATTCCACCCCGGTTACTCTATCTGAATCTTACATGTCTTAATACATTTTCTTCCTTCCTTCCTTCCTTCCTTCCTTCCTTCCTTCCTTCCTTCCTTCCTTCCTTCCTTCCTTCCCTCCCTCCCTCCTTCCTTCCTTCCTCTCTCCCTCCCTCCCTTCCTTTTCATGAGAACTAAGGACAGTAATGTCTGAGACTCTTTCTCTAATTGCATTTCTGCCCCTGACTCAGATTTCTTTCCTCTGGCCATTATTATTATTATTATTATTATTATTATTATTATTATTATTATTAATAATAATAATTATTATTATTATTATTATTATTTATTATTATTATTATTATTGTTATTATTATTATTATTTATTAAATTTGTATGCCGCCCCTCTCCGTAGATTCTTCCTTGCAACTCTTTCTCCTGTTCCTCAAAGTTACTCCTTCTACCTGTCATACCAGCTGACCACTTAGCCACTCTGTTAGGGTAAGTGCCTACTCGCCCCTAGCAGCACATCACCACAGATGCCTTGGCCAAAAAGCCTAAAAGTGGTCTTGGATAGCTTTCCGACTTCCCCAAATGGCCAAAAATACTAATTTCTTGATTTTTTTTTTTTTAAATAAATGTTTAAAAGAATAGCTAAAACAGGATGGATGCCTTTGTGAGCTGAACTGAGGGAAGCTGCCACCTCACAGCTGTAGTTATGTAGGGCGTTGGAAAGTAAAACAGAAACCTATGAACTTCTGGAGAACTTCTCTTCAGGGTAACTGCAGAGCACTTTTTTTTCCGGCTCAGGAAGGGAAGGTTAAATCTTCTGTCAACCTTTTCAATAGCTTAACCCAAGGCAACTCTGGAACTATTTGGGTTTAATACTAATCCACTCTAAATTACCCAACTGCAAATTGGGTTATTATTATTTTTTTTAAAAATACTTTATTAATTATATACTTTAAAAAAACATAGAAAGACAAAACAGCAACACAACATTTACAGAGTGTATATACATATAAATCTATAAGTCAGAAAAAAAGAATAATAATAATAATAGTAAGAAAGAGAATGATAACATATATACACTCATAACAAAAATAAAGCATTATGCTTTATACATGGGTTATTTTGGTATCAGAGCTTGTTATTTACACCTGCTAAATAGCAGCATACTTGATTTGCAGCTCATTCATTTATAACTGTATTTTCCCTTTGTTGGTTGTTACACATACATCTTGTTGATTTTTCCGTTTAACATATCCGGTTTTGTGAGATTATTTTTATTTTCTCTATTTTCTCTATGGTATAATAGTGCCTTATAATAACAATATTTCCTCTTATTAACATTTTAATTTTTCTCTCTAAATTTGATGATTTGAATATCTGGATTGGCAAAAATAAAATAAAATAAAATAAAGGAACAATGTGAATAGCAAATTGGGTTATTATAGTGTATGAACGATAACACTTAGCTCACTATGAACTAGTTAACCGAGTTTTGGGAACTGGAGCTTGTACAGGTAGTCCTCAACATACAACCACAATTGAGCCCAAAATTTCCATATTTAAGTGCCTCATGACTTTTCTTGCTATAGTTGTTGTGAAACACTGCAGTTGAGAAGTTCATAACCTGGCTTGATAAGTGAATCTGGCTTCCCCGTTGACTTTGCTTGTCTCAAGGTCACAAGTGGTGATCGCATGACCCTGAGACACCACAAAGCCCCCAAATATGAACCAGTTGCTAAGTGCTCAAAGGTGGTTGCTATGAAAAACAGCCATAAATCACATATTTTCAGTGCTGTTGTAACTTTGAACAGTCACTAAGCGAACTGTTGTAAGTCGAGGACTACTATGTGTGTGCACTGAAACATAGAAACATAGAAGACTGACGGCAGAAAAAGACCTCATGGTCCATCTAGTCTGCCCTAATACTATTTCCTGTATTTTATCTTACAATGGATATATGTTTATCCCAGGTATGTTTAAATTCGGTTACTGTGGATTTACCAACCACGTCTGCTGGAAGTTTGTTCCAAGGATCTACTACTCTTTCAGTAAAATAATATTTTCTCATGTTGCCTTTGATCTTTCCCCCAACTAACTTCAGATTGTGTCCCCTTGTTCTTGTGTTCACTTTCCTATTAAAAACACTTCCCTCCTGAACCCTATTTAACCCTTTAACATATTTAAATGTTTCGATCATGTCCCCCCTTTTCCTTCTGTCTTCCAGACTATACAGATTGAGTTCATTTAGTCTTGCCTGATACGTTTTATACTTAAGACCTTCCACCATTCTTGTAGCCCGTCTTTGGACCCGTTCAATTTTGTCAATATCTTTTTGTAGGTGAGGTCTCCAGAACTGAACACAGTACTCCAAATGTGGTCTCACCAGCGCTCTGTATAAGGGGATCACAATCTCCCTCTTCCTCTTGTTATACCTCTAGCTATGCAGCCAAGCATCCTACTTGCCTTTCCTACCGCCTGACCACACTGCTCACCCATTTTGAGACTGTCAGAAATCACTACCCCTAAATCCTTCTCTTCTGAAGTTTTTGCTAACACAGAACTGCCAATGCAATACTCAGATTGAGGATTCCTTTTCCCCAAGTGCATTATTTTACATTTGGAAACATTAAACTGCAGTTTCCATTGCTTTGACCATTTATCTAGTAAAGCTAAATCATTTACCATATTACAGACCCCTCCAGGAATATCAACCCTATTGCACACTTTAGAGTCATTGGCAAATAGGCAAACCTTCCCTACCAGACCTTCTCCTATGTCACTCACAAACATATTAAATAGAATAGGACCCAGAACAGACCCTTGTGGCACACCGCTTGTAACCTGTCTCTGCTCAGAATACTCGCCATTAACAATAACTCTCTGATGTCTATGCTTCAGCCAGCTTGAAATCCACTGAGCTATCCAGGGATTAAGTCCAATCTTCACTAATTTATCCTTCAGCTCTTTATGTGGAACCGTATCAAAGGCTTTGCTGAAGTCCAGATAGGCAATATCCACGGCACCACCTTGATCCAATACCTTTGTGACATAGTCAAAGAAATTAATGAGATTAGTCTGACATGATTTGCCTTCAGTAAAGCCATGCTGATTTGGGTCCAATAAGTTATTGTTTTTTAGGTGCTGATTTATCCTCTTTTTGAGTAGTGTCTCCATCATTTTAACTACAACTGATGTCAAGCTAACTGGCCTGTAGTTACCAGCTTCTTCTCTACTGCCCTTCTTGTGGATAGGCACAACACTGGCCATTCTCCAATCCTCAGGAACATCTCCTGTTAACAGGGATTGGTTAAACAAATCAGTCAGGGGGGTAGCAATGACGGATCTGAGTTCTTTAAGAACTCTGGGGTGGATGCCATCTGGACCCATTGCCTTATTTATCTTTAATCATTCAAGTTCTTCTAAGACATCGGCTTCTGTTGTGGTTCCGTCTGAGGCCCCTCCGGGAACGGCTGATCTTCTGTCGGTTTCCAGCTCAGAGGGAGAGGCTGAGGAACAGGAGGTGCAGACAGACGAGGAGGAGGAATCCCAGGCTGAAGAAGAGGGAGGACAGCCAGAGTCCCACCAGGGGGAGCTCTCCCCAGCAAGCAGCCTGGATTCCTTAGAGGAAAGTGCACAAGCCATAATTGATCTGCGACAACGAAGAGCTACTCAGAGACGGAATCAATTGGCTAAATACTTTCAGCATTAAAGTGGCAACAGCTGGGTTTGGGTGTGGTGCTCTTGGGAAAGGCTAAAAGGCAGACCCACCCTTCCTGGCTTGTGGAGTTTTATCTTTGAGAGTCGTGGGACCTGACTGTGAACTTTGGCGTCTTGGAATCCTGGTTTGTGCCTTTGACTATTGAAACCTTGGGGGGGGGGGGGGGGTGCCAGCAAGAAGCTTGCTGTATTGTCTGGACATCAGGACCCTGCTGTACCGTATTATATCCTGTCTGTTGGGAAGAACAGGTCCTCTGTGCTTATTTTTTCCAGTTATAAAATACTTTTGGCTTTTACCAGAGTGTCTGGCTGTTTTTTCCAGTTGGTGTTGAGGTCTGGGGGAACCCAGACAGAACAGCTTCTAAGATCACTGGAGCTGAATCCGTACAGCTGGAAGCAATGCTATATCCCCCTATAGTATTATTTTGTAAGGTGTCTTTTGAGAAAACTGAACAGAAGTAGCTATTGAAATGGTCAGCGATCTCCTTATTCCCATCAATGCATGTATTATTCCCTGTACTAAGCTTTGTGATGCTGCAGTTTTTCTTCTTCCTATCACTAATATATCTGAAGAAGGTTTTATCCCCCTTCTTTACAGATTTTGCAATTTCTTCCTCTTTTGAGGCTTTAGCAGCATATATTATCTGTTTCGCCTCCTTCTGTCTCATTTTATACACCTCTCTATCAGCTATACTTCCAGACTCTTTATACCTCCTATAGGCAGCCTTTTTTTCATTGACTATAGCCCTTACATCATTGCTAAACCATAGCGGTTTCTTCTTCCTTTTACCTTTAGTTATTTGCTTTACATAAAGTCTTGTGGCTTTTAAGATGGCCTTTTTTAATACAGTCCACTGGGTGCTCACTCCTGCCATTTTATCCCTCCCCTTTAATTCATTATTTAAATATTCCCCCATTGCATTAAAATTTGTTTTTCTGAAATCTAATACTTTGGTTGCAGTGTAGGATTGCTCACAATCAGTTTTTACATCAAACCACAAACATAGATGGTCACTGCAACCTAAATTTTCTCCCACCTTGACCTCTGAAACCCAATTCCCATTTGTAAAAACTAAATCTAGAATATTCTCCCCTCTAGTTGGTGTCTTAACTAGCTGTGCCAGAGCTGCTCCTGTAAAGGCCTCTACTATATTCTTACTTTTGCATGTAAGGGCACTGGGGATATTCCAGTCAACATCAGGCATGTTGAAATCACCCATAACCACAATATCTCCCTTTACTGCCATTAGGGTAATCTCATCCACCATCTTGTTGTCATGTTCCTCAGATTGCCCTGGAGGCCTATAGATCACCCCAATTCTAATGACAGAACCGTCTTTATTTTGCATGCAATCCAGAGGGTCTCCAGATCTTTACATGTATTTTGAATTAGTATTGTTTTTAGACTTTCTTTAACATAAATGGCTACTCCACCTCCCCTTCTCTCTATTCTATCCTTCCTATACAGTGTATATCCTGGTATGGATATTTCCCATTCATTAGAATCCTTAAACCATGTCTCAGTTATGGCAACCAGATCCAAATTATCTCTAGATATTATGGCCATTAACTCACAGAGCTTGTTGCTCAAGCTTCGAGCATTCGTGCACATTACCCGAAGAACATTATTTTCCTTATTAGTTTGACCCTTATCATCTACAACTACATCTATTTTATTTACAGCTCCCTTTTCATAAGCTTCCAGTAACTGATTTATCCTCATTGGTCGGGGACAGAAATCATCCACATCTGGTACATCTCTGTCCCCTTTACCTAGTTTAAATGCCTGTCCAAAAAAGTTCTGAATTCCTCACCGAGCACCTGGGTACCTCTGTATGATGGATGCAAACCATCCCTCTTAAACAACTCCCTATTAGACCACCTACTGACATTATGACTTACATAGCCAAAACCTTCAGCTTTACACCACTGCCTTAACCACACATTAAACTCTCTGATACAAGTTGTTTTATCCTCCTGGCCACAAACCGGTGACACCTCTGAGAAAGTCACTGAATCAGTTATTTTACCCAGCTCCACACTTAGACATTTAAAATCTCTTTTTACTACATTAACATTTCTCTGGGACAAATCATTTGTGCCAAGATGCACCACCACATCAACGTTATTACCTTTACTCACAGCCTTGATAATGTTTGTAATCCGCCTCCTGTCCCTGCGGGCAGTGGCTCCTGGGAGACACCTCATCACCTTCACCACATCCTTCCCCTGTCCCAAATCAACACCTCTAACAATCGAGTCACCCACAAGAAAATGTGTCCTCTTTTTATTCCTACTAACTGGACTTGGTTTGGTGTCACTATGCACCTCGTTTACAACAACTTCTCCTTTGAACATCCCCTCATTCTCCGCCTGAGGGGTCTTGCTAATACCTTCAACATCCTTACTATTTAAATCCGCAAGAACATTATAGGAATTGGATACAGAGAGACCAAAATTTCTATGTTCTATGCTCAACTGCACGTAATCTTCCTGAACCAACAGTTGTCCAAACAGCCCTCCTCCTCGGGGACGTTTTCCAAAACTCTCATGGTAGCATGTGATACAAGTAGCAGGCTCTTGTATGGGCACAGCAGAACACAGCAACAATGCAAACTTCTGAGGTAGCAGCAAGTCACAATCTAACACTCTACTAATAACATACAGTGATTAAAAATGTTGCATTAGGCCTGAGGAGATCCAGGCTTAGCTTCAGCCAATGTAGATCATTGTCTCAGCTAATCTTACCTGTTACTGAGGGAAATCCCCCTGAATAAACCGCTTTGACCTGGTGGAGGAAGATTAATAGAGTAAATCTGAAGGACATATAGCATAATTCATAAAGTCATTCAATTCCTGGCTAACTCTGCACCAGTTTCAACTTCCCTGTTGCTGTTTTCTTTACAGCAAGCTGACATTTCTTCTTCCTGTCTGTCTTCTTCCTGTCTGTCTAGAAATGTTTATCAACAATCTGTTATTAGCTACCCACAAAACCATTTCCTTTTTGTAGCTTTATACCAAGCCCAGGAATATTTTTTTTCTTGGTTTAGTTCTGGTTTCTTGTTTTTAGATTTCAAACATACTTTGCAACAATGTGCCCTCTAATTTTTTTGTGTGTGTGGACGGAAAAGTATAGTGTTTGAGCGGCAGTCCCTTTGGGTCTGGGTGGCATAGAAGTATAAATAAATAAATAAATAAATAAATAAATAAATAAATAAATAAATAAATAAATAAATAAATAAATAAATAAATAAATAAATAAATAAATAAATAAATAAATAAATAAATAAATAAATAAATAAATAAATAAATAAATAAATAAATAAATAAATAAATAAATAAATAAATAAATAAATAAATAAATAAATAAATAAATAAATAAATAAATAAATAACAAACAAACAAACAAACAAACAAACAAACAAACAAACAAACAAACAAACAAACAAACACAAACAAACAAACAAACAAACAAACAAGAAAAATTCCCTTCTTTTTTATTAAAAGAAATTAATAATAAAACAAAACAAAAATCTATTACTATTATTACTATCTTCTCCTCTTTTTCTATCCCTGTCTCCTCCCCCCTTGTGTGTGTGTGTGTGTGAACGCATGTGTGTGTGTAAGTGTGTGTGAGTGTGTGAGTGTGAACTCTTGAACTATTTTCAATAACAGGTGAGGGCTATTGGAAATGGTTCAAGAGTTCACACACACACACACACACACACAAACACAAACGGCTGGGGGGTTTTTTCTCTGTTATTATTTGGGTGCTTTTTACCATATGCTTTAAATCAAGAGTCATTTCTCTCTCTTTCTCTCTCTCTCTTTTTCTCACTTTCTCTCTCCCTCTTTCTATGTCACTCTGTCTGTTGCGCTCTCTCTCTCTCTCTCACTCTTTCTCTCTTGTTTTCTTTCTGTCTCTCTCTATTGCTTTCTTTCTCTCTCTCTTTCTATATCTCTTTCTTTCTTTGTCTTGTTCTCCCTCTTGCTATCTCTCTCTCTCCCCCCCTCTTTCTCACTTACTTTCTCTCTCCCTCTCTCTTTCCATCTTGCTCTGTCTGTTGCTCTCTCTCTGTCAGCGAGGGGGCTGCGAGAGCGCTTTCTCCGAGCGCTTCGAGAACGCCTGCCCTGCTCTACTGCAGGTCCCTTGCTGAAAGTCTGGGACGAAAGCGCTCTCAGCGAAGGGGCTGCGAGAGGGGTGGGGTGGGCATTCCAGAAGCGCATGGAGAAAACCCTCTCTTGCAGCCCCCTGGCTGGGAGCGCGGATGAGGAGGAGGAGGAGAATCCACAGCCGCTACAGCGACCGCCACAGGAGAAGTCGCACCCCAAGGCAGGAGGCGGAGGAGGAGAAAGCCGGAGAGGGGGTGGATTGGGCGGGCGGGGGGCAGCGCTGTGAGGCTAGGGGTAGGAGGGGGCCGGAGGCACCGTGGGGAGGCAGGGATGACCGCGTCTCCCTTTCCTTCCATCCATGTCTACTGCCGGCGCCTCCCCGACCCTGCCTCCCCTCCACGGGCTGGCAGGGGGATGGAGAGCGTGCACACATGGAAAAGGGTGCGTGGGGGGTATTTTAGGGGGTGCGCATGCGCACAGCTTACAGTGCTTTGCAACCTTGTATGTTCTAGGTTCACTACAAGGCAGGGAGGAAAGCCCAGCAGTTTTAATAAAATTAAATTCCAAATTTAGATGAGTTGTATACTTCAACATCACATTTACATCTTGAACTACTGTATTTTTCGGAGGATAAGAATCACTTCCCTCCCCCTAAAGAGGCTGAAAATTTGGGTCTGTCTTATACTCCAAATGTGGCTTTTTCAAAGCTTTTTTCCCCAGCTCTAACACAGTGCTAAAGATCTTCCCAGCTTGCAGGATTTTTTCATTGCTACTCTAAAGGGTTTTTTTTCCAGCCCTAAGTCTTTGCTATTCCCTCCAAAAAGTTTTTTCCCCCCAGCCCTAGCCAGTGGATAAAATGATGTGCTAAAGCTGACCAGACTAAGGATGCTAGCCAGATGAATACCTGGTAGGTAGATTTTTTGTCTCTATTTTACTCCCCAAAAACTAAGGTGCATCTTATACTCTGAAAAATACGGTACTATGTTGAGCTTAAGGTTAAGTTTACAGTATCGTTTAAAATCAAAAGGGCACTCTATCTGGAGATCACCAACTCATGTAAATCAAAAAGCCCTTAGATTTCTTTCAGTTTTCTGAAAAACTTTATTCTTTCTATCCTGCTGCACCTTTTTGAAAAGAATGTTAATTTTTCATCCTGGGCCCCACACTATTATTTAGAGGTCATTAAAATCACCCTAACCTTCTCTTTCAGGATTGGAGAGTATGGTCAAGTTATAAAACTGCATTCACACTGCGTTACAAATATTCCTAATTATATAAGAATCATATAATTCTTTATACCATGATTCATCAATTTGATGCTCTCCTAAAAGCCATGACTGCCTAATAATGACCAAGTTTGATTAATGTACCATGGTTTATGCGGGGCTTCCCTTGTCTAAAATTACAACTGCTGCACAACAAAGCTGTTAAATCCTTTCAAAACAATTAAACCCTTTACAGAATGATGGCATTCAGAACTTCCCTGCATCAATCAAAAAAGGGGCGGTGGGAAGGGGTTAAGATTAATAACTTGATATTGCCTATTAAAACTCTATAGGACATGGAATTAGATTATTTGAGGGGTACTTGATGCTCTCTGAGCTTGATTGCTGTTTTTTGCAGATGTTTCTTTTTTTGTCTCTATTTTTTTGTCTATTTTCATGCATATACTTCATTACCAAATTATTTTATTCATTCATTCATTCATTCATTCATTCATTCATTCATTTATTAGATTTGTATGCTGCCCCTCTCTGAAGACTCGGGGCGGCTAACAACAGTATAAAAAGACAATGTAAACAAATCTAATATTAAAAATAATCTAAAAAACCCCAATTTAAAGAACCACTCATCCATACAAGCATACCATGTATAAATTCTATAACCTAGGGTGAAGGGAAATTTCAATTCCCCCATGCCTGACAACAGAGGTGGGTTTTAAGGAGCTTGCGAAAGGCAAGGAGGGTGGGGGCAACTCTGATATCTGGGGGGAGCTGGTTCCAGAGGGTCGGGGCCGCCACAGAGAAGGCTCTTCTCCTGGGTCCCGCCAAATGACATTGCTTAGTCGACAGAACCTGGAGAAAGCCAACTCTGTGGGACCTAACTGGTTGCTGGGATTCGTGCGGCAGAAGGCAGTCCCGGAGATATTCTGGTGTGATGCCATGAAGGGCTTTATAGGTCATAACCAACACTTTGAATTGTGACCGGAAATTGATTGGCAACCAATGCAGACTGCGGAGTGTTGGTGTAACATGGGCATACCTTGGGAAGCCCATGATTGCTCCCGCAGCTGCATTCTGCACAATCTGAAGTTTCCGAACACTCTTCAAAGGTAGCCCCATGTAGAGAGCATTACAGTAGTCGAGCCTCAAAGTGATGAGGGCATGAGTGACTGTGAGCAGTGAGTCCTGGTCCAGATAGGTCCGCAACTGGTGCACCAGGTGAACCTGGGCAAACGTCTCCCTTGCCACAGCTGAAAGGTGGTTCTCTAATGTGAGCTGTGGATCGAGGAGGACGCCCAAGTTGCAGACCCTCTCTGAGGGGGTCAATAATTCCCCTCCCAGGGTTATGGACGGACAGATGGGATTGTCCTTGGGAGGCAGATAACATTGTGCACAGTTCAACCTGAACTACAAATATTCTCTTCCATGAGGATATCTGAAGGATAATCAGAATGTTGTTTTAATCTAACTGATTCATAATCTTTCTTTTGAATTCAGCAATGGGAATATTGAGATTGGCAAGTTCCAGGGTCAAGTTATTCAGTGGTGGTCATAAATCTGGGACTATCCTTACATATTGCCCAAAAGTTTATGACCACCACTGAATAACTTGACTCTGGCACTTGCCAATCTCAATGTTCCCATTGCTGAATTGTGCGTATGTAATTCTAGTGGTTGTTAATATTTGTATGGTGAGCTATCTGTCTTCTTTTGCAATTTTTTGTGCTAGGGTGAACAAGGTCAAAAGCACCAGCCTGAAGATGACGAGTGGGACCTCATCGAAACATCGCCAGGAATCTCTGAAACGTACACGGGAAGAAACCCGAATATGCCAAGACTTTCATACCTGTACCTGCGAAAATCTCGAGTACACACACATATTACCAAATGCAAGTGTCACGTAAGTTCATTGTGGAACGCCTTCTTCTGAAAGGCCTGCCAGGCCCAGCACTGATTGCTACATTTGAGCAGGTAGTAAAAACATAGATGTAACAATCAGGAATGGGTTCATTTCATTTCATTTCATTTTATTGGATTTGTATGCCGCCCCTCTCCGTAGACTCGGGGTGGCTAACAACAGTAGTAAAAACAACATGCGACAATCCAATACTAAAGAAGTTAAAAACCCTTATTTTAAAACCAATCATACATACGAACGTACCATACATAAATTGTGGAAGCCTAGGGGGAAAGAATATCTTAATTCCCCCATGCCTGACGACAGAGGTGGGTTTTAAGAAGCTTGCGAAAGGCAAGAAGGGTGGGGGCGATTCTAATCTCTGGGGGGGAGTTGGTTCCAGAGGGCCGGGGCCGCCACAGAGAAGGCTCTTCCCCTGGGTCCCACCAAACGGCATTGTTTAGTTGACGGGACCCGGAGAAGGCCCACTCTGTGGGACCTAACTGGTCGCTGGGATTCGTGCGGCAGAAGGCGGTCCCGCAGATAACCTGGCCCGGTGCCATGAAGGGCTTTATAGGTCATGACCAACACTTTGAATTGTGACCGGAAACTGATCGGCAACCAATGCAGACTGCGGAGTGTTGGTGTAACATGGGCATACCTTGGGAAGCCCATGATTGCTCTCGCAGCTGCATTCTGCACGATCTGAAGTTTCCGAACACTCTTCAAAGGTAGCCCCATGTAGAGAGCGTTACAGTAGTCGAGCCTCGAGGTGATGAGGGCATGAGTGACTGTGAGCAGTGAGTCCCGATCCAAATAGGGCCGCAACTGGTGCACCAGGCGAACCTGGGCAAACTACTTACCTTGGCTGCCGTTTCATCCCATGCCATTTGGGCACACCACATGGGTACACATGCACTAAGCGCTCGTGCGCATGCACAGTGGCGAGAAATTATGGGGGGGGGAGTCAAAAACAAGATGGTGACCGCATGCACAGTGCCGGAAACTTGGCTTCTGCTCATGCTCAGAAGGAAAAAAAAATTAAATTAAAATTTTTTAAAAATTAAAAGATTTTAGTGGCCATGGACAAGCACCAACCAAACTGGGTTGGTGACATCATTGTGATATCACCAACGGGTTGCTGTCACTTCACCCGAACCGGGAGGAACCCAACCCTGGTTACAATGCCTTTCAATAGACTCATGGACTAGGGAATTCTGGGAGCTGAAGTCCACACATATTCAAGCGACTGAGGTTGAGAAACACTACAACAGGGTGATTGTTTATGCTGCACTCAAAAGGAGGTTGGAAAGTAGAGATTTGCATAAAATGCTAATTTCTACATTCAGAGAAAGATTCAGAAATAATTTCTGCAATTCAAATCCACATGTCATTTTTCACCTTAGTATAAGTTTACTCCAATCACATGTATTCTGGTAAGTTTACAGTCAAGGTATTAACTGCTGAGCAAATTTTAAGACCATTTTTCCTCTTTCCTCGGAGCAAAAATTCCTTCAAACAGAAGACTCTATTCTGTCAGATAGGACACTTGCCTGCTCTTGAATCCTAGCATTACAATGCTATTATATCTGCTTTTAAAATTAGATTGAGTTTGTCCACTGATGAATCCAGCACCACTTGCAATATTTTATAATGTTTTTACTTTGAAAGTGTTTCTGTTTTGCACTTCTGGAAAGTGACCATATTTTAAAAATCTATCCAACTCTTAAGTTTTCAATATTTTTTGCCTAAGTCTCTCTCTCTCTCTCTGTATGTGTGTGTGAGTGAGAGTGAGAGTGAGTGAGAGAGAGAGAGAGAGAGAGAGAGAGAGAGAGTGAGTTTGTGCTATTTTAAATATTGAATAGAGAATGGGTAAATAACTCAGATCAGAGGTACATTGCTGTTTATTTGAACCAGTTCTTTAGAACTGGTAGTGGAAATTTGACGCTGCTTGCCAAACTGGCAGCGATGACCAGCGGCCTGTGTTCCCGAACCGGTCCTCCAGTCACCGCGGATTGCAAAAAAACCACAACCCTCTGTGCATGCACAGAGGGTCATTTCCTGGAAGTGACGCACACCAAAAGTGCACTTTTGTCGCGATGCGAACTGGTGGGGAAGCTAAGTAGAACCCATCCCTGACTCACATAATATCAATTTTATTTGTTTGTTCATTCATTCATTTGTTCATCCGTTCATCCATGCATCTATCTATCTGTCTGTCCGTCCGTCCATTTATTTATTTATTTATTTATTTGTTCATTCGTTCGTTCGTTCATTTATTTATTTATTTATTTATTTATATTTATTTATTTATGTCAAGTACGTATTGATAGTATACAAGAAATAACACTGTTTATATACATGATATTGGTACTAACATTAGGACAGGGAACAGTAGGCATGCTGGTGCACTTATGCACGCCCCTTACTGACCTCTTAAGAATCGGGTGAGGTCAACAGGGGATAGTCTAAGGGTAAAGTTTTGGGGGTTTGGTGATGAAGCAACAGAGTCCAGTGGTGAGTTCCATGCATTAACAAGTCGGTTGTTTTGGATAGGAACTTTGCAGAGAGAGTGCTTGATGGATAGTCGGCCTAAGCACGCAGTCAAGCGCACATAGCTATCAAAACATCCTCCTTTGTAGTCGTTTTATCACAGCTTACACTTATCCTGTTTGGAATTATAAAACATCAGAGAGTTGGAGTGGTTCCATCTATCTGGAACATTCAGCGTTAGAACATCCTATGAATGGTTGCTTGGCAAGAGGGAGGTCTCTTCAGCATAAGGATTTCTGGGGAAACATTACTAGTCCAAAGGTCCATCCTTTTGCACACTCCCTCCAGGGCACCCATTTCACGCCTGCAGAAGCATTGCCTGTCCAACTGTGGCTAGCCAGACACTTTATTAGGGCCTCTCAGCCAATACTCTGTGACTTGATCACAGCAAGTGCATGAGCCGGTAGATAACCATGAGTTTCTTCACCCAGTATGACTCCAAAAACACCATCAGGACAAGGCATGTATGTAGGAGCATCCAGGAGCAACAAGGCAGTTAGGAAACTTTGTAGAAGCATAGAAGATTGATGGCAGAAAAAGACCTCATGGTCCATCTAGTCTGCCTTTATACTATTTCCTGTATTTTATCTTAGGATGGATATATGTTTACCCCAAGCATGTTTAAATTCAGTTACTGTGGATTTACCAACCACGTGTGCTGGAAGTTTGTTCCAAGGATCTACTACTCTTTCAGTAAAATAAATTTTTATCATGTTGCTTTTGATCTTTCCCCCAACTAACTTCAGATTGTGTCCCCTTGTTCTTGTATTCACTTTCCTATTGAAAACACTTCCCTCCTGAACCTTATTTAACCATTTAACATATTTAAATGTTTCGATCATGTCCCCCCTTTCCCTTCTGTCCTCCAGACTATACAGGTTGAGTTCATTAAGTCTTTCCTGATACATTTTATGCTTAAGAACTTCCACCATTCTTGTAGCCCATTTTTGGACCTGTTCAATTTTGTCAATATTTTTTTGTAGGTGAGGTCTCCAGAACTAAACACAGTATTCCAAATGTGGTCTCACCAGCGCTCTATATAATGAGAAAATATTATGAGAAAATATTATTTTACTGAAAGAGTAGTAGAGCCTTGGAACAAACTTCCAGCAGACGTGGTTGGTAAATCCGCAGTAACTGAATTTAAACATGCCTGGGATAAACATATATCCATCATAAGATAAAATATAGAAAATAGTATAAGGGCAGACTAGATGGATCATGAGGTCTTTTTCTGCCCTCAGTCTTCTATGTGTCTATATAATAATGAGCCAAGAGATACCATTATCATTTAGTACAAGGAGGGAAGGGCAGCAGGAAAGTATGGTGCAGGGAGGAGGTTTTTTTCTTTTTTCAAACCAGAATTTTTAGAAGGTGGGGAGGCAGGAACACCTGATTCAAGGAAAATCAAGTGATCAGGGGTGTGAGTGAACAGCCATGGCAAAAAAACAAAACAAAAAAACCTTGGCAGCCCTACCGAGAGACTTTTGTTTCCCATTTTGGCTAGTGAAACATGAACTAAAGACATGTTATGGTGGGGGGGGAAACTTATTTTGTGGCAGATTCTCTCAGTTCAGATGATTGTGGCAAAGTCCAGCTTCCAGGAATGCTTTTCCTCATGTGTTGCCTTCTGTTTCATTTTATTATCATCATCATTACAAGTCACGTTTACTGGTGAGAAAATTGCACCAGTCATTTCCATCCTTATTTGGAGGTTGAAAAAAGAGCCCTGTAAATTGTAATGCATTCCAAGCAAGCTGCCCTGCCCATATCCCAAGGTTATAGTCCTATAAAACTGCTTACTTTGGAGCGGTTCCATATCAATCTCTTTGTAGGGAATGTTTAGGAGGACTTGAGATTGTAACCAGCTACAGCTGATTTAAACAAATCTACAGAAAGCGCTGGACAAACCTACATGGAATGGCTATTTCTGATTTTAGATAAGTACCAGTAAAATAAAAGTTCCTGAGTTGGAATCCACTCTTGGTGACTTCATGGGCAATGTCATTCAGATTTCTCAGCAATGATACTGCAGGAGTATCACCGCCGCTGTTTTCTTCCCAGTCTAACCTTCATCCCTAGAGTTTTCATCTCCAAATACAAACCAAGCTTGGGTTTGGCTTAGCTTTGGAGCTGAGAGGTTTAGCCAGGTGTTGCCACCTGCTGACACATCGTAAAACATACAGTTTAAAATAATTCCATAACACCTTGTGAACAGTTTAGATCCTCTTCTTCCCTGTTATCAGTTTTAATATTTTATAACTGATAACAGGGAAGAAGAGGATCTAAAGCTGTTCACAAGGTGTTATGGAATTAAACTGAACTGAAACTATTACTCCAAGGAGTTACTTCTTCGGCACATCTGACGCTGGAGATGCAGGGGGGAGGGGGGCACCTATCCCTGGGGTGACAGAGAGTCAGAATATCCCGGTCTTGCTGGGGAGAGGCAGATATGGTGGGAGCCATGGAGCTAGCCATTCCAGGGAAAGGAGGGATCGCTGATTAGTAGCGATTCCTTCTGGCTCCATGAGCTCAACTCAAGGCACTGGTGACAAGTGTAACTCTGGCCCTGGGCTCAGGTTGCTGCTACTCAATGCCAGGTCGGTGGTAAATAAAGCTCTTCTCTTCCGGGATTTGATCCTGGATGAGGAGGCCGACCTGGCATGTGTGACTGAAACCTGGCTGGGCCCAGAGGGAGGAGTTCCTCTCTCTGAAATTTGCCCAGCCGGGTTTTGGGTATGGCATCAGCCCTGACCCCAGGGAAGGGGGGGGGAGAGTGGCTATTATAGCCAGGGGGAGTCTTTGCTTACTTGGACTCGATGCTCCAGAGATTGCAGGTTGTGAGTCCCTCCTGGTGAAGTTGGACTTAAGGGTTCAGGTGGGCTTGTTACTCATGTACCTGCCTCCCAGCTACATTTCAACAGCCCTGCCTGTGCTGCACGAGGAGGTAGTCAGGCTGGCGGGTAGGGTACCCCAAATTTATTGTCTTGGGGGACTTTAACCTACCGTGGCTCAGTGAAACCTCTGGGCTAGCACAGGAGTTCATGGCCATCATGACAGCCATGGACCTGACCCAAGTAGTACAGGGTCCGACTCATGAGGGGGGGCACGCACCCAACATGATATTCCTCTCTGAGCAACTGAGTAATGGTCGGAGACTAAGGGGCTTAGAAGCGTTGCCTTTGTCATGGTCAGACCATTTTCTATTGCGGCTCGACTTCCTGGCTCCAATCCTTCCCCACAGGGAGGTGGAACTGACTAGGAGGTTCCACCCCAGATGCCTGATGGACCCAAACAGTTTGGCAGAGTCTCTTGCTGAGGCCTGGAACAAGGCTGCAGCAGAGGCTCTTGACCGGATTGCGTCGTTGCGACCTCTTTGCGGCACTAGACCCCATGGTTCAACGAGGAGCTCCGGGAGTTGAAACGCCAGAAGAGACGTCTAGAGAAGCGATGGAGGAAGAGTAAGTCCGAATCCGATCGAACACTTGTAAGAGCTCATATTAAGACTTACAAAGTGGTGCTCAAGGCAGCAAGATGCGTGTGTCATGCCACCTTGATTGCATTAGCAGAATCTCGCCCAGCCGCTTTGTTTAGGATGACCCGCTCCCTTCTTAACCAGGGGGGAGTTGGGGGCCCTTGCAGAGTAGTGCTAAGGACTTTAACACAGTTTTCGCTGATAAAGTCACTCGGGCAGACCTCGACTCCGATTGGATAGCAGAGTCGATTGACAATGAGTCAGTTGAGGTGACTGGGGCCCGTACTTGTCCACCTGTCAGGGAAGAGTTTGATCTGGTGACACCTGATGAAGTGGACAAGGCCATTGGAGCTGAGAGTTCCGCCACCTGTTTACTGGATCCGTGTCCCTCCTGGCTGGTCTTGGCCAGCAGGGAGGTGACACGGAGCTGGGTCCAGGAGATTGTCAACACTTCCTTGGGGAGGGGGTCCTTTCCAGCTCCATACACGGAGGCACTTGTGCGCCCCCTCCTTAAGAAGCCTTCCCTGGACCCAGCCGTACTTAATAACTATCGTCCAGTCTCCAACCTTCCGTTTAGGGGAAAGGTTGTTGAGAAGGTGGTGGCGCTCCAGCTCCAGAGGTCCTTGAAAGAAGCCGACTATCTAGACCCACAACAGTTGGGTTTCAGGCCCGGTTAGAGCATGGAAACTGCTTTGGTCATTTTGATGGATAATCTCTGGCGGGCCCGGGACAGGGGTTTATCCTCTGTCCTGGTGCTTCTCAACCTCTCAGCGGCTTTCGATACCATCGACCATGGTATCCTTCTGTGCCAGCTGGAGGGGTTGGGAGTGGGAGGCACTGTTCTCCAGTGGTTCTCCTCCTACCTCTCTGGTCGGTCGCAGTCGATGTTAGTGGGGGGTCAGAGGTCGACCTCTAGGTCTCTCCCTTGTGGGGTGCCTCAGGGGTCGGTCCTCTCCCCCCTGCTATTTAATATCTACATGAAACTGCTGGGTGACATCATCCAAGGGCATGGGGTGAGGTATCATCAGTATGCCGATGATACCCAACTGTACATCTCTACCCCATGTCCAATCAATGAAGCAGTGGAAGTGATGTGCCAGTGTCTGGCGGCTGTTGGGGTCTGGATGGGTATCAACAGACTCAAACTCAATCCTGATAAGACAGAGTGGCTGTGGGTTTTGCCTCCCATGGACAATTCCATCTGTCCGTCCGTTACCCTGGGGGGGGGGAATTATTGATCCCCTCAGAGAGGGTCCGCATCTTGGGAGTCCTCCTAGATCCACAGCTAACATTAGAGAAACCTCTTTCAGCTGTGGTGAGGGGGGAGTTTGCCCAGGTTCGCCTGGTGCACCAGTTGCGGCCCTACTTGGACCGGGAGTCACTGCTCACAGTCACTCATGCCCTCATCACCTTGAGGTTCGACTACTGTAGCGTTCTCTACATGGGGCTACCTTTGAAGAGTGTTCGGAAACTCCAGATCGTGCAGAATGCAGCTGCGAGAGCAATCATGGGCTTCCCTAGGTATGCCCATGTCATGCCAACACTCCGCAGTCTGCATTGGTTGCCGATCAGTTTCCGGTCACAATTCAAAGTGTTGGTTATGACCTATAAAGCCCTTCATGGCACCGGACCAGAATATCTATGAGACTGCCTTCTGCCTCACGAATCCCAGCGGCCAGTTAGGTCCCACAGAGTTGGTCTTCTCTGGGTCCCATCGATTAAACAATGTCGTCTGGCGGGACCCAGGGGAAGAGCCTTCTCTTTGGCAGCCCTGACCCTCTGGAACCAACTCCCCCCAAAGATTAGCACTGCCCCCACCCTCCTTGCCTTTCGTAAACTTCTTAAAACCCACCTCTGCCATCAGACATGGGGGAACTGAGACATCTCCCCTTGCCTATGCAGTTTTATGTATGGTATGCTTGTATGTATGTTTCTTATATAATGGTGGTTTTTAGGCTTTTAATGTAAAATTGTTATTTTAGACTTAATACGTATTAGATTTGTTATTACATATTGTTTTATCTCTGTTGTGAGCTACCCCGAGTCTGCAGAGAGGGGCGACATACAAATCTAATAAATAATAATAATAATAATAATAATAATAATAATAATAATAATAATAATAATAGTAATAATACCGAAGGGGAAGCTTTGTCAGGTAGGCAGCTTACGTACCATTAGTTAAGAGAGTCATAAAATTGTGCATAATGTAGGTGGTGTGCAATTCCAACTGAAGCATGATGGACAGGGATAGACTGGGGGAAAAAAACAAGACGAGCACGCTCCTCTCCAAAGCAATCAAAGTATCTCACAGGAATGTTGTCAAGATCCTCCAACTAAAGACAATTAAAGTAACTCGGGTAATGAGGAATGTGCTTGGAGCAATCACTGACTGGTTATAAGAAAGGGAGAAAAGCACCCTGATTTTCCTTACCTGAGTTAGCCATGAGTCAGTATGCATACTTCTCTCTCTCACTCGCATTCCCTGGAAAAGAGGTTGCGTTCTGTTCCACTAGGAATCAAGTTATATTGACTGAATTTTCTCTTCGCACGCTAAACCAAGTATTATTCAACCACAGTGGCTTGAAGATACGTGGACTTCAACGCCCAGAATTTCCCAGCCAGCGAAGTCAAGTCAAAGCCAAGCCAAGCAAAACTGGCTGAAGAATTCTGGGAGTTGAAGTTCACACGTCTTCAAGCTGCCAAGGTGGATAAATACTGCATTTAACAATGGCTGTTATAACCGCAGATGATTATATATGTATGATGTTCGTCCATCATGTTCTAAGAGGACCTTGACATCTTTATTGGGGGGGGATGTTAAGACTTGCACGTTAAAGGGTGAAAGATTTATAGAATCTGAAGAGAAACCAGAGTGGGACCTTGTTAAAACATTGCCAGGAATCTCTGAAACTTACACAGGAAGAAACCCAAATTTATTTATTTATTTATTTATTTGTTTGTTTGTTTGTTTGCTTGCTTGCTTGCCTGCCTGCCTGCCTGCCTACCTACTTACTTACTTACTTACTTACTTACTTATTGGATTTGTATGCAGCCCCTCTCCGCAGACTCAGGGCAGCTAACAACAATGATAAAAACAGCATGTAGCAATCCAATTAATAAAACAACTAAAAAGCCTTATAATAAAACCAAACATACACACAAACATACCATGCATAACTTGTAATGGCCAAGTAGCCGTAAAAATCTACAAAAACATACACACACACACACAAATACATATACAGTACATATACATTCCACAGCTAGAGTTGTGGAATTTCTATAGGCTCAAGGGCCACACCAGGGCTGCATTCCACAAGTGGGTGAGGCCAGGACTTATAGATAGTCCCCCATTTACAACAGTTAATTTGGTTACCATTCAAAGACACAAGAGCACTGAAAAAAGTGGCTTATGACCATTTATGACCATTGCAGCATTCCCATGGTCAAGTGATCAAAATCCAGATGCTTGGCAATTGACTCACATTTTTGATGGTTGCAGTTTCCTGTGGTCATGTGATCATCTTTTGCAACCTTCTGACTGGCAAAGCCAATGGGAAAACCAGATTCTTAACAACCGTGTTACTAACTTAAAAACTGCAGTGATTCACTCAACAACGGTGGCAGGAAAGGTAATAAAATGGAGCAAAATTCACTTAACAAATGTCTCAATTTAGCAACAGAAACCTTGGGCTGTAAGTTGAGGACCACCTCTATTTGAAGAGAGATGTTTTAAGTGGGAAATCTAACTGCTAAAAAGAACCCAAAGGTTTGATCCCACATTTTGAAGACAACAAAATGAATGCTGGCCGACCATACATTCTGTATATTTATAATAAGCCTAAACCATGATTTACAAGCCACAGTGACTGGTTTCTCACAACAAATTAAATCAAATAATAGAAATTGTTAGCATTGCACACTGGGCTTATACCCAATGTTAGAATACCGAACTTGAAACAAAGAATATGTGGCAGTGGTGGTTGTTTAGCCAATAACACCGGCTAATCAGCAAGAGTATAAATATTATATACAACAGACTAACCAGCATATACAGTCAGCTACATACATATCCAAGTCAAGCAATCATATACAGTTCTAAATATACAGCTGCTAACCATCTCCCCCTTGCCCATGTAGTTTTTGTGTATGATTCGATTGTGTGCTTGTTTTTTATATATTGGGGCTCTTTTGGATTTTTTAACTTAAAACTGTAATTTAGATTGCGAAATATTGGATTTGTTACTATGTTTTGTTTACCATTGTTGTGAGCCGCTCCGAGTCTACTTGGCATATAAATCCAATAAATCCGAGTCTACTTGGCATATAAATCCAATAAATCTAATCTAATCTTTATGCACAGTTCCATACATAATATAGTACATGGACCAATATTTAGCACATAGCAATATATTAGCTCTTGTGTGCCCCCTCCTCAAGAAGCCTTCCCTCAACAACTATCGTCCAATCTCCTTTGAAACCACTGGACGAGATCATCCAAGGGCATGGGGTGAGGTATCATCAGTATGCTGATGATACCCAGTTGTACATCTCCACCCCATGTCCAGTCAACGAAGCAGTGGAAGTGATGTGCCAGTGCCTGGAGGCTGTTAGAGACTCAAACTCAACCCTGATAAGACAGAGTGGCTGTGGGTTTTGCCTCCCAAGGACAATTCCATCTGTCTGTCCATCACCCTGGGGGGGGAATTACTGACCCCCTCAGAGAGGGTCCGCAACTTGGGCGTCCTCCTCGATCCACAGCTAACATTAGAAAACCATCTTTCAGCTATGGCGAGGGGGGCATTTGCCCAGGTTCGCCTGGTGTACCAGTTGCGGCCCTACCTGGACCGGGAGTCACTGCTCACAGTCACTCATGCCCTCATCACCTCGAGGTTCGACTACTGTAATGCTCTCTACATGGGGCTACCTTTGAAGAGTGTTCGGAAACTTCAGATCGTGCAGAATGCAGCTGCGAGAGCAATCGTGGGCTTTCCCAAGTATGCCTATGTCACACCAACACTCCGCAGTCTGCATTGGTTGCCGATCAGTTTCCGATCACAATTAAAAGTGTTGGTTATGACCTATAAAGACCTTCATGGCATTGGACCAGAATATCTCCAGGACCACCTTCTGCCGCATGAATCCCAGCGACTGGTTAGGTCCTACAGAGTTGGCCTTCTCCGGGTCCTGTCGATGAAACAATGTCATCTGGCGGGACCCAGGGGAAGAGCCTTCTCTGCGGCGGCCCCAACCCTCTGGAATCAACTCCCTCTGGAGATTAGGATTGCCCCCACCCGCCTTGCCTTTAGCAAACTCCTTAAAACCCACCACTGCTGTCAGGCATGGGGAAATTGATTCCCCTGGGCCTTTTCCGTTTTATGTATGGTTTGTGTGAGATGTATGAATTGTTTTTAACCATTGGATTTGTGCTGTTTTGTTGTTGTCAGCCGCTCTGAGTCTTCGGAGAGGGGCGACATACAAATCTAATAAATGAATAAATGAATGAATGAATGAATGAATGAATGAACAAACAAACAAACAAACAAACAAACAAACAAAATAAGCAAGAAAGCACACAGCAGTATTAAGCACACAGAGATATACAGTGGTACCTCTTCTTAAGAACACCTCTACTTAAGAACTTTTCTAGATAAGAACCAGGTGTTCAAGATTTTTTTGCCTCTTCCTAAGAACCATTTTCTACTTAAGAACCCGAGCCGGGGAAAACTTCCCAGGAGATTTGAGAGCAGCATGAAGGCCCAGCCAGTTTCCTGCCACTTCCCCTTTAATCCTGGCCATCTGGGCTGCCAGAGGAGCCTTTTGGTGACGCTTAAGGAGGCTTTGGCAGTCCAGAGCAAACAAAGCATTTTCCTTTCTGTGGGTGCTTGGACAGGGAATAAACTTCTGCCAGCGTCCAGAGAAAAGAAACGCTCCCTTCACTCTGGGCAGCCGAGGAGTCACCACAGCGAAGCAAAAGCGCCGGCTACAAAGTGAGGGAGCGAGAGGAGAGGGGAGCCCTTCAGCATGGGAAGGAAGAGGCAGCAGGTAGCAGCAGCAGCAGCAGCCAGTGTATGGGAGGCAGCCTTGCACCGGGTGTATTGGAGGCGCATTCTCCTCCTCGCCGCCTCAGAGTCCCTCTTTTTTTTTAAGCCTTAAAGTTTTGGATATTTTGATTCCCCTCACCTCACTTTTCTTCGGCAGCGATTCTCTTCGTCCTCTTCTTCTTCCTCCTCCTCCCACCCAAATTCCAAGCTTTTATTCCTAATGGGTTTGCACACATTATTTGCTTTTACATTGATTCCTATGGGAAAAATTGCTTCTACTTAAGAACGTTTCTACTTAAGAACCTGGTCATGGGACGATTTAAGTTCTTAAGTAGAGGTACCACTGTATTAGCACACAGAGTATTAAGCACACAGCTATATCTTAGCATACAGCAATACTTTAGCACACAGCTAGTGAAGGGCTATCAAAAATTTTACTACCACACTGTGGGCGTGGCTTATGCAGGATGCCCTGCGTTTTCTTTCAACATCTTTCAGTGCAAATTGGATGCTCCGGGGTGGAGCTCCTTTTTCGCTATCCCACTGTGTTCCCCGCCCCCCCATCCGGGCAGCAGGCCACTCCTGCACGCAGCAATAGCAAGCATTAGTAAGACTAACCGCAATATCTACCAACAACCAGCAATACAATGCAAGTAACATTATGCTAATTCCTCCAAACATACATTACTGGTTAGTTCATATATTGACAAACCCAACCAGTGCAGTACGTAGTACTGACAGAAATCACGCTGTAGCTGTATGAACCCAGCTGAACCCAGCAACAGCTTTTGCCTTTAAAAGAAAAACAGATTGAGGGTAACCACCTAGACTCCTCGTCTTTCTTTCTGCCTCCATCTCCTTGTTTTATTTATTCATTTTATTTATTTATTCGTTTGTCCAATACACAAATACATAGGAAGAAAAATAGACATGTGATAATATAAAAGAGGGTGAAAGTGAACTTAGAGGAGAGGATATATGAAAGGAAGAGAATATATATGTTAGATGAAAGAAAGGAAAGACAATTGGACAAGGGACGAAAGGCACTCCAGTGCACTTATGTACGCCCCTTACTGGCCTCTTAGGAACCTGGAGAGGTCAATCGTGGAGAGTCTAAGGGAGAAATGTTGGGGGTTAGGGGTTGACACAATTGAGTCCGATAATGAGTTCCACGCTTCGATAACTCGATTGTTGAAATCATATTTTTGACAGTCAGGTTTGGAGCGGTTCATATTAAGTTTGAATCTGTTGCGTGCTCTTGTGTTGTTGCGGTTAAATCTGAAGTAGTCATTGACTGGTAGGACGTTGCAGCATATGATCTTGTGGGCAATACTCAAATCGTGTTTTAGGCGCTGTAGTTCTAGGCTTTCTAGGCCCAGGATTGTTAGTCTATTTTCGTAGGATATTCTGTTTCGAGTGGAGGGGTGAAGGGCTCTTCTGGTGAAATATCTTTGGACATTTTCAAGGGTGTTGATGTCTGAGATGTGGTATGGGTTCCAGACAGATGAGCAGTAGTCTAGGATGGGTCTGGCAAAAGTTTTGTAGGCACTTGTGAGTAGTGTGAGATCGCCTGAGCAGAAGCTGCATAGGATCAGGTTAACAACTCTAGAAGCTTTTTGAAGCAAGGTGGTTAGGTCCCACAGAGTTGGCCTTCTCCGGGTCCCGTCGACTAAACAATGTCATTTGGCGGGACCCAGGAGAAGAGCCTTCTCTGTGGTGGCCCCGACCCTCTGGAACCAGCTCCCCCCAGATATCAGAGTTGCCCCCACCCTTCTTGCCTTTCGCAAGCTCCTTAAAACCCACCTCTGTTGTCAGGCATGGGGGAATTGAAATTTTTTTCTCCCTTCCCCCTAGGCTTATAGAATTTATACATGGTATGTTTGTTGGTATGATTGGTCTCTTAAATTGGGGTTTTTTAGATTACTTTTTAATATTAGATTTGTTACATTGTTTTTTATTGTTGTTAGCTGCCCACTAGTCTTCGGAGAGGGGCGGCATACAAATCTAAATAAACTAAACTAAACTAAACTAAAAAGTGAAAATCACCTAGTCCAAAAGGCCCAGGTACAAAGGCTGTAATTGCTCTTTACATTAAGTCCTAGCACAGGGCCTCAGGCACCTACATTTCCTCATGGGAAATACTGTACACCTGCTGTTTCATACCATGCTGAATCATAACTCAGCAACTTGATTGCAAAGCACAGAACAGCCGAAGTGTGTTTCCTGTTATTGGCTACTCCGCCAGGTCCTGTCACCCAGGAATTGTGTTTTCATCAGCTGGCTTTTGGTATCTTTTAAGAGCTGTAAAAAAAATAACTATGGCATAAGCGAAACAGTTCTAAAACAATGTTTATTTCGGACGTCCTTTCTGAGAGCAAAGTTACATATTACGAAGCAGACTTTCCTGATCTTTGGTTTTCCTGGTAATGCTGACTTAACAACCCCAAGGATTTCTGAGAACAATTGGCAGGTGGGAGGGGACACTTGACCCCTCTCCTGACCTTTAATTCTCTTGTTCAAAACTGATGGACTGAATAGTATAGGGAAGGCCACCTACTAGATTCACAGCAGAGGAAAGAACTAAAGATACTTTGTGATTTAGCCTCAACATGAAATTACTTTGCATTTTACACTTGTGATGAATATAATCTCAGTTTACTCCATTAACCCACTTTTCTGGGTTTGTGTAATACACAACTATTAACTAAACTATACTGAAAGCATTCAAACACCACAATAGGCTAAGACGCAGTCGGAAAATTTATGGCTTTGTATTAAGTCAGATGGAAATGACTTTTAGGGAAGTCTATTCAAACTAGGGAAGCAACATAACAGGAAGAGTAAAGTACCAGGCCAGTCACATTAGATTGTGGCTCTGCCCTTAATGCTCCTAATTTATAAAACAGCAGGCAAAAAAAAACCCTAACTCACCATATACCCAGAACAAATTCCCAGGAGAAATAGAAAAATTAAAACATCTGAATCTTGAATTCTGAATCCTTTGCATAATAATCAATAAAAAGCTGGTGGGTGCCTGCATTTGGTCCTTATTAGATTTTTTTAAATGTTAAATTGTGTGAATCTTCAAGCCTCTGAACTTCATAGATTATGAGTATCTCCTCTATAACCTTCATCATATATTTTACTATGTTTATATCGATATATATACCCACTAAAACCCTCATTGTCTATTGGAATAAATAATTGAATGAATGAATGAATGAATGAATGAATAAATGAATGAATGAATGAATAAATAAGCAAGCAAGCAAGCAAGCAAGCAAGCAAGCAAGCAAGCAAGCAAGCAAGCAAGCAAGCAAGCAAACAAACAAACAAACAAACAAACAAACAAACAAATTCAATTATAATTAATAGATACATACTGTAATGTTCTTTAGGCTCATTACAGGTAGTCCTACACTTACAACTAGTGATGGGCGAACCCAACAGTGTTCAGGTTCGGCAAGTTCGGACAAACTTTACGCAAAATTCGGCCAAACCCGAACCAAACCCAAACCCGAACGGGGAATCCCACCAAGAGATTCCGGGGGTGGAGCTTTGACGTCATGTATTTTTATTTTATTTATTATTTATTAGATTTGTATGCCGCCCCTCTCCGAAGAGGGGAGCCAAGGTGATCACTTGCTAAGGAAGCCAAGGTGATCACTTCCTGGATTCCATGGAATCCAGGAAGTGATCACCTTGGCGTCCTTAGCAACCTGCTGGTGATGTCAAGGCTCCGAACGCGACCCTGAACTTTGCCGGAAGTTTCAAAAAATTTCATGTTCGTGTTCGGCATACCGAACACCGCAAAATTCGGCACGGACCTGAATTGTGCGGGTTCGGTTCGCCCATCACTACTTACAACCACAATTGGAACTGGAATTTTGGTTTCTGAGTGATGCAGTCATAAAACAAGATGTCACATGACTGCAGCACTCAGCGACCACAATCCTAACAATCCCATTGCTGTCATTAGCTGAGGACAAGTCCAGGTTATTCCAGGTTGGCTTCCTCGCAGCTCCAAGCCTCAATAAGGTAAGAGACTGTACCCAATTCCCCCTGCACCTCATTTCTACCTTTAGACTCTGCTGCATCATTTTGCATAAACCAGAGCAGGGTTCTGGGGCTGTTACTTGCCATGGCCAAGGAGGTTTAGCTGCCCAGACTAATCCCAGTCAAAGTTGTTGTTGTTGTTGTTATTATTATTATTATTATTATTATTATTATTATTATTATTATCAGTACAACACAGCAAATGAGATCACTATGCTGGATTTCGTATTTCATCACCAGTCGGGCGCTTCCCAAGCACCTAGGACTGCGTGATGAAGGGGCGAATTATGTTTGCCGATCCCAGTAAAGTGGCCTTTTGCAATTGACAGATGGAGATTTTGTCAATTCCGATGGTTTTCAAATGTCCGCTGAGATCCTTTGGCACTGCGCCCAGCGTGCCAAGTACCACTGGGACCACTTTCAAGGGCTTATGCCAGAGTCGTTGCAGCTCGATTTTTATATCTTCGTATTTCACTAATTTCTCTAGCTGCTTCTCCTCAATTCTGCTGTCTCCTGGGATTGCGATGTCGATGATCCATACTTTCTTTATTATTATTATTATTATTATTATTATTATTATTATTATTATTTATTACATTTGTATGCCGCCCCTCTCCGGAGACTCGGAGTGGCAGATTTGACCTCAAATTTGACTTTTGGGAATGTTGTGGCTCCGGAATTGACTTAGATGATCGTTTAATGCAATATGAGAAACCAGGAAGAGTCAGGGCTAATCATGCTGGGTTTTAAGCTTCAAAACGGATCACTGTTGGTTATTTCCTATTGGAAAAGAAGAAAATTAGAAGAGTCTTTTTTTAATCTTTGCCTGCATGCAAGGGTGGGCTTCAAAAATTTTAGCAAGGGGTTCTCCGTCCAGTTGCTGAGTGGGTGTGGCCATGGTGTGTGTGGCCTAATCGGCCTCCTACACCACAGCAGAGAGAGGGAGGATGGACTCCTCCCTGGGCTCCAGAGGCTTTTCTTGAGCCTCCGGGAGAATGAAAATGGCCTTCCCAAACTTCTGGTAGGGCCATTTTTGCTCTCCCGAGCCTTCATACATACCCTGCCTTTACCTGCATCCAAAACTGGCAGTGGGGGACTCCTGAGAGGGGAAAAGTGGGCAGGGCCAGCCAGGAGTGGGATTTGGGGGTCCTCTGAACTACACAGAATCTTGGCTAGAGGTTCTCCTGAACCCCTGTGAACCTCCAGCAGCCCACCCCTACATGCATGGGTCAACAGCGCTGTTTGAAGACTTATTTGTATAGTTGTATGTTTATTTGTTTGTTTGTTTGTTTGTTTATCTGTCTGTCTGTCGGTTGGCTGGTTTAGTAATATTTATATGCCGCCCAACTCTAGCAGAACTTTTACTCCAAGCCATGATTTGCTTAGTCATATTTCGTTATAGGAGCTAGGAGTTGACTAAGTACAACTTAGCACAAACTTCTTGTTAAATAGGTTTGCCTAAGTCATGTACTATTATACACTGCTCAAAAAAAAAAAGGGAACACTTAAACAACACAATATAACTCCAAGTATTCACATGCTGTTGTGCACATTCAACTTTGTACAGAAAAAAGTATTCAATGAGAATATTTCATTCATTCAGATCTAGGAAGTGTTATTTGAGTGTTCCCTTTTTTTTTTTTTGAGCAGTATATATTCTGCATTGCAATTTCCCAGATACACAAGCAATGAGTCCTTTTTTTAAAAAGTGGCAAAAAAAGTGGCAAAATTAGGGTATTTTACATGGGTTTAAAGAGTTGTGATGCTAGCCTCCACCTTTTCTTACATGCTTATTATGACAATTGTGGCAGATCTCCCCCTACACTCCCAGGGGTGGTTCCAAAATTTTTTACTTGCCACTCTGTGGGCGTGGCTTAATTTTGTGGGAGTTATGTGACTGGGTGGTCACCTCCCCCAAAATAAAAAAATATTTTTTAAAAATCAAGACAAAAATGGCAGCGCTCAAGGACCGGCACTGACCAAACTGGGTCAGTGATGACATTGTGATGTCACCCATTTGTTGCTACCAGTGTGCACAAACTGATCCAATCAGAGATGAACCCACCCCCAGCCCCACCCACCCCAGACAAAGCCGTGAGAATTCAGTTCCCTAAAATAGGAGAATATCTAGACCGGAAGTATTATTGAGGGAAAAGTCTTATAATAAGCTAGTAAGAATTCATTTCAAAGCTATTGGCTGGAAGGAGACTGAAAGGTTTGTGCACTTGGTTGGCCATTGTGAAAACAGACCAGATGTGCTAGGGATTCAGTGCAACAGGGCACTGCTTATATTTTTAGCGTTCCAGAAGACCCATGCCTTATTTACTTTACAATATTATCCCATCTTATATTTCTCACAAGACAGTTGTGTTATGTCCTTAGCAGCACCATTAAAGCCTCATGCAGACTTGATTTCTTTAGAAACTGGAAACTTTCCATGACTTGCTCACTTCATTTCCTTCTGTCCTCCATGCCAAGTTTCTCCTCCTTTTCCTTCCTTAGACAATGCCATGGATAAGTTACAATCATTTACTTATTTAACCTCTGGCTTCATACTGGACAGACTGAACTATATGCTAAAGGCATGGGCTGGATTGACATTAGATGATTTGCTTCAATGTGATGTCAATTATTGCTCAGTACAGTCGGACCTCTACCTAAGAACGCCTCTACTTATGAACTTTTGCAGATAAGAACCTTCTCAAGAACCATTTTCCACTTACAAATGCAAGCCTCCGAAACTGTAACCAGAAAAGGCCGGGAGAAGCCTCCTTGGGGCTTCTCTAATAATCTCCTGTGAGGAAACAGGGCTGGAAAAAGCAGGGAGAAGCCTCTGTGGGGCCTCTCTAGGAATCTCCTGGGAGGAAACAGGGCTGGAAAAGGCAGGGAGAAGCCTCCATGGGGCCTTTCCAGTCAACGAAGCAGTGGAAGTGATGTGCCGGTGCCTGGAGGCTGTTAGGGTCTAGATGGGTATTAACAGACTCAAACTCAACCCTGATAAGACGGAGTTGCTGTGGGTTCTGCCTCCCAGGTACAATTCCATCTGTCCATCCATAACCCTGGGGGGGAGAATTATTGACCCCCTCAGAGAGGGTTCACAACTTGGGCGTCCTCCTCGATCCACAGCTCACATTAGAGAACCATCTTTCAGCTGTGGTGAGGGGGGCGTTTGCCCAGGTTCGCCTGGTGCACCAGTTGCGGCCCTATCTGGACCAGGACTCACTGCTCACAGTCACTCATGCCCTCATCACCTTGAGGTTCGACTACTGTAACGCTCTCTACATGGGGCTACCTTTGAAAACTGTTCAGAAACTTCAGATGGTGCAGAATGCAGCTGAGAGAGCAATCATGGGCTTCCCTAGGTATGCCCATGTCACGCCAACACTCCGCAGTTTGCATTGGTTGCCGATCAGTTTCCGGTCACAATTCAAAGTGTTGGTTATGACCTATAAAGCCCTTCATGGCATCAGGCCAGAATATCTCCAGGACCGCCTTCTGCCGCACGAATCCCAGCGACCGGTTAGGTCCCACAGAGTGGGTCTTCTCCGGGCCCTGTCAATTAAACAATGTCATTTGGTGGGACCCAGGGGAAGAGCCTTCTCTGTGGCGGCCCCGACCCTCTGGAACCAGCTCCCCCCAGAGATTAGAACTGCCCCCACCCTCCTTGCCTTTCGTAAATTCTTTAAAACCCACCTCTGCCGTCAGGCATGGGGAAACTGAGACATCTCCCCCAGGCCTAAACAGTTTATGCATGGTATGTTTGTGTGTATGTTTGCTTTTAATAAGGGTTTTTTAGTGTTTTTAAATTATTAGATTTGTTGGACATTGTTTTGTTTTTGTTGTGATCCGCCCCGAGTCTCCGGAGAGGGGCGGCATACAAATCTAATAAATAAATAAATAATAAATAAATGTCCTGTGAGGAAACAGGACCAGAAAGGGCAGAGAGAAGCCTCCATGGAGCCTCTCTAGGAATCTCCTGGGAGGAAACAGAGCCTCCATCCTCCCTGTGGTTTCCCCAATCGCATGCATTATTTGCTTTTACATTAATTCCTATGGAAAAAATTGCTTCTTCTTACAAACGTTTCTACTTAAGAACCTGGTCACGGAACGAATTAAGTTCGTAGGTAGAGGTACCACTGTATTGTCCAGCACAGTCAGCCTTAATCACAATGTTTGCTATTTACATGTATTGCACTCTAAACTAAACATGTTTTTGCACTCTAAACTAAACATGTTTTTCCCCCCTGTTAGGCAGCAGAGGAACTGATCTAGCAATATTGGAAGGCCAGAGGTTCTCCACTCCTGCTTTGCATGTAAAAGTAAAGGAGGTTATTAATTCCTCCTGTCCTTTTAAACATGGAAAAGAGGTCGACATTGTTGTCTCTTAACTTTCACTGTTATGTCCAATAGCAGGTCAGAAAGATGGAGCTTTAAGCTTCTGCAGAAAATATTTATGTGGAAAGAAATTGAATTGAGAATCAAATATGCAACCAGTTTAACAAGTAATTAAACTTGTATAGAGTAGAAGACTGGGTAGGAATGGGGAAACAAATTCGACTTACTGAAAAACAGCGGCACTTTCTTTTAACAACTTTCAGGTTTAAGTATTTTCTGTTTTCATAAAAGTCAATATTGTGGAATTGACCCCCTTTCACCTCTAAAAGTATTCTTGAAAGTTTATATTTCAAGCTAGAGGATCCTTAAGGTATTGGTATAAGACAAATTAACTCTACCATAATTTGTAATTATTTTGGTCATAATCAAGAGTCCTGTTCACACATGGAAATTTGCAGAAAAGAAAACTGAATAAGTAATTTTGTTAAAAAAAATATTGGACCATTGTTTGATAGCAAAAGTAAGCATGTGCTATGTCACAGTGGTTCTTATCCTGGGGATAATGGAGCTATTTGTAAATGCTTATTTGTGAGTCAATTTAGGACTGCTGCTGCTGACACCTTTGTGTAAAACGAAGAAGCTTTTTTGGGGGGGAGGGTTGTTTGTTTATGTGTGGGTGTGATTTGAGACCAAAAAGGGATTAATTTGGTCAAACAGATTAAGAATTTATTTATTTATTCGACTTCTATGCCCCCCAGTCTCGAAGGATTCATGGCGGCTTACAACAGCGGTACAAGTACAATAAGAATAAGTACAAAACTGTAAAAGAAGTTGAACAGTTAACTGAGGTTAAAACATAACAAACTAAAAACACTCCAGAAAAAATTATTATAAAAAGAAAATCACACTCGTATACATACACACCATTCTTATAGTTGGCCATCAAGCTGTGAATTTATGGCCCTCAGGCCTGTTGGCAAAGCCAGGTCTTTGTAGCTTTGCAAAAGGCCAGCAGAGTGGGAGCAGTACGGATATTGAGGGGAAGTTGGTTCCATAGTGCCGGGGCAGCCACAGAGAAGGCTCTCCCCCGTGATCCCGCCAACCTGCATTGCTTAGTCGACGGGACCCGGAGGAGGCCAACTCTGTGAGCTCTTATTGGTTTCTGGGAGGTATGAATCACTGGTATAGCTCTCTGTGCTAAAATATTTCCTAGTTGTGTTGAAAGAAAATATGTACCGTACTATATTTTTCGCAGTATGAGACACACCTCCCCCCTCCCCCTCAAAAAAGAGGATGGAAATGTCAGTGCATCTTATACACCCAATACAGCCATTTTTGCATTTTTTGCAAAAAATGGGCCTGTTTTTCACAAAAACGGGGTAGACAAGAGGTCTGGGAAGCCTGCAGAGAGCTCCTGGGGATTGGGGGAAAGCAAAAATGCCCCCAACACCCAACAGCTCCCTGCAGACTTCCCAGACCCTTTTTTAGAAAAATAATGGATAAAAAATGACCCGTTTTTCACAAAAAGCGGGGGTGATTTTTACCTTCTAATTACCTCATTTAGCATGACTGGAGGAGGAATTCTGGAAGTTGAAGTCCACTAGTCTTAAAACTGGCAAGGACTACCAAAATTTTTACTGGGCGTGGCTTATGAAGGACGCCCTACATTTTCTTTCAACATCTTTCAGTGCAAATTGGGTACTCTGGGGTGGAAGTCCATTTTCGCCACCCCACTGCATTCCTCCCCGTCCGCGCATTAGCCCACCTCTGCTCCTGGGTTAGGGGTTAGGAGTGCAAGGTCTTCAAACTTGGCAAGCATGACAATCATGAGCTAGCATGACAAATTGCTTGTGTGTCCAATCACACTTGACCAATAAAGAATTCTATCTATTCTATGACTGGAGGAGGAATTCTGGCATTTGAAGTCCACAAGTCTTAAAGTTGTCAAGTTTGAAATTTGTAAAAAGTGTGCAAAATGTATTCTGCTACACTTCTGCTACTATACCATTTGGTTCAGAATACATTTTTTCTTGTTTTCCACTTAGACTCCACTGCACCTTAGACTCCGAAAAATATGGTGTTTGGTAAGCACTGATACTAAAAATGAAGGAAATCTCCATAAAATTTGCTACCTTCAGGATAATGTTCTGGGTAAACTCTTGCTTCCTTTTCTCTTTCCCAGTTTCCATCTGCATAAGTGGGTTTAGTATCTTCAGCCAACAATAGGTCGCGTATACAGAACAACTTTATCCATGATTAACTTAATTATAATTTTCCTACCCAATTTTCTTGGGTTTCATGAGTCATTGAACCATAAATTAACCACGTGAACTTAGTTTGCACAGCATTCTAGTTAAATGTTAACCCTAGTCTAACTCTTCTGTCTGCATTTAAACAGCACAAGGAACTAGTTTGAGATAAATAAACTTTACAAAATTTAATTTCACATTGCAGTTAAGCTTCTCTGCTCTGGCAAGAGTTTCCATATCAGATCAGAAGCTAAGCAAAATCATATTCAATATTTACAGTCCCAGACCAAGAAATCTGCAAATCAGTTGGCTGCCATCTTACACTGGAGCAACCAATTGTATAAACTGGTCTGTTTATGTTTCTCTTTTTCTAAGCTCCAACATACGCTAATACTGATCAGTAATAATTACATTGTAAGATTGTCTTGCACAATTGAAAAGCCCATTTTTTTCTCTTACGTTTTACTTGACCTCTACCGAAATTCAAACCACAGATCATAGATTAACACATTGTTTACATTTTATTTGGATAGCTATTCAACTTTATCCTTGCGGTGAGGTAATTGTAAAGGAATTCTAGCAAACACTTTAAAAAATTGATTTGAAAACCAACGAAATATATCGTTCTTTGTTATCAGGTATGTGGCGTTTAGCGCTAAATTTTACTTTACACACAGATTTTCTTAATGCAATAATCCCTAATATTTATAGCACCTCCTAGCTTGTCTGGTTGTTATTTGGAGATTGATTCACATAGTTCTCTTGTAAACTTTAACAGTGGCTTTGCAACCAACTTGCAGTTTGGAAAACACTACCAAGGTTGACAATTTCCATCTTTCCTTGGATTACTTACTTACTTACTTACTTACTTACTTACTTACTTACTTACTTATTTAGATTTGTATGCCGCCCCTCTCCGCATATAATGTCGACTTCATCTTACCCCAGGCCATGAGTTAAACACCCTTATGTTTTATGTGTGTGGACTTTTCCTTGTTCAATTTGACATTGCCCCCTCCCCTTTTCAAGATGTGTCTAATCTATAATGCTATTGCCAGTCATCTTAGAAAGGAGGTCTCATGGTCTCTAGCAGATGTAAACAGAGTATGTTTGGGCAGCCTCTGCTACAATATTTGCCTTTTCAATGAACGTTTCCTTTCCAATTCTCTCCCGGCAATGTGTTAAGGATAACTTCCACTTTTTTATTTAGGGAAGAAGAAAGACTGTTTTTGTGCATCTCATTATTTGTTCACCTCCTGATGCCAAGTCTATAATGAGATCTTTTCTTTAACAGCCATGGTCTTGCTTTTCTGAAAAGTATGGCCAACTGAACTTTATCTGATTATTTGCCCATTTCACTATAATTCTGCATGGCAGTCATTTTATTCTTTCTTCTCCACTACCATGTTTTTTATTTTATTTATTTTTTTAAAAAACTTGATCCTGGATTTTATAAGCCTCCCAAGATGGGCTTAAAATGACAGAGACGGTGGATACAACACAGCTTTGTAGGCAAGATCTGGGTGGGTCTTTTAAGCACACACTCCAGATAGTCCTCAACTTACCACAGTTCGTTTACAATTTGAATTTAGGTTCAAATTTACAATGGCACTGAAAAAAGTGACTTATGACCATTTTTCACAACCGTTGCTGCATTTCCACAGTCACATGATCCAAATTCAGATGATTGACAACTGACTTATATTTATGACGGTTGCAGTATTTCCCCAGGTCTTGTGATCACCTTTTGTGACCTTTTGACAGGCAAAGTCAATGGGGAACCTAGAAATCATCTGCTACAACATTTTTCCTGTCAACAACTGCTTCAGCTTCAATCACATCAACACACAAGCACACAACGGATAAAAGTAAACCGCTCTAAACTTGACTGCAGGAAATACGACTTTAGTAACCGAGTAGTTGCTGCATGGAACTCACTACCAGACTCTGTAGTATCATCACCTAACCACTAAAACTTTACCCTTAGACTATCTACTGTTGACCTCTCTCGATTCCTAAGAGGTCAGTAAGGGGCATGCATAAGTGCATCAGCATGCCTTCCGTACCCTGTCCTAATGTTTCTCTTTTACTAGTATCACTAGTATATAAATATTAATATATCTTTGTATTCCACAAATACATACGTGACAAAACAAATAAATAAAAATAAAATAAATAAATAAAAATCTGCAGTGATTCACTTAACAATTGCGACAAGCAGAGTCGTAAAATGGGACAAAACTCATTTAAATGTCTCACTTAGTGTTCTGCTGGGCTCTCTGATAGGAGCCTCCCAAAAATTCAAGGGTACAAATTGCAGACACACACACATGTTTGAAAATTCAAAACAATGTTCTTTATCACAAAATTCAAAATAAACTAAGCACTCTTTTTGTATTGCAAAGAGCACTTGTCCCAAAACAACCGGGTAATCTGTACAATTTCCCTTAAACAGTCATTAAGTACTTAGCTAGCAGCTGTGAAGAATCTTCACACCCCTTCTTCTTCCAACGAACTGAGACACACACACACACACACACACGTTGCTCTGCTTTGGTTTCAGAGGCGTGAAAAATCAACAAACAAAGTCCAGAAAACAGCAGCACATGATTCCCGAAGAACTGCAATCAGATACTCTTTCACAACGGCCAAACCCACACGCTGCTATTTATAGCAGCAGCCCTAATTACTGGAGCCCCACCCAACCACAGGTGGCCTCATTTTCTCTTGTAATAATCCTTCAGCTATTGTCTCCTATGCATCACTCTATGCATGCGTGGATGTGTCATTAATTCTTGTTCAGAATCCAAGGATGATACAGATGATTGATCTCCTCCTGGGCTATCTGCCAAACTCCCCTCTTCCTTGTCACTCATGCTTCCTTGGTCATAGGAGGCTTCATCGGCAGATTCCATCGGGAGCAAAACAGGCCTGCGGCATGTGGATGTCTCCCCCACATCCACCTGCACATTCCTTGGGGCAGGAGCTGGGCCAGAGCTAACCACAACACTTAGCAAAACAAATTTTGGACTTGGCTGTGCTTGCAAGCTGAGGGCTGTGCATGTAAGTGAGACATAACAAATTTCATTGGAACGAATTGTTCTATTACTGTATTCCACATTTGGGACCGGAGCAAGTGGTAGATGACAAAGGCATTGAGATCCTCTTAAAGCCAAGACAAATCAGGCAACGTTGGGTTGTAAAAATCTAGATGATAGCAAAGGAATTGAGAAAACCATTCAAGGTCTGTCTGCAGTTTTGCAGTTCATATAGGCTACCCACACATACATGAAACTAGCAAGGTTCCGAGTACAACTCAGACTTTAATATGCTGAAGTCATAGGCGTGCTATTTTTGCCTAACAGAAAAAAAATATTAACATGCTGGTCTGCTCCTTAGTTACTGTTCTGTTTGTGCACGTTCCAGCACAATATTGAATCCTGGCAAAGAATCTGAGGATGAATGCCAAACAAAATAGTTGAGATTGGCATAAAGAAACAAGACTTCTTACTGTGTGTTTTGTCTTGACCTCCCCCACCCTGCTCCCATGAATCAGTTTTGTTTATGTGTCTCTGTGTACAGAAAAGAACAAAAAAGGAGAGGGGGCATTTGTCTTTCAGCTTTCTCCATTTTTGCGGTTTCACGTTCACTCCAACAGAGAACAGGTATAGGGGAACTCAGGTGCCTTCAAATTAATAATAAAGTGGAGCATGCGATTTGAAGAATGAAACACCATGCTGATTTTCTTTATTTTGCTTTTGGTATCTTTATTTAAGAATCTTTGTTTCAGAAACAAGGAGATACATACATACATACATACATACATACATACATACATACATACATACATACATACATGTTCTGCCGGGCTCTCTGGCAGGAGCCTCCCGAAAATTCAAGGGTACAAATTTCAGACACACGCACGCTTGAAAATTCAAAACAATGTTCTTTATCACAAAAGTCAAAATAAACTAAGCACTCTTTTTACATTGCAAAGAGCACTCTTCCCAAAACAACCGGGTAGTCTGTACAATTTCCCTTAAGCAGTCATTAAGTACTTAGCCAGAAGCTGTGAAGAAACTTCATACCCCTTCTTCTTCCAACGAAGTGAGACACACACACACACGTTGCGCTGCTTTAGTTTCAAAGGCGTGAAAAAGCAACAAAGTGCAGCACACAAGATTCCTGACAACTGCGAACAGATATTCTTCCACAATGGCCAAACCCACATGCTGCTATTTATAGCAGCAGCCCTAATTACTGGAGCCCCACCCAAACACAGGTGGCCTCCCTTATTTCCTGTAATATGTTCTTACTTGGTCTCTTCTACGCATAATTTTGCGCTTGCGTGGGTCCAAAATGTCATCATCTGAAGCAATAGAAGATAAGGAAGATTGACTGCTTTGGCTGTGTGCCAAGCCCTCCTCTGCCGAGTCACTCCCACATTCTTCTTCGTCCGAGGAAACTAAACTCTGAACTGATTCTGTCGGCAATAACAAAGGCCTGTGACATGTTGAAGTTTCCCCTGCATCCACCTCCCCATTCCCTGGGGCAGAAGCTGGGCCATAGTCAATCACAACACATACATACATACATACAGGGGTGGACTACTGCCCGGATGGGGGGAACGCAGTGGGGTAGCAAAAATGGAGCTCTATCCCATAGCACCCAAATTGAACTGAAAGATGTTGCAGGGCATCCTGTATATGCCACACCCACAGTATGGTAGTAAAACTTTTGGTAGCCCTTCACTGCATGCATATAAACATACAACCCACTGTGGAGTTGCACAAATCTTGTGAAAAATGCAGAAGTAGTCTTATGCATATTCTGCTTATGTGTACCACCTTTTATAATCTACCACTCTTTATATGTTATGGATTTTATTTATTTATTTATTTATTTATTTATTTATTTATTTATTTATTTATTTATTTATTTATTTATTTATTTATTTATTTATTTATTTATTTATTTATTTATTTATTTATTTATTTTGTCCAATACACAATGAGAGTTTTAGTGGGTATATATATATATATATATACACACATAGTAAAATACATGATGAAGGTTGTAGAGGAGATACTCATAGTAAAATATATCTATGAAAGAATAGAAAAGAAGATATAGTAATAGAACATATCAATGAAAGAATAGAAGAGATATAGGAATAGAAGAAAGGTATAGGAGATATAGAAGAGCAATAGGACAAGGGACGGAAGGCACTCTAGTGCACTTGTACTCGCCCCTTACTGACCTCTTAGGAATCTGGATAGGTCAACCATGGATAATCTAAGGGTAATGGGGGAATGACACTATGGAGTCTGGTAATGAGTTCCACGCTTCGACAACTCGGTTACTGAAGTCATATTTTTTACAGTCAAGTTTGGAGCGGTTAATATTAAGTTTAAATCTATTGTATGCTCTTGTGTTGTTGTGGTTGAAGCTGAAGTAGTCGCCAACAGGCAGGACGTTGCAGCATATGATCTTGTGGGCAATACTTAGATCATGTTTAAGGCGTCTTAGTTCTAGGCTTTCTAGGCCCAGGATTGAAAGTCTAGTCTCGTAGGGTATTCTGTTTTGAGTGGAGGAATGAAGGGCTCTTCTTGTGAAGTATCTTTGAACATTTTCAAGGGTGTTAATGTCTGAGATGCGATATGGGTTCCAAACAGACGAGCTGTATTCAAGGATGGGTCTGGCAAAAGTTTTGTAAGCTCTTGTAAGCAGTGTGAGATTGCCAGAGCAGAAGCTACGTAGGATTAGGTTTACAACTCTTGAATTTTTGATTCCCAGAACTCAAGGATTTTGTACTTCCCATAAACCTGGAGTGCACCGGTTGTAGGAAAAATAGGGAGGGTATCTGGAGTGGGAAAACTGAAGTCTATAGTTTTGTGCAAGGGCCTTTTCTATTTTCTTTTTATCGCAATTTCTCTTGCACTGCCAAGTGAGGAAAACTGCTGCTTAACACTCACTGCCCAGAAGTATATTTAACGTTTTCTACAAACAGAGATTAGTTTATAGTTCAGACTGGAATTCCTTATCAGCTCTGTAGGATGTAAAAAGAATAAAAATCTGCACATACCAAGGAGTTAGAGTTTATGATTTGTGAGAGTTCCACATTAAAAATACATCTGACTGTATCAGGAATAATTTTTATGGCAGCATTTTTTTTAAAATTAACACGTATAAAACTCTTAGATGTAATGACTAATATTTCATTTTGTTGCAGCAAATCACATGAGTTAATGGTTCAGTGTCAAGATTCATACATAGCAGTGAAAAATGACCTGTTTCATTGTGTTCACGTGCTGCACTAAATTAAAAGATATGGTACCCAAGCTGTGATGCCTGGGTGCACAGAATATACTAAGCCAGTGATGGCGAACATTTTTTTGCTCAGGTGCACACGTGATAGTGTGCACACGTGTTCCCACATCCCCTGCGTATGCGCACAACCCCACAACCCCTGTGCTGCCTCCTGCATGCACACAAACACCTGCACTGCCCCCCTCCATTGAGCCATTTTTTGATGTTCCCTGGTTCAGTAAAACATCCTGAAGACTGGGGATGGTGAAAAATGGCCCAAAATGAACTTCTGGTTTTGCTGTTGGGCTGTTTTTCGCCATCTCCAGGGTTCAGGAGGCTTTCCTGAAGCCTAGGGAGAGTGACAACGGCCGAAAAGGCCAAAAATCAGCTGGCCAGAGCATGTGCACTGGAGCTGACATAGGGCAATGCCTAATGTGCCCTCAGATATGGCTCCAGGCAGTGAAGGGCTACCAACATTTTTATTACCACACTGTGGGTGTGGCTTATACAGGATGCCCTGCATTTTCTTTCAACATCTTTCAATGCAAATTGGGTGTCTGGGGTGGACCTCCATTTTTGCTATCCCACTGCATTCCCACCCCCTCATCCAGGCAGTAGCCCACTCCTGGCTCCAGGTGCCACTTGTGGCACATGTGCCATAGGCTCACCATCACTGCACTAAGCCAATAACTAAGCAAACCACATTGTGATTTAATGAAATGTATGAAACCTGCTACTGTAGGGGAAGACAGCTTTCTTGAATCAAGTAGATTTCATAATTGATGGCAATCATGAGATCCTTTTAGAAAAAAATATGAAAAGGTATTTAAAGTGTATACCAATGGCAATATTTTTGATTTAGGAAATGTGATGAAGCAGCTAGAAGTATTTCCTGAAAGATAAATACAGCAGGCTTAGCAAGTGTATAATTGAGCCGTAAATCTGCCACCAGAATAGTGGGCTATACACTACAAGCGAGCTAACTTTGAAAAAAAGAATAGCCAAAGAATAGCCAAAAATACTTGGGATTACAAAGGGTTTGGTATTTAGTTTCCAGAACAGGCTGAATTTGTGATGCTACTCCCTCATCACATCTTTTTTCTTCTTCTTTGTCCTCTGCTATAATATAATTGTGTAATGTATTTCCCATTGTTCAGTCTCGCAATACTGGTTGTGGAAACAAACCCAGAGTGATAATGATGCATCGTTGACTGATAACATACACAGAAGGAACATAGAGTAAAAAAAAACCCCATGGACTCTTGCAAAGTATGGGAAATGGAGATTTGCTGGCATTTTTGTAATAATTTAGCAAAATTCCTATTATCTCCTCCTTAACATTTTTTAAATACCAAGCACAGCTTCTAATATCATTCCTGTTTCCTTTTTTTAATTTTTTACTTACAGGACTACTATCTTAAGTACAGTACTTCAATAAGCTTCTATATCTAGCCAGATTTGTCCATACTGATAAATCAAATTGAGACGGAATACAGTATTTCTAAAATCCAGTTAAGGGCTGTTGGCATGTTTTGATTACCCCCTCCAAACCCTCAGCTCCAGCCATGATTCACCCTTGCTTGTTTATCCTCACTCAAATGCCTATGATAAGCATGTCATAAGGTTGGCCAGATGATGCGGTTTTTTTTCATGCTTACTGTTTGCTCCGTTACCTGTTTAAACAATCAATTATTTCAATTATTTCAGTAGTAAGGCAGATGTTGATAATTAGCGTGGTACATTATGGGGGGAAAAAAGTCCTATTCTGAATGAAAAGCTGGGGTCTCCTTGAAACAGCACATGGCTAAATATTTTTTGGGAATGTGATCCTGTACAATAAAAAAGAAAAACTTTCCGATAATCGTATACAGATCATTACCCAGTTCAACTTTGTAATTTATATAACTTACATTCCAATTGATATCATTCAAGTTACTCTATAAGTAATAAAGAAAGGGGAAAAAAACAATGAGAGAAAGAGAAAATAAGCAAAGGTCATGGTAAAAATATATAACTCATATATTCTTATTTAAACTGTTTTTCATAAAGAGAACCTTACATATAATTGCTATTTTTGGGCATTTCACTTTGTATTGCTCTGGATCAGTCTATTTTGAGTCCAACTGTACCATTTTTCCCATAGATGTTCAGATTTGTTGGCTATACCCTTAATATCTCTAGTCATTTCATCCATCTTGGCGTATCTGTAAATTTTTTCAATAATTTGACTTTCAAAATTAAGTGGCAACATAGGCATATTAGAATGAAGCTACAAAATCTTACTTAGGTATTTGCCTCTATAAACCTGACTCATCAGCTCTTCATTGCCATAAAGTTTGGACACACATTGGAATGAGCAGAGGTGGCGCAGTGGGTAGAGTGCAGTACTGCAGGTCACTGAAGCTGACTGTAGATCTGTAGGACAGCAGTTCAAATCTCATCACCGGCTCAAGGTTGACTCAGCCTTCCATCCTTCCGAGGTGGGTAAAATGAGGATCCGGATTGTGGGGGCAATATGCTGGCTATGTTAAAAAGTGCTATTTCTAACATGTTGTAAGCCGCCCTGAATCTAGGGAGAAGGGTGGTATTAAAAAATCAAATGAATGAATGAATCAATCAATCAATCAATCCCCTCGGCTGTAATCATTGTGCAAGGGTTATCCGGAAAGTAAGGTTACAAGGCACGCAGCTCTTGCAGGGAAAGTTCACGGGGGAAGTTTGTTTGTTTGTTTGTTTGTTTGTTTGTTTGTTTGTTTGTTCGTTCGTTCATTCATTCATTCATTCATTCATTTATTTATTGGATTTGTATGCCGCCCCTCTCCGTAGATTCAGGGCGGCTAACAACAGTAATAAAAAACATCATATAAATCCAATACTAAAACAACTAAAAAACCCTTATTGTAAAACCAAACATCCCTACAAACAAACATAACATGCATAAATTGTAAAGGCCTAGGGGGAAAGAATATCTCAGTTCCCCCATGCCTGATGGCAGAGGTGGGTTTTAAGGAGCTTACAAAAGGCAAGGAGGGTGGGGGCAATTTTAATCTCCGGGGGGAGTTGGTTCCAGAGGGCTGGGGCCGCCACAAAGAAGGCTTTTCCCCTGGTTACCACCAAATGACATTGTTTAATTGATGGGGCCCGGAGAAGGCCAAATCTGTGGGACCTAACCGGTCGCTGGGATTCATGCGGCAGAAAGCAGTCTCGTAGATACCCTGGTCCGGTGCTAGGAAGGGCTTTATAGGTGATGACCACCACTTTGAATTGTGCCCGGAAACTGATCAGCAACCAATGCAGACTGCAGAGTGTTGGTGTTACATGGGTATTTTTGGGAAAGCCCATGATAGCTCTCGCAGCTGCATTCTGCACGATCTGAAGTTGGTATTACTATTGTGTAATGAGAAGTTAGTGAAAGAAAACAACGGTGCCAGTGGTCAGTAGATCAGCGACTGGTGTGGTGGTGAAGGTTAGCACATCCTCCTTCTGTTTCCCTCCAAGTGCAAAGTGTGCGCTGTAATACGCTACCTGAATGCTAAGGGCATGAACGCTGCTGCGATGGGTGCCCAAGATGCTTACTTGAAGCGCACAAAATCGACAGAGTCAGTGCCACCCGAGAATTTCTTGACCATTTCGAGATTGAAGGTGAGTCTTTTCTCAAGTGTATAGTGACAGGAGACGAAACTTGGGCTTATCACCATGCTCCAGAGAACAAACGTCAATCAATGCAGTAGTGCCATACCCATTCTCCTTTAGCCAAAAATTTCAAAACTCAGCAATCCGTGAGAAAAATCTTGGGCACCCATCACATACCAATCCTGGACAAGTCCATTAGAGCAGCGTTCATGCCCTTAGCATTTAGGTAGTGTATTACAGTGCGTGCTTTGCACTTGGAGGGAAAAAGAATGAGGATGCTCATTTCTAACCTTCACAACACCAGTCAATGATCTACTGACCACTGGCACTGCTCATTCTCTTCTGCTGTTATTCTGCTACATGACAGTAATATCAACCTCCCCAGTAAACATTCCCCCATGAGAGCTACATGCAGTGAAGGGCCACCAAAATTGTTATTACCCCACCGTGGGCATGGCTTATGCAGGATGGCCTGCTTTTATTTTATTTTATTTTATTTTATTTTATTTTATTTTATTTTATTTTATTTTATTTTATTTTATTTTATTTTATTTTATTTTATTTTATTTTATTTTATTTTATTTTATTTTATTTTATTTTATTTTATTTTATTTTATTTTATTTTTTATTATTTTTTATTATTTTTTATTATTTTTTATTATTTTTTATTATTTTTTATTATTTTATTTTATTTTTGTTTGTTTGTTTGTTTGTTTGTTTGTTTGATTGATTGATTGATTGATTGATTGATTGATTGATTGATTTTTATGCCACCCTTCTCCTTAGACTCAGGGAGGCTTACAACATGTTAGCAATAGCACTTTTTTAAACAGAGCTAGGCTATTGCTCCCTACAATCCGGGTCCTCCTTTTACCCACCTTGGAAGGATGGAAGGCTGAGTCAACCTTGAGCTGGTGATGAGATTTGAACCGCTGACCTTCAGATCTACAAGTCAGCTTCAGTAGCCTGCAGTACAGCACTCTACCTGCTACGCCACCCCGGCTCAACATCTTTCAGTGCAAATTGGGTGCTCTGGGGTGGAGCTCCAATTTCACTACTCCACTGTGTCCCGTCCCCCCGTCCAGGCAGTAACCTACCCCTGGTTACGTAAACCTTACTTTCCAGATCATCTTTGCAGATTGAAACAAGACTTGTACTATTCAAGAGTAGGGGCAGCAATAAATCAGGCCCCTCAATGGCCATAACTGAACAAAAGATGAACTTGGCTGTGTTACCAACCAATACAATTGGAGTGCAATTAGCTTCAGGATAACCAGGAGCAATGTTGGAGACAAGCAACTTATCTGCCATGCATAATTGTCCTAGGTGCCTCGTCCCATAAATATAGCTAGGGAACTAGTTTTTCTGGCAGCCTAATTCAGACCTGCCCAAAAAGGTGATGTGAAGTGACTGAAGAACTGATGAAGAATGTCATGAACAAGGATACCATATTAAGCTTCACCTATTGAGAGTATTCATTTTCCCCACACCAAGGGGGGGGGGGGAGGCAGGGAACTATTTAGCCCTGTGTTTCTCTTGAAATAGAGCCCAGTTGTTCATTCGAAATGGGTCTTCCTGCTCCCCCAATCATGTACCACACAAATTATCCACATCTGTCTTACTACTGAAATTATTTATTTATTTATTCATTCATTCATTTATTAGATTTGTATGCCGCCCTTCTCTGTAGACTCGGGGCGGCTAACACTACCAGCCCCAGGCAGTTGGTGCTATTTCATTGCTTTCCATGTATACAAGATAGTGAGCAGGCATTAGAGAATTCCCTCCTAAAAATATGTATGGCTTTTACTAGGGTTACACATGCCAGGTCGGCCTCCTCATCCAGGATCAAGTCTCGGATGAGGAGAGCTTTATTTACCACCGACCTGCATTGAGTAGCAGCAGCTTGAGCCCAGGGCCAGAATTACACTCATCACCAGTGCCCAGGGTTGGGTTCACAGAGCCGGAACAAGGGATCGTTATTAAGCAGCTATTATGCTATTGGAATATGGCTAGGATCCAGTGGTGGGTTCCAGTTACCTTCCCTACCAGCTCGCATCATGTTGGAAGTAAGTCACATCAGGGAAATGATTCTCTGTGCATGCACAGAAGCCTTTATGCATGCAAAGAGGATTCTTTGCCAGCCGCTTTCGAGGGGCGGCAACCAGAGAACTGGTTTGGGGGCATGGCCAGCTGACCATCACTGCAGGTTCAGCGAGCGGGGTCAAATTTCTGCCACCAGTTCGGGTGAATCGGTCCAAGCCAGCAGCAACCTGCCACTGGTAGGACCTATTCCAAAGTATGGTTCAGTATTTCAGATATTTTTCTTTTCAGGTAGAGATAGTACTCACCTAAAACATAATCAATACAATGGAAATAAAGGACGTACTTAAATTAATATTGGCCAATAATTCAAGGTTTTTGAAAAAAAAATCCTTCTTAGAAGACAGGATCAGCATGTACGAGGGTCGCCCAGAAAGTAATGCACCACATTTTTTTTCTTCAACAATTATTTATTGAATGCAATGAAACTTGCACACAGGAAAGAATTATGTTTCTTCTACACTTCCTATTTTTTCACGTAATCTCCGTTCCGTTCTATGGCCTTCCTCCAGCGAGACACAAGGGCATGTATGCCCTGTCGGTACCACTCCTTGTTCTGGTCCCAAAGCCATTTCTGCACTGTGCGAATCACCTCTTTGCCTCACGCTCCATAAACTGTATACAAACATTTGTGAATGTTCCCAACAGTTTCTTTTTTGCAGTGAGGAATTCAATGACGACACGCTCCTTGCAACATATATAACTTACAGATGCCATTTCAAAACCCTCCTGCAGCTATGCTATCTGTCTGAAGAAATGCAAAATGTACACACACTCTCCTGACAATTCAAATAATGTATATCTAAATGTTCACATTCAAAACCATTACTGTAGGCTGAGAAAAAAAAAGTGGTGCATTACTTTCTGGGCAACCATTGTACTGTATATTTAACAGGAGAATTCCTTGCTTATCACAGTGAGCTAAGAGGGAGGCAGGAAGAGACGGTATAAACATAGTTAAAATACCCATATGTGATCGTTGTAATTCCCCTGATATCTGTTGGGAACAAAACTGTCCAGTTAAAAGAAATTTAATACAATAGACTCCTTAACCATGTTCTGTCCATATTGTGGCTTCCTGATGTGCATCAGTAATCCTGGCTTAATGACCCTATCTGGAACAGCAGATAAAGCAGTTGATAACTAGGAAATCACACAATTGTTTATGCTTTCTGGTTAGAAGGAGACAAGACTACTTAGTTTTACACTTTTGCCATTTGTTTGCCTCCTAACCATTCCCTGTTTATTTATTCATTTATTAATCTAATTTATATCCCACACAAGTCCTCAAGGACTCTGGTCGCCTTACAACAAATAAAAACAATATATAAAAGAACAATTTAAAAATAATTACAAAACCCTAGTAAAAGCCATACATACTTTTTAGGAGGGAATTCTCCAGTGCCTGCTCACTATCTTGTATACATGGAAAGCAAGGAAATAGCACCAACTGCCTGGGGCTGGTAGCTGCAGTTGTGCTACACAAAGAGCTTACAGTGTAGGTCAATGATAGCGAAGCTTTTTTCCCCTCAGGTGCCGAAAGAGCATGAGTGAGGGTTATTGCACCTGCACGAGTGCCCACACCCATAATTCAATGCCTGGGGAGGGTGGAAACAGCTTCTCCTGCCCCACAGACGCCCTCTGGAGGTCGGAAATGGCCTGTTTCCCAACTTCTGGTGGGCCCAATATTTATTTATTTATTTATTTATTTATTTATTTATTTATTTATTTATTTATTATTTATTTATTTAATCAGTCAGTCAATCAATCAATCAATCAATCAATCAATTAATTAATTAATTTGTGTGCCGTTCCTCTCCGCAGACTTGGGGCAGCTCACAACAGCAACAGAAAAACAGTGTAAAATACAAATTCAATAATTAGAAAGCTAAAAACTCATAATTTAAAAACATGCACACAACACACCATACATAAACAGTATAGGCCTGGGGAAGAAATTTCAGTTCCCCCATGCCTGACGACAGAGGTGGGTCTTAAGGAGTTTGCGAAAGGCAAGGAGGGTGGGGGCTGTTCTAATCTCAGGGGGGAGCTGGTTCCAGAGGGTCGGGGCCACCACAGAGAAGGCTCTTCCCCTGGGAGCCGCCAAACGACATTGTTTGGTCGACGGGACCCGGAGAAGGCCAACTCTGTGAGACCTAATCGGTCGCTGGGATTCGTGCGGCAGAAGGCGGTCCCGGAGATATTCTGGTCCGATGCCATGAAGGGCTTTATAGGTCAAGACCAACACTTTGAATTGTGACTGGAAATTGATCGGCAACCAATGCAGACTGCGGAGTGTTGGTGTAACATGAGCATACTTTGGGAAGCCCATGATTGCTCTCGCAGCTGCATTCTGCACAATCTGAAGTTTCCGAACACTTTTCAAAGGTACCCCCAATATACTTGTGTTTCGCCCTCCCTAGGCTCCAAAGGCTTCCCTGGAGCCAAGAGAGGGTGAAAATGCCCTCCCCCATCCTTCTGGAGGCTCTCTGGAAGTAAAAAATGTCCTCCCAGAGACTCTTTGCGAGCCAAAAATCAGCTGGCCAGCACACACCTGCATGTTGGAACTGAGCTAGGGCAACGGCTCGTGTGCCAGCAGATATGGCTCCATGTGTCACCTGTGGCATCCATGCCATAGGTTCACCATCACTAGTGTAGGTAGTCCTTGACTTTTGACAACAATTGACCCTAACATTTCTGTTGTGCAGCGAGACATTTGTTATGTGAATTTTGCCCCATTTTATGACCTTTCTTGCCATGGTTGTGTTCTGTCGGGCTCTCTGGTAGACTCCTCCCAAAAATTCACAGGTACAAATTTCAGACACACACACGTTTGAAAATTCAAAACAATGTTCTTTATAATGAAAATTCACTTAAACCAAGCCTTCTTTTGGTATAGTAAAGAGCACTGGTCTCCAAACAAACTGGTAATTTGTACAAGTCCCTTATCAGTTCTGAGATACTTAGCTTGCAGCTGTGAGGTAATTCACAGTCCTTCCTCTTTCACAAAGTGAAACACACTTTGCTCTGGTTTAGTTTCAAAGCGTGGAAAAATCAGCACACAAAAGGTCAAAGTCAGTAAAGCAGTCACAAAACACAACGATCAGATAATCCTCCACAATGGTCAAACCCACAGGCTGCTATTTATAGCAGCCTCACTAATGACCACAGCCCCACCCAACCACAGGTGGCCTTATTTTCTTTGATAATAATCTCTCAGTTGTTGTTGCCTATGCATCGCTCTCCGCATGAGTGGCTGTATCATTAACTCTTGTTCCGAATCCAAGGAGGAGCTAGATAATTGATCTCCTTCTGAGCTGTCTGCCCCACTCTCCTCCTCACTGTCACTCATGTCTTCTTGGTCAGAGGAGCCTTCATCAGCAGATTACACCGGGGGGTGGGGGAACAGGCCTGCAGCATGTGGATGTCTCCCCCACATCCACAGTCCTTGGGGCAGGAGCTGGGCCAGAGCTAACCACAACAGGTTGCTAAGTGAATCACTGCAGTTTTCAAGTTAGTAACAAGGTTGTTAAATGAATCAGGCTTCCCCATTGACTTTGCTTATCAAAAGGTGGCAAAAGGGGATCACAGGACCCAGAGACACTGCCACCGTTATAAATGTGAGTCAGTAGGCAAGTACCTAAATTTTGATCATGTGACCACAGAGATGCCGCAACAATTGTCAAGTATGAAAAATGGTCATAAGTCTCTTTTTCCAGTGATGTTGTAACTTTGAACGATCAGTAAGTGAACTGTTGTAAATCAAGGACTATCTATACTCCCTTGTCAATTCTTCCTTTCAAAATCTCTCTATTCTGTGTGTGGGTGATGGCATAGAAACATCTCCGTTGCCTCTTTCTGAGGCTGATAAGAGAACGGGCACTGACTGAGAGCCCTTGAAAAGGTTGTAATAGTCATAGAAACATAGAAACATAGAAGACTGATGGCAGAAAAAGACCTCATGGTCCATCTAATCTGCCCTTATACTATTTCCTGTATTTCATCTTACAATGGATATATGTTTATCCCAGGCATGTTTAAATTCAGTTACTGTGGATTTACCAACCACGTCTGCTGGAAGTTTGTTCCAAGGATCTGCTATTCTTTCAGTGAAATAATATTTTCTCACGTTGCTTTTGATCTTTCCCCCAACTAACTTCAGATTGTGTCCCCTTGTTCTTGTGTTCACTTTCCTATTATAAACACTTCCCTCCTGAACCTTATTTAACCCTTTAACATATTTAAATGTTTCGATCATTTCCCCCCTTTTCCTTCTGTCCTCCAGACTATACAGATGGAGTTCATTAAGTCTTTCCTGATACGTTTTATGCTTAAGACCTTCCACCATTCTTGTAGCCCGTCTTTGGACCCGTTCAATTTTGTCAATATCTTTTTGTAGGTGAGGTCCCCAGAACTGAACACAATACTCCAAATGTGGTCTCACCAGCGCTCTATATAAGGGGATCACAATCTCCCTCTTCCTGCTTGTTATACCTCTAGCTATGCAGCCTAGCATCCTATTTGCATTTCCTACTGCCCGACCACACTGCTCACCCATTTTGAGACTGTCAGAAATCACTACCCCTAAATTTTACAGTTTGTTTTACAGTTGTTGTTGTTTTTCAACAGTCGTAACTGGATGGTCACTGAATGAGTCATCAGTAAACAAGAACTATCTGTACAGGTTTGAAATGAAGGCAAAATGATACTCTGGCATTCCCGAGTACATTCCACATGAAGTATCAGCACTAAAGTCATAGTCCTTCCACACAGAAATTTATCTCTAGATGAGGGCTCTCCAACCTTGGCAACTTTAAGACTTGTGGACTTCAACTCCCAGAATCCAAAGTCTGGGAGTTGAAGTACACAAGTCTTAAAGTTGCCAAGGTTTTTGTTTTTTTTAAATAATTTTTTAAATTAATTTTTAACAATTTTTATATCACACAACATAAAACAGTGCATAGTGATTTGTGCCCATCATCCCGACACACACACATTCCCCACCACCAAATTGGGGGTGTTTCTTGTATAGTTCACTTAACCCAAGAGCAATATATCTGTTTACATATTATAGAGTGATTCCAATTTATTTCTTGTAGCTTGGTCTCGGATTCTGCTCGTCATATATTGTCTTACCTTGTCCCACCGTCCCATCAGTTGTCCCAACTCAGTTTCATTATCCGAATTTATCCTTTTATCCATAATTTCAAATTGAATATGGTCCATCATGTAAAGTTGCCAAGGTTGGAGACCCTGGCTCTAGATAAGTCTTGAGCTTTCTTCATTTTTGAAATTCATTGAAGAGTTTGATGAATGATCTTGATACCACATTAGAAATCAGAAAACCTTCTCAGAAAACCAGTAAACCTATCTTCTGGACATCCTTTGCTCAGAAGGAGAACATTAAATCAGAAAGTTGCTGACATAGTGAACATAGTCAAAGTTAATTTAATCAGCCACAATATGCTTGGTCAACAGTATTGCTAAGCCATGAAACTGTATGTGTGGTTAAGGCTTAGTTTGATATATGGAGCCAGCCAAAACTAGCCAAAATGGGTTCTTAGCCACCGTGGCTAAGCCACGGGTTAGGTTTAGCTTCAAGGAGGATGGGATGGGATGGGATAGATTAGATTAGATTAGATTCATTGGATTTATATGCCGCCCCTCTCCGTAGACTCGTGGCAGCTCACAACAATGGTAAACAAAACATAGTAACAAATCTAATATTTCGCAATCTAAATTACAGTTTTAAGTTAAAAAATCCAAAAGAGCCCCAATATATAAAAAACAAGCACACAATCGAATCATACACAAAAACTACATGGGCAAGGGGGAGATGTTTCAATTCCCCCATGCCTGATGGCAGAGGTGGGTTTTAAGGAGTTTCCGAAAGGCAAGGAGGGTGGGGGCAATCCTAATCTCTGGGGGGAGCTGGTTCCAGAGGGTCGGAGCCACCACAGAGAAGGCTCTTCCCCTGGGTCCCGCCAGACGACATTGTTTAGTCGACGAGACCTGGAGAAGGCCAACTCTGTGGGACCTAACCGGTCGAGGGGATTCGTGCGGCAGAAGCCGATCCCGGAGATATTCTGGCCCGATGCAATGAAGGGCTTTATAGGTCATAACCAATAGAATAGAATAGAATAGAATAGAATAGAATAGAATAGAATAGAATAGAAATATAATTCTTTATTGACCAGGTGTGATTGGACACACAAGGAATTTGTCTCCAGTGCATATTTACGTTTGTCTTGTAACTGAATTAGAAACAAAATGTATAATACTGGGCATTTGGGGCGAGATATTAGTATGGGGCTCTTTTATGGGTGCTTGTAATTAGTAGTTTTACTCAGCTTCCATGCAGTCATATGTGGCTTTTTTTTTCATTTAATGGAATCCCTTGCTTTTATTTTCCTCGGAATTTCTTGGATTGATGGGGAAGGGACATATAAATTGGATTAAATAAATGTACAGATAGTCCTAGACTTACAACTGTTCATTTAATAACCATTTGAAGTTACAACGGGACTGGAAAAAAGGGACTTCTGATCATTTTTCACACCTATGACCACTGCAGCATCTCCATAGTCACATGAACAAAATTCAAACACTTGGCAACTTGATAAGTCAAAGACTACCTGTATGCTAATTCACTGGCATGGATAATAAAGGCATGCTTTAATATATCAGTGTTTGTTTTTCTTTGGCTATAGGAAAGACCTGATAGCTAGCTTTTCCTGTTTTTGTTTTTTCTAAATTGTTCTTAGTTCTTAGAGAAAGCCAAGGCTAGATTTTCAGACACGCTTGTTTCAAGCAAGACCTTCTATGGAGCAATCTTTACCTACCCAACCTCCACTGAAGCATGACCAGCAGAGCCATCAATGGTGATGTAATAACCTCCCAAATACAAACACTCCTTTTATTATTGTTAAACAGTTCCACTATTCACTGCTTAGGTGGTCAGCCTGTTCCAGCCTTTGACCTTTCACCACAGGACCCTTTTATTCAATTCATGCTGATATTCTGAATGTATTTGCCCCCTGTCCAGACTTGGGCATTTAAGTTATTGTAATGTGCAAGGGTTTTCCTGGCATCTTGAAACCCAGCAAGGTCTACAGATGAATTATAGCTGCCTTCCTTAACTATGGTTTTACTGATTAGGAACTTTGGGAGTTGAGATCCCCAATCTGAAGAATCTTGGTTGAGGTGTATGTATGTATGTATGTATGTATGTATGTATGTATGTATGTATGTATGTGTATATATATATGTATATGTTTTTGTAGATTTTCACGGGTACAGGTATGACGGTCTTGGTATATTCGGGTTTCTTCCCGTGTAGGATTTAGAGATTTCTGGCGACGTTTTGACGAGGTCCCACTCGTCATCTTCATACTGGTGCTTCTGTCCTTGTTCTAGGGTGTGTTCGCCCTAGAACAAGGACAGAAGCACCAGCCTGAAGGTGACGAGTGGGACCTCGTCGAAACGTCACCAGAAATCTCTAAATCCTACACAGGAAGAAACCCGAATATACCAAGACTATCATATATATATATGTGTGTGTGTGTTTTCGTAGATTTTCATGGGTATATGTATGTAGATTGTTCTGAGTTCGGGTTTTGCCTTGTGTAATATTTTGCATGTCTTTCACTGAAACATCGCATAGACATGCAAAATATTACACGGGGCAAAACCCGAACTCAGAACAATATATACCGTGTATGTATGTATGTATGTATGTATGTATGTATGTATGTATGTATGTATGTATGTATTCTTTTAAATATAGCTTGGGATTGATATGAATAACAATTAGTTATTCACATCTGTACCTAGCTCCAATTAACAATTGATAAAATATAGTAAAGCAGAAATCAGATGTATTTTTTTAATTAAATAATTTTTATTGATTATATACATTAAAAACAACAAAGAGAAAACAGCAACATATTGTAAGAAAAAAAAGAAATAACATAATAGTAAAATGAGCAAACACTGACAAAACATTTCACCTAAACATAAACAACAAATTTGTCAACTATACTGTTGACCGCTAGTTTGCGACTTTCCAAATTAGATACTATCAAGAATTTCTGCATGTTTTAGCTATACTGTATTTACATTTTGCAACAATGGGATAGTCATCTACCGAGGAGTTTACTATTTCTCTTATCTGAAATATAATGATTTTTCTTTTTGGAATAAGTTGTATAGCGTTTGGTATATAAATACATTAAAAAGTAAAGGAAATGAACAAACAATAGAAATCAGATGTATTTAATCAGATGTGCTTGCAGAATATATTCGATTGCACAGCAAATTTCATGGAAAGAAAATGAATTATGAAAAGTCTGCTGCAAAAGAACTCAACAATAACGGGAATGTTTACAGGAGTAAAGGGTAGTTTTCCCCATCTCTTCTTTGCTAATAAATCAGAAATTCTTCTGGGGAGTGAAACCAAATTGTTGTGCAAAAGCGGAGAGAAGATTCCTTTCATATTTCTTGCTGTGCTCCACATAAAGCATTATTCTTGACAAGCAGCAGATTCATGAGACCAGTAACTTTTTAAAAAAAAACAATTATTGTTGAAAGCTTCAATTTAGCAGAAAATCTGGTCATTGTTCATCTTTGGGGAGGGCAAATCCAAAGAAGACCTCCTCAGATGGCTGGGCAAACTTTCATGCACTATAATTAGATGTTACCTACCGCAATGGCTGGTAAATTTATATCACCATTGGCTAACTCCAGGTTCAAGAGGAATATATCCTCAGGTTGTAGCCTCCAACATGTAATCAAAATATGATAATACTTTTGCAGAATGTGGCAAAAGGAGAGGCAACAGGAATATAAACATTCGAAATGTAATCCTCACATAGCATAGAGATTTTTTAAAATGGAAGTATGTTTATATATTTGCATTAGAAAATAGTCTTACTTGATGGACATTACCCTTGTGTTTCTTTTACTATGAAGCCTACCTAAATACTGGTGATTTAATTTTCATGACAAAATAAAATGCTGACTTTCGAATAATTTCTTGGAATATTTTTATTGTGAGGGTCACCTAACCTAACAAATAATTAAATTTTGCATTTTACTGTATTTAAATAGCCTTTGTTATTTTGGTAGCTATGCTGTAGAGGCAGTGGTGGAATAAGAGTATAAAGGTGGAGACCCTCTGGTCCTCCAGATGTTGCAAAGCTAAACCCAAAAAAATCCTAGCCAGCATGGCTGATGGTGAAGGAGTTGAAATATACTGCTCAAAAAAATAAAATAAAGGGAACACTCAAATAACACATCCTAGATCTGAATGTATGAAATATTATCATTGAACACTTTGTTCTGTACGAAGTTGAATGTGCATAACAGCATGTGAAATTGATTGTCAATCAGTGTTGCTTCCTAAGTGGACAGTTTGATTTCACAGAAGTTTGATTTACTTTGAGTTATATTGTGTTGTTTAAGTGTTCCTTTTATTTTTTTGAGCAGTGTATGTTGCTCAACATTCCTGATCTGCATGAGCTTTCTCTATCTCGAGAAAAATGAAACAGTTGAGGACATTTGCAACCTGTCTGGAAGCACCCAATTTCAGGTCCTTTTTCCAGTTGGATAGCATGATTTCAAGAGCATACCATTTTGACTGCATTTAATTCTGTCCTACAAATGATATGCCTTTATCCGTCAGCACTTTTCGAAATGACCTTTTCCACCTTAAGCTAATGCTAAATTGGCCCCAGACTTCAAGCCCATTCTTCTTGGGGGATTTAATAAATCTCCTCAGTAGCTGTGCCCATCTTGTAAAACAACATACCCCCCTTGAGATCTGTGAACTCCAACCCTCCTCGTTAAAACCTGCTCCCACAGCCCTGTTCTTTACTTTGACCTATCAGCACAGCTACGTCTGAGCACAAATTTAGTAATCTTTTGAAGGTAGGGTACATGCTGAAGCAGAATTTTATTTTAATAAAAGTTTCAGATGTTGTAGATGCCTCCATGACAGTGATGGCGAACCTTTTTTTCCTTGAATGCTGAAAGAGCGTCGGCACACAGTATTGCACAAGCCTGAGTGCCCAAACCCATAATTCAATGCCTGGGGAGGGTGAAAACTGCTTCCCTCACCCCCCCAGAGGCCCTCTGGAAGCCGGAAATGGCCAGTTTCCCAACTTCTGATGGGCCCAGTAGGCTCGTGTTTTGACCTCCCCAGTCTCCAAAGGCTTCCCTGGAGCCACAGGGGGGTAAAAACAAGCCCCCCATCCCTCCAGAAGCTCCCTGGAAGCCAAAAATGCCCTCCCAGAGCCTCTGTGTGAGCCAAAAATCAGCTGGCCAGCACACACATGCATGTTGGAGATGAACTAGGGCAACAGCTCGTGTGCCAGCAGATATGGCTCCGCATGCTACCTGTGGCACCCGTGCCATAGGTTCGCCATCACTGCTTATGATGTTTGACAGTAGTGAAAGCAATAGCATTTAGACTTATATACCGCTTCACAATGCTTTGCAACCCTCTCTAGGCAGTTTACAGAGTCAGCATATTGCCTCCAATAATCTGGGTCCTCATTTTATCGACCTTGGTAGGATGGAAGGATGAGTCAACCTTGAGCCGATGAGCATCGAGCTGCTGGCAGTCGGCAGAATTAGCCTGCCATATGGCATTCGAATTGCTGGAAGAAGCAAGCTCTCCTTCCTGGTTTAAATCAACCTTCTGTACAGCACAACACTTGTACTCTTTGAAGAGAGTCCTAATCCTGATTTTTAAGTAGATTAACTAGATAAATCTTAGTGCTAAGCCTGTGCATAAAAATCAAAAGTAGCATTCTTTCAAAAGAGCATTGTATTTGTGTTTACAAGGACTCCTTGAAAAACAGTCTGACAGTTGATTTGAAAAGAGCTGATCAGATTTTGCAAAGGCAGGTTCCTTTATGGAAACCCAGATGGATATCCCATCTTTGGTGCAAAACAGCTATGGACCAATTAAGGAGAAGCAGCATGTTCAGAAAAGTTGAAAATGATAAATGGGAACTGGAGCAGACCCCAATCTCTGACCAAGTCAGCAACTACATGGTCAGTGAAGCATGTCCGATTGCACCCAAGCCGGACATTGTGACAGGGAAAGAAAAGAAGAAAAACCCCGACTCAGGATGACTTTAAGCTGCTTCTGATACCCGGCAGGGGATTAGTCAAAGCCAATGTCATGTGGCCATGGAAGGCAAAATGTTATTAAGGGACATTTGTTCTCCAGTTAGGGGTGATGAAGGATGAACGCGTGGAACTTGAAATGCCTGATTAATTTATGACATTTCTGATCTGCCACAAAGAAATCAGCCAAGCACTATAAAACGCAGGGTTGCAGTTTTAGAAAGATAGGCCGGGCTCTTCTGCAGAAGTTGATCATGAATATTTCTGGATTTTGGGGAGTCGTGGGGAGATTGAAAGAGTTAGCTGGTCTGCAGGGAAGATGCTTTGGACATTCTCCAAACAAATAAATGGCGGTACCACAATATTTTAATTTCCAAACGTGGGGAAGGAGGAGGGAAGAGATGAAGCTTGAAGATCATGAGCAAAAGTTTATATATATACATTTGTTTTCGTAGATTTTCGTAGACATATGTATGTAGATTGTTGTGAGTTCGCGTTTTGAATGTCTTTGCAACATTTCGAGGAAATCACATTCGCCATCATCAGGCTGAAGTTACTGGCTTCATGCTGTTTTGAGTATGCAGCACAAAGCCAATAATTCTCACAACAATCTACACACACACACACTGCTCAGAAAATAAAGGGAACACTTAAACAACACAATATAACTCCAAGTAAATCAAACTTCTGTGAAATCAAACTGTCCACTTAGGAAGCAACACTGATTGACAATCAATTCCACGTGCTGTTGTGCACATTCAACTTTGCACAGAACAAAGTATTCAATGAGAATATTTCATACATTCATATCTAGGATGAGTTATTTCAGGGTTCCCTTTATTTATTTTTTTAGCAGTATACTGAAAGTTCATGCACCACAAAAACCGAACAGGGTGGTTTTTGCATCAGCCGCAGCACCCAAACGTGCTCTCTCCGCTCAGTTTGCATTACTGAGGAGGAACGAACGATTCTCCCCGCCACCCCGACGCGTTTTCGTTACTTATAACGCGGGCAGCCTCTTTTTTTCGGACCCGCGGATCGACGAGGCTCCTGACAATTGTGCAAACCTAGGAACGGAAACAACAACAACGCCGCCGCGAGACCCGCCAAGCGATCCTCTCCGACCGAAAAGCAAAAAAGCCTCTGACGTCTCCGCCCCGCCGTACCTGCTTTTATTTTTTTTTTGCACAAAGCCATGCCCCCCGCGGGGTGGAAAGTACCCAATGGGAGACATCGTGTAGGGCGGGACTAGAGAGATTGTGTGTGAGGGAGAGAGAGACTGAGGAGGGTGGGTGGTGGTGGTGGTAGTGGCGGCGTTGGCCAGTCCGGGAAGGGCATTTTTGTGAAGGGAGGGCGCTTTTTTTTTTTGAGGAAAAGGTTTGAGTTTCAATGGACGAAGGGGAGGCGGCGGCTTCTGACGCCGCTCGCCTCGCCCGCAGTTCCGAAGGCGACGATGCCTTCCGAGCCGGCTATAGAACCTCCTTCTCCACAGCCGTTCTATCGGGTAAGTGGGAACCGAGTGGGCGCGTGGCGGTGGCGCGGGGGGCGGGCGGGGGGCGGAGAGAGAATATTTCGCCCAACGTCTCGCTGTCAACCGTCCTTTTTTTCGCAACGGCGGCGCAGACCGAGAGTGCGAGCCTGTGGGAGCAGTTGGCTAACCTCCTTCTTGTGGCCTCGCAGAGTCGGGCGTCCTTTGCGTCTCAAGTCGGTCAGCAGCCGGTTTTCGGAAGAAGAGCCTTTTCCCCCCCGTTCGCTGTTTGTTCGGGGGCTTGTTGTTTTTTAAAACCGCCCCACTCCGCGTTAAAGGAAAGGGGCGTATTCCCAGTTCCCTGTTTTTTCCGCCCTTGGCCGCCTGTTGAGTTTACCTGATAAAAAGTTTCTTGCTCGTCTTCCCCACCACCACCTCCCCTCCCTCCCTCCCTCCCCCCCCCCCTCCCCCCCTCCCTGTTTGTCCCCTTTCGGCTTCGTTTAAAACCCAGAATTTCCATCTCAGTTGAGAGGTGAGGAAAACGTGCCGTTTGGCAGCTGACTGACTGCACTTGCACGGGCCGGGGCAGGAAAGCCCTACACGGCCTGCGGGCGCCTGAGAAAGGGGGGGGGGGGGAGCCCAGGGAATTAAAAAAGGGGGGGAGACAGTGAATTTTGGAGAGGGCGAACGTGTGTGTGTGTGTTTTTGTGTGCGCGCCCGTCCACCCCGCGAGGAATGCTAGCTATTTCTTTGAAGGGGCGGGTGAGCAGCCAAGGCGCCTCCTTTTTCCCTCGCTGAAACCGGGAGAGGGTTTTTTTTTTTTTTACTCCTCGCTCCCTCCGTGTGTGTATATATATTTGTCAACAGCTATAACTCTTCCTTGCCCCTCTCTCTCTCTCTGTTGTCCTTCGTTGGATTAAAAGGCCCCCGCTGTCCGACTCCCCCTCCTTTGTAAACCCTGCCAGAGGTTTCCTCCGTCTTAACTTTGAGAAACTTTTGGGTTGCCTTCTGAAATCCGCCTCTACTTCTGCTTTTTTTTTCTTGTTCAAAAGTGACTGTGATTATGAGAACTGGGAAGTGAGCTTGTGCTTTTGGCCCAGAGGCCCCGCAAACGCTTAATTCTAAGTGAACGTGGGGAGATAAATGGGTCCTATAAACTGATAAGACCTTATTATGACTTTGGAAGGAATGGAGGCTCCCCCCACTTAGGGGCGGTAGTTTCTGGATGATGAAATGTAAGAGGGATTTCCCCCCCTCCCTCCCAAAATATACAGATTAGGGCTTTAACCAGCTAAGGAAAGGATTTATACTGTTTTAAAAAAAGTAGTTTATGGTAGTTGCTGTCCTTAGAAAAAAAGTTATCTAATAGTGTGTAATAGAGGTAAGAGCTGTTCAGGAATTTCTAAAGGGTGTTTGTGGATCTTTAAAAGTGGCCTTTTATAAGGTGGGTTGGAGAGCAAGTTTCAATTAACAAGTATGAGAGGAAGCGTTTTTACATATTTTAAAAATGAGCCTGATTCTAAATAGGACCTGCATATTTAGGATACAAAAACCACAAGAGCTATCTGTGTTCAGCAAGTTTTGCTTGTCTTGCTAGTAGTCATTAAATTTTAAAAGAGGGAAATAGTTAAGTGGAAGAATAAGACTGCAGAATATTATTTGGGCTTTGAAAACACATATAGGAAGTTAAGAGTTTTTGCGTACTATAGTTTAAAGAGAGCTCATTTCCATCATCTTTCCATAAAGTGCATAGGATATGATGTTGACACATGGCATTTTTTTAATATATTAGGGAATGATACCATGCGTATGCCTAAGATTAAAGAAGTGGAAAGGGTTCAGAATTTTTTTCTTTTTTCAGGGAATGCAAATCTATATGTTCAAATATTAGTTGGAAAGTATTTGAAACTTCTATTTAAGCCTTTCTCTTTATTATATATCCCCTAAGTATTTTAACTGAATTGTAATTTAAAACAACACCTTAATAAGAACATAGGAAGAGCCATGCTGAATCAGGCCAAAACCCATAGAGTCCAGCATTCTGTGTCACACACAGTGACCCACCACCTCTTTCTTGAGCAGAAAAAGAAGGCAAAGCCCTCCCTTTCCCTTGACCCCCAGCAAATGGTACTCAAGGGAATCCTGCCTGCCTCAACCAACATAGAAGCAGCACATGGACATCCGTTTCAAAAAAATCTCAAAAATCCCTCATAAAATTGAGAGATTGGCATATTGAATCATTATACTTATATTTAATTTGTTGCTTACTTAAACCAAAACAAACTGAATGTCTTAAAATAAGATTTGTAATCAATGTTCCCTCTAATTTTTTTCTGGTGTGGGCAGAAAAGTATAGTGTCTGAGCGGCAGTCCCTTTGGGACTGGGCGGCATAGAAGTATAAATAAATAAATAAATAAATAAATAAATAAATAAATAAATAAATAAATAAATAAATAAATAAGAAAAAAATCCCTTATTTTTTATTAAAAGAAATTAATGATAAAATAAAACAAAATCAAAATCTATTACTATTATTACTATCTTCTCCTCTTTTTCAATCCCTGTCTCCTCCCCCCTTGTGTGTGTGGTGTGTGTGTGTGTGAACTCTTGTACCATTTCCAAGTAACAGGTGAGCTATTGGAAATGGTTCAAGAGTTCACACACACAAACGGCTGGGGGCTTTTTTCCTCTCTTATTATTTGGGTGCTTTTTACCATATGCTTTAAATCAAGGGTCACTTCTCTCTCTTTCTCTCTCCCCCTCTTTCTCTCTTTCTCTCTTTCTCACTTTCTCCCTCCCTCTTTCTATGTCGCTCTGTATGTAGTTCTCTCTCTCTCTCTCACTCTTTCTTGTTTTCTTTCTCTCTCTTTATTGCTTTCTCTCTCTCTTTCTTTCTATCTCTCTTGCTTTCTTTTGTTCTCTCTCTTGCCATCTCTCCCCCCTTTCTCTCTCTCTTTCTCACTTACTTTCTCTCTCCCTCTCTCTCTCTGTCAGCGAGGGGCTGCGAGAGCGCTTTCTCCAAGCGCTTCGGGAACGCCTGCCCTGCCTCTACTGCAGCCCCCTTGCTGAAAGTCCGGGATGAAAGTGCTCCCAGCGAGGGGGCTGCGAGAGGGGCGGGGCGGGCATTCCTGAAGCGCACGGAGAAAACCCTCTCTCGCAGCCCCCTGGCTGGGAGCACGGATGAGAAGGAGAAGAAGCCGCAGCCACCGCCGCGGGAGAAGTTGTGTCCCAAGGCAGGAGGCGAAGGAGGAGGAGAGGGGGCGGATCTGGTGGGCGGGGCGCAGCACCAAGAGGCCAGGGGTGCGAGGGGGCCGGAGGCACCGTGGGGAGGCAGGGACGGCGCGGCTCCCTTTCCTTCTACTGCCGGCGCCTCCCCGCCTGCGCGGGCTGGCAGGGGGATGGGGAGTGCGTGCCCGTGGAAAAGGGTGCGCGGGGGGTATTTTGGGGCGTGTGCGTGCTCACAGGCGCAGCCTACGGGGAACAGTGTTTGTAATTAGCTATATAGTAAAAACAAAAAATATCTATTATTATAATGTGTCTTAAATTCTATTTATAAGCTCGAAGGTGTTCATAGGAGTGAATTGAATCGCATTGGAAATGAGAGAAATCATGGTTTAAATATTTAGAATTTTTACTTTCATGAAATCTACAATGTTGGGCTTTTGCAGGTGCTTCAAGTTACCATTTGAATGAGAATTTATTTGAGATACAGTAATACCTCGTCTTACGAACCTAATTGGTTCCCGGGGGGAGGTTCGTAAGGCAAAAAGTTACCATTGGAATGAGAATTTATTTGAGATACAGTAATACCTCGTCTTACGAACCTAATTGGTTCCCGGGGGGAGGTTCGTAAGGCAAAAAGCCAATAGGGAATTCCATGGGCGGAGCTTTGATGTCACAAAGATGTCCTTCCTGGAGTCCATGTTTTGACCGGCCAGGAAGGACGTCTTTGTGACGTCAAAGCTCCGCCCATGGAATTCCCTATTGGGACTCCCCACCTCCTTTCCAGCCTCCTGACTGGCCCGACAGCTCCGCGGCTCTTTTGAAAAGCTAACAGCCAGGCGGCGGGGCTTCTCAGCGTCCTCCTGAACCCGAATGCCGACCCCGAACTTTTGCTGAACTTCTGGGTTCGGCGTTCAGAAGAACGCCGAGAAGACCCCCAGCTGTTCCAAAAGGCGACAGCTGGGTGGCAGGGCTTCTCGGCGGCCTCCCAAATGCCGAACCCAGAAGTTCGGCAAAAGTTTGGGTTTGGCGTTTGGGTTCGGGAGGACACCGAGAAGCCCCCCGGCTGTTTCAAAAAGCAACAGCCGGATGGCGGGGCTTCTCGGCGGTGGCGGGTTCGTAAGACGGAAAAAGTTCGGAAGAAGAGGCAAAAAATTTCCGAACCCCAGGTTCGTATCTCGGATTGTTCGTGTGACGAGGGGTTCGTATCACGAGGTACCACTGTACGCTTTTTAAAATTGTAATTTTAGAAATATTTATACTTAGATGTTGAAACAAGTTTAAAATGTAAATTGGATACCAACAATTCTGTCAAAATTTAAAATGGCACTATTCATCTTGAACTGAAAAAGTATTTTCCAATATTGGAAAAAGTTTACCAATAATGCAGCTTTTGAATAATGTTCAAAATAATTTTTATTCTTATTTTTGTTTTTACAGCTGGCTCAAGTTTGTTTTTGTTTTTCTTTTCTCAGATCTTTGTTGCTTGGCAGAGTACCACTGAAAGTTAGCTGTGGAAATTTCAAAAGCTCTGCAGTAGCTGGGATGTTGCGACAGAATGGTGACAGCAACAAGCATGGTTTAGGATTAACTGAACTGTCTACCTCCTTCCCCATCTCTAGTACAGGAACCTCTGGGATGGGGCGCAGTATCAAAAGTAGTTTTCTGAGCAATATTAGCTCAAACATTAACAACTATAACAGCATGATTGTGGATCCAGTGTATATCCTGCAGATGGTGACCGATGTCAGAAAATTTGCGGATGCTTTACTGCATTTGAGAGAAGCCATTAATTCAGGTGTGTCAGATGCTTCTTGGTAACTTTACATTATATATACAGTACTTGTAGCAAAGTATTTAGTTAAATATGACTCTAGGAATATTAAGTTGGAACAGTAAACTTCTCTTGAGTATGTTTGTAATTTACAGGAAATTGTGGCTTTTACTTTGCTAACTTCCTGTGTGAAATATTGCATAGGAACTGAAAGTCAGCAATGAAGGTTTTGATTTAAATGGATTTCTCATTGCTACTTTAGCTTAGTAATACTTTCAAGTATGAATGGCTTTCCCTTATTGTTTTGACAGCTTTGACATTTTACTAGAACTTACTTTCTTAAAATGAACTACCTTTTCAAATCAAAATTGGATAAGACATTTTTGCCTCTTACTGCCAACATATGGAAACAGCAAATGCCTTTTAACTGTGTTCTTAGAGAGAAGTAGCTTATTATTTTGCTATGCAGAAAGGAAGGATTTCGTACAGTTTGGGCACAATGCTAAGATGTAATTTAATAGCACTTACAGACTGGATTATTAGAAAGATTTCTTTTTTAATTTTGAACAATATAAAATATTTTAGCCAGTTATTTCTATTCTACTTAGTCATCTTATGTAAGATGTAATAAATTATGTATTAAAGCATCTGTAAGTACTGAGATATGTTTTCCTGTCAAATAAGTCATAGAAACATGACGGCAGAAAAAGACCTCATCGTCCATCTAGTCTGCCCTTATACTATTTCCTGTATTTCTTGTCAAGAAAGCTGGTTAGTTAAATGCACTCTTTATATGAAAAGATTAAAACAAGCTGTTGAGGAATAAATTTGTGTCTCGATGAGACTTTCAGATTGAAATACCTTATATTCTTTGCAAAGTAATTAATGTCTTTTAAACTGAACAATGTATGTATTTCCTAAAAATATAACCCCTTCATACAGCATGATCTAACAGGATTGTGATGGGAAAAATAGAGTATTTTGTTGCTTTGTATTATATATAAAAGGTCAGATAAAAATATAATAGATCATATGTAGTTTGAAATAATTATTAGTGACTGAAAATTTATTTTGAGCTGTTAACAAATTGACTTTATTGATACAATTGTCAATAGACAAATACAACCTCAAAATACATTTGTACATTAAGTTATACAGTATATAACTACCGGTAATAGCTTTTAAACCTCAGTGGATGGGGTTTAAATAACAAAGCAAATAAAATCCTCATTTCTTCAAATGGCATCTGATTCATATCACAACATTTGATATCAATTGCTTACTATAGTTCTTGCCTGTTACTCTAGATGTGGTGAACATTGATGACTGTGTTTTTAAATTAAAATTTTAATTTACACCTTAAGCAACTTGATGGCACTATCCTTAAAAATATTGTAGAGGTTGTATATTAGTGAAATAATTAATAGTTTCACTGAATAGGGAAGAACTGTTAACAAAAGATCTAGTAAGTTTTAACTATGCCTTCAGAATTACTGGGGGGGGGGGACTTGTAACAAATAGGCACCTTGCAATTTGGGAAGATGTTACATTTTCAAGAAAAAAGTCTTCATGCTGAGGTGAGAATCATAATCAAGTATGAATTTTCCCTGGAACCTTTGGGCAAATCTGACTGTTGCGTATTATATGATTTTGAATGGTTTTGATTATGATCCTTTATATTCAGCTCAATTAAAAATCCTCTTACAAGATACATTAGTACAAAAGGGATTATCTTCTGTGTCTACTAATGGCAAAAAGTCAACAATATAATAATACATGAAATAACTTGAAGTCTGTTTTGTGCTAATACTGATATAGTAATATGAGACTGAGTTGCAGTTAGCGATTTCTTTTTCATTCTGTGTAGCTGCAAAAAATTAATTCATAGGATTTAATTTGAATGCCATTAAATATAATAAAAATGCTTGAAATCTTGATTTTTGGTAGGCTTATTTCAGATTAACTATAATAAATATTAAGCATAATTTGATGAAATGGATACTATGAGAAGTTACAATTAAGCAAAAATAGAAGCAAACATTTCTGAGCATTTCATTATGAGTTGCAGTGATACAGTAGTTAGAGAGTGCACTACTGCTGATTGTCGGCTGACTGCAATTTGGCAGTTCAAATCTCACCAGGCTCAAGGTTGACTCAGCCTTCCATCCTTCCAAGTTGGATAAAATGAGCCAAATTATTGGGGGCAGTATGCTGACTTTGTAAACTGCACAGAGAGAACTGTATAACTATAAAGCAGTATATAAATCTAAGTGCTATTGCTATTATAATAAATAAGAAAATGGGAGTGTGCAAAGATAAAAAAATACCATTAAATTGTTTTGTTATTTAATGTAGATTTCTCCAATTGGATCCCTCTGAATACTTTAGACTACAGCTACCATTATTGTCATCATTATAAATTTAATATACTTGTAATATCAGTCTCTTCCTAATTTGTACATTTTGTGGTTCGAAATACACTGCTCAAAAAAATAAAGGGAGCACTTAAACAGCACAATATAACTCCAAGTAAATCAAACTTCTGTGAAATCAAACTGTCCACTTAGGAAGCAACACTGATTGACAGTCAATTTCACATGCTGTTGTGCACATTCAACTTTGTACAGAACAAAGTATTCAATTAGAATATTTCATACATTCAAATCTAGGATGTGTTATTTGAGTGTTCCCTTAATTTTTTTTTAGCAGTATAGTTTTTTAACATTATTCTGCAGTGCCATTTAACAAGATTAAAATTCAAAAAAATTCCTAAAGATATGCATTTTGAACTGAGAATTACATTGTGAAATTCACTATTAATGGAAGTGTAGGAAAAACTACTTCAGTAGATTTGCCTGTTTTATGCTTATATTCAAATATATATGATGATACTAACATTTTTATGTCTGTGATTTTGTTTGGTTTGATGATGGCTGCCTATACTTAACATCCTCCGCTAAAAAAGAAAAATATTGATAAATGATATTTGATTTTTAATTTGATTTACTATTACCACAATCCATTTTCATAGTATTGGATTTTGTTGGAGATGGGCCTAGTTTAGGCTGATAGCTACAAGTAGGATTATCTTTTTCTGCAATTCACTCATTCTCATATTTATGGAGAATGGAAAAAATATTCATCTCTCCATTCAATTGTTCTATAGACTATAGCAGTGATGGTGAACCTTTTTTGCCTCAAGTGCCGAAAGAGCATGGGCGCACACTATCATGCATGTGTGGGTGCCCACACCCATAATTCAATGCCTGGGAAGGGCAAAAACAGCTTCCCCTGCCTCCCGGAAGCCCTCTTTCCCAACTTCTGGTGGGCCCAATAGGCTCTGGTTTTACCCTCCCCCATCCCCCCAAACGCTCTCTGGAAGCAAAAAATGCCCTCCCAGAGCTTCTGTGTGAGCCAAAAATCAGTTGGCTGGCACACACATGAATACTGGAGCTGAGCTAGGGCAACAGCTCACCTGCCAGCAGATATGGCTCTGTGTGCCACCTGTGACACCCATGCCATAGGTTCGCCATCACTGGACTATAGGCTAAAATCCAGTAATAGATTGTCAACGCTTCTTTGGGGAGGGTGTCCTTTCTGGCTCTCTACAAGGAGGCACTTGTGCGCCTCCTTCTTAAGAAGCCTTTCCTGGACCCAGCCGTGCTTAATAACTACCGTCCCGTCTCCAACCTCCCCTTTATGGTCGATCCACAGTTAACATTGGAACATCATCTTTCGGCTGTGGCGAGGAGGGTGTTTGCACAGGCTCACCTGGTGCACCAGTTGTGGCCCTATTTGGACAGGGAATCATTGCTCACAGTCGCTTATACCCTCATCACCTCGAGGTTCGACTACTGCAACACTCTCTACATGGGGCTACCTTTGAAAAGTGTTCGGAAACTTCAGATCGTACAGAATACGGCCGCGAGAGCTATTGTAATGTTACCTAGGTTCGCCCACGTCTCTCCAACACTCCGTGGCTTGCATTGGCTGCCGATCAGTTTCCTATAAAGCCCTATATGGCATCGGGCCAGAATACCTCTGGGACTGCCTTCTGTCACACGAATCCCAATGGCCAATAAGGTCCCACAGAGTTGGCCTTCCCTGGGTCCCGTCGACTAAACAATGTCGTCTGGCGGGCCCCAGGGGAAGCCCCGGACCTCTGGAATCAACTACCCCCAGAGACCAGAACTTCCCCCACCCTCCTTGTCTTTCGTAAATTGCTTAAGACTGACCTATATCGCCAGGCATGAGGGAATTGAGACATCTCCCACAGGCTTATATAGTTTTATGCATGGTGTGCTTGTGTTGTATGGTTTTTAAATGATGGGGATTCGTCGTTCTCTCGTCGCCAGTGAAATGAAGCAGACCACACAGATATCTTGAAGACGGTTCCGTTTATTCAGCTCTCTTGCAAGTGACTTCAGCAAGGAACGCGTCTGAGCTGTCAGTGTCAAAACAGCTCTATTTATACTTTAAAGGCTCGCGCCTAAAAGAAACGGCCGTGCGTCTTAACCAATCAGACGCGACCTTGATTTATTCACATTTTAAATTGACAGAGACAGTATTTTTTACAGAATTTCTTTTTACAGACTTAACACTTTCTTTTAAAAATTAGATTTGTTACACTGTCACATTGTTGTTGTTATTGTTGTGAGCCGCCCCGAGTCTGCAGAGAGGGGTGGCCTACAAATCTTATAAATTATTATTATTATTATTAATTATTATTATTATTAATATGACATCTCTTGGAGAGATTATCACTATGTGCTACCTTCTTCAGGAAAATAGCAGGGTCTCAGTCTGCTGAATGGTAGACATTTAGTGAATGCAATTTAATGGCAGTTGCTGAGATGGCATCTTGAATTCTCTATAGCCTGTGGTTTTCTCACTTCTGTGGAGCCATTAAATATATTATTGTGAAATGAGCAGTATGTCAGATCACAGGCACTCACACATGGCACCCAATTTTAACAGTATGCATGGGGTGCTGAAAAAAAGATCAGTGCCAAAATAGTCATTTATGCCAAGATACAGAAAGGTATATTTTCCCAAACCACATTAAAATAACAAAAGGTACATACATACACAGCATATGCAGACAATCTTTGCACACGATAATCCCTCAAATATTGCTTTAAAGCATGCCAAATTTAAAGTCAGGTGAAGCAGGGAATTTATTGGCTGCCAAGAGACTTATCTATTAGCAGTAATCTACATGTGAATCCTGGATGTTTTCTTTCTTTCTTTCTTTCTTTCTTTTTTGCAAAAGTTTTTTAATTTATTACAAACATGCAATATCATATACCTTCAATCTTCAATACAGTACAACAATTCATATCTGCTTCCTTTAGGTATGCATCATTTATCTCATGTTACCTCCTTATAATTTTGGATTACAAAATAACCTGGATTACAAACATCTAGATTACAAACCTGGATTACAAAAATTATTCTCTTCTCATTTAAATTTAAAACACTGTTAACTAATACATTTCTGTGGGCTGCTTTTTCTCATCTAATAAATTTTTAGGCCATAGTGCTTCAATCATTTCCATATACAGTATCCTTACTTACTTCATGCATATTTCTTAAGCCTTGTTTATAATGTTGCCCTTTAAGAGGAAAACCCAAATTTACGTATCTTCATATCTATTCATATCAATTATTTCATACCTTATATCTAACCATAACAATAATGGGGCAAGAACAAAAGTTATACAAATTCCAAGGGCATAAATCACATTAACTTCTTTCTTTACCTATTCATTATATTGTGCCTTCCCTTCGCGTATTACTAATCTATCATTTTAAAATTAATTTTTGGCAAATCAGACATATCAAATTGTTGGCTGGTTAAAGATTTTCCCTGCAATGACTCCTCCAACCAACGGGTGGCAAACTATTATTAGTTCCACAAGCTTATTCACTTGCTTTGTATATTAATATTTAAATTTCTTGAATAATTAAAACATTTTTTTTTTAAAGTAAGTCTTCACTTTAAAAATAATTCAATAATCCACTTTAAATATCAAACATTGGGCTTTCCATTGACTTCTTCGGAAGCTTTCCACTAAAGCGCTCATTGCTAATTAGCCTCCTCCTCTCCATTTTTCCGCAACTTTAGTTCCCATTAAAAATTTAAAAAAATAAAAATAGTCCCATGTTCCTTTTTGCAACATCACTCACCAGGACAAATCTTAGATTCTCTTCTTTGTGTCTCCAGCACTTCTTCATTTCTCCTCCCATGTGTTTCCAAGCTTTCTTTGAATTGATCCTCGCATTGTGCAGTCACCACAGCTAGGACGCTTTAAAAAAGCCGATTTCACTCAAACTGGTTCTCTGGGGGTATGCCGACCCCACACCAGATTTCTGGCAATGTCCCCTTCTTCACCTTCCCTCCAGGGAGGTTCTGGCCTGGTTCCAAAGGAACCAGGACCCCTGAGCAATGGGGGATGGGATTCGGGGGTCCCCCACAGAGCGCAGGCGAGCTCCATGTTGCTATGGTGTTTGACCATGCCCCTCTTCCAAATCCAGGATGTTTTCTACAGTTGTTCTTAACTGTCAGAAAATCTAAGAACCAAGAATACTTCAGTATATCAACTTTTCTGTGTATGTAATTCTGATTTAGAGAGAGTAAACAGCAAAGCAGTACCTATTTCAAAATGACATCAGTCTGTATCTTGTAGTGGGATTCTGGTACTATAGTTAGAAATTTTTAAATGTGATAACATATTGCTGGCTACCCAATATAATATTTGTCTCCTAAACCAGAGGTCCCCAACCGCCGGTCCGCGAACCAGGACCGGGCCGTTGGGGTTTTTCAGCCGGTCCGCGGCGCCAGGGCCCCCTCGGCCTTTCCACGCTGCCCACCGCCCGCCCGATCTGCCCCCTCTGCTCCTCCGCCACCTCCTGCCTTTCACCGCAGCTCCTCCCACACCCGGAACGCACGCCCTGCCCACCTCACCTTTGCTGAGAGCACTTTCGTCCCGGGCTCTCAGCAAGGGGGTTGCAGGAGAGGCGGGGCCGGCGAAGGTGATATTCATTGTCGGGGGCGCTCGGGCGGTTGCGCGCGCTCCCTATCTCCCTGCTAGCCCACTCGGAATATTCAAAATAAGAAAAACCTTCGAATATAATAAGAATATTCAAAATAAGAAAAACCTTTGAATATTCCGAGTGGGCTAGCAGGGAGATAGGGAGCGCGCGCAACCGCCTGAGCGCCCCCGACATTGAATATCACCTTCGCCGGCCTCCGCTGAGAGAACGCCTGCCCCGTCTCTCCTGCAACCCCCTTGCTGAGAGCCCGGGATGAAAGTGCTCTCGGCAAAGGTGAGACAGGCAAGGCGTGCGCGCGTCACCGCTGAGAAGAACGGAGAGACAACGAGAGTGAGTGAGAGCAACAGACAGCAACATAGAGAGAAAGTGAGAAAGAGAGAGTGAGAGGAAGGGGGGGGAGAAAGAGATAGCAAGAGAGAGAGGACAAGAGAGAGAAAGAGCGTGAGAAAGAAAACAAGAGAGAAAGAGTGAGAGAGAGAGAAAGCAAAAGAGACAGAAAGAAAACAAGAGAGAGAAAGTGAGAAGAAGAGAGAGAAAGGGGGAGAGAGAGAGAAAGAGAGAGGGGGAGAGAGAGAAAGAGAGGGAGAGGGAGAAAGAGAGAGGGAGAGGGGAGAGATAGCAAGAGAGGGAGAGAGAGAAAGAGAGGGAAAGGGGGGAGAGATAGCAAGTGAGGGAGAGAGAGAAAGAGAGAGGGAAAGGGGGAGAGAGGGGGGAGAGAGGGAGAGAGAGAGGAGATAAAGGAAGAGGAGAGAGAGAAAGGAAGAGAAAGAAAGAAAGAGGGATAGAAAGAGAGAGAGAGAGTGAGAGATGCTCAGTGAGCCTTTCTTTGAAGTTTTCTTTCTTTCTTTCTCTTTCTTGCTTTCTTTCTTGCTCTTTTTCTTTCTCTCTTTTACCTTCCCTTCCTCTATTTCTTCTTTTCTTTCTCCTTCCTACCTTCTTCCCTCCCTCCCTCCCTCCCTCCAGTCCTTCCTCTCTCCCTTTCATAAGTTTCCTTGCTTCCTTCCTCTGTTCCTGTCCCTTCCCCCTTTCTTTCTTTCTTTCTTTCCTTCCTTCCTTCCTTTCCTCCCTCCATTTCTTGCTTTCCTTTTCCTTCCTCCCTTCTTTCCTCCCTGATTCCCTTCTTTCACTCCTTCCTCTCTTACTCTCCCCTTTCACACCTTTCCTTGCTTCCTTTGCACCCTTCTTCTGTTCCTGTCCCTTCCCTCTTTCCTTCCTTCCTTCCCACCCTCCGTCCATTCATTCACCCATTCCTCTCTTGATCGCCCCTTTTACGGCGCCGCTGACAGCTATTCCCCCCCCCCCCCGGGCCATGGAAAACTGGTCTAGCTTTAAGCCGGTCCCTGGTGCAAAAAAGGTTGGGGACCTCTGTCCTAAACCAAGCAGATCTTTTTTATTTTTGTGGGGTGGATCTATGCTATTTTTAAAAAAAATCTGTACTGTACTATTAAAATTATTGCACTATTAGATTAAAAAATCACTTTTTATCGCCGGCCACAGTCAGGAAGGAGTTGGGTGGCCTATAAATTAAATTAAACTTTGTATAATCCATGTTCATGTATTTAAACAACTATAATACAGTCTTATCAAAAAATTATAAAAAAAATAATGTGCAATATTGCAGTGGGTCAGTAAATATACAAAAACAAAATCCTGTAAATTAACTGCAATATATATTTAATTTTGATAATAATCTGTACTTCTTTGTGAAGTCTATCCAACTGATTTAAAATTATGAGCATATCCCCTCCCCACCACATATTTTGCATTCCTCCAGAACAAATGCTCACTTGTTGCTATAGTGTCAAAGATGAACAGTTGGTTAGGGGTATGTTTCTTGAGCAAGTTCATGGAGTGTTTAAATCAAATTCTGTGAAGGAAGTTTAATTTTTTCTGAATTTAAAATAGCTTGTTGTTCAGAAAAATACATCAAATTTTAAATCAAACCTAACCTATTTCTGATGCTGATGGTATTGGTTTTCCCCTATGAATGAAGTAGCATTAAACATTACCAATACAATTCCAAAGAATGTCAATAATGTTGCTTTTTTGAACAAAACATTATATGTAGAGCACTCCAATATTCCCCCCCCCCCATACCTATGGAACTTGCAATTTCTGTAAAATATAGCACAATCTGAAATATCTGTCATTCAGGATGGTCAGCTGCACCCTTGAAATTAATTTCCTGTCCGGGGGGGGGGGGGGCAATGATATGATCTGTCATTTTTAGGCAAGAAAGGAATAAATAATAAGTTTAAATATATTTAATAAAGTTGGGGGAAATACCCTTTCTTCTAATTGCAGAAAAGCTAATCCCTGTTCTGCCTTTTGTGTGAAACAATTTGTCTACTGCAGCCTATGAGAAGCAAAAAATAACCTGTACAAAGGGTGATCCTCTAACCTGAAAAAAATAATTTTACTATTTTAAATGGTGTCCTTAGAGATAACTAAAATAAACCATACTACTGAAATATATTTTATGTTCTTTCATTGGGATAAATAATAAAAATTGTACACTAACCTCTGTTTGGAAAATAAGACACTGCAAACTTGATACTCCTTAAGCATGAAGAATTGACTTTAGTACATAGGCCTATCTTATACATAATTAAAATCTGAGCATGTTTTTATCCTAACAATGATCAAGCAGTTAATTTCCTGAAAAAAAATTGTTGCCTTGAAATAGATAAATGAGTGGGAGGTAATTTTATATGTATAATTTAAAAGGCAGAATACATTTGTCCGGACCTTTGGCTTGTACAACTTCTAAGTAGCAAAGTGAGCAGGATGATAGAATATTCTACATGCTATTGACTTTCGTTCAGTGGAATTGAAGTTTTAAAAAGTTTTTTAAAACTTTTAAAATACTTTAAAACTTTGAAGTTGAGATTAGAATGAAATAATATTTTGTGATGTTTAATGTTCTTTGTAATCTTTCTTGGGTATATCAGGTGACCCTGTAAAACAAAACAGAAAAATAAATGCAAAATGGCCAGGAAATTTATATTATTGTTAAAAGGACAGCATAGCATGGAAGTACTTTTCCTCACATTTTGTTGAAAGAAAGATTAATTCAAATCTTAAGATAGAAACTATATAACAATCCTTTGTAAGTCAAGGGTGCTTTGTTATTTGTTCATTATATAATAATCTAGTGATGCCCATTTCTTAAAAATCCCTAATACTGGGTGCTTGTTAAATTCTAACTAGTGAGGTACCACTAAAGTCTTCAACAAAGATAGAATTAAATTCGTGTTAACAACCATATTTTACACCAAAATATCATAGACAACTCAAAACCTTTTAATTTAATATTGCAATTTCCCCAATTATATTCCTTCTTAGTAGGATATTTTTAAAAGAACTTAAGATATTTAACATACAGTTTTGTAGTATTAACCGCATTTTGATATCAAATATCTTAGTTCATTAAATAAATCAATTGATTGAGCTAAATCTGCAAATTCCAGAGGTTTTTAAACAGCTTCATACTAGAAATTGTTCAATTACTAGCAGTTTAATTTGCTTCCTTCAAAATGGTATGAAGTTACTTAGAAGTTAATTCTTTCATGACTCTTGATAAATACAAGAATATTAGAAGCGACCATGTAGAAGAGAAAAGAACTGAGATAACAAGTACTTAAATTGATCTGTCCATAAGCCTTTTTGAGGTAAACCCACAATCAATAGTTATAGTTTGAAAGAAGGAAAATCTTTTTTAATTTGTCATCATTTTCCATATGAGGAATGGTTGCCTCGCCAAAATGGATTTATTTTAAGCAAGAAAGTTACAAGGTTTGGGTACTAAAACTTCATTTCTATTGAACTGTATGCAAATGCTTAAATGATTTCTAAAATATATTTTTCTTTGGAAAAATAAATGAAATTTCTGATCAGCTCTATTTGAAGTGATATATACAGACTCTTGGATGGTTTATAGCATTTGATAGAGATATATAGATTATTTCCTCCAGCTGAATGTACTAATAGTATGGTTGAAAATATTAGCACTGCACCAGTGATATAGCAGAATATGAATAACTATTTTCATTATAAAATGTGTACATAGTTTTAAAATGTTCATTCAATACTTAAGTAAATATTTTAGCAATTGACATTTAAAGTAGAATTTATAAAATAACAGAGTTGGAAGAGACCTTGGAGGTCTTCCAGTCCAACCCCCTGCTTAGGCAGGAAACCCTACACTACATCAGACAAATGGTTATACATCTTCTTAAAAACTTCCAGTGTTGAAGCATTCACAACTTCTGGAGGCAAGCTGTTCAACATTAATTTTTCTAACTGTCAGGAAATTCTTCCTTAGTTCTAAGTTGCTTCTCTCCTTGATTAGTATCCACCCATTGCTTCTTGTCGTATCCTCAGGTGCTTTGGAGAATAGCTTGACTCCTTCTTTCTGGCAGCCCCTGAGATAGTGGAACATTGCTATCATATCACCCCTGGTCCTCCTTTTCATTAAACTAGACATACCCAGTTCCTGCAACAGTTCTTCATATGTTTTAGCCTTCAGTCCCTTAATCATCTTTGTTGCTCTTCTCTGCACTCTATTCTAGAGTCTCAACATCTTTTTTTTTACATCATGGCAAACAAAACTGAATGCAGTATTCCAAGTATTATAAAGTGGTATTAACACTTCACATGACCTTGAATCTATCATCTTGATTCTATAAGTAAAAGAAAGGATTAGAGAAGCAAACTTTCATAAACATTTCCTGAAAGATCAGTTCACTTCCTGAAGTTTTCTTTCTGACAATAACATGTTTGTTTAAGACTTAGACTGTTGTGATGTTCTACATAATTCCGAAACAGTGATTTCTCAGTTTTTACAAATACATTTAAGGCGACTCAGCAGATGGTAGCACTTGAGTGATCCTGTCTGGGGCAGTACTTGGATGGGAGACCACCAGTAAATCCAAAGTTACCCTGGGAAGTTAAAAAAAAGTCTCTGTATATAATACTTATATTACTGCCAAGAAAATACAGTACAGTGGTACCTCGAGATACGAGTTTAATTCGTTCCGGACCTGGGCTCTTAAGTCGAGCAGCTCTTATCTCGAACGACTTTTCCCCATAGGAATTAATGTAAATAATTTTAATTGGTTCCAGCCCTCAAAAAACTCACAAAGTTAGTCTAAATTATGCAGAAAGACATGTTTTTAATGAAGAAATGTACATGTACATATAAATGAATAATGAAGTTTCTTTCACTTAACTTGTAAACTTTCTTAAACTTTTAAATTTACATATGTTCAACTTCTCTGCCACCCAATCCTGTAGGACAGAGGTCCCCAACCCTTTTTGCACCAGGGACCGGCTTTAAGCGATCAAGAGAGGAATGGGTGAATGAATGGACGGAGGGTGGGAAGGAAGGAAGGAAAGAGGGAAGGGACAGGAACAGAGGAAGGAAGCAAGGAAACTTATGAAAGGGGAGAGTAAGAGAGGAATGAGTGAAGGGAGGGAGGGAGGGAAGAAGGTGGGAAGGAGAAAGAAAAGAAGAAATAGAGGAAGGGAAGGTAAAAGAGAGAAAGAAAAAGAGCAAGAAAGAAAGAAAGAAAGAAAGGGGGAAGGGACAGGAACAGAGGAAGGAAGCAAGGAAACTTATGAAAGGGGAGAGTAAGAGAGGAATGAGTGAAGGGAGGGAGGGAGGGAAGAAGGTGGGAAGGAGAAAGAAAAGAAGAAATAGAGGAAGGGAAGGTAAAAGAGAGAAAGAAAAAGAGCAAGAAAGAAAGAAAGAAAGAAAGAAAGAAAGGGGGAAGGGACAGGAACAGAGGAAGGAAGCAAGGAAACTTATGAAAGGGGAGAGTAAGAGAGGAATGAGTGAAGGGAGGGAGGGAGGGAAGAAGGTGGGAAGGAGAAAGAAAAGAAGAAATAGAGGAAGGGAAGGTAAAAGAGAGAAAGAAAAAGAGCAAGCAAGAAAGCTGCAAGCACCCCCCCGAGCCCCCCAGGCCGGCTGCAACCTTTTAAAACACGCGCGCCGCTTCGCAGCTGTCTCCTGAAGCCGAACGCGGAAGTTAGCGTTTGGCTTCAGGAGACAGCTCCTTGGCGCTTGTATCTCGAATTTGGGCTTGTAAGTAGAACAAAAATATCTCTCCCCTCCCAGCTCTTATCTCGAGTTGCTCTTAAGTAGAGCAGCTCTTATGTCGGGGTTCCACTGTATATAGGTCCGTGACGTTGAACTTATGCATGCGTGCCACAGGTGGCATGTGGAGCCATATTGGAGGGCATGTGAGACTTTGTCTTGTTTCAGCTCCAGCGCGCATGCGTGGGCTGGCCAGCTGATTTTCCATCTTGGGAAAGGCTGTTTTGCCCTCTGGATGCTTCAGGGAAGCTTCCCTGAAGCCCCATAGGCAAAAAAAGTTGCCCATCGGACAAATATCAAGTTTGCCATTGTGCTGTTTTTGCACTCTGGAGGGTTCAGGGAGGCCATTACGTCAGTCGTATCTCCAAACTGGCAGCTCTTTCCATTAGAAAAGACCTTTGCATTTTCCAACCAGACAAGTAACTATTCGACTTGACCCTTCCTTCATCCCTAAATTTTTCACAGATCACAGGAACTGGTACTGCCTTCCTTTTGTGCTTGGCCAGTACATTCCTGTAAATAGCAATATCACAACCTAGACATGTGCAGAGCCCTCAATATATACATAGTTCGTACCAAGTACTTCAGAAAGATGGAAGCGATCTTCACCCTCGATCCCTAGGAACATGAGCATTGTCAGCCACCATAGGGCGCTGGATCAGGAGCTCCATAAGCAGAGCTTATGAACTAGCAAATCTCTCCCCTTGAGCATCACAGCTCACTCCACCAGGTGCGCAGCCATGTCCACGGCCTGGAACACGCAGGCATCACTTTAATAGATTTGTCGAGTGGCAGTGTGGGCAGTGTGAGCAGTGTAGACTCTTACACATCAACTGACGCTGCCTTCGGCAGGAGAGTTCTACAGCAAGCAGTGGACGTTCATTAGAGTGCAAGGTCACTCTACTTTTTACTAAATAGATTATTTTGAAGTAATAGGAACAATTACTTTGTTGACTTGTCTTTGAGAATATAGCACTGTAACTGAAGTGGAATTTCAGAAGAGACTTATAAAATAATGAGATGTTTCTGTCTACACTTCTGACATTTTGGTCTTTTCCCAGTTTTTTATTTTTAAACTATTTTGTTTAATCTTTATTGCAATTCTGGCTTTCTTCCCTAACCAGTTTATTGTGTTCGCTGAAGTCCTTCAATTCTTCAGTTCTTAGATTGCTTTTGAAAGAAGTTCTATATCTTACATTTTAATGCTCTAAGTATTTTGTACTCCATTTTTGTGTGTATTTCTTTTACTATGTAAATGTTTATACTTTTCTTTGAAGGTTAGAAATGAAATGAAATAATATGCTTCGGAGATAATAATTTTGATATGTTGCAGTTTGTGGGCATTAACCTGTCCAAGGCAGATTCATACTAATATTTTTGAGCCTTTGCTTGATGCATTACATGTTTAACAAGAAAAAATATATATAATAATTTATTATTTAAAAGAAATAGACAAAATAAAAGAGGAGGTGGAGTTGCACTGTATGTAAGAAATAACTACTTCTCTACACAAGTAGAGAACAACTATAATGAAAATGATCTGGAATGCATTTTGGTCAATATTAACGGAGAGGGGTGGGAGATGGCATTGCCATAGGTCTATACCAGGGGTCCCCAAACTTTTTACACAGGGGGCCAGTTCACTGTCCCTCAGACTGTTGGAGGGCCGGACTATTAAAAAAACGTGTGAACAAATCCCTATGCACACTGCACATACATTATTTAAAGTAAAAAACAAAATGGGAACAAATACAATATTTAATATTTATTCTTCCTCTTTCTCTCTCTCTCCCTTTCTCTCTGTCCTTCTGTCTTTCTAGTTCTCTCTCTTTCTCTCTGTCCTCTCTCTTTCTTTCTCTCTCTTCTCTCTTTCTCTCACTCACTCTCTTTATATCTCTCCCTCTTTCTCTCTCCCTCTCTCTGTCTCCTCCTTTCTCTCTCTCTCCCTTTCTATCTCTCCTCTTCCTTTCTCTCTCCCTCTCTATCTTTCCCTCTTTCTCTCCCCCCTCTCTTTCTTTCTCTCTCTCTTCTCTTTCTCTCACTCACTCTCTTTCTCTCTCCCTCTTTCTCTCTACCTTTCTTTCTCTTTCTCTCTCTCCCTTTCTCTGTCCCTCTTTCTTTCTCTCTGTCCCTCTCTTTCTTTTTCTCTGTCCCTCTTTCTTTTTCTCTGTCCCTCTCTTTCTTTCTCTCTGTCCCTCTTTCTTTCTCTCTGTCCCTCTCTATCTTTCTCTCTGTCCCTCTTTCTTTCTCTCTGTCCCTCTCTTTCTTTCTCTCTGTCCCTCTCTTTTTCTCTGTCCCTCTTTCTTTCTCTCTGTCCCTCTCTTTCTTACTCTCTGTCCCTCTCTTTCTTACTCTCTGTCCCTCTTTATTTCTCTCTGTCTCTTTCTTTCTCTCTGTCCCTCTCTTTCTTTCTCTCTGTCCCTCTCTTTCTTTCTTTCTCTCTGTCCCTCTCTTTCTTTCTCTCCCTTATCTCTGTGTGTGGGGGAGGCGGCTGCTTGAAAACCCCTGACCTCCATCGCCTCCCCCCCACGGCACAAGGCGAGCACACCTCGCCGCTGACACAGGCGGCGGGGACTGCCCTGTCCCCCTGTCCCCCCTGCGCAAAACTACGCAGCCCCAGATCGCTCGCTTCTCCAGCCAGCAAAGCCGACTGCCCGGCTTTGCTGGCTGATGCAGGAAAGGAAAGCGTCACATTTAAAAAGCACGTCACTTTCTGTGACTGCGGCGCCGTGGTGGCCTTCAAGCGCGGCCCTTCGCAGCGCCCCACCACCCGTTCCTGCAGGAAGAGATCGGGCACTTTACCGGGAGGTGGAGGCGGCTGGGTGCCGGGGAGGGCGAAGGAGTGGACGCGCCTGTCAGCTGCAGAGCGGAACGGGGGTGGAAATCAGCGGCGGAGTCCGGCGTTGGGGCCATGCGGGACCGCTCATCCAGGCTTGCCGGTCCACGCGCACCTGGATGAGCGGTCCCGCATGGCCCCAACGCCGGACTCCGCCGCTGATTTCCACCCCCGTTCCGCTCTGCAGCTGAGAAGTGCGTCCACTCCTTCGCCCTCCCCGGCACCCAGCCGCCTCCACCTCCCGGTAAAGTGCCCGATCTCTTCCTGCAGGAACGGGTGGTGGGGCGCCGCGAAGGGCCGCGCTTGAAGGCCACCACGGCGCCGCAGTCCCAGAAAGTGGCGTGCTTTTTAAATGTGACGCTTTCCTTTCCTGCATCAGCCAGCAAAGCCGGGCAGTCGGCTTTGCTGGCTGGAGAAGCGAGCGATCTGGGGCTGCGTAGTTTTGCGCAGGGGGGACAGGGGGACAGGGCAGTCCCCGCCACCTGTGTCAGCGGCGAGGTGTGCTCGCCTTGTGCCGTGGGGGGGAGGCGATGGAGGTCAGGGGTTTTCAAGCAGCCGCCTCCCCCCCCACACACAAACTTAGCCATGGTGCACTTAGCTGTGACTTTCAGTGGACAGTTTTTCAATTGCCAATCGCCTTTTCATGAATTTCGCGTCCACTCACCGCGGAGGAGGAGGGGAGGAGGAGGTGGAGAGGCAAGGGGGCGGGGAGGAAAGTGGGCCTGCAATTGGCCAATTTCTTTCTCGCCTTTAGGGAGAGGAACTGTTGCTGCTCTGCCATAGGGCAGCAACAGTTTCTCTCCCTAAAGGCGACAAAGGAAGGGGCCAATTGCAGGCCCGCTTTCGTCCCCGCCCCCTTGCCTCTCCACCTTCTCCTCGCTGAGCATCCGACCGCGGTGAGTTGACAGGAGATTCGGGAGCTTATTTTATCGACCAGTAAAATCTCGTGAGCTTGCCACGGGCCGGTTAAAAGACCTCATTGGGCCGCATCCGGCCCGCGGGCCGTAGTTTGGGGACCGCTGGTCTATACTGTAGGCTACCCAACCAAACAGAAGAAGTAGATGAACTTTTTGCTAGTTAGCTAACTAAGGTAGGTAGAAAGTACATCACAATAGTAATGGGGGAATTTTAACTACCCTGACATCAACTGAGAAACAAACTGATCCTGTGGCTATATTACATGAAGCAAAATACCTGTGAAGTTCTCTGATCTAAGTTTATTATGAATTTTCTTAAACAATTTGATGAAAATGAATGCTGCTACAATATAACACTACAGTACTTTTAAATTTTGCTTCTTCACTATGGGCAGTAGGAGGTCAGAACCGTTCCATTTTTAAACAGTCAGAAAGACTGTTTTCCTCTTGGGAACAATCAGAAATTAAAACAGCCTAATTCCACATTCTTGTATGTAATCTTCTATAATGCAATATATTTTTCACAAAAGGATATTGTTGCACTGTCTGCAATTCTCATAACATAGGTCAGGATCATTTAAAGAAATATAAATCCTCCATTGAAATAAATGATTGAGTAAAAAGTACTCACAGTGATATTCTAGGAAAGATAGAAGTGTGTTAAAACAGGAAAAGATAGCCATTAAATGAAGTGAGGATTATGATATAGCATTAAATCAGGATTGCTATTGAAAAAATTTTGATACCTGTTTGTACTGCTGCAGTATCCTAAATTTAAGCATAGGGGAGAGCTTAACTCGATCATTTAAAATCCTTCAGTATCCAAGTGAATTGTTATTTTATGAAATTAAGTATACTGTTAAGTATCATTTATTTTACTCTCAATCTTTAAATGCTGTAACTCCTAGCATAATACTTTCCTACCATACTTTTCTTTGACAGAATGAACTAGTTTATACTCTTAAAATAGCTCCTGTAAGCCTTCCATGTGACTAAGCCCAGATAACAAGGGAAATCATATTTGCAGCACTTTATGTGGATACTGCTTATCTATTAAATTATTATAAAATGTTCTTTCCAGAAAATCAAAGCTGTCTCCATCAAATTGTTCATGGACGTTTGGGTGAGGTACTTCGTGTATTAAAGGCAATAATTAACAAACATCCGAATCTTTATTCAGTTGATGTTCTAAGTGCTGCAGGTACAGTCATTGCAAAAGTCAGAGGTAAGAAAAATGATCCAATTATTTTATTGTCACTTTAAATGGTTTGGGATTTTTTTAAAAAAAATAGCATCAATTAACACAAATTGGGATTATTTTATCTGTGCATCTTTCTCAGTAATTAAATGCTTTTTTAAAAAATTGGATTAAATTATTAATGTTGTGCACTTCTGAATTTATCAGATACTCATATGGGTATTTTCAACAGTATTATTTTCTATACTGCATATTTAAAACTGAAATTTAGGGAAATAATCTCACAAAGATCATATTAAATATTCATATCTGAATTTAGTTTTTAATAAGGTTGCCACATTCATAGTTATCTGAAATGGGGAGGTGGGAGGGGGAGGGGAATGGCAACTGATAAAACCACCAGATTCTACAGACACCTCTCTTCGTGGCTCATGCTCTTAATTTTGTTGTAATACTTCTGTATTGTACTTGAATTGCAAAATATACCTTGCTCAAAGTTTGGGGGAAAGGAGGTCTCTTTTTAGTGTCTCTCTTTTTAATTTGGAGATTGCTACCACTGTTCTTTGTGAGATTTTTCCTAAGCCCAAGGCAGCATATACAATACTCCTCAGATTTTCCCTTCACACTAATAACACTGAAGCAATTTAGGATGAGAGATAATAACTGCCCCAAAGTCTCTGAGTGAACTCTCATGACTGAAAGTAGATTTGAGTCTCAGTTCTGTTCCCATATGTAATCATTATGCCACTGAAATAATTCTGTAGCTAAGACATTAATGGATCAACTAAACTATGTTTTATCTACAATTTTTAATTAATATTATATTAACTTGAAATATGTCTAGCCGTATTTGATCCAATGGTATATTAGTAATTTAAATATTTATTATTGATTTGAACAGTTAAATTAGAATTAAAAATTACAATTGCAACAAACTGATACAAACTAAAAAGAGAGATGAAGAAGTAGGGTTCCATGGTTTCTCCAGGACACCTGCTGCACTCTACACTCTTATCTGATGCTTGTAATTCAGTACAAGGCAGTTCTCACTTAACAATGGCAATTGGGACCACAATTCCATTTCTAAGTGATGATATCATGTGATTGTGCTGCTTAGTGATGGCAGTTCCAACAGTCCCCAGTTACATTGTTGAAGGAATCATTAAACAAGAGCTTACATGACTGACTTCCCTCTGGCTTTCCCACTGACTCTGATTGTTCAAAACCAACAGAGAAGATCACAAATTGTGATCACATGACTGTAAGAGCACTGCAACATCTGGGACTTTATGGATTTGTCCTTTCAGTACCATTTGTTCAGTTTTTGAACAGTTGTTGAATGAGTAGTTGTTAATCAAGAGCCATTTATATTGGAAGCTTTACTATTTTTATTTTCTCAAACATTTAGTATACAGACTCACCTTATTAAACTAAACTCCAGTCTTTTGGAGGCAAGTTTTCTGTTTATTAGCTGTCTAATTATTATAATAAATTACTAAATGTACACTTCATTGGTTTCATATATTATCTCTGTGAGAACAGAGAATCCATTTATTCCCAGATGAACATTTGTTTTTACATTTTATTTATTACTACAATATACAATTTATCTGTATATACCATTGTATTTCTAGCAATTATTATTATTATTATACTAATTATTATTATTAATTATATTCAATCAATCTTATTATCTTATATCAATATCACAATACTCTCAAAATGTCACTACAGAGCACTGCACACCAAGACAACTAGACACAAGAACAGTTTTCCCCCAAATGCCATCACTCTGCTAAACAAATAATTCCCTCAACACTGTCAAACTATTTACTGTCTGCACTACTATTACTTCTAGTTTTTTCTCATCATTCCTATTACCCATCTCCTCCCACTTATGACTATATGACTGTAATTTGTTGCTTTTGTATCCTTAAGATTTTTATTAATATTGTTTCTTCATTGCTTATTAAACCCCTGTGACAATCATTAAGTGTTGTACCTTGATTCTTGACAAATGTATATTTTATTTTATGTACACTGAGAGCATATGCACCAAAGACAAATTCCTTGTGTGCCCAATCACACTTGGCCAATAAAATATTTTATCTATCTTCTATTTGTGATAAAATTACTACAGTGTGCATTTAATTTATCCCAACATATTTTCATTATTTTGCACTGCTTGCCACAATTAATATTTGCATATCTAAAATAGGTTAAAGAAAAAAATAAATACCAGTAGATCACATGGAAGTTTTTTAGTTTGGAGTTTTTAGATAGACTGATAGATAAAATTCAAGTTACAATTATATTTTATTAGAATACTAAATTATGTTATTTTAAATCCAGGGATGATGGTTTCAGATTTTAATAGTAGTACTTGGAATCAAATGTTTTCATTGATTTTTCCCATCTCTATTATGTTGCATACTGTCTTGAAAGAGTAGCTGTAAGAAACTGCCATTTCCAGACATAGAAACAGTATTACTAATTGTTGTCAGCACTATTGTGTACTGCCAGGATGTCCTGGGGAAAGACTGTTTAAAGCTGATGATAAGTAATATCAGTATGTAATGGTTGAAAGAAGGTTTTAGCATTCTTTGAGTAGAAGTGTTTTGGAAATAAGGTAGGAGAAATTAATTTATATTTAAATCAATAAATACTTATTTTCCAAATTGTTACAATGTAGGCATAGCAAGAAACAAAGACAGACTTGTAAAACAGGAAAAGATTTTGTTTGGTAGAGCATTTCCTTGGGGGAACATTGTTCAAAACAGTTCAAATTATACAATTTTTTTGCTACAGCTATCTTTATTGTGTTTCTCCTTATTTCCTCTTTTAATTTCCAGTAATATTTTCAATATATTAAAATATATATTTATATATTGCATTCTTAATTTACAATGTAATTGTGAGCCATTAGATTGTTTTTCTCAAATTAACAGTATTGTCCCTGTTATGCCGTACAGGATGAGCTAGTGACTTCCTTTGATTTAACTGAACTAAAACTAAACTACCATACTTAATGGTATCATTTGCATTTCTAGTATTTCATGCTGGTGGAAAATGATATATGAAATTTATCTTACAAAGCCATTTGTTATGACTATAAATGCATTGTTAAATTTTAGAATATAGAATATAGATGAATTGGTTTAAATATTTCAATCATTTGTGAAGAGAGTTTTCAGAGCAGAGTTTATAGGAGGAAACACAATTTATAAGCAATGAAGTCTATGTTGCATAGATTAGTATAATATATAATATTAGACAGTTAATTTTTATCAGTCTACCAGAAACTTTCCTTGTTACAAAGGAAGTTTGACGGAATGTCTTTGTTTAAATATTTGTCAATAAAATCATTTACATTTTTCTAATTTATTTTCTTTAAAACATTAGGGTTTCATTAGTTTCTTAATAAAATAGTGGGTTGTGTAAAAGATATTAAAGGATAAAATGGAAGCTATGTCTAAATACCAGTGAAATATGAAGATTGAGTAATGGGGAAGTTACTTTTGTGAAGGGAAATTATTGAAAGAGGTCATCTTTCAGAGACTGGAACTGATATAGTCTCCCAATTTTCTAAATTTCTGAGTATACTCTGCAAAGCTTTTCAGGAAAGAAAAATGACATGACTTAATTAATTCTAAGACTGCTTCAGTTAACTCTCTCCTCCTCTGAAGGGGATTTTAAATTTTCTATTCTTCATTTTGCTTATCTTTTGTAGGTTCAGCTTTTCTACAATCCAGGATAATAACATATGCCCCTGTTTTTGATAAAGTGTAGTTACATCATGAAAACACTTTTCTGCTTAATGAAGAAAAATATTTTTGGGCTTACATTACAAACCAATTCAGACAATAAAGAACAATGATAGACCTATAGCCAGTTTTTACTCTTTTTGCCGGGATCCTGAATCTAGTTTCCAGAACTTTGAGTGCCAATGAAATTTGACAAAGTGATTTTTCAAGGAGTCACTAAAAACCTATTGTTTCTCTTTTTGTATAGTGTGATCGCTTAAAATGATCACATTACACAGGAAACATGAATTAATCTTAGCAAAAAATGTGTCTCTTGGTGACAATGAATGATCACTGCCATGAACATCACTTTACAGGGAAGTTACTAGCCTTCCCTTGGATGTCCTGAATTCTGCATGCACATAGCATTATGTAAGATGGCTCTCTGGAGTTTGAGGAATAGGGAAGTGCTTAGCTCCTATCTGGAGAAACAGTGGTCCTTCCTTCCTTCCTTCCTTCCTTCCTTCCTTCCTTCCTTCCTTCCTTCCTTCCTTCCTTCCTTCTTTCCTCCCTTCCTCCCTCTTTTTTGAAAAGTTTTTCTAGCTTGAACTGAATAAAATGCTCCCTAGCCCAGTGATGGCGAACCTATGGCATGGGTGCCACAGGTGGTATGTGGAACCATATCTGCTGGCACGTGAGCTGTTGCCCTAGCTCAACTCCAATGTTCATATGTGTGGTGGCCAGCTGATTTTTGCACAGAGGCTCTGGGAGGGCGTTTTTGGCTTCCAGAGAGCCTCCAAGGGGATGGAGAGGCCATTTTTACCCTCCCCCAGTTCCAGGGAAGCCTTTGGAGCCTGGGGAGGGTGAAACACGAGCCTACTGGGCCCATCAGAAGTTGGGAAACAGTCTGTTGCAAACCTCCAGAAGGTCTCCGGGGGGGCGGGAGAAGCTGTTTTCACCCTCCCCAGGCATTGAATTATGGGTGTGGCACTCGCGCATACATGATTGCATGTGCCCACACTCTTTCAGCATTTGAGGAAAAAAAGGTTTGCCATAAGTGCCCTAGCCTGTGATGGTGAACCAGTGGCACATGAAGCCATATCTGCCAGCATGCGAGCTGTTGCTCATGGCTCTGGGAGGGCATTTTTGCCTTCCAAAGGGCCTCCGGGGGGGATCAGGGGAGGACATTTTCGCTCTCCCCAGACTCTAGGGAAGCCTCTGGAGCCAGGGGAGGGTGAAAGATGGGTCTACTGGCCCACCGGAAGTCAGGAAATGGGCCATTTCCGGCCTCCAGAGGGCCTCTGGAGGCCAGATGGTGGGGGAAAGCTGCTCTTGCCCTCCCTAGACATTGAATTATGGGTGTGGGCACTCGCATGGGCATGATAGCGTGCACGCGCTTGGCACCTGAGGAAAAAAAGGTTCGCCATCACTGCCCTAGCCCTATTTGTTTTGTTTAAATATAAACATAGTACTGACTCTATGGCCTGATTTGGGTGCATTACTTAGCTATGAAAATTCTGTCTGCTAATTTACAGAGCCTCTTTGTTTTCTCTTGTAGCTGTGAACTTTAAGGAAATTAATGAAGAAAAGAAGCGAGAAATATTAAATGAAATACACTCTTCTATTGACTTACTGGCATTCAATTTTGGCAACGCGTAAGTTTTTAAAAGTTGTGCTTTTTAGACTTTAGCCTCTACGTATCTGAACCATTAATAAGATTCTTCAACCATGTTATTCATTTAATTTGTAATTTTCCTTTCCTAATGCTACTTCTTTTTTTAGGTCTCCTAATATAATTGAAAAGAAATTTTTATACCCTTGTACTTTGAAGGTCTTTGCTTCAATGTTTCCAGTCTTTTCTTGCAGCTTTTTTATTTCTGAAGCAACACTGAAGTGTGCTGCCTGTTTTCTCTATGTGTGCCTTATGATATGGCATTGGTAGAGTTAAAACGGCTTTCTAACAATTGAAAACAAAGCAATCTAGGCCTCTACCCAAATTTTGAAGTTACCTGATGTAACAATTTCATAAAGAGTAGCAGTTTTTAGCATAATATATATATTTAAAAATGCTACCTTTTATAGCTGTGACTATCTTAAAATAGATGCTGATTGTTCCCATATGATATTCGATCTCAATATTTGTTAGACATTTGTACCAGTGTAGTATGCCAAAGCATAATTTGTTTTTTATTTTGACTCCCATGACAGAGTTTCAGACTTCCTTATGGGAGATGTAGATAATGGCTCAAGACTGGGTCTTCAGATATCTCGGCAAAGTCAAGTATGTTGATAATTTTCTTGAAAGTTTTAGCTTTGTGCAGTGATTGATAATATATATTTCCTTACTACTGATCAAGAACAGTTTAAAACTTAAAAACTGCATAAGAACCCAAATTTTCATAGAAACTATGACAGTTAATTTATACAAAATTGGAACTACAGTACCTTAGTTCTTAAATCTAAATGAGGGTCATTTTGTTCTTTTTTGAGATATTTTATTGTATTCAGCTACAGAAGTTAAGGTACACGAGCTTCATGGACTTCTAGTAAGAAATTGAAATGAGTTGTTATGTCACCTTTTAGAAAGATGATTGTTGGATTCCATAAATTCACTTTATGCTTAACCATCTTAACAGTATTTGGTAAATGAGCTGAAAAATATGTTTAGTGAGTGAAGATAGTGTAATATGAAGAGTTGCATAGTTTTAATGGCATTGTTTCACTGTTATTTTTATTGAAAAGGCCCATACTCCTATTTTTTTTATCTGTGGGCATACAGGATGTTTTCTTGGTGCTTATCTTGTTTGTAGCATCATTTTATTCCTTACATTTAAAATATATTTTAATTTAAAAACTAGAATGTTGGAGTCCTGCCATTAAAAGCACCATAATCCATTCATGTTAGTGTGAATGTTTCTGAAATGACCCCACTAACTTTCTCAGAAAATTAAAATTGAAGATAGTAGAGATTTAGATGTATATCTGCTTCACCAGGAAAAAAAGCATAAGCAGAAATAATATGGAAACTAAGCAAGTGGGGATGATATTCTCATATATCTGGCTTCCTAGACCTAGCTGATTAAGTCCTCAACAAAATACATTTTTAAGAACATTCCTGCTGTGCACTAATGTTCCTATCAGCTTAAAAAAAAACCTTGAGAACTGTTTAATATTAATACATTTTAAACCATGATGTTTATAACATGAATAAAACAGTAGTCACCTGACCTTGATCATAGGTAAACTCTTAATGTATGATCTTTTTACCTACTCTCACATTGAGTCTTTTCCTGGTTAATTGAAAGAATATGATACTGGCGCTAAACATGCATTATCGGTGCAATGGATTTTTTTTCATGGAAACAATATATTTCACTTAATATCCAATCACTTAGTGATCATCCAGAGTTACAACAGACCTCCTTGGGGGTACTTGCAACCGGGTTCCAAAGTTCTGACTCATAGTTTCATATAAAGCGCTTGGCAGTCTGGATTGATGGGTGTTTGCAGCATTCTGCAGCCACATGACCCCATTTTAAAATAATTTTTCTGAAAAAATGGCATTTACTTCTGGTTTTTGGCAAAAATGACATGTTCTTGCGGATTTATTTTATACATTCATTTTATGCATTGTAATTCCTTTACAGTAATAAGTCAAGTACTATTGGCAATATCTGGAGGATGGTTTAAGATTTCAGTTACTCTGAGGGCTAGCCTAAAAAGTTGTCATCTGAACCTCTTAAAATCTTGATTAGTATTATATTTCTTATTTATGAATGCATCTGCAAATGTTGCAAAGAAATGTGCAGAAAATATTGGAGTAAAGATATTATTGTGACCCATTTACCCATGAAAAGCTTACATTATTTGATCATTTCAATTTAATAGTGGTATTAATACTGTGGTATTTTATTAATGAAGTTAAGCTTCCTGGAGTCATATACTTTAATTCTGGAGATTTCCAAACTAGTTAAATAGACATTTGTCTGGGATAGTTGAAGATTTCACAATCCCAACTATATGATTCTATAAAGTTAAGACAGCAAAAAAATTGGCTTCGAACACTGGTCCATTCAAATAATACTTCAGTTTTGCTTATAGTTGCATTAATATTGGAGATCCAAGTGTGGAGTTACAAATTAGTCCATCTGACTTGGTTTTGCCTCATTAGTATCAATTTTGGGTTGATATCAATAAGATTGTTATTATGAATCTAGTTTATTTTTTATGAATTAAAGATGTCTTTGCAGTTATATTAATTTTTTTTACTACTGTTACATACACCTGTACTTTTGTTAATTCAGCTTAATAAAATTTATTCCTCCCCCTCTCTCCCTCATCAGATAGCATATAATTTTATTCAATTTTTTTTTAGCTGATGCTAATAAGTTATATTTTTTTGTATGCCAGTCTTTTGAAAACATTTGTACAGATTCTGGAATATCATTACATGAAAGTATTCATTCAACAGGTGAGCATTTTTAAATGCATTATTACTTTGTACCCATTTTTTGTAGATAAATTATAATAGCAGCAGTAAAAATTTATAAACTGATCTTCGACATAAATACTATATAAAAATACTAATAGAAATATTTAGAGGAAATTCATTAGTATTTTAAAATACCCATTTTATTATGAATGGAATTCCCACCCAAATTCAGGTTCTGAGCCTACTGGTATTTTGAAGGACCTTAAAATGTGGCTCTGCACTCAGGCTTTTGGAGAAGGCAGCTGATGCCCCTTTTTACCTCCCCATCCCCGATTTCTTCATGGCTTTTTTTTTTCTTGTGCTATTTTAGCAGTTTTTTGTATTGTTCCTTGTTTTTAAACATTTTAACAATCATAACAGTTACATTTATTATTAGGATTGATTTGAACAGTCAGGAGAAGTTTAGACTAGCTTTGGCATTTTCATCCGCCTATTGAATCCTTTCCAAGGACCTCAGATAGGCAGATGTTGTTGTTTGATAGTGTTAAAGCTATCATCATACAAAGTATAAGCTGTTTCAAGCATTTAACAGTTGTTGTGGTTGTGGTTGTTATTACTATTATTATTATTATTATTATTATTATTACTATTATTATTATTATTATTATTATTATTATTATTACTATTACTATTATTATTATTCATCCCAATCTTAAAAATGGTTTGTGTTATTATCAAAATGTAACTAAGCTGCTCATATTTTTCTCCTGGTATGCTATTACAAAATTCCATAGTTTGCTAACATATAATTCTGTGAACTTTTAATGTGTTCTGTAAGCTCTGTCAGATCTGTTTAGGAGTCAACTAACATTAAAAAGATTAAAGCTGATTTTTAGCTAATGTCTAAAATGTGCTTTTTTGGTATTTGATACTTTATTTTCAGGGCACCGTAATGCTGAAGAAATTGAATCCGCTCTCCTAAGAAACAATAATGGAATCAAATCTGCTCTATCCTATGCTAAAGCATGGTCAAAATATGTAAAGGATATTGTTGTATGGGTAGAGAAAAAGATTAATTTAGGTAAGTACCTTTTTCTGGCACCTGGAGTCATTCACCTGAAGTTTTATATTGTCAGAATTGCGCTATCCATTGCCAGTAAAGTGACTTCTAAATTAATAACTATTTGTTAAAATGAATGGAACAAATGTTGGTTCCTATTCCTGGAAGATTGTAATAAAATAGTATCTAATTAAGATTAAGTTTTTTTTTTATTATATCTAGTACTTCTTTCCACAGAAATGGAGTGTGCTAAAAACCTGGCAAAAGTAGCAGAAACCACTAAGACTATTATTGTATCTCAGGTGTGTATTCAGTTTAAAAAATGTATCATGTAAATCATTACTATTTTGATATTTAAAATTAATTGAATTACAAGTTAACTTTATAAGTTCCTAATTATTTGGTAGTTTGTATCTTGTATCTTAAAAACGGAATAATTCATTATAATAAAATATATCATAACTAAACTGTGGTAAGATGCAAGTATTTAAGTAGATGTGTAAAGGTGTAGATATTTAAACTGTCATTTAAGCACTATTTTTTTAAAAAAAACTAAGCATTAAAATTATTTTAAATGTGTTATGTAGCAGTTTAATTTGGCATTAAAGCTGTTCAATTTTTTTCATTTTTATACTTGGAAATTAAATCTTAACTACTGTATTGAAAAAATACTAGCATTACATTATGTGTGTTTGCTTTTAGGACTACATGCCATTCCAGTCAATATTCATAAGTGCATTTCAAAATGATATAGAGAACAGTCTGCTTTCGCAGCAGACAGCAGTAGCTCTTCAAACTAATAAATTTATACAGGTAAGTAAAAATTGTTCTGCAAGAAGTATTACTATATGAATAATTCACTGTTATGTTAACTGCTAACACATAACTGATACTTCTTTACTCAGTTAGTTTTTCTTATTTAGCCACTGGTTGGGAGAAAAAATGAATTGGATAAACAAAGAAAAGAGATAAAGGAACTTTGGCAAAGAGAAGAGAAAAAATTGGTGAGTATCATTGTTTATTATACATTTGTTTACCCATTTGAACTTCTGAATTTCCTTCTGAGCTTAAATTGTGACATTGTATGTAAAAGACAAGTCTCATATAGAGTCCCATGGATACGTGGTTGTGATTTGAGCACTTGGCAACTGTTGTGCATTTACAATGGCTGTAATGTCCTGCTGTCATAAAACCACCTTATGCAACCTTTCCTAGCTGCCTTCCAACAAGCTGCTAGTTTTGGTCAAGTGATGTCTTGATTAATAATTGCAGTGATACACTTAAGGACCAATAACAGTTGTAAGTCAAGTATATTGTTGTTAGTTGCGAAGTCATGTCCAACCCATCACAACCACATGGACAGCATTTCTCCAGGCTTTCCTGTTCACCACCATTTTCTGGAGTCTATTCAAGCTCTCACCTACTGCTTCAATGACTCCACCCAGCTACCTCATTCTCTGTCGTTCTCTTCTTCTTTTGCCCTTGATCTTTCCCAGCATTAGGCTCTTCTCCAGTGAGTCCTTCCTTCTCATTACGTGGCCAAAGTATTTGAGTTTCATCTTTAGGATCTGGCTTTCTAAAGAGCAGTCAGGGTTGATCTCCTCTAGCAGGGGTGGGTTTCTACTGATACGGACTGGTGCAGCACACTGATAGCGGTCTGCTGGTGATGGCCTGCTGGTGGTGGGATCAGTGCTGGTCCCTGGGCGCCAACATTTTTTTGAATATTTTTCATTTTTGTAGAAGTTTTCTTTATTTTTTCTTCTGAGCATGCACAGAAGCTGAGTTTCTGTGCATGCATTGACATTTGGGGGGGGGGTCCCTTTGTGTAAAGATGCAAAAAATGAGTTAAGTAGCTCTGCTTTCTCCCTGTTGCTTGTCACTTTCTTGCCACTTTCTCCCTGCAATGGACCAATTGTTTCCTTGACTTTTTTCTTGTTTTTAATATGTTGGAAGATGCTTTTTTTGTTACTTTTTACTTTTGTCACAAGTCTTTGTTCATTGTGAGGCTTAGCTTTCCTCACTTCATCTTTATAGGCTCGGGCTTGGTATTCCATCTTATTTATTTCCCCTTCTTTCCACTTTTTATACTTGTCCTTTTTGTCTTTCAATTTATCAGAGAGTTCTTTATGCAGCCATGCTAATTTCTTTTGTGACCTATTATTTTTCTTCATTGGTATTGTGCTAGTCTGGGTTTTTATAATCTCACTTTTCAAAATTTCCCACTCCTGTCCTCTAGGATTGACTGGTTTAATTGCCTGATTATCTGTAAGCAATTGCCTACACATCTCTGTTTCCCTTAATGGTATAAGGATTATAGTTCCTTTTACCATAATCATTATGTTTTAATAAGTAGAAACATGCTTGAAATTTTTTTAAAAAATCATATTGATCTAACAGATTAATATTCCACCACATGGTGCACTTCTTAGTATAAAAGATATTTTTCTTTGGAATATACAGCAAGAACTAGAATCCAGTGTAAGAAAAGCAAAACAATTATATCTTCAACGGCATGAGGAGTATGAGAAGGCAAGATCAACCACTCTTCGTGAGGATGATTATATTTCCTCCAATTGGGCCTTTACAAAAGAAGCCAGGAAATTAGAAAAGAAGCGTAAACTGGAACTGGAAGCTCTCCAAAAAGTAAAGTATCTTCTTTAAATATGTCACTTTTTGACAAATAAACAAACATTGGCTCTTATCTATGATTTGAATCATATGACTTTTTATTATGGGTTATTTATGGAAAGGGGTTAGAGTTAACTGGACTTTTTTTCTATCAGAACTTATTTCTTTATCCTTCATTTGTTGTAGGTTGAAGAAGCCAATGAACATTTCAAAGCCAGCAAGGCTGAAGTTGAAGAAAAGAGAAGTGATCTAGAAAGTGTCATTTTAACACAGCTACAGGAACAAATTTATCAATGTGATCTCACACTAAAAGCTGTAAGAATATATGACTTAATGTATCTTGAATCCAAAAACCTTTAGTGACTTTTAAAATGGCAACATTAGATACTTTTCCATAGTGTGAAAATGATTTAACACGTTCCTTATTTTAATTATCATGAAACCCATTGGCATAAGACAGTCATTGTGTTATCTCAGATTGTTTTCTGGTACAGAAAGTGTAGTTAAAATAATTAGTTAGTTAAAATAGTAGCAGTACTTAGACTTTTATATGACTGGGCAGCGCTTTACAGCCCTCTATTAAGGGGTTTACAGAGTCAGCATATTGCCTCCAGCAATCCTCTTTTTACTGACCTCAGAAGGTTGGGAGGCTGAGCCAACCTGAGATGATCAGTCACGAAGCAGTGGAAGTGATGTGCCGGTGCCTGGAGGCTGTTGGGGCCTGGATGGGTGTCAACAAACTCAAACTCAACCCAGACAAGACGGAGTGGCTGTGGGTCTTGCCTCCCAGGGACAATTCCATCTGTCCGTCCATTACCCTGGGGGGGGGGAAACTACTGACCCCCTCAGAGAGGGTTCGCAACTTGGGCGTCCTCCTCGATCCACAGCTGACATTGGAACATCATCTTTCGGCTGTGGCGAGGTGGGCGATTGCCCAGGTTCGCCTGGTGCACCAGTTGCGGCCCTATTTGGATAGGGAGTCACTGCTCACAGTCACTCATACCCTCATCACCTCAAGGTTCGATTACTGCAACGCTCTCTACATGGGGCTACCTTTGAAAAGTGTTTGGAAACTTCAGATCGTGCAGAACGCAGCCACGAGAGCGATCGTGGGGCTTCCAAGATTCGCCCATGTTTCCTCAACACTCCGTGGCTTGCATTGGCTGCCGATCAGTTTCCAATCACAATTCAAAGTGTTGGTCATGACCTTTAAAGCCCTACATAGCTTTGGACCAGACTACCTCCGGAACCGCCTGTTACCGCACGAATCCCAGTGACCGATAAGGTCCCACAGAGTTGGCCTTCTCCGGGTCCCGTCGACTAAACAATGTTGTTTGGCGGGCCCTAGGGGAAGAGACTTCTCTGTGGCAGCCCTGGCCCTCTGGAACCAACTCCCCCCGGAGATTAGAATTGCCCCTACCCTCCCTGTCTTTCGTAAACTACTCAAGACTCATTTATACTGCCAGGCATGGGGGAGTTGAGATATTCCTTCCCCCTAGGCCATTACAAGTTATGCATGGTATGTCTGTGTGTATGTTTGGTTTTATAATAAGGGTTTTTAGTTGTCACATGTTGTTTTTATCATTGTTAGCCGCCCCGAGTCTACGGAGAGCGGCGGCATGCAAATCCAATTATTATTATTATTATTATTATTATTATTATTATTATTATTATTATTATCAGAATCGAACTGCTGCCAGTGGGCTGAGTTAGCTTACAGTTAACCTTCATTAAATTACAATATTTCATTCTAACCACTGCTCCCACAGCTAAACTTTTAAAGTGTAAACATCATATCTCCTTGTAATATTTTAATGGGAAATATATGAGAAAGGAAAGTGGCAAAAAGTTATGATCTATGATTGTTGTTCTGTTTGTTGAACTCCAGATAACAAATGACAAAAAACAGACTCTCATAAAACAATTAAATTCACATTTAATTCAGTTAAACTAGGCCTGTCCAACCCAAAATCCATGGGCCAGATGTGGCCCTGACAGCTAGTAATGTGGCTGCACAAGATTGTAATAAAAATATAAATAATAAAGTATATTATTTACATGCATTGATTATATTATATATTTCATATGCGGCCCAAGACAGTTCCTCTTCACTCACTGCAGCTAGGAAAACCAAAAGATCCAACACACCTGAGTTAAAATAAAACTTGAAAAACCTGACTGAAGAGAGGTTGTACAACTTTCAGTAGCTAAAAAGCCATGCTATGCTTTTCATGGTAAGTTGAGAGCCCAACTAAATCTGTGGCAGCTCTGAATGCTGCAAAATGAATGTTGGTAAGCTATATTTTTGTGCTCCTGGTATAGAGAAAATTCTCCAAATGAAAAAAGCTCCCAGTTCCAGAACATAATTTCCTATCTGATTATCTTTATTTATTATTTATTTATTCATTCAACTTCTATGCCGCCCAATCCCAAAGGACTCGGGGCAGCTTACAAAATAATATAAATATAAAAAGATACAAGCAATAAGAAGTCGAATATAATATCTAAAACTACACCCCATAATAGAACCCATTTCTATAAAAAGAGTCATAATCATATGCATACATACCATTCATACAGTTTGGCCATGCAAAATGTACAATTCATGGTCCCCAGGCCTGCGGGCAAAGCCAGGTCTTCATGGCCTTACGGAAGGCCAGTAGGGTGAGAGCCGTATGGACATTGGGGGGTAGTTGGTTCCATAGAGCCGGGACAGCCCTCCCCCGTGGTCCCGTCAACCTGCATTGCTTAGTCGATGGGACCTGGGGGAGACCAACTCTGTGAGCTCTTATTGGTCTCTGGGAGGTATGTAGCAAGAGACGGTCCCATAGATAGTCTGGCAACCATCTTTGCAATATTTACCTCTTTGTGTAACAATGTAGCTTCTGTCATAATATTTGATGATAGTGCCAATGTTTTCTTTTTCTTTTATACACTGGTATTAAGCAAAGTGTCTATCGTTTATCTTTCGTTTAAAACAATGTTGAGAATTTGAAGATCAACAAGTGGGTGGGTGGGGATTATTGATAAGTTTTATTTTTATTTCTATACTGTGTTTTATTATTTGCAAATCATCTAGAGCAGGGGTTTCCAATCTGTGGGCCACAACCCCCTGCGGTGCCTCGGCCACTGAGCCACATGAATAGATGGCCTTTGCACATGCCTGCCCCTCCCACAAAACCATCCCCTCTTTTCCCTTCCCCCAGTCTGGGCCGCCAACCCAGAAAGATTAGGGAGCTCTGACCTAGAGTCCCTGTGAGCGAGTAGGTGGCTATAGAAATTTTCTAAATAAAAATAATAAAATAAATAAAAGCATGAAAAATGCAACTGCAAACTATAATTTAAAGCTGCTTTGTTTCATAATAGGTTAATTGTATAGAAAATGTAGATTTAGAACTATTTGTAGAGTTTGGGTTTTATTTTGATCAATATACAAGTATCTAACATTTTGCTGTTAGATTTTTATTTTGCTGTTTCTAAAATGTACTGTGTAGTCTTGAAAAATTTTATTTTCCACGTAGGCAACAGTTAACCTGTTCCAGATGCAGCATGCCCAAGTTGTCTCCACACCAGTTAATTATCAATACCTCTGTGAGAGTGCCAAGCTGTATGATCCAGGAAAAATGTTATTTGAATATGTGAAGAATTTTCCAAAATATGATGCTCCTACTGAGTCTGATTGCTTTGAAACTCAGACTTCCCAGGTTGGAGGGTGAGATATTAGATTTATTCTTCCGTATTTGGCAGTAAATATGAACCAAAAGTTTAACTAAAGGAATAAAATGTAGATAAAGGAATAAAAGCTTGAATTGTTGGGTTACTGGCTGGATGCCAAATGGTGGGAAATGGGGCTTAAAAGCAGGTGAGGAGCATTCTTACACAAGTTAATGTTTTTAATTTAGCAAAATTGTGCATTTGGTTAGGTTTACCAGTATATCTGAGTCTTCTTTCCCATATTTAATTACTATTATTGAAGAATAAATCTTTCCCCCTCTGACCAATGAATGTGTTTAGAATAAATTATTGATAGAGTGAATGTTAACTGAATCTTTTAATTTTTAGGATGTTTTTTAAAGTTTTTTAATTATTATTAATTGGATCAAATTGTTTTATTATGTATTCCTTGTTTGTTGTGAGCCACCCCGAGTCCACGGAGAGGGGCGGCATACAAATCCAATGAATGAATGAATGAATGAATGATTGATTCTATAAAGTTGTAGGGAAATGGTTTATAAATGATTTATATAAAAATGGGACTATTTAGATTTGTTGGTCATATCCAGGATTCCTTATACTTGTAGTTCTTTATTGTAGTTATTTTAAATCATGTTTGTCAGTTTTTGCTTTTAGAGGTGTCTTCCTTTCCCTCTTGTCCATGACCAAAGCTTATAAGATAATTATAATTTTTTTTCTCAGTTGTGGGAATAAATTCATAATTCTTGTCAGTGTTAAAAACAGAGCCAGCATTTGCCAAAAATTTCAGTCATACCACTTTAAAAACTAAAGAAGTGTAATGGAGAATTTAACATGCTTATTTCAGTCAGAGAATATTGAATTCTGAATGTCAGAGAAACAAAAAACAGGTGGATTGAATTGTTTGATGTCTACTATATATTGGATCATAGCAGGGCTGAAATTGGACGTGGCAGGGGAAGGAAGAATACTGCAAAATCTCCATTCCCACCCCACTCCAGGGGAAGGGCACTGCAAAATCCCTATTCCTTCACCATTTTGGGACCAGCCAGAGGTGGTATTTGCTGGTTCTCTGAACTACTCAACATTTCTGCTACCGGTTGTCCAAAACCTACTGAATTTCACCCTTGGATCGTTGGATTTTGGAGAAAACCCAATGTTCTAAACAGGGCAATTAGAGTTAGTTTACACTGCAGTTTTATTTTAAACCTTTTATCTGTCTGTCTGTCTGTCTGTCTGTCTGTCTGTCTGTCTATCTATCTATCTATCTATCTATATCTATCTATCTATCTATCTATCTATCTATCTATCCATCCCTCCCTCCCTCCCTCCCTCCCTCCCTCCCTCCCTCCCTCCCTATATATATATATATATATATATATATATATATATATATATATATATATATGTAGATTGTTCTGAGTTCGGGTTTTGCCCTGTGTAATATTTTGCATGTCTATGCGACGTTTCGGTGAAATCACATTCACCATCATCAGGCTGAAGTTCCAAGCTTCGTGTTGTTGTAAAATGGATATATATATATATATGTGTGTGTGTGTGTGTGTGTGTGTGTGTGTGTGTGTAGATTGTTCTGAGTTCGGGTTTTGCCCCGTGTAATATTTTGAGTGTATATATATATACACACATATAATCTAATTTCAAAACCACCAATCTGTCTCACATTTTCATTGATGAGAATTTTTTTACCCAGTCCATTAAAGCTCTTCTGTTTACTTTATTCTGATCTTTGCATATGAGTCAACAACCTAAGGGAAGCGAAGTGTATGTCATCAGGATATGTCAAATTAATTAAACACATTTAGACATTTTAATTAATTAACAAAATAGTTGGGGAAGTGAAGTCATAGTGAGTGGTTTGATTTGGGAGACGAAAGGTCAGAAAATTAAAAGGCAGCAAGCATAGTGGAGTGCTCCCTCAGGAGTACAAGTTTGAGGCTGGCCTCAGTAAATAAGTGTATTCCTGTGCAAAGCTGCCCAGCAGGATTGTTTAAATTTACCTAGAACCCATTGGGAAATGCCTGGCTGAGAGTGCCTGCTAGCCATTACAATGAATTCTTATAGCATCACAAGTTGGAAGTTGTTTAAATAAATTTAGCTGAGATGCCAGAGACTATTTTAGGATTAGTTTGAAGCTAATGGTCCTGAGAAATTGAGCAGAGTTTGTTGTTAAATTAGTTTTATAATCTGTAGATTTAGTCTCTGCTTGCCAGGTTGCTAAAATCATCAAAGAGAGATTTAATATTTATGGTTATGGCTTAATAAGCATTTAAAATCTTGAAGAGAAGTGTAAAATTTTGATTTGTTGGTTAAATTGGGAAAACAGTACAATTCCGAATGATGGCTTGTTCTCTTTCACAGAGTTTTCGGTGAACAGTCAAACAATGTTTCTGCATCCCAAGGAAACATACCTCAGTGCTCAGGAGATGATCCTATTCAGTTACTAGATGATACTACGAGCCCAGCCTATCTTTGCTCTCAAAAGATTGGAGACAAAAGATCTTTGAGCACTGCAGATATCTCTGGTAATACTTCAATTGATCATTTATGTAGTTAAGTAAACATCATTATAGCCTGTCCACTGCCAATATTCTACTGTATCATTTTTATTTTTGTTGCGTTCAACAACATACCTTTAGATAAATCAATGTATCTATGAAAATGAAACATAAGATTCATAATTAAATTTTGGGAAGTAAAAATTTTAAACTTAAAAAAATTATTGAATTTTTATAACATTTAAAACCACATATTCATTTTACAGCTATCCATTATTGGTATCAATCCTTTTTAATTATCTATATACATATCCCACTATTATACATTTCCACTATTTTATTTACAATGTTATCAACATAATTATAAATATACTAATACATATAACTATAAATATGCACATAAATATAGGTACAGTGAACCCTCGATCATCGCGAGGGTTCCGTTCCAGGACCCCACGCGATGATCGATTTTTAGCGAAGTAGCGGTGCGGAAGTAAAAACACCATCTGCGCTTGCGCAGATGGTGTTTTTGCTTCTACTGCCGCCCGCCCTTCGCCCGCCCACCCCGTTGCTCGCGCAACGGCTTCCCTGGGTGCCCGCTCGCTTGGGAACATCCCAGCTTCGCTCCCAGCTGGGGAGCGGATCTAGGGAGTCCCCACCGCGCGCGCGTTGCTGGGGAAAGCGCGCGCGCTTGGGAACATCCCAGCTTCGCTCCCCAGCTGGGAAGCGGATCTAGGGAGTCCCCACCGCGCGCGCGTTGCTGGGGAAAGCGCGCGCGCTTGGGAACATCCCAGCTTCGCTCCCAGCTGGGGAGCGGATCTAGGGAGTCCCCAGCAACGCGCGCGCGGTGGGGACTCCCTAGATCCGCTCCCCAGCTGGGAGCGAAGCTGGGATGTTCCCAAGCGCGCGCGCTTTCCCCAGCAACGCGCGCGCGGTGGGGACTCCCTAGATCCGCTTCCCAGCTGGGGAGCGGAGCTAGGCTGCCCCAAGCTCGCGCGCGCCGCCCGCCCGCCCACGCTGTTGCCGGCTCCGCTTCCCAGCTGGGAAGCGGAGCTAGGGTGCCCCAAGCTCTCGCTCCAGCCCACCGCCGCTGGGGTCTTACGGGGCAAGAGGGGGAAGACCCAGGGAAGCCTCTGCCCAGCGGGGAAACTCCACCATCTACGCATGCGTGGAAGGGCACGCATGCGCAGATGGTGGAGTTTACTTCCGGGTTGCAAACTAGCGAAATAGCCCTTTCGCGATCCTTGAGGACGCGAAACTCGAGGGTTCACTGTATATACCCTTCCTAATCCATATTTTATGTAATCTTTATGCGTTGATTTTACTTTTATGTTCAAGTCAATCGTATTACTTATTCCATATTTTATAATAATCAGTTTCCTCTCTGTCATGTAAATCCATTGTTAGAGAATTTAAAACTTTTCAATTAATATGTCAGGAAACCAGAATGATATACGAATAGAAACTGAACAATATTGTTCCTCTCCAAAGTAATGAAACAAAGGTCAACCCGTAAATGTAGAAAAATGTTGACATGTATGAAAGCGAATAACGTGGTATTTTAAAATATAATAAATATTAGATTTGTATTTAATATTTATCCATTTCAATTTGTTTATTGTTTATTTCTTCTAATGATTATAGCTGTTCAAAAATTGGTAGCTTATGTTTTTAAAGTCTTTTTATGGGTTTACAGTAGGTATGTAATTGGGGTTTATCTGGATGTAGATATTGGACCTGGTGTCAATTAATGTTAACTTTCCTCTGAGCAAAATTTTTACAACTAAATTTCTAATTTATTGCTCTGATTTTGCCTTCAAATATTTCTTGGACTACTTTGTTCTGCCATAGTTATCCCATTGCATGAATACAGCAAAACTGCCACTCGCAGAGCATGCACAACCAAAAGTGTGGCTTGTACAGACACAGAGAATGTATAGTTCTTACTATAGTATAGTGAAAAGTATCTCCAGTTTTGATTTTTAAAATTTATACATAGGCTGTGAGAAGCAGGATAAAATTTGTTTTATATCTGAAGAATCTGAAATCATTAAACCTATTTCTCCATCTCCTTTGAAGCTATAGGAGCCCCACTACCTTTTAGATCCTGGTCAGTTGGTAATCAAAGTGGAATGTGCAGTGATTCTGAAAGTGCAGGAGGAAGCAGTGAATCACGGTCTGCTAGCCCAGGTACAGATATTATTCTTCAATGCTAACATTATTTCTGTGATTTAGTAAAGCAAAAGAAATGCAACAGAAGGACTTAAATTTCATATTTCTACCCTCAAGACCAGAGGTGGGCAATCAATTTTGCCATGGGGCTGCATGAGAAATTGGGATGGTATTAGAGGGCCGGATTAATATAATTAACTCAGTTCTACCCAATATTGTATATTATTGGGTAGAACTGCGTTAATTATATTATAATTAGTGTTGGGCAAACCAAACTTCCATAGTTTGCATTTTTTTCAGAAGTCCGTGTTCTGGCTTGGCGTACGCTTGCACACCGCGGTGGGTGGGGGGCGGTGGGGGGCAGGGGCTCTGAGCCTCAAGCCGCCGACTTGGCTTGGGGGGGCAGGAGAGGCGATTCCAGACCTGGAGCCTGACCTCCCCCCCAGCGCTTCGCCTCATGCCGGGCCAGAGGGGTGAGGAGGCAGGTTCTCCCGGCCGGCTAGTCAGGATCCCAGCTGGCAGCTTCAAGTGGGTGGTGGGCGGGAGGGGGAGGCGGGGAGGGCTCTGACTCAAAGCCCTCCCTGCCTCCCCCTCCATCCCCCCGCCCCCTTGAAGCTGCCGGCTGGGATCCTGAAGCACTGGGGGGGAAGGTGTCAGGCTCCATCAAAAAGATGCTGTAGAGCACTGCACACCAAGACAACTAGACACAACAGTTTTTTCCAAATGCGTTACTCTGTTAAACAAGTAATTCCCTCACCACTGTCAAACTATTCACTAGGGCTGCATTACTTTTACTATTAGTCTTCTCATCGTTTGTATTACCCATCTCTTCCCACTTATAACTGTATGACTGTAACTTGTATTATTACAATTTATATTAATATTGACTGTTTATTTGTACCGTGTAACAATCATTAAGTGTTGTACCTCATAATTCTTGACAAATGTATCTTGTCTTTTTATATACACTGAGAGCATATGCAACAAAGACAAATTCTTGTGTATCCACTTAGCCAATAAAGAATTCTATTCTATTCTAAATTGTCCATTTCTTGACTGTTTAGTAGGCGACTTTAAAAGATTTCCTCGCACATCATCTGTTGGGACCGTGTCATCTGCATATGATCTTGATGAGAGAGAGGCACCTTCACCTTCTGACTGTGGTAATATGAACTATGCTGAGTTCATTTTTTGTTCTAAGTACACTTTGCAGTCCCGTTTTATTATTATTATTATTATTATTATTATTATTATTATTATTATTATTAAACTTTGAAGGGCAGAAAGTGGACATGTTTATCTCTTCTAAGCCAACAAATATATTTATTGAGCTGAAAGAGCAAATTTCAGTAAGTTCAATAATTCTGCATAAATGAACCTTAGCTGTTTTGCTTAAAAGGGTAATACATCTGCTAAACATTTTATTTATTTATTTATTTATTTATTTATTTATTTATTTATTTATTTATTTATTTATTTATTTATTTATTTATTTATTTATTTATTTATTTATTTATTTAGATTTGTATGCCGCCCCTCTCCGAAGACTCGGGGCGGCTGTTTGATATAAGCTGGATTTAAATAAGCAGGGTCTTTTATTGTTTGGGTTGTTTTAGCTGGGGTGATATGCTACTGGATATTTCAAAACCAATAAATAATGATTCAGTGACTATACAGAAATGTATGATTTGACTTTTTCAAAAGTAGAAATATGAAATTGTGAGCAATTTCCCACCCCATCATATGATAAAATGATAAGACAACCATCTTTACACAGAATTGCTTAGGATTAGGATCTCATACATAGGTTGGAAGGTATATGTAGATTTATTTCACTGAACACATTATATGCATCATTATTAGGATATCATTTCATTTGATGAATAACTGAAAATATTAGTGCAGATTCCTTGCACTCTGAAAAGCTAACAATAGACCTTTTTATTTTAAGGTTTAAATGACCTAGCAGCTGAAATTGCCAGTACTCCTGGACCTTTTCAAAACACTCTCCTATCTAAGGCAGCACAAACACACAAATTTCGGAAGCTGAGGTCTCCATCCAAATGCAGGGAATGTGACAGTCTGGTGATATTCCATGGAGCAGAATGTGAAGAGGTTAGAAATGCAAACACCTTTGGACTTTCTTATAATGGCTTGTGGGTGATACAGGTTACTAGATTCACATCATATAATTTCATACCCTGCAGTTTCTTTGACCTTTGTGAAGCTACTATGGGGAGCTTGAAGAGGATAGTGTCAATTTATCTTACCAGCTTGGCAGTATATTTGCCAAGATAATATAAATGTTCTCCTTATCCAGTTATTTATTAGGCTTGGCAGAAATGTTTGTTGGTGAAGTATTCATTATGACTCATGTTTAAGAGCTACTTTGGATCTGGCATACTCAAATGGCTGCCTGTCTATTGCATATACAGTACATACTGTATACATATATTTTTGGAATTTATAGCCTGCCTTTTTGTTCATACAACACTAAAGCAGCTGTTAACTATTCAAAAGCTTTTAAAGTAGTATTAAAACACTGTAAACTAGTTGAAAGAAGCTAAATGCTTTAAATAACATAAATGAAATTAGATGACGGGCTGAACAGTAGATGCTATATGCCCTTACCCTGTTTTTAATATCTTTTTGCTGTTTCTTTCAGTGCTCACTTTCCTGTCACAAAAAATGTTTGGAGATTTTAGTTATTCAGTGTGGGCATAAGAAACTTCATGGAAAACTTCATATGTTTGGAGTAGAATTTACTCAAGTTTCTAAAAATAGTGAAGATGGTATCCCTTTCATTATAAGAAAGTGTACCTCTGAAATTGAAAGCAGAGCCTTAGATGTCACGGTAAAGATTCATGCTGCTTTTCAAATACTTTTCTTTGAAACCATTAAAATTTTGTTTTTACAATTATTTATGATGTTTGTTTCATATTTAAGGGGATATACCGTGTGAGTGGAGTCAAATCCAGAGTTGAAAAACTTTGTCAATCATTTGAAAATGGGAAAGATTTGGTATTATTATCTGAATTCAATGCACATGATATAAGTAATGTCCTTAAATTATTTCTTCGTCAGGTAAATAAACATTATTGTTTTCTTTATTCTTATTTGTATATTCAGAGATTTATTAAGATAGACATGATTCTTGTACAATTTTGTAAAAATTCCAGAATTGAGGTGATTGCAGGAGGTTTATCCTTTGACTCTTGCTTGTATTGGAAAGATAGAAAATAATCAAATTATCATTTTAAAATTAGATTGCTATTGGTTTTTCATTGTTGCTGATTTTTGTCAGGTTAATTAAAATTAGCTATTTTAAGTATGATTAACATAAATAAAGAACAAGTGAATAGGGGAAATTAGCTGGCAAAATGAAGGTTTAAAAAATAAAAGAGAACAAAATTTTGAATAGTAACAAAAACCCAAACACATCTTACTTTTATATCCACTTGGCTTCTAATGTACAATTTTTTTATCTAATTATGCTATAAATAAATTGCTCAAAAAAGTGAAACCTACCCTATGAGAATATAGAACTAGGGCCTAGGCATACTCTTAAAAAAGAATTGCCATTTTAATTAATATAGCAACTCTATAAATGTGACTATAATACTAAAATACTATAAAAAGTCCATTTTGAAATGACTGAGTATCAGAATGCTTCATTACATTCTAGTGAAACATAAGTATGTAATTTGCATGTCTATACTAACCTGATTGTTGTGGTTCAAGATTCTATTATGCTATCTTTACTCTTTATCTCTTAGCTGCTTAATTGATGTTCCATATATTATGCCTCTTAATATTTTTTGCTGTTGTTTGTGGTGGAAGTTACTCTGTAGTTTATGAATCAAGAGAATTGGCTATATTGTGAGGAAGAAAAAAGACGTGAATCTTGTGAATATTGATTACCTACATTAATGTTCATATATCCTGGACTTCCTTACTATGATTCCCTAAAGTCTAATACAGTTTGCAGTAGTGTCTGATTGCATACTAGTATCAGTATTTAACAGTTACAAAGCTTCTTTTTAATGAAAACAGGGAAATATGAAGTCATTCTGCATTGTGATACGAGTTTACTTTAGTAAACAGCTGATAGGTTCAAATATATCATACAAACACAGGCTACAAGTCTGAATGGGGAATTCATTGGTGTTCATATTTGATACTCTATACCCCTTCCTTAAATTAACAGTCTTTTTAGCACTTGAATTGCAGGCTCTCATTTGCCTCTTTCTTTTACTCAGATTGACACATATGGTAGCTGAGTTAATCTGTGTAGTACTTGCTTTTCTTTTGGGAAACATTATTGTTTGTCAAATCACAGTTTAGGAGTTTTAGGTTATAGACTTTAATGTAATGCATGAGTCCAATCACAAATATCTAGTTCTATTCAAAATATTGTAATTGTTCTCTTGTTCTGTAATAAAGCAGAGTTAATAACTATCTCGATCAGATTTTATTTTTAGAAACTTTTTACAAATAAACAAAATTGGTTGTTTAAACAAAGCAAAACGTAAAAACACAAATAGAAGTGATTAAAATCCAAGATATAAGAAATGGAATCTACCAACAGTGCTACAGGAATTTCTTGCAGTATGTTAGTTATACAGAAATAAAATCAGAAACTTACCAGAAAAGGATTGGACAAATGAAAAGAAGGACATAAAGTTAAGATAAAATTTCACATGGATTCCTGGTGTTCTTTCCCTCAGCTTCCTGAACCTTTGATTTTGTCTCGATTTTACAATGAATTTATTGGACTTGCAAAAGAAAGCCAGAATTTTAATGGGGAACTTGATATGAAACAGATGAAACCAGAATCAGACATGCAGCAGTCAGTTTGCATTGAATTGAATAGGATCATACTTAAAATTAAAGATCTCCTGAGATTGCTACCTACAGCGAACCATAACACTCTGAAGTTTCTTTTAGCTCATCTATGCAGGTAAGAGCATTCTGAGTCAACCACAACTATATATTTTTCTAGAATTATATGTAGAAATGAAAAGAATATCCTTTCCTATTTAGTGACTTGTATACTAGTGATTTAGTATACTGTATTAAGATCAGTTAGAAAGTTCAATAGATTTTTTTTTAAATTTCAAATTGTTATAACTACCCAAAGGTCCAGAATGACTTTTAGAATCCAAAACAATAAAAGCATTTTTAAAACCTTAGCCAACAAAACTTGGACTAAAACAACCATCATAACAACAGACAATCATAATGCCTTACCTGAGATCAAAGTTAGGTGTTGAGGTATTTTCAGAACTTAGGAGAGAAAGCACTGTCTGGTTTTTGTTTTGTTTTATTTTGTTTTGGGGGGTGGGGGCTATTGTACCCAAAAGGCAGGGAATCGCGATGGCAGAGACACTTCTTTCCTGGAACATATTGCGAAGCCACACAGAGCCATATCAGAGGGCAAACGAGACATTGCTCTATTTCAGCTCCTGTGCCCATACGCGTGCCTGCTGATTTTCAGCCTTGTGGAAGGCCATTTCACTCTCTGGAGGGTGAAGGCAAAAGCCTCAGGAGGGCGAAAAACAGCCCAATGAGCAAATCAGAAGTTCAGAAAAACAAACCTCTGGTTTCCCTGTTGTGCTGTTTTTTTGCACTCTGGAGGCTTCAGAGAGCTTTCTGAAGCCCCAGTGTGCAAAAAAAAACCAGCCCAAAGGGCAAACCTGAAGTTCGGAAAACAGACATCCGTTTTCCACATTGTGCTGCTTTTCACACTCCGGGACTTCAGGAAGCTTCCATGAAGTCTCCGGAGTGTGAAAAACGGCACAATGAGCAAACCAGAAATCTGTTTTTTCCAAACTTCTGGTTTATTTGTGTGCCCATTTTTTCACAGTCCCAGGCTTTATTGAGGCCTGTGCACATGCATGGGGACAGAGAGGAATGGAAACACGGACCCTTTTGGCATGCGAACCAAAAAAAGTTTGCCATCACTGATCTAGATATGAAGTTTTGGTTAATGTTAGTTGGCAATTAAAATATATATTTATATGTACAAATATTTGTCTGTACACTCAAAACCTTTATGTATTTTCTGTTTTTTCTGTGCAGAGTTACTGACTGCGATGAAAATAAAATGTCTGCCCACAATCTTGGCATTATTTTTGGTCCAACTTTGGTCAGACTACGTGAAACAGGTGCCAAACCCTCACTATCTTCACTCGTGGATTATCCATATCAAGCCCGAATGATAGAACTTCTCATCACTTACTATGAGAAGATCTTCGACGCTGCCCAAGAACATTCATCAGCAGCAACTGAATCTGATGAAAATTCTTTTTGTACTAAAAGTATTTTATCAGTAGAAGCTAAACTAACATCTCAAGATAGGAAAGGAGGATTCTCTGTGGCTATGAAAGAAGTGGGTTTTGTTGCGGAACAATATAATATTCCATTATATTTGTAGTATTTCATTTAGGAAAAATTATTCTACTCTTATTGTTATTATTGACAGAATGTCAAGAGGAAGAATTCTACTAAAAGAAGCGTATCTTTTGAAGAACCAGATGGTAGCAAACGCTCCTCCTTCCAATCTGATTCTTTAGTGAAAGGTAAGTGTTTGTATTTTACAATAGATAGCAACAGTATTTAGACTTATATACTGCTTCATAATGCTTTTTAGCTCTCTCTAAGTAGTTTACAGAGTCAACATATTTCCACCAGAAATCTGGGTCTTCATTTTACTGACAAATACACCAGTGAGCCAGAACTGTCTCTTAATTTCTGGGGATAAATATTGAAGGTCCCTGTGAAACCAGGGTGCAGGTGGGTGTGGGTGGGAGGGCGGTATTAACATATTTTAGGCTTGAAATAATTTTATTTATTTATCAATTTTATATTCCACTTGCAATCATATATTGATTCTCAAAGGTTACCAAAACCAATATAACAATAAAAACACTACATATTTTATTTTAAAATCTTTATTATTGTTTTTAATAACTCAAGATGCAAACATGCCAAACATTTCTTCCCCTTCTATTTTCTCAACAACAACAGCCCTATGAGGTGAGTGGGACTGAGAGAGAGAGATTGGCTCAAAGACACCCAGGTGACTTGATGCTTAAGGTGTAATTAGAATTTGTAATCACCTGACCTCAAGTCTAATGCCTTAACGGCTAGACTAAATTTGCTACCTGGAATCAATAACAAAAGACCATCTGGAAAAACTTCATCTTTAGTCCTTGTGGAAGGTGAATTATTTTGGAACCACTTGTGATGTGAAAGGCCATTCAAAAGAGTCAACCTCATTAAGGAAAAACAGTGATAGTCCCTTGTAGTTAAAGTTAGGGTTATGGTTAGGGTTAGTCTAGATGTGTAGTGATGAGCATCATACACTCTGATCAGGTCATTTCACCCGAAGTAAGGCCACCAGACATACCAGCCAAAGCTGGGCAAAGGCACCCTGGCCATAGTCTGTTGATGCAATCGCAACAGCAAATCTAGGAGGAACCCATTTGTTAGACCTCTTTGAAGCAATGCAATTCCTTCAAGAGGCAACACAGGAGGCACCTCAATGTACATTTGTAGCTCAATCTTGCCATGTTTCAGTTTAAACCTGTTTTCTACCGCTCAGATCCTAATAATATCCATAATTGATTTTCACATTATATTAGTTTTTGTGTGTGCAAATATACAGTAAATGTTTGTATTGCTGGTTTTTACCTTAGATTTGACATGTACTCTTGAAAGAAAACTCAGTCTTAGCCAGGAAAATTCTCCTTCAGAATCTACTCCTGTCTTGCCTTTGGAAAATAATACAATTCCTAGAAAGGAATCAGGCTAGTTTTATTAACTCTGGAATATTTATACAGTTATTATTCCTATTGCTCTTGAATTATTCTATGTTTAAAAGCCAAAACAATTGTTTATTTAGATTAAATTGGTGCCCTATTGATAAAAAATGTCAACTTTTAAAGTGTTAATGTAATTGGAAATCTTTAAAGATTAAAAGGTCATTTGAAACTTGAGTTAACACTTAAAGAATATTTAAGGGCAAAAGTACATTACAATAAATTCTCAAGTGGCACATCTTAATTTTTAAATACTATAGCTACAGTTGATTTTTTTTGACAGAACTACAATTTAGAACCACACAAATATTACTCATAACTTTTAAAATAACCTTTTCCCCATTTGTGTCGTATTAGATTTAGGTAGTTCTCAACTTACAATGGTTCATTTAGTGACTATTCAAAGTTACAATGGCACTGAGAAAAGTGACTTATGGGTTATTTTTCACACTTACGGTTGTAGCAGCATCCCCATGGTCATGTGATCACAATCTAGATGCTAGACAACTGAGTCATTTATGAGGATTTCTGGGGATAAATATTGATGGTCCCTGTGAAACCGGGGTGGAGGTGGGCGTGGGGGGGGCGGTATTAACATATTTTAGGCTTGAAATAATTTTATTTATTTATCAATTTTATATTCCACTTGCAATCATATATTGATTCTCAAAGGTTACCAAAACCAATATAACAATAAAAACACTACATATTTTATTTTAAAATCTTTATTATTGTTTTTAATAACTCAAGATGCAAACATACCGAACATTTCTTCACCTTCTATTTTCTCAACAACAACAGCCATATGAGTTGAGTGGGACTGAGAGAGAGAGAGAGATTGGCTCAAAGACACCCAGGTGACTTGATGCTTGAGGTGTAATTAGAATTTGTAATCACCTGACCTCAAGTCTAATGCCTTAACGGCTAGACTAAATTTGCTACCTGGAATCAATACCAAAAGACCATCTGGAAAAACTTCATCTTTAGTCCTTGTGGAAGGTGAATTATTTTGGAACCACTTGTGATGTGAAAGGCCATTCAAAAGAGTCAACCTCATTAAGGAAAAACAGTGATAGTCCCTTGTAGTTAAATTTAGGGTTAGGGTTAGTCTAGATGTGTAGTGATGAGCATCACACACTCTGATCAGGTCATTTCACCCGAAGTAAGGCCACCATTGGCATACCAGCCAAAGCTGGGCAAAGGCACCCTGGCCATAGTCTGTTGATGCAATCGCAACAGCAAATCTAGGAGGAACCCATTTGTAGACCTCTTTGAAGCAATGCAATTCCTTCAAGGGGCAACACAGGAGGCACCTCAATGTACATTTGTAGCTCAATCTTGCCATATTTCAGTTTAAACCTGTTTTCTACCACTCAGATCCTAATAATATCCATAATTGATTTTCACATTACAGTATATTAGTTTTTTTGTGTGCAAATATATAGTAAATGTTTGTATTGCTGGTTTTTATCTTAGATTCGACATGTACTCTTGAAAGAAAACTCAGTCTTAGCCAGGAAAATTCTCCTTCAGAATCTACTCCTATCTTGCCTTTGGAAAATAATACAATTCCTAGAAAGGAATCAGGCAAGTTTTATTAACTCTGGAATATTTATACAGTTATTATTCCTATTGCTCTTGAATTATTCTATGTTTAAAAGCCAAAACAATTGTTTATTTAGATTAAATTGGTGCCCTATTGATAAAAAATGTCAACTTTTAAAGTGTTAATGTAATTGGAAATCTTTAAAGATTAAAAGGTCATTTGAAACTTGAGTTAACACTTAAAGAATATTTAAGGGCAAAAGTACATTACAATAAATTCTCAAGTGGCACATCTTAATTTTTAAATACTATAGCTACAGTTGATTTTTTTTGACAGAACTACAATTTAGAACCACACAAATATTACTGATAACTTTTAAAATAACCTTTTCCCCATTTGTGTCGTATTAGATTTAGGTAGTTCTCAACTTACAATGGTTCATTTAGTGACTATTCAAAGTTAACAATGGCACTGAGAAAAGTGACTTATGGGTTATTTTTCACACTTACGGTTGTAGCAGCATCCCCATGGTCATGTGATCACAATCTAGATGCTAGACAACTGAGTCATTTATGATGATTTCTGGGGATAAATATTGATGGTCCCTGTGAAACCGGGGTGGAGGTGGGCGTGGGGGGGGCGGTATTAGCATATTTTAGGCTTGAAATAAATTTATTTATTTATCAATTTTATATTCCACTTGCAATCATATATTGATTCTCAAAAGTTACCAAAACCAATATAACAATAAAAACACTACATATTTTATTTTAAAATCTTTATTATTGTTTTTAATAACTCAAGATGCCCATATCTGCCCCAGATTAAATCTGTAAGGGCTATTCACTATTCCTTTAGCAGAATAGGGATTGGCTGTGCAAACAGCACAATTTATGCAGGCTTACAGTCTGCTAGATAGTGCTTAAACATGATATCTGGCAGAGCCTAAGAGTTCCCCAAGTCTGTAAATGCTATCTCTTGTTTGTCCTTTTACAATCTGATTTTTGCCATCTTAATTATCATATTCAGTTTTTCATAATGATGAAATAGGTAAAAGTATTTAGCATGTAGTTCTCCAGTATTTATGATAGGTTATTGTACACTGTCCCCAGTGTACAATAGTACTAAATTTGAATTATGAGAACATCTTTATGTAGGTAGGGTCTAGTTGTAAGCATCTTTCATTTGAATTGTTTAACACGTTAATTCTGCAATTAGCCTGACTTTCAACTAATGAGAGCTGTCTGTCCAGATACCTTAGGAATTCAACCACTTGAAATTCCCAACAAGTGATTCCATCTGAAGAATGCAACGTTGGAGAAGCTTAAATTAAACAAACAAACAAACAAACAAATATAAAACGTTTGTTTTCATTCTACTAACAAAAACAAACCAGAGGAATTAAATTCCATTGTGGGTCGCTTCTTGCAAAACCACTGTAGGAGAGTTCATTCCTTCTTAAATTAAGATGAGGAACACGAATCATAATAAATACAGGAAATATAATGGGATTCTAGAGTTGGCTGATCTGTCTTTCAGACATAATAGTTATAAACATGCAAGAAGAGATATAAACAAGGAATTTTATTCTCTAAAATGTATATCTATTAGAATTGAATTGAATTCTTTATTGGCCATTCAAGATTAATACTTTTTGATGACACCCAAAACATTTATTTCCTTCCTAGACAATAAAGTGACTCCAGTTTTAGATCAAGACAATGGGAAGCATGACCTTGAAACTGAGGATGGTGTTAAAAGTGATCAGTTAATAAGACCTAAATGTCACATAACCAAAGTGCAGATGCGCTATCAAAAATCCAAGCCATTTTTTCGTCCTGTGAGTTTACCTTCAGGATCAATGCTTCCTATTTTAAACGAACAAAACTTCCAGAATGCAAGTCTGAACCCAGACAAGCTTGAGAAAAGTCTTGTCACTGAAGACATTTCTGAGACACAGTCACTTCCCTCTACTAATGCTGGCTGTAGAATCTCTCGTTATGACCCACAAACTCAGAAAAAGACTTGGGAGAAGCAATGTAAACAATATGACATGACATCAAAAGCAACAAAGATTATGACCAATATCAATGAAAACCTAATACAAGACTCTGTAGATACATGTGCCTTAAATGCATCTAGCAACCTTGTTAGCAATTCAGTGAATGCCATACTTCTTGGTAAGTGGCACATCTTAATTTTTAAATACTATAGCTACAGTTGATTTTTTTTGACAGAACTACAATTTAGAACCACACAAATATTACTCATAACTTTTAAAATAACCTTTTCCCCATTTGTGTCATATTAGATTTAGGTAGTTCTCAACTTACAATGGTTCATTTAGTGACTATTCAAAGTTACAATGGCACTGAGAAAAGTGACTTATGGGTTATTTTTCACACGGTTGTAGCAGCATCCCCATGGTCATGTGATCACAATCTAGATGCTAGACAACTGAGTCATTTATGAGGATTTCTGGGGTTAAATATTGATGGTCCCTGTGAAACTGGGGTGGAGGTGGGCGTGGGGGGGGCGGTATTAACATATTTTAGGCTTGAAATAATTTTATTTATTTATCAATTTTATATTCCACTTGCAATCATATATTGATTCTTAAAGGTTAACAAAACCAATATAACAATAAAAACACTACATATTTTATTTTAAAATCTTTATTATTGTTTTTAATAACTCAAGATGCAAACATGCCAAACATTTCTTCCCCTTCTATTTTCTCAACAACAACAGCCCTATGAGGTGAGTGGGACTGAGAGAGAGAGATTGGCTCAAAGACACCCAGGTGACTTGATGCTTAAGGTGTAATTAGAATTTGTAATCACCTGACCTCAAGTCTAATGCCTTAATGGCTAGACTAAATTTGCTACCTGGAATCAATACCAAAAGACCATCTGGAAAAACTTCATCTTTAGTCCTTGTGGAAGGTGAATTATTTTGGAATCACTTGTGATGTGAAAGGCCATTCAAAAGTGTCAACCTCATTAAGGAAAAACAATGATAGTCCCTTGTAGTTAGGGTTAGGGTTAGGGTTAGTCTAGATGTGTAGTGATGAGCATCACACACTCTGATCAGGTCATTCTCCACTGCACTGGGAAGGAGAGTCCAACATGGGTAATTACCAATCCTATTGGTAGAGACTGAGTTAATTTAAATATTTAAATGTGAGGTAGTCACCGCCCCTTAGCAGCCCCCAATACCTCAGTTTTAAAAACTCAGTCTAAGAGTAGAGACTTGAGTTTTTTCCTCTGTAAAAAGTAGTAGTAATTGTTTAATAATTATTTAATAAAATAACCTGTTTAATGTTGTTTTTTCTCTCTTCCTACTACAGATCTCAAGATTGAAGAGGAAAATGTGAAAGGGGTCTCTGTCCTCCGTGGACACCACCCCCATCGTTTCTTCTCCCCGGGTTTCCCTTCCCTCAGCGGGTACAATGCCGATCGGGGAGCGACCCAGCCTGGGGTCACTGGCCTCAGTGGCCAAACCTGGCTGGCAGCCGAAGGTGAGGGGGTCCGTCCCCCTCACTGGGAGGCTTGTGGAGCGACTTCGCTGCGTTCCGAAAGGACTTGGCGCGGCGCCAGCGCCTCTCAGCTGTTCGGCGCTGAGAAATAAAGCCCGCGAGCTGAATTGAGGCTGCAGGGCGCATGTCTGATTTGCTGAGGTGATTAGTCACCATTTTGTGAGAGTTGAATTGTGAGCAGTACGTGCCCTCCGTGACTCTCAAGGCTTTGTTACTACTTTAACAACTGTTAATTGTAAGTAGCCATGGAAGATAAAATCCCTGAAAAAGCATCTTCCCCCAGCGTGGTGCCCAAGGATAAGGGCAAGCCAAAGCCCAAAGATAAATCCAAGGCTTCATCTTCATCTCTTAAAGAGACAGAGAGAAGAATTAGGGCTTTAGAGCAGAGGCTGGAGGCAGCCATTTTGACACCAAGAATCGCCTCGCCTATTCCTGCGCAGTTGGGGTTCCAGGCCAGGGATTTACAAGCTCCCCATCTTGGAATGAGACCAGCAGAGGCCTTGTCTGAGAGGGATTGGTCCCCAGAGAGACAGAGCCCATTTATGTCTCAAGCTGTCCATTCAGCCTCAGGCCTTAATCAACCTAGGCCTGCTTCTGCTACGCATTCCTTAAAAAGTGGGCCTACAGCAACCTTTACACCCACTGCAGCTGGGCTCAGGGTACACCCTGACACGTGGCAACAGATGTCCCCAGCATTACAGGAGCTTGTTACTGATGCATATTCGCAGGGGATGGCAGCAAAGGTGCAGAACACACAACACCCTTGTCCAACTAAAAATCCTTGGTCAGTACCGCCCCTCTCGGGTATGGGGTCCTGGATGGAAGAACCTTCCCAGCTAGAGGACACCGAGAAGGAGTATGATTTCTCGGATGACGAGACCGCTCCTGAACAACCAGTGGTAGCGGGTCTCTTCAAGGCATCCTTTTTTAAGGTTCTACTTCATAAAGCAAAACAAACGGCTGACCTGCCAGGTCCTACCAAAGCTACAGATTCCACTGAGGATCCTAAACCATCTACAGTTCTCTTTAAAGAACCCCAGCCCGAGACTGACCATGTGCCATCCTCGGAGATCTTTCGACAAAGTATTAAGCGCCCCTGGCAGACTCCAGCAGCAGCTCAAGGTCCTTCGGCCATAGAGAGGAAATTCTACACTCTGGATGATGATATGGAGAAGCTGTTGGAGTTTCCGCCCATTGACCAGCCAGTAATGACTCTGATTTCAAAGGCTTTGGTTCCCTCTGAGACTGGCGATAGCTTAAAGCCAGAGGACAGAAAGGCGGAGATTTTATTGCGTAAGTCGCATCAAATGGCCAGTTGGGGGTTTCGGGCAGCCGCGGCTGCCTCCTTTTTCAATCGTGCCTCCATTATATGGCTGCAAGAGGTACAGGCCCGTCTAGGCCCAGAGGATGGCCGTTTACGACAGGACATCAGTAAACTATTAGCGGCAGCAGAATTCTCTGCGGATGCTACCCTCCATGCAGCGAAGTTTTCGGCTCGAGGGATGGCAACTTCTCTGGCTTCCAGGCGACTCCTTTGGCTAAGGAACTGGCCAGCGGACCTGAAGTCCAAATGGAACCTGGCTTCTTCCCCATATCAAGGAGAAAAACTGTTCGGGGAAGCGTTGGATCCAGTCCTCATTGAGGACAAGGACAAACGTAAGTCCCTTCCCAGAGCGTACAGGCGACAGGAACGGCGGGCTAACCCCTATAATCGTCGCCAGACATTTCGTTGGGATTCCTCCTCGTCGGTGGGTCAGAATGTTAGACCATTTCAACAAGGCCAATATGGTCAGTCGGGCTTCCGGAGTGACCGTCAGGCCTTTCAAGACCGTCCGAGGGGATATCAACAGGCAAGACGACCCTTTAGAGGAAACCAAAGGGGCTTCAAGCGCAATTCCAAGTGACTTGGCTTCGCTAGCGCCCATAGGAGGCAAACTACGACTTTTCAGTGCCTCCTGGAGAAGTATCTCCACCGACAAATGGGCGATAGCCACAATTTCTCAAGGGTTGCGTCTGGAGTTTCTTCAGCCCCCACCTCATCGGTTTGTCCAATGTCCATCAATACGAGATCCGCTGAAAAGGCATCATTTGCAGCGGGAGGTAGACCATCTCTTGTCTATCAAGGCGATAGAGAGGGTGCCCGAACATGCCAAAGGCACGGGGTTCTATTCCATCGTTTTCCTTGTGCCAAAGGCATCAGGAGGGTTCAGGATGATACTAAACCTAAAATCCCTGAATACCTTCATCCGATATCGGAGATTTCGAATGCACTCTCTCCAATCGATTCTCGCCTCTATTCGTCATCACGATTTTCTAACGTCAATAGACCTGAAAGATGCTTACCTGCACGTTCCGGTTTGGCCGGCCCATCGTCGCTTTCTCAGGTTCTGCCTGCACGGTATCCACTACCAGTACCGGGCGATGCCATTCGGTCTGTCCTCGGCGCCTCGGACATTTACAAAGCTAATGGACATCTTGACGGCGCATATCAGGGCCCAGTCTATACGGGTGATAGCATACTTGGACGACATCATCGTTATGTCCAAGTCACTGCCCCAGGCACAACAGGATTTGACTCTTATACGGCACGTCCTGGAGCGACATGGCTATACCATCAACGAGGAAAAGAGTCACCTTGTTCCCTCTACAAGCATCCAGCATCTGGGGTCTATTATAAATACTACACAGGACACGGTATCTTTGACACCGGAAAGGCTCCTCAACATTCGGCGACTGGTCAGCAATCTGTGTCGACAACATCAGACATCGCTGGCCACGTTGTCCAAGGTACTTGGGACTCTCGTATCATCCATAGGAATCGTACCGTGGGCTCGACACCACATCAGGAGTCTCCAATGGTTCCTATTGCCGTACCAAAAGATCAAGGTGAGCCACTCGCATCGGCAGGTGAGGCTTCCAGCATACGTCAAACAATCACTGAGATGGTGGTTGTCCCCAGCGTTGCTCCGGGGTTCCCCTCTCCACAGTCACGAACGCTTGGTTCTGACCACAGATGCAAGTCTGTCGGGCTGGGGGGCTCACATGGGTCCTCATGTGGCCCAGGGACTATGGTCTCAGGACGACCTGACTCCTATCAACATCAATTTCCTGGAGCTCAGGGCTGTGTTTCTGGCACTTCGAGCCTTTACTTGCTGGGTTCAGGGCAGAGACATACTGGTCCTAACAGACAATGTTGCGACCAGGGCCCACCTCAATCATCAGGGGGGCACGAAGTCACAGCATCTTATGCTGGAGACTACGGCTCTCTTCAATTGGGCCGAACTTCATCTGGCTTCATTGACGGCGGAGCACATTGCAGGGACCAGCAATGTGCAAGCGGACTGGCTGAGCAGGGCGACCCTGGATCCGTCGGAATGGCGACTCGCCCCAGTTCTTTTCAACAGCATAGGCCACCGCTTCGGGGTTCCATCAGTGGATCTCTTTGCAACCCCGGACAATGCCCAATTGCCCAGGTTCTATTCCAGGTTCACAACGCCAGGAGCGGAAGGGGTCAACTCCCTGCTGTCTCCCTGGCCCCAGGGTCTGCTTTACGCATTTCCACCAACATGTCTTATTCAAAGAACATTGGACAAGATGGTGCAAGAAGGAGCGGAGTTGATATTGATGGCTCCCCACTGGCCGAGACGCCCTTGGTTTGCAGACCTGGTAGCCTTCTCTGTGTCCCCCCCGTGGAGGATTCCAGATTGCGAAATATCGTTGAGCCAGGGATCAGTGTGCCATCCGAACCCTCAGTGGTTCCAGCTGACCGCCTGGCACTTGAGAGGATCAGGTTGAGAAACCAATGTATACCGGACAATGTGGTATCTACTATGCAGGCTGCTCGTCGTTCGTCTACAGTGCGAATTTACCAGGCTACATGGGCGGCCTTTTGTAAGTTTTGCTCAGAGCAGCGTTCTGACCCTCAGCAAGCCTCGGTTATTCTGGTGTTACAGTTCCTGCAAGCGGGAGTTGATAGAGGTCTGGCACCAAATACTTTGAAAAGGCAAATAGCGGCTCTCGCGACCATTGTACAGGTGCCTCAATCTCGTTCGCTAGCACAACATCTTTGGATACGGGATTTTATTAAAGGAGCAGTCAACTCCCACTCACCTCAGATACACAGGTTCCCGACTTGGGACTTGTCTCTCGTACTGAAAGCTCTTACTGCACCTCCCTTTGAGCCGCTAAGATCTATTCCACTTCGTCTGCTAACATTTAAAACGGCATTTCTTGTGGCGATCACATCAGCGCGCCGAGTGTCCGAATTGTCGGCCCTGTCTACTCGATCGGAATTGTGCATGTTCCACTCTGACAGAGTGGAGCTGAGACTGGACCCGACCTTTATACCCAAGGTCAACTCTGGATTTCACAGATCGCAGGAATTGGTCCTTCCTGACTTTTGTACTCACGGCCAACATCCTTTGGAGTTGAGATGGCACAAGGTGGATGTTAGGAGGGCCTTAAAGATTTATATCAGAAGGACTGCTGAGTTCAGGAAAACTGACAGGATGTTTGTGTCATTTGCTCAAAGATCTATGGGACTTGGGGTCTCATCTAAATCCATTGGTCGCTGGCTTAGGGATTGTATTGCAGAAGCGTACAAAGCTAGGTCTCAGTCGCCTCCGCATGGCATAACTGCGCATTCTACCAGAAGTGCGGCGGCGTCTGCAGCATGGAATACCCAAGCTTCTATTGAGGACATTTGTAAAGCAGCGACTTGGGCTTCGCTTACAACCTTCATCCGTCATTATAAACTTGACTCGGTTGCTTCGGCTGAAGCTTCCTTTGGGAGGCGTGTGTTGCAGAGGGTTTGTTCCTCTCCGTCGACCGTGGCACAGCCTTTTCCCTCCCAGGGGATGTGAACTTTGGTATATCCCATGTTGGACTCTCCTTCCCAGTGCAGTGGAGAAGAACCGTTGTACATACCTGAACGGTCTTCTCGTAGTTGCCAGGTCGCCGGAGTATTTGGGTTGCGAGGTTTTAAAGTTAATTGTTATATGGTTGAAGTTCAATAAAATTGTGTTACCTCTATACTGTCTTCGTTTTTAAAACTGAGGTATTGGGGGCTGCTAAGGGGCGGTGACTACCTCGCATTTAAATATTTAAATTAACTCAGTCTCTACCAATAGGATTGGTAATTACCCATGTTGGACTCTCCTTCCAGTGCATCGAGAAGACCGTTCAGGTATGTACAACGGTTCTTTCACCCGAAGTAAGGCCACCATTGACATACCAGCCAAAGCTGGGCAAAGGCACCCTGGCCATAGTCTGTTGATGCAATCGCAACAGCAAATCTAGGAGGAACCCATTTGTAGACCTCTTTGAAGCAATGCAATTCCTTCAAGAGGCAACACAGGAGGCACCTCAATGTACATTTGTAGCTCAATCTTGCCATGTTTCAGTTTAAACCTGTTTTCTACCACTCAGATCCTAATAATATCCATAATTGATTTTCACATTATATTAGTTTTTTGTGTTCAAATATATAGTAAATGTTTGTATTGCTGGTTTTTATCTTAGATTCGACATGTACTCTTGAAAGAAAACTCAGTCTTAGCCAGGAAAATTCTCCTTCAGAATCTACTCCTATCTTGCCTTTGGAAAATAATACAATTCCTAGAAAGGAATCAGGCTAGTTTCATTAACTCTGGAATATTTATACAGTTATTATTCCTATTGCTCTTGAATTATTCTATGTTTAAAAGCCAAAACAATTGTTTATTTAGATTAAATTGGTGCCCTATTGATAAAAAAATGTCAACTTTTAAAGTGTTAATGTAATTGGAAATCTTTAAAGATTAAAAGGTCATTTGAAACTTGAGTTAACACTTAAAGAATATTTAAGGGCAAAAGTACATTACAATAAATTCTCAAGTGGCACATCTTAATTTTTAAATACTATAACTACAGTTGATTTTTTTTGACAGAACTACAATTTAGAACCACACAAATATTACTGATAGCTTTTAAAATAACCTTTTCCCCATTTGTGTCATATTAGATTTAGGTAGTTCTCAACTTACAATGGTTCATTTAGTGACTATTCAAAGTTACAATGGCACTGAGAAAAGTGACTTATGGGTTATTTTTCACACTTACGGTTGTAGCAGCATCCCCATGGTCATGTGATCACAATCTAGATGCTAGACAACTGAGTCATTTATGAGGATTTCTGGGGATAAATATTGATGGTCCCTGTGAAACCGGGGTGGAGGTGGGCGTGGGGGGGGCGGTATTAACATATTTTAGGCTTGAAATAATTTTATTTATTTATCAATTTTATATTCCACTTGCAATCATATATTGATTCTCAAAGGTTACCAAAACCAATATAACAATAAAAGCACTACATATTTTATTTTAAAATCTTTATTATTGTTTTTAATAACTCAAGATGCAAACATACCAAACATTTCATCCCCTTCTATTTTCACAACAACAACAACAGCCCTATGAGGTGAGTGGGACTGAGAGAGAGAGAGAGATTGGCTCAAAGACACCCAGGTGACTTGATGCTTAAGGTGTAATTAGAATTTGTAATCACCTGACCTCAAGTCTAATGCCTTAACGGCTAGACAAAATTTGCTACCTGGAATCAATACCAAAAGACCATCTGGAAAAACTTCATCTTTAGTCCTTGTGGAAGGTGAATTATTTTGGAACCACTTGTGATGTGAAAGGCCATTCAAAAGAGTCAACCTCATTAAGGAAAAACAGTGATAGTCCCTTGTAGTTAAAGTTAGGGTTAGGGTTAGGGTTAGTCTAGATGTGTAGTGATGAGCATCACACACTCTGATCAGATCATTTCACCCGAAGTAAGGCCACCATTGACATACCAGCCAAAGCTGGGCAAAGGCACCCTGGCCATAGTCTGTTGATGCAATCGCAACAGCAAATCTAGGAGGAACCCATTTGTAGACCTCTTTGAAGCAATGCAATTCCTTCAAGGGGCAACACAGGAGGCACCTCAATGTACATTTGTAGCTCAATCTTGCCATGTTTCAGTTTAAACCTGTTTTCTACCACTCAGATCCTAATAATATCCATAATTGATTTTCACATATTAGTTTTTTTGTGTGCAAATATACAGTAAATGTTTGTATTGCTGGTTTTTATCTTAGATTCGACATGTACTCTTGAAAGAAAACTCAGTCTTAGCCAGGAAAATTCTCCTTCAGAATCTACTCCTGTCTTGCCTTTGGAAAATAATACAATTCCTAGAAAGGAATCAGGCTAGTTTTATTAATTCTGGAATATTTATACAGTTATTATTCCTATTGCTCTTGAATTATTCTATGTTTAAAAGCCAAAACAATTGTTTATTTAGATTAAATTGGTGCCCTATTGATAAAAAAATGTCAACTTTTAAAGTGTTAATGTAATTGGAAATCTTTAAAGATTAAAAGGTCATTTGAAACTTGAGTTAACACTTAAAGAATATTTAAGGGCAAAAGTACATTACAATAAATTCTCAAGTGGCACATCTTAATTTTTAAATAATATAGCTACAGTTGATTTTTTTTGACAGAACTACAATTTAGAACCACACAAATATTACTGATAACTTTTAAAATAACCTTTTCCCCATTTGTGTCATATTAGATTTAGGTAGTTCTCAACTTACAATGGTTCATTTAGTGACTATTCAAAGTTACAATGGCACTGAGAAAAGTGACTTATGGGTTATTTTTCACACTTACGGTTGTAGCAGCATCCCCATGGTCATGTGATCACAATCTAGATGCTAGACAACTGAGTCATTTATGATGATTTCTGGGGATAAATATTGATGGTCCCTGTGAAACCGGGGTGGAGGTGGGCGCGGGGGGGGGGGCGGTATTAGCATATTTTAGGCTTGAAATAAATTTATTTATTTATCAATTTTATATTCCACTTGCAATCATATATTGATTCTCAAAAGTTACCAAAACCAATATAACAATAAAAACACTACATATTTTATTTTAAAATCTTTATTATTGTTTTTAATAACTCAAGATGCCCATATCTGCCCCAGATTAAATCTGTAAGGGCTATTCACTATTCCTTTAGCAGAATAGGGATTGGCTGTGCAAACAGCACAATTTATGCAGGCTTACAGTCTGCTAGATAGTGCTTAAACATGATATCTGGCAGAGCCTAAGAGTTCCCCAAGTCTGTAAATGCTATCTCTTGTTTGTCCTTTTACAATCTGATTTTTGCCATCTTAATTATCATATTCAGTTTTTCATAATGATGAAATAGGTAAAAGTATTTAGCATGTAGTTCTCCAGTATTTATGATAGGTTATTGTACACTGTCCCCAGTGTACAATAGTACTAAATTTGAATTATGAGAAAATCTTTATGTAGGTAGGGTCTAGTTGTAAGCATCTTTCATTTGAATTGTTTAACACGTTAATTCTGCAATTAGCCTGACTTTCAACTAATGAGAGCTGTCTGTCCAGATACCTTAGGAATTCAACCACTTGAAATTCCCAACAAGTGATTCCATCTGAAGAATGCAACGTTGGAGAAGCTTAAATTAAACAAACAAACAAACAAATATAAAACGTTTGTTTTCATTCTACTAACAAAAACAAACCAGAGGAATTAAATTCCATTGTGGGTCGCTTCTTGCAAAACCACTGTAGGAGAGTTCATTCCTTCTTAAATTAAGATGAGGAACACGAATCATAATGAATACAGGAAATATAATGGGATTCTAGAGTTGGCTGAACTGTCTTTCAGACATAATAGTTATAAACATGCAAGAAGAGATATAAACAAGGAATTTTATTCTCTAAAATGTATATCTATTAGAATTGAATTGAATTCTTTATTGGCCATTCAAGATTAATACTTTTTGATGACACCCAAAACATTTATTTCCTTCCTAGACAATAAAGTGACTCCAGTTTTAGATCAAGACAATGGGAAGCATGACCTTGAAACTGAGGATGGTGTTAAAAGTGATCAGTTAATAAGACCTAAATGTCACATAACCAAAGTGCAGATGCGCTATCAAAAATCCAAGCCATTTTTTCATCCTGTGAGTTTACCTTCAGGATCAATGCTTCCTATTTTAAACGAACAAAACTTCCAGAATGCAAGTCTGAACCCAGACAAGCTTGAGAAAAGTCTTGTCACTGAAGACATTTCTGAGACACAGTCACTTCCCTCTACTAATGCTGGCTGTAGAATCTCTCGTTATGACCCACAAACTCAGAAAAAGACTTTGGAGAAGCAATGTAAACAATATGACATGACATCAAAAGCAACAAAGATTATGACCAATATCAATGAAAACCTAATACAAGACTCTGTAGATACATGTGCCTTAAATGCATCTAGCAACCTTGTTAGCAATTCAGTGAATGCCATACTTCTTGGTAAGTGGCACATCTTAATTTTTAAATACTATAGCTACAGTTGATTTTTTTTGACAGAACTACAATTTAGAACCACACAAATATTACTGATAACTTTTAAAATAACCTTTTCCCCATTTGTGTCGTATTAGATTTAGGTAGTTCTCAACTTACAATGGTTCATTTAGTGACTATTCAAAGTTACAATGGCACTGAGAAAAGTGACTTATGGGTTATTTTTCACACTTCGGTTGTAGCAGCATCCCCATGGTCATGTGATCACAATCTAGATGCTAGACAACTGAGTCATTTATGAGGATTTCTGGGGATAAATATTGATGGTCCCTGTGAAACCGGGGTGGAGGTGGGCGTGCGGGGGGGCGGTATTAACATATTTTAGGCTTGAAATAATTTTATTTATTTATCAATTTTATATTCCACTTGCAATCATATATTGATTCTCAAAGGTTACCAAAACCAATATAACAATAAAAACACTACATATTTTATTTTAAAATCTTTATTATTGATTTTAATAACTCAAGATGCAAACATACTGAACATTTCTTCCCCTTCTATTTTCTCAACAACAACAGCCCTATGAGGTGAGTGGGACTGAGAGAGAGAGAGAGATTGGCTCAAAGACACCCAGGTGACTTGATGCTTAAGGTGTAATTAGAATTTGTAATCACCTGACCTCAAGTCTAATGCCTTAACGGCTAGACTAAATTTGCTACCTGGAATCAATACCAAAAGACCATCTGGAAAAACTTCATCTTTAGTCCTTGTGGAAGGTGAATTATTTTGGAACCACTTGTGATGTGAAAGGCCATTCAAAAGAGTCAACCTCATTAAGGAAAAACAGTGATAGTCCCTTGTAGTTAAAGTTAGGGTTAGGGTTAGGGTTAGTCTAGATGTGTAGTGATGAGCATCACACACTCTGATCAGGTCATTTCACCCGAAGTAAGGCCACCATTGACATACCAGCCAAAGCTGGGCAAAGGCACTCTGGCCATAGTCTGTTGATGCAATCGCAACAGCAAATCTAGGAGGAACCCATTTGTACACCTCTTTGAAGCAATGCAATTCCTTCAAGAGGCAACACAGGAGGCACCTCAATGTACATTTGTAGCTCAATCTTGCCATGTTTCAGTTTAAACCTGTTTTCTACCACTCAGATCCTAATAATATCCATAATTGATTTTCACATTATATTAGTTTTTTTGTGTGCAAATATACAGTAAATGTTTGTATTGCTGGTTTTTATCTTAGATTCGACATGTACTCTTGAAAGAAAACTCAGTCTTAGCCAGGAAAATTCTCCTTCAGAATCTACTCCTGTCTTGCCTTTGGAAAAAAATACAATTCCTAGAAAGGAATCAGGCTAGTTTTATTAACTCTGTAATATTTATACAGTTATTATTCCTATTGCTCTTGAATTATTCTATGTTTAAAAGCCAAAACAATTGTTTATTTAGATTAAATTGGTGCCCTATTGATAAAAAAAATATCAACTTTTAAAGTGTTAATGTAATTGGAAATCTTTAAAGATTAAAAGGTCATTTGAAACTTGAGTTAACACTTAAAGAATATTTAAGGGCAAAAGTACATTACAATAAATTCTCAAGTGGCACATCTTAATTTTTAAATACTATAGCTACAGTTGATTTTTTTTGACAGAACTACAATTTAGAACCACACAAATATTACTGATAACTTTTAAAATAACCTTTTCCCCATTTGTGTCGTATTAGATTTAGGTAGTTCTCAACTTACAATGGTTCATTTAGTGACTATTCAAAGTTACAATGGCACTGAGAAAAGTGACTTATGGGTTATTTTTCACACGGTTGTAGCAGCATCCCCATGGTCATGTGATCACAATCTAGATGCTAGACAACTGAGTCATTTATGAGGATTTCTGGGGATAAATATTGATGGTCCCTGTGAAACCAGGGTGGAGGGGGGGGGGGCGGTATTAGCATATTTTAGGCTTGAAATAATTTTATTTATTTATCTATTATATATTCCACTTGCAATCATATATTGATTCTCAAAGGTTACCAAAACCAATATAACAATAAAAACACTACATATTTTATTTTAAAATCTTTATTATTGATTTTAATAACTCAAGATGCAAACATACCGAACATTTCTTCCCCTTCTATTTTCTCAATAACAACAGCCCTATGAGGTGAGTGGGACTGAGAGAGAGAGAGAGATTGGCTCAAAGACACCAAGGTGACTTGATGCTTAAGGTGTAATTAGAATTTGTAATCACCTGACCTCAAGTCTAATGCCTTAACGGCTAGACTAAATTTGCTACCTGGAATCAATACCAAAAGACCATCTGGAAAAACTTCATCTTTAGTCCTCGTGGAAGGTGAATTATTTTGGAACCACTTGTAATGTGAAAGGCCATTCAAAAGAGTCAACCTCATTAAGGAAAAACAGTGATAGTCCCTTGTAGTTAAAGTTAGGGTTATGGTTAGGGTTAGTCTAGATGTGTAGTGATGAGCATCACACACTCTGATCAGGTCATTTCACCCGAAGTAAGGCCACCATTGACATACCAGCCAAAGCTGGGCAAAGGCACCCTGGCCATAGTCTGTTGATGCAATCGCAACAGCAAATCTAGGAGGAACCCATTTGTTAGACCTCTTTGAAGCAATGCAATTCCTTCAAGAGGCAACACAGGAGGCACCTCAATGTACATTTGTAGCTCAATCTTGCCATGTTTCAGTTTAAACCTGTTTTCTACCACTCAGATCCTAATAATATCCATAATTGATTTTCACATTATATTAGTTTTTTTGTGTTCAAATATATAGTAAATGTTTGTATTGCTGGTTTTTATCTTAGATTCGACATGTACTCTTGAAAGAAAACTCAGTCTTAGCCAGGAAAATTCTCCTTCAGAATCTACTCCTGTCTTGCCTTTGGAAAATAATACAATTCCTAGAAAGGAATCAGGCTAGTTTTATTAACTCTGGAATATTTATACAGTTATTATTCCTATTGCTCTTGAATTATTCTATGTTTAAAAGCCAAAACAATTGTTTATTTAGATTAAATTGGTGCCCTATTGATAAAAAAATGTCAACTTTTAAAGTGTTAATGTAATTGGAAATCTTTAAAGATTAAAAGGTCATTTGAAACTTGAGTTAACACTTAAAGAATATTTAAGGGCAAAAGTACATTACAATAAATTCTCAAGTGGCACATCTTAATTTTTAAATACTATAGCTACAGTTGATTTTTTTTGACAGAACTACAATTTAGAACCACACAAATATTACTGATAACTTTTAAAATAACCTTTTCCCCATTTGTGTCGTATTAGATTTAGGTAGTTCTCAACTTACAATGGGTCATTTAGTGACTATTCAAAGTTACAATGGCACTGAGAAAAGTGACTTATCGGTTATTTTTCACACTCACGGTTGTAGCAGCATCCCCATGGTCATGTGATCACAATCTAGATGCTAGACAACTGAGTCATTTATGAGGATTTCTGGGGATAAATATTGATGGTCCCTGTGAAACCGGGGTGGAGGTGGGGGTGGGTGGGTGGGGGGTGGTATTAACATATTTTAGGCTTGAAATAATTTTATTTATTTATCAATTTTATATTCCACTTGCAATCATATATTGATTCTCAAAGGTTACCAAAACCAATATAACAATAAAAGCACTACATATTTTATTTTAAAATCTTTATTATTGTTTTTAATAACTCAAGATGCCCATATCTGCCCCAGATTAAATCTGTAAGGGCTATTCACTATTCCTTTAGCAGAATAGGGATTGGCTGTGCAAACAGCACAATTTATGCAGGCTTACAGTCTGCTAGATAGTGCTTAAACATGATATCTGGCAGAGCCTAAGAGTTCCCTAAATCTGTAAATGCTATCTCTTGCTTGTCCTTTTACAATCTGATTTTTGCCATCTTAATTATCATATTCAGTTTTTCATAATGATGAAATAGGTAAAAGTATTTAGCATGTAGTTCTCCAGTATTTATGATAGGTTATTGTACACTGTCCCCAGTGTACAATAGTACTAAATTTGAATTATGAGAACATCTTTATATAGGTAGGGTCTAGTTGTAAGCATCTTTCATTTGAATTGTTTACCACGTTAATTCTGCAATTAGCCTGACTTTCAACTAATGAGAGCTGTCTGTCCAGATACCTTAGGAATTCAACCACTTGAAATTCCCAACAAGTGATTCCATCTGAAGAATGCAACGTTGGAGAAGCTTAAATTAAACAAACAAACAAATATAAAACGTTTGTTTTCATTCTACTAACAAAAACAAACCAGAGGAATTAAATTCCATTGTGGGTCGCTTCTTGCAAAACCACTGTAGGAGAGTTCATTCCTTCTTAAATTAAGATGAGGAACACGAATCATAATAAATACAGGAAATATAATGGGATTCTAGAGTTGGCTGATCTGTCTTTCGGACATAATAGTTATAAACATGCAAGAAGAGACATAAACAAGGAATTTTATTCTCTAAAATGTATATCTATTAGAATTGAATTGAATTCTTTATTGGCCATTCAAGATTAATACATTTAATGACACCCAAAACATTTATTTCCTTCCTAGACAATAAAGTGACTCCAGTTTTAGATCAAGACAATGGGAAGCATGACCTTGAAACTGAGGATGGTGTTAAAAGTGATCAGTTAATAAGACCTAAACGTCACATAACCAAAGTGCAGATGCGCTGTCAAAAATCCAAGCCATTTTTTCGTCCTGTGAGTTTACCTTTAGGATCAATGCTTCCTATTTCAAATGAACAAAACTTCCAGAATGCAAGTCTGAACCCAGACAAGCTTGAGAAAAGTCTTGTCACTGAAGACATTTCTGAGACACAGTCACTTCCCTCTACTAATGCTGGCTGTAGAATCTCTCGTTATGACCCACAAACTCAGAAAAAGACTTTGGAGAAGCAATGTAAACAATATGACATGACATCAAAAGCAACAAAGATTATGACCAATATCAATGAAAACCTAATACAAGACTCTGTAGATACATGTGCCTTAAATGCATCTAGCAACCTTGTTAGCAATTCAGTGAATGCCATACTTCTTGGTAAGTGGCACATCTTAATTTTTAAATACTATAGCTACAGTTGATTTTTTTTTGACAGAACTACAATTTAGAACCACACAAATATTACTGTTAACTTTTAAAATAACCTTTTCCCCATTTGTGTCGTATTAGATTTAGGTAGTTCTCAACTTACAATGGTTCATTTAGTGACTATTCAAAGTTACAATGGCACTGAGAAAAGTGACTTATGGGTTATTTTTCACACTTCGGTTGTAGCAGCATCCCCATGGTCATGTGATCACAATCTAGATGCTAGACAACTGAGTCATTTATGAGGATTTCTGGGGATAAATATTGATGGTCCCTGTGAAACCGGGGTGGAGGTGGGCGTGGGGGGGGGCAGTATTAACATATTTTAGGCTTGAAATAATTTTATTTATTTATCAATTTTATATTCCACTTGCAATCATATATTGATTCTCAAAGGTTACCAAAACCAATATAACAATAAAAACACTACATATTTTATTTTAAAATCTTTATTATTGTTTTTAATAATTCAAGATGCAAACATACTGAACATTTCTTCCCCTTCTATTTTCTCAACAACAACAGCCCTATGAGGTGAGTGGGACTGAAAGAGAGAGATTGGCTCAAAGATACCCAGGTGACTTGATGCTTAAGGTGTAATTAGAATTTGTAATCACCTGACCTCAAGTCTAATGCCTTAACGGCTAGACTAAATTTGCTACCTGGAATCAATACCAAAAGACCATCTGGAAAAACTTCATCTTTAGTCCTTGTGGAAGGTGAATTATTTTGGAACCACTTGTGATGTGAAAGGCCATTCAAAAGAGTCAACCTCATTAAGGAAAAACAATGATAGTCCCTTGTAGTTAGGGTTAGGGTTAGGGTTAGTCTAGATGTGTAGTGATGAGCATCACACACTCTGATCAGGTCATTTCACCCGAAGTAAGGCCACCATTGACAAAACAGCCAAAGCTGGGCAAAGGCACCCTGGCCATAGTCTGTTGATGCAATCGCAACAGCAAATCTAGGAGGAACCCATTTGTTAGACCTCTTTGAAGCAATGCAATTCCTTCAAGAGGCAACACAGGAGGCACCTCAATGTACATTTGTAGCTCAATCTTGCCATGTTTCAGTTTAAACCTGTTTTCTACCACTCAGATCCTAATAATATCCATAATTGATTTTCACATTATATTAGTTTTTTTGTGTTCAAATATATAGTAAATGTTTGTATTGCTGGTTTTTATCTTAGATTCGACATGCACTCTTGAAAGAAAACTCAGTCTTAGCCAGGAAAATTCTCCTTCAGAATCTACTCCTGTCTTGCCTTTGGAAAATAATACAATTCCTAGAAAGGAATCAGGCTAGTTTTATTAACTCTGGAATATTTATACAGTTATTATTCCTATTGCTCTTGAATTATTCTATGTTTAAAAGCCAAAACAATTGTTTATTTAGATTAAATTGGTGCCCTATTGATAAAAAAATGTCAACTTTTAAAGTGTTAATGTAATTGGAAATCTTTAAAGATTAAAAGGTCATTTGAAACTTGAGTTAACACTTAAAGAATATTTAAGGGCAAAAGTACATTACAATAAATTCTCAAGTGGCACATCTTAATTTTTAAATACTATAGCTACAGTTGATTTTTTTTGACAAACTACAATTTAGAACCACACAAATATTACTGATAACTTTTAAAATAACCTTTTCCCCATTTGTGTCGTATTAGATTTAGGTAGTTCTCAACTTACAATGGTTCATTTAGTGACTATTCAAAGTTACAATGGCACTGAGAAAAGTGACTTATCGGTTATTTTTCACACTCACGGTTGTAGCAGCATCCCCATGGTCATGTGATCACAATCTAGATGATAGACAACTGAGTCATTTATGAGGATTTCTGGGGATAAATATTGATGGTCCCTGTGAAACCGGGGTGGAGGTGGGGGTGGGTGGGTGGGGGGCGGTATTAACATATTTTAGGCTTGAAATAATTTTATTTATTTATCAATTTTATATTCCACTTGCAATCATATATTGATTCTCAAAGGTTACCAAAACCAATATAACAATAAAAACACTACATATTTTATTTTAAAATCTTTATTATTGTTTTTAATAACTCAAGATGCCCATATCTGCCCCAGATTAAATCTGTAAGGGCTATTCACTATTCCTTTAGCAGAATAGGGATTGGCTGTGCAAACAGCACAATTTATGCAGGCTTACAGTCTGCTAGATAGTGCTTAAACATGATATCTGGCAGAGCCTAAGAGTTCCCTAAATCTGTAAATGCTATCTCTTGTTTGTCCTTTTACAATCTGATTTTTGCCATCTTAATTATCATATTCAGTTTTTCATAATGATGAAATAGGTAAAAGTATTTAGCATGTAGTTCTCCAGTATTTATGATAGGTTATTGTACACTGTCCCCAGTGTACAATAGTACTAAATTTGAATTATGAGAACATCTTTATATAGGTAGGGTCTAGTTGTAAGCATCTTTCATTTGAATTGTTTACCACGTTAATTCTGCAATTAGCCTGACTTTCAACTAATGAGAGCTGTCTGTCCAGATACCTTAGGAATTCAACCACTTGAAATTCCCAACAAGTGATTCCATCTGAAGAATGCAACGTTGGAGAAGCTTAAATTAAACAAACAAACAAATATAAAACGTTTGTTTTCATTCTACTAACAAAAACAAACCAGAGGAATTAAATTCCATTGTGGGTTGCTTCTTGCAAAACCACTGTAGGAGAGTTCATTCCTTCTTAAATTAAGATGAGGAACACGAATCATAATAAATACAGGAAATATAATGGGATTCTAGAGTTGGCTGATCTGTCTTTCGGACATAATAGTTATAAACATGCAAGAAGAGACATAAACAAGGAATTTTATTCTCTAAAATGTATATCTATTAGAATTGAATTGAATTCTTTATTGGCCATTCAAGATTAATACTTTTTGATGACACCCAAAACATTTATTTCCTTCCTAGACAATAAAGTGACTCCAGTTTTAGATCAAGACAATGGGAAGCATGACCTTGAAACTGAGGATGGTGTTAAAAGTGATCAGTTAATAAGACCTAAATGTCACATAACCAAAGTGCAGATGCGCTATCAAAAATCCAAGCCATTTTTTCGTCCTGTGAGTTTACCTTTAGGATCAATGCTTCCTATTTCAAATGAACAAAACTTCCAGAATGCAAGTCTGAACCCAGACAAGCTTGAGAAAAGTCTTGTCACTGAAGACATTTCTGAGACACAGTCACTTCCCTCTACTAATGCTGGCTGTAGAATCTCTCGTTATGACCCACAAACTCAGAAAAAGACTTTGGAGAAGCAATGTAAACAATATGACATGACATCAAAAGCAACAAAGATTATGACCAATATCAATGAAAACCTAATACAAGACTCTGTAGATACATGTGCCTTAAATGCATCTAGCAACCTTGTTAGCAATTCAGTGAATGCCATACTTCTTGGTAAGTGGCACATCTTAATTTTTAAATACTATAGCTACAGTTGATTTTTTTTTGACAGAACTACAATTTAGAACCACACAAATATTACTGTTAACTTTTAAAATAACCTTTTCCCCATTTGTGTCGTATTAGATTTAGGTAGTTCTCAACTTACAATGGTTCATTTAGTGACTATTCAAAGTTACAATGGCACTGAGAAAAGTGACTTATGGGTTATTTTTCACACTTCGGTTGTAGCAGCATCCCCATGGTCATGTGATCACAATCTAGATGCTAGACAACTGAGTCATTTATGAGGATTTCTGGGGATAAATATTGATGGTCCCTGTGAAACCGGGGTGGAGGTGGGCGTGGGGGGGGGCAGTATTAACATATTTTAGGCTTGAAATAATTTTATTTATTTATCAATTTTATATTCCACTTGCAATCATATATTGATTCTCAAAGGTTACCAAAACCAATATAACAATAAAAACACTACATATTTTATTTTAAAATCTTTATTATTGTTTTTAATAATTCAAGATGCAAACATACTGAACATTTCTTCCCCTTCTATTTTCTCAACAACAACAGCCCTATGAGGTGAGTGGGACTGAAAGAGAGAGATTGGCTCAAAGATACCCAGGTGACTTGATGCTTAAGGTGTAATTAGAATTTGTAATCACCTGACCTCAAGTCTAATGCCTTAACGGCTAGACTAAATTTGCTACCTGGAATCAATACCAAAAGACCATCTGGAAAAACTTCATCTTTAGTCCTTGTGGAAGGTGAATTATTTTGGAACCACTTGTGATGTGAAAGGCCATTCAAAAGAGTCAACCTCATTAAGGAAAAACAATGATAGTCCCTTGTAGTTAGGGTTAGGGTTAGGGTTAGTCTAGATGTGTAGTGATGAGCATCACACACTCTGATCAGGTCATTTCACCCGAAGTAAGGCCACCATTGACAAAACAGCCAAAGCTGGGCAAAGGCACCCTGGCCATAGTCTGTTGATGCAATCGCAACAGCAAATCTAGGAGGAACCCATTTGTTAGACCTCTTTGAAGCAATGCAATTCCTTCAAGAGGCAACACAGGAGGCACCTCAATGTACATTTGTAGCTCAATCTTGCCATGTTTCAGTTTAAACCTGTTTTCTACCACTCAGATCCTAATAATATCCATAATTGATTTTCACATTATATTAGTTTTTTTGTGTTCAAATATATAGTAAATGTTTGTATTGCTGGTTTTTATCTTAGATTCGACATGCACTCTTGAAAGAAAACTCAGTCTTAGCCAGGAAAATTCTCCTTCAGAATCTACTCCTGTCTTGCCTTTGGAAAATAATACAATTCCTAGAAAGGAATCAGGCTAGTTTTATTAACTCTGGAATATTTATACAGTTATTATTCCTATTGCTCTTGAATTATTCTATGTTTAAAAGCCAAAACAATTGTTTATTTAGATTAAATTGGTGCCCTATTGATAAAAAAATGTCAACTTTTAAAGTGTTAATGTAATTGGAAATCTTTAAAGATTAAAAGGTCATTTGAAACTTGAGTTAACACTTAAAGAATATTTAAGGGCAAAAGTACATTACAATAAATTCTCAAGTGGCACATCTTAATTTTTAAATACTATAGCTACAGTTGATTTTTTTTGACAAACTACAATTTAGAACCACACAAATATTACTGATAACTTTTAAAATAACCTTTTCCCCATTTGTGTCGTATTAGATTTAGGTAGTTCTCAACTTACAATGGTTCATTTAGTGACTATTCAAAGTTACAATGGCACTGAGAAAAGTGACTTATCGGTTATTTTTCACACTCACGGTTGTAGCAGCATCCCCATGGTCATGTGATCACAATCTAGATGATAGACAACTGAGTCATTTATGAGGATTTCTGGGGATAAATATTGATGGTCCCTGTGAAACCGGGGTGGAGGTGGGGGTGGGTGGGTGGGGGGCGGTATTAACATATTTTAGGCTTGAAATAATTTTATTTATTTATCAATTTTATATTCCACTTGCAATCATATATTGATTCTCAAAGGTTACCAAAACCAATATAACAATAAAAACACTACATATTTTATTTTAAAATCTTTATTATTGTTTTTAATAACTCAAGATGCCCATATCTGCCCCAGATTAAATCTGTAAGGGCTATTCACTATTCCTTTAGCAGAATAGGGATTGGCTGTGCAAACAGCACAATTTATGCAGGCTTACAGTCTGCTAGATAGTGCTTAAACATGATATCTGGCAGAGCCTAAGAGTTCCCTAAATCTGTAAATGCTATCTCTTGTTTGTCCTTTTACAATCTGATTTTTGCCATCTTAATTATCATATTCAGTTTTTCATAATGATGAAATAGGTAAAAGTATTTAGCATGTAGTTCTCCAGTATTTATGATAGGTTATTGTACACTGTCCCCAGTGTACAATAGTACTAAATTTGAATTATGAGAACATCTTTATATAGGTAGGGTCTAGTTGTAAGCATCTTTCATTTGAATTGTTTACCACGTTAATTCTGCAATTAGCCTGACTTTCAACTAATGAGAGCTGTCTGTCCAGATACCTTAGGAATTCAACCACTTGAAATTCCCAACAAGTGATTCCATCTGAAGAATGCAACGTTGGAGAAGCTTAAATTAAACAAACAAACAAATATAAAACGTTTGTTTTCATTCTACTAACAAAAACAAACCAGAGGAATTAAATTCCATTGTGGGTTGCTTCTTGCAAAACCACTGTAGGAGAGTTCATTCCTTCTTAAATTAAGATGAGGAACACGAATCATAATAAATACAGGAAATATAATGGGATTCTAGAGTTGGCTGATCTGTCTTTCGGACATAATAGTTATAAACATGCAAGAAGAGACATAAACAAGGAATTTTATTCTCTAAAATGTATATCTATTAGAATTGAATTGAATTCTTTATTGGCCATTCAAGATTAATACTTTTTGATGACACCCAAAACATTTATTTCCTTCCTAGACAATAAAGTGACTCCAGTTTTAGATCAAGACAATGGGAAGCATGACCTTGAAACTGAGGATGGTGTTAAAAGTGATCAGTTAATAAGACCTAAATGTCACATAACCAAAGTGCAGATGCGCTATCAAAAATCCAAGCCATTTTTTCGTCCTGTGAGTTTACCTTTAGGATCAATGCTTCCTATTTCAAATGAACAAAACTTCCAGAATGCAAGTCTGAACCCAGACAAGCTTGAGAAAAGTCTTGTCACTGAAGACATTTCTGAGACACAGTCACTTCCCTCTACTAATGCTGGCTGTAGAATCTCTCGTTATGACCCACAAACTCAGAAAAAGACTTTGGAGAAGCAATGTAAACAATATGACATGACATCAAAAGCAACAAAGATTATGACCAATATCAATGAAAACCTAATACAAGACTCTGTAGATACATGTGCCTTAAATGCATCTAGCAACCTTGTTAGCAATTCAGTGAATGCCATACTTCTTGGTAAGTGGCACATCTTAATTTTTAAATACTATAGCTACAGTTGATTTTTTTTTGACAGAACTACAATTTAGAACCACACAAATATTACTGTTAACTTTTAAAATAACCTTTTCCCCATTTGTGTCGTATTAGATTTAGGTAGTTCTCAACTTACAATGGTTCATTTAGTGACTATTCAAAGTTACAATGGCACTGAGAAAAGTGACTTATGGGTTATTTTTCACACTTCGGTTGTAGCAGCATCCCCATGGTCATGTGATCACAATCTAGATGCTAGACAACTGAGTCATTTATGAGGATTTCTGGGGATAAATATTGATGGTCCCTGTGAAACCGGGGTGGAGGTGGGCGTGGGGGGGGGGGCAGTATTAACATATTTTAGGCTTGAAATAATTTTATTTATTTATCAATTTTATATTCCACTTGCAATCATATATTGATTCTCAAAGGTTACCAAAACCAATATAACAATAAAAACACTACATATTTTATTTTAAAATCTTTATTATTGTTTTTAATAATTCAAGATGCAAACATACTGAACATTTCTTCCCCTTCTATTTTCTCAACAACAACAGCCCTATGAGGTGAGTGGGACTGAGATAGAGAGAGAGATTGGCTCAAAGACACCCAGGTGACTTGATGCTTAAGGTGTAATTAGAATTTGTAATCACCTGACCTCAAGTCTAATGCCTTAACGGCTAGACTAAATTTGCTACCTGGAATCAATACCAAAAGACCATCTGGAAAAACTTCATCTTTAGTCCTTGTGGAAGGTGAATTATTTTGGAACCACTTGTGATGTGAAAGGCCATTCAAAAGAGTCAACCTCATTAAGGAAAAACAATGATAGTCCCTTGTAGTTAGGGTTAGGGTTAGGGTTAGTCTAGATGTGTAGTGATGAGCATCACACACTCTGATCAGGTCATTTCACCCGAAGGAAGGCCACCATTGACATACCAGCCAAAGCTGGGCAAAGGCACCCTGGCCATAGTCTATTGATGCAATCGCAACAGCAAATCTAGGAGGAACCCATTTGTACACCTCTTTGAAGCAATGCAATTCCTTCAAGAGGCAACACAGGAGGCACCTCAATGTACATTTGTAGCTCAATCTTGCCATGTTTCAGTTTAAACCTGTTTTCTACCACTCAGATCCTAATAATATCCATAATTGATTTTCACATTATATTAGTTTTTTTGTATGCAAATATACAGTAAATGGTTGTATTGCTGGTTTTTATCTTAGATTCAACATGTACTCTTGAAAGAAAACTCAGTCTTAGCCAGGAAAATTCTCCTTCAGAATCTACTCCTGTCTTGCCTTTGGAAAAAAATACAGTTCCTAGAAAGGAATCAGGCTAGTTTTATTAACTCTGGAATATTTATACAGTTATTATTCCTATTGCTCTTGAATTATTCTATGTTTAAAAGCCAAAACAATTGTTTATTTAGATTAAATTGGTGCCCTATTGATAAAAAAATGTCAACTTTTAAAGTGTTAATGTAATTGGAAATCTTTAAAGATTAAAAGGTCATTTGAAACTTGAGTTAACACTTAAAGAATATTTAAGGGCAAAAGTACATTACAATAAATTCTCAAGTGGCACATCTTAATTTTTAAATACTATAGCTACAGTTGATTTTTTTTGACAGAACTACAATTTAGAACCACACAAATATTACTGATAACTTTTAAAATAACCTTTTCCCCATTTGTGTCGTATTAGATTTAGGTAGTTCTCAACTTACAATGGTTCATTTAGTGACTATTCAAAGTTACAATGGCACTGAGAAAAGTGACTTATCGGTTATTTTTCACACTCACGGTTGTAGCAGCATCCCCATGGTCATGTGATCACAATCTAGATGATAGACAACTGAGTCATTTATGAGGATTTCTGGGGATAAATATTGATGGTCCCTGTGAAACCGGGGTGGAGGTGGGGGTGGGTGGGTGGGGGGCGGTATTAACATATTTTAGGCTTGAAATAATTTTATTTATTTATCAATTTTATATTCCACTTGCAATCATATATTGATTCTCAAAGGTTACCAAAACCAATATAACAATAAAAACACTACATATTTTATTTTAAAATCTTTATTATTGTTTTTAATAACTCAAGATGCCCATATCTGCCCCAGATTAAATCTGTAAGGGCTATTCACTATTCCTTTAGCAGAATAGGGATTGGCTGTGCAAACAGCACAATTTATGCAGGCTTACAGTCTGCTAGATAGTGCTTAAACATGATATCTGGCAGAGCCTAAGAGTTCCCTAAATCTGTAAATGCTATCTCTTGTTTGTCCTTTTACAATCTGATTTTTGCCATCTTAATTATCATATTCAGTTTTTCATAATGATGAAATAGGTAAAAGTATTTAGCATGTAGTTCTCCAGTATTTATGATAGGTTATTGTACACTGTCCCCAGTGTACAATAGTACTAAATTTGAATTATGAGAACATCTTTATATAGGTAGGGTCTAGTTGTAAGCATCTTTCATTTGAATTGTTTACCACGTTAATTCTGCAATTAGCCTGACTTTCAACTAATGAGAGCTGTCTGTCCAGATACCTTAGGAATTCAACCACTTGAAATTCCCAACAAGTGATTCCATCTGAAGAATGCAACGTTGGAGAAGCTTAAATTAAACAAACAAACAAATATAAAACGTTTGTTTTCATTCTACTAACAAAAACAAACCAGAGGAATTAAATTCCATTGTGGGTTGCTTCTTGCAAAACCACTGTAGGAGAGTTCATTCCTTCTTAAATTAAGATGAGGAACACGAATCATAATAAATACAGGAAATATAATGGGATTCTAGAGTTGGCTGATCTGTCTTTCGGACATAATAGTTATAAACATGCAAGAAGAGACATAAACAAGGAATTTTATTCTCTAAAATGTATATCTATTAGAATTGAATTGAATTCTTTATTGGCCATTCAAGATTAATACTTTTTGATGACACCCAAAACATTTATTTCCTTCCTAGACAATAAAGTGACTCCAGTTTTAGATCAAGACAATGGGAAGCATGACCTTGAAACTGAGGATGGTGTTAAAAGTGATCAGTTAATAAGACCTAAATGTCACATAACCAAAGTGCAGATGCGCTATCAAAAATCCAAGCCATTTTTTCGTCCTGTGAGTTTACCTTTAGGATCAATGCTTCCTATTTCAAATGAACAAAACTTCCAGAATGCAAGTCTGAACCCAGACAAGCTTGAGAAAAGTCTTGTCACTGAAGACATTTCTGAGACACAGTCACTTCCCTCTACTAATGCTGGCTGTAGAATCTCTCGTTATGACCCACAAACTCAGAAAAAGACTTTGGAGAAGCAATGTAAACAATATGACATGACATCAAAAGCAACAAAGATTATGACCAATATCAATGAAAACCTAATACAAGACTCTGTAGATACATGTGCCTTAAATGCATCTAGCAACCTTGTTAGCAATTCAGTGAATGCCATACTTCTTGGTAAGTGGCACATCTTAATTTTTAAATACTATAGCTACAGTTGATTTTTTTTTGACAGAACTACAATTTAGAACCACACAAATATTACTGTTAACTTTTAAAATAACCTTTTCCCCATTTGTGTCGTATTAGATTTAGGTAGTTCTCAACTTACAATGGTTCATTTAGTGACTATTCAAAGTTACAATGGCACTGAGAAAAGTGACTTATGGGTTATTTTTCACACTTCGGTTGTAGCAGCATCCCCATGGTCATGTGATCACAATCTAGATGCTAGACAACTGAGTCATTTATGAGGATTTCTGGGGATAAATATTGATGGTCCCTGTGAAACCGGGGTGGAGGTGGGCGTGGGGGGGGGCAGTATTAACATATTTTAGGCTTGAAATAATTTTATTTATTTATCAATTTTATATTCCACTTGCAATCATATATTGATTCTCAAAGGTTACCAAAACCAATATAACAATAAAAACACTACATATTTTATTTTAAAATCTTTATTATTGTTTTTAATACAGTGATCCCTCGATTTGCGCGTTCTCGATTAGCGCGAAACGCTGCAACGCGGTTTTTCAAAAAATATTAATTAAAAAATAAGTCCGCGTTTTTTTTCCTACACCACGGTTTTTCCCGCCCGATGACATCATACTGATTGGCCAAAAGAGAAGGGAAGGAGGGAGGGTTGCCATTGCCATTGCCGCCAGCGCTGCCCCAAGAAAGCCGGTGAGAGGAAGGAAGGAGGGAAGGAGGGAGGGAGAGAAGGGAAGGAGGGAAGGAAGGAGGGAGGGAGGGAGAGAAGGGAAGGAGGGAGGGTTGCCATTGCCATTGCCGCCAGCGCTGCCCCAAGAAAGCCGGTGAGAGGAAGGAAGGAGGGAAGGAGGGAGGGAGAGAAGGGAAGGAGGGAAGGAGGGAGGGTTGCCATTGCCATTGCCGCCAGCGCTGCCCTGTGGGTAGCGGCGAGGAGCCCGGAAAAATCACCATTGCATTGCCAGCCTCCGAACTTGCGTCGCTCCACCTTCTGCGCATGTGCGGCCATGGAACAAAGGGCGCGCATGCGCAGATGGTGTTTTTACTTCCGCATCCAGTATAACGCGGAAATCGGTTAGCGCGGGAGGTCTTGGAACGTAACCCCTGCGCTAACCGAGGGATCACTGTAATTCAAGATGCAAACATACTGAACATTTCTTCCCCTTCTATTTTCTCAACAACAACAGCCCTATGAGGTGAGTGGGACTGAAAGAGAGAGATTGGCTCAAAGATACCCAGGTGACTTGATGCTTAAGGTGTAATTAGAATTTGTAATCACCTGACCTCAAGTCTAATGCCTTAACGGCTAGACTAAATTTGCTACCTGGAATCAATACCAAAAGACCATCTGGAAAAACTTCATCTTTAGTCCTTGTGGAAGGTGAATTATTTTGGAACCACTTGTGATGTGAAAGGCCATTCAAAAGAGTCAACCTCATTAAGGAAAAACAATGATAGTCCCTTGTAGTTAGGGTTAGGGTTAGGGTTAGTCTAGATGTGTAGTGATGAGCATCATACACTCTGATCAGGTCATTTCACCCCGAAGTAAGGCCACCATTGACATACCAGCCAAAGCTGGGCAAAGGCACCCTGGCCATAGTCTGTTGATGCAATCGCAACAGCAAATCTAGGAGGAACCCATTTGTTAGACCTCTTTGAAGCAATGCAATTCCTTCAAGAGGCAACACAGGAGGCACCTCAATGTACATTTGTAGCTCAATCTTGCCATGTTTCAGTTTAAACCTGTTTTCTACCACTCAGATCCTAATAATATCCATAATTGATTTTCACATTATATTAGTTTTTTTGTATGCAAATATACAGTAAATGGTTGTATTGCTGGTTTTTATCTTAGATTCAACATGTACTCTTGAAAGAAAACTCAGTCTTAGCCAGGAAAATTCTCCTTCAGAATCTACTCCTGTCTTGCCTTTGGAAAAAAATACAGTTCCTAGAAAGGAATCAGGCTAGTTTTATTAACTCTGGAATATTTATACAGTTATTATTCCTATTGCTCTTGAATTATTCTATGTTTAAAAGCCAAAACAATTGTTTATTTAGATTAAATTGGTGCCCTATTGATAAAAAAATGTCAACTTTTAAAGTGTTAATGTAATTGGAAATCTTTAAAGATTAAAAGGTCATTTGAAACTTGAGTTAACACTTAAAGAATATTTAAGGGCAAAAGTACATTACAATAAATTCTCAAGTGGCACATCTTAATTTTTAAATACTATACCTACAGTTGATTTTTTTTTGACAGAACTACAATTTAGAACCACACAAATATTACTGATAACTTTTAAAATAACCTTTTCCCCATTTGTGTCGTATTAGATTTAGGTAGTTCTCAACTTACAATGGTTCATTTAGTGACTATTCAAAGTTACAATGGCACTGAGAAAAGTGACTTATGGGTTATTTTTCACACGGTTGTAGCAGCATCCCCATGGTCATGTGATCACAATCTAGATGCTAGACAACTGAGTCATTTATGAGGATTTCTGGGGATAAATATTGATGGTCCCTGTGAAACCGGGGTGGAGGGGAGGGGTATTAGCATATTTTAGGCTTGAAATAATTTTATTTATTTATCTATTTTATATTCCACTTGCAATCATATATTGATTCTCAAAGGTTACCAAAACCAATATAACAATAAAAACACTACATATTTTATTTTAAAATCTTTATTATTGATTTTAATAACTCAAGATGCAAACATACCGAACATTTCTTCCCCTTCTATTTTCTCAACAACAACAGCCCTATGAGGTGAGTGGGACTGAGATAGAGAGAGAGATTGGCTCAAAGACACCCAGGTGACTTGATGCTTAAGGTGTAATTAGAATTTGTAATCACCTGACCTCAAGTCTAATGCCTTAACTGCTAGACTAAATTTGCTACCTGGAATCAATACCAAAAGACCATCTGGAAAAACTTCTTCTTTAGTCCTTGTGGAAGGTGAATTATTTTGGAACCACTTGTGATGTGAAAGGCCATTCAAAAGAGTCAATCTCATTAAGGAAAAACAGTGATAGTCCTTTGAAGTTAAAGTTAGGGTTAGGGTTAGGGTTAGTGTAGATGTGTAGTGATGAGCATCATACACTCTGATCAGGTCATTTCACCCCGAAGTAAGGCCACCATTGACATACCAGCCAAAGCTGGGCAAAGGCACCCTGGCCATAGTCTGTTGATGCAATCGCAACAGCAAATCTAGGAGGAACCCATTTGTTAGACCTCTTTGAAGCAATGCAATTCCTTCAAGAGGCAACACAGGAGGCACCTCAATGTACATTTGTAGCTCAATCTTGCCATGTTTCAGTTTAAACCTGTTTTCTACCACTCAGATCCTAATAATATCCATAATTGATTTTCACATTATATTAGTTTTTTTGTATGCAAATATACAGTAAATGGTTGTATTGCTGGTTTTTATCTTAGATTCAACATGTACTCTTGAAAGAAAACTCAGTCTTAGCCAGGAAAATTCTCCTTCAGAATCTACTCCTGTCTTGCCTTTGGAAAAAAATACAGTTCCTAGAAAGGAATCAGGCTAGTTTTATTAACTCTGGAATATTTATACAGTTATTATTCCTATTGCTCTTGAATTATTCTATGTTTAAAAGCCAAAACAATTGTTTATTTAGATTAAATTGGTGCCCTATTGATAAAAAAATGTCAACTTTTAAAGTGTTAATGTAATTGGAAATCTTTAAAGATTAAAAGGTCATTTGAAACTTGAGTTAACACTTAAAGAATATTTAAGGGCAAAAGTACATTACAATAAATTCTCAAGTGGCACATCTTAATTTTTAAATACTATACCTACAGTTGATTTTTTTTTGACAGAACTACAATTTAGAACCACACAAATATTACTGATAACTTTTAAAATAACCTTTTCCCCATTTGTGTCGTATTAGATTTAGGTAGTTCTCAACTTACAATGGTTCATTTAGTGACTATTCAAAGTTACAATGGCACTGAGAAAAGTGACTTATGGGTTATTTTTCACACGGTTGTAGCAGCATCCCCATGGTCATGTGATCACAATCTAGATGCTAGACAACTGAGTCATTTATGAGGATTTCTGGGGATAAATATTGATGGTCCCTGTGAAACCGGGGTGGAGGGGAGGGGTATTAGCATATTTTAGGCTTGAAATAATTTTATTTATTTATCTATTTTATATTCCACTTGCAATCATATATTGATTCTCAAAGGTTACCAAAACCAATATAACAATAAAAACACTACATATTTTATTTTAAAATCTTTATTATTGATTTTAATAACTCAAGATGCAAACATACCGAACATTTCTTCCCCTTCTATTTTCTCAACAACAACAGCCCTATGAGGTGAGTGGGACTGAGATAGAGAGAGAGATTGGCTCAAAGACACCCAGGTGACTTGATGCTTAAGGTGTAATTAGAATTTGTAATCACCTGACCTCAAGTCTAATGCCTTAACTGCTAGACTAAATTTGCTACCTGGAATCAATACCAAAAGACCATCTGGAAAAACTTCTTCTTTAGTCCTTGTGGAAGGTGAATTATTTTGGAACCACTTGTGATGTGAAAGGCCATTCAAAAGAGTCAATCTCATTAAGGAAAAACAGTGATAGTCCTTTGAAGTTAAAGTTAGGGTTAGGGTTAGGGTTAGTGTAGATGTGTAGTGATGAGCATCATACACTCTGATCAGGTCATTTCACCCCGAAGTAAGGCCACCATTGACATACCAGCCAAAGCTGGGCAAAGGCACCCTGGCCATAGTCTGTTGATGCAATCGCAACAGCAAATCTAGGAGGAACCCATTTGTTAGACCTCTTTGAAGCAATGCAATTCCTTCAAGAGGCAACACAGGAGGCACCTCAATGTACATTTGTAGCTCAATCTTGCCATGTTTCAGTTTAAACCTGTTTTCTACCACTCAGATCCTAATAATATCCATAATTGATTTTCACATTATATTAGTTTTTTTGTATGCAAATATACAGTAAATGGTTGTATTGCTGGTTTTTATCTTAGATTCAACATGTACTCTTGAAAGAAAACTCAGTCTTAGCCAGGAAAATTCTCCTTCAGAATCTACTCCTGTCTTGCCTTTGGAAAAAAATACAGTTCCTAGAAAGGAATCAGGCTAGTTTTATTAACTCTGGAATATTTATACAGTTATTATTCCTATTGCTCTTGAATTATTCTATGTTTAAAAGCCAAAACAATTGTTTATTTAGATTAAATTGGTGCCCTATTGATAAAAAAATGTCAACTTTTAAAGTGTTAATGTAATTGGAAATCTTTAAAGATTAAAAGGTCATTTGAAACTTGAGTTAACACTTAAAGAATATTTAAGGGCAAAAGTACATTACAATAAATTCTCAAGTGGCACATCTTAATTTTTAAATACTATAGCTACAGTTGATTTTTTTTGACAGAACTACAATTTAGAACCACACAAATATTACTGATAACTTTTAAAATAACCTTTTCCCCATTTGTGTCGTATTAGATTTAGGTAGTTCTCAACTTACAATGGTTCATTTAGTGACTATTCAAAGTTACAATGGCACTGAGAAAAGTGACTTATGGGTTATTTTTCACACTTAACGGTTGTAGCAGCATCCCCATGGTCATGTGATCACAATCTAGATGCTAGACAACTGAGTCATTTATGAGGATTTCTGGGGATAAATATTGATGGTCCCTGTGAAACCGGGGTGGAGGGAGGGGGGCGGTATTAGCATATTTTAGGCTTGAAATAATTTTATTTATTTATCTATTTTATATTCCACTTGCAATCATATATTGATTCTCAAAAGTTACCAAAACCAATATAACAATAAAAACACTACATATTTTATTTTAAAATCTTTATTATTGATTTTAATAACTCAAGATGCAAACATACCGAACATTTCTTCCCCTTCTATTTTCTCAACAACAACAGCCCTATGAGGTGAGTGGGACTGAGATAGAGAGAGAGATTGGCTCAAAGACACCCAGGTGACTTGATGCTTAAGGTGTAATTAGAATTTGTAATCACCTGACCTCAAGTCTAATGCCTTAACGGCTAGACTAAATTTGCTACCTGGAATCAATACCAAAAGACCATCTGGAAAAACTTCATCTTTAGTCCTTGTGGAAGGTGAATTATTTTGGAACCACTTGTGATGTGAAAGGCCATTCAAAAGAGTCAACCTCATTAAGGAAAAACAGTGATAGTCCCTTGTAGTTAAAGTTAGGGTTAGGGTTAGGGTTAGTGTAGATGTGTAGTGATGAGCATCATACACTCTGATCAGGTCATTTCACCCCGAAGTAAGGCCACCATTGACATACCAGCCAAAGCTGGGCAAAGGCACCCTGGCCATAGTCTGTTGATGCAATCGCAACAGCAAATCTAGGAGGAACCCATTTGTTAGACCTCTTTGAAGCAATGCAATTCCTTCAAGAGGCAACACAGGAGGCACCTCAATGTACATTTGTAGCTCAATCTTGCCATGTTTCAGTTTAAACCTGTTTTCTACCACTCAGATCCTAATAATATCCATAATTGATTTTCACATTATATTAGTTTTTTTGTATGCAAATATACAGTAAATGGTTGTATTGCTGGTTTTTATCTTAGATTCAACATGTACTCTTGAAAGAAAACTCAGTCTTAGCCAGGAAAATTCTCCTTCAGAATCTACTCCTGTCTTGCCTTTGGAAAAAAATACAGTTCCTAGAAAGGAATCAGGCTAGTTTTATTAACTCTGGAATATTTATACAGTTATTATTCCTATTGCTCTTGAATTATTCTATGTTTAAAAGCCAAAACAATTGTTTATTTAGATTAAATTGGTGCCCTATTGATAAAAAAATGTCAACTTTTAAAGTGTTAATGTAATTGGAAATCTTTAAAGATTAAAAGGTCATTTGAAACTTGAGTTAACACTTAAAGAATATTTAAGGGCAAAAGTACATTACAATAAATTCTCAAGTGGCACATCTTAATTTTTAAATACTATACCTACAGTTGATTTTTTTTTGACAGAACTACAATTTAGAACCACACAAATATTACTGATAACTTTTAAAATAACCTTTTCCCCATTTGTGTCGTATTAGATTTAGGTAGTTCTCAACTTACAATGGTTCATTTAGTGACTATTCAAAGTTACAATGGCACTGAGAAAAGTGACTTATGGGTTATTTTTCACACGGTTGTAGCAGCATCCCCATGGTCATGTGATCACAATCTAGATGCTAGACAACTGAGTCATTTATGAGGATTTCTGGGGATAAATATTGATGGTCCCTGTGAAACCGGGGTGGAGGGGAGGGGTATTAGCATATTTTAGGCTTGAAATAATTTTATTTATTTATCTATTTTATATTCCACTTGCAATCATATATTGATTCTCAAAGGTTACCAAAACCAATATAACAATAAAAACACTACATATTTTATTTTAAAATCTTTATTATTGATTTTAATAACTCAAGATGCAAACATACCGAACATTTCTTCCCCTTCTATTTTCTCAACAACAACAGCCCTATGAGGTGAGTGGGACTGAGATAGAGAGAGAGATTGGCTCAAAGACACCCAGGTGACTTGATGCTTAAGGTGTAATTAGAATTTGTAATCACCTGACCTCAAGTCTAATGCCTTAACTGCTAGACTAAATTTGCTACCTGGAATCAATACCAAAAGACCATCTGGAAAAACTTCTTCTTTAGTCCTTGTGGAAGGTGAATTATTTTGGAACCACTTGTGATGTGAAAGGCCATTCAAAAGAGTCAATCTCATTAAGGAAAAACAGTGATAGTCCTTTGAAGTTAAAGTTAGGGTTAGGGTTAGGGTTAGTGTAGATGTGTAGTGATGAGCATCATACACTCTGATCAGGTCATTTCACCCCGAAGTAAGGCCACCATTGACATACCAGCCAAAGCTGGGCAAAGGCACCCTGGCCATAGTCTGTTGATGCAATCGCAACAGCAAATCTAGGAGGAACCCATTTGTTAGACCTCTTTGAAGCAATGCAATTCCTTCAAGAGGCAACACAGGAGGCACCTCAATGTACATTTGTAGCTCAATCTTGCCATGTTTCAGTTTAAACCTGTTTTCTACCACTCAGATCCTAATAATATCCATAATTGATTTTCACATTATATTAGTTTTTTTGTATGCAAATATACAGTAAATGGTTGTATTGCTGGTTTTTATCTTAGATTCAACATGTACTCTTGAAAGAAAACTCAGTCTTAGCCAGGAAAATTCTCCTTCAGAATCTACTCCTGTCTTGCCTTTGGAAAAAAATACAGTTCCTAGAAAGGAATCAGGCTAGTTTTATTAACTCTGGAATATTTATACAGTTATTATTCCTATTGCTCTTGAATTATTCTATGTTTAAAAGCCAAAACAATTGTTTATTTAGATTAAATTGGTGCCCTATTGATAAAAAAATGTCAACTTTTAAAGTGTTAATGTAATTGGAAATCTTTAAAGATTAAAAGGTCATTTGAAACTTGAGTTAACACTTAAAGAATATTTAAGGGCAAAAGTACATTACAATAAATTCTCAAGTGGCACATCTTAATTTTTAAATACTATACCTACAGTTGATTTTTTTTTGACAGAACTACAATTTAGAACCACACAAATATTACTGATAACTTTTAAAATAACCTTTTCCCCATTTGTGTCGTATTAGATTTAGGTAGTTCTCAACTTACAATGGTTCATTTAGTGACTATTCAAAGTTACAATGGCACTGAGAAAAGTGACTTATGGGTTATTTTTCACACGGTTGTAGCAGCATCCCCATGGTCATGTGATCACAATCTAGATGCTAGACAACTGAGTCATTTATGAGGATTTCTGGGGATAAATATTGATGGTCCCTGTGAAACCGGGGTGGAGGGGAGGGGTATTAGCATATTTTAGGCTTGAAATAATTTTATTTATTTATCTATTTTATATTCCACTTGCAATCATATATTGATTCTCAAAGGTTACCAAAACCAATATAACAATAAAAACACTACATATTTTATTTTAAAATCTTTATTATTGATTTTAATAACTCAAGATGCAAACATACCGAACATTTCTTCCCCTTCTATTTTCTCAACAACAACAGCCCTATGAGGTGAGTGGGACTGAGATAGAGAGAGAGATTGGCTCAAAGACACCCAGGTGACTTGATGCTTAAGGTGTAATTAGAATTTGTAATCACCTGACCTCAAGTCTAATGCCTTAACTGCTAGACTAAATTTGCTACCTGGAATCAATACCAAAAGACCATCTGGAAAAACTTCTTCTTTAGTCCTTGTGGAAGGTGAATTATTTTGGAACCACTTGTGATGTGAAAGGCCATTCAAAAGAGTCAATCTCATTAAGGAAAAACAGTGATAGTCCTTTGAAGTTAAAGTTAGGGTTAGGGTTAGGGTTAGTGTAGATGTGTAGTGATGAGCATCATACACTCTGATCAGGTCATTTCACCCCGAAGTAAGGCCACCATTGACATACCAGCCAAAGCTGGGCAAAGGCACCCTGGCCATAGTCTGTTGATGCAATCGCAACAGCAAATCTAGGAGGAACCCATTTGTTAGACCTCTTTGAAGCAATGCAATTCCTTCAAGAGGCAACACAGGAGGCACCTCAATGTACATTTGTAGCTCAATCTTGCCATGTTTCAGTTTAAACCTGTTTTCTACCACTCAGATCCTAATAATATCCATAATTGATTTTCACATTATATTAGTTTTTTTGTATGCAAATATACAGTAAATGGTTGTATTGCTGGTTTTTATCTTAGATTCAACATGTACTCTTGAAAGAAAACTCAGTCTTAGCCAGGAAAATTCTCCTTCAGAATCTACTCCTGTCTTGCCTTTGGAAAAAAATACAGTTCCTAGAAAGGAATCAGGCTAGTTTTATTAACTCTGGAATATTTATACAGTTATTATTCCTATTGCTCTTGAATTATTCTATGTTTAAAAGCCAAAACAATTGTTTATTTAGATTAAATTGGTGCCCTATTGATAAAAAAATGTCAACTTTTAAAGTGTTAATGTAATTGGAAATCTTTAAAGATTAAAAGGTCATTTGAAACTTGAGTTAACACTTAAAGAATATTTAAGGGCAAAAGTACATTACAATAAATTCTCAAGTGGCACATCTTAATTTTTAAATACTATAGCTACAGTTGATTTTTTTTGACAGAACTACAATTTAGAACCACACAAATATTACTGATAACTTTTAAAATAACCTTTTCCCCATTTGTGTCGTATTAGATTTAGGTAGTTCTCAACTTACAATGGTTCATTTAGTGACTATTCAAAGTTACAATGGCACTGAGAAAAGTGACTTATGGGTTATTTTTCACACTTAACGGTTGTAGCAGCATCCCCATGGTCATGTGATCACAATCTAGATGCTAGACAACTGAGTCATTTATGAGGATTTCTGGGGATAAATATTGATGGTCCCTGTGAAACCGGGGTGGAGGGAGGGGGGCGGTATTAGCATATTTTAGGCTTGAAATAATTTTATTTATTTATCTATTTTATATTCCACTTGCAATCATATATTGATTCTCAAAAGTTACCAAAACCAATATAACAATAAAAACACTACATATTTTATTTTAAAATCTTTATTATTGATTTTAATAACTCAAGATGCAAACATACCGAACATTTCTTCCCCTTCTATTTTCTCAACAACAACAGCCCTATGAGGTGAGTGGGACTGAGATAGAGAGAGAGATTGGCTCAAAGACACCCAGGTGACTTGATGCTTAAGGTGTAATTAGAATTTGTAATCACCTGACCTCAAGTCTAATGCCTTAACGGCTAGACTAAATTTGCTACCTGGAATCAATACCAAAAGACCATCTGGAAAAACTTCATCTTTAGTCCTTGTGGAAGGTGAATTATTTTGGAACCACTTGTGATGTGAAAGGCCATTCAAAAGAGTCAACCTCATTAAGGAAAAACAGTGATAGTCCCTTGTAGTTAAAGTTAGGGTTAGGGTTAGGGTTAGTGTAGATGTGTAGTGATGAGCATCATACACTCTGATCAGGTCATTTCACCCCGAAGTAAGGCCACCATTGACATACCAGCCAAAGCTGGGCAAAGGCACCCTGGCCATAGTCTGTTGATGCAATCGCAACAGCAAATCTAGGAGGAACCCATTTGTTAGACCTCTTTGAAGCAATGCAATTCCTTCAAGAGGCAACACAGGAGGCACCTCAATGTACATTTGTAGCTCAATCTTGCCATGTTTCAGTTTAAACCTGTTTTCTACCACTCAGATCCTAATAATATCCATAATTGATTTTCACATTATATTAGTTTTTTTGTATGCAAATATACAGTAAATGGTTGTATTGCTGGTTTTTATCTTAGATTCAACATGTACTCTTGAAAGAAAACTCAGTCTTAGCCAGGAAAATTCTCCTTCAGAATCTACTCCTGTCTTGCCTTTGGAAAAAAATACAGTTCCTAGAAAGGAATCAGGCTAGTTTTATTAACTCTGGAATATTTATACAGTTATTATTCCTATTGCTCTTGAATTATTCTATGTTTAAAAGCCAAAACAATTGTTTATTTAGATTAAATTGGTGCCCTATTGATAAAAAAATGTCAACTTTTAAAGTGTTAATGTAATTGGAAATCTTTAAAGATTAAAAGGTCATTTGAAACTTGAGTTAACACTTAAAGAATATTTAAGGGCAAAAGTACATTACAATAAATTCTCAAGTGGCACATCTTAATTTTTAAATACTATAGCTACAGTTGATTTTTTTTGACAGAACTACAATTTAGAACCACACAAATATTACTGATAACTTTTAAAATAACCTTTTCCCCATTTGTGTCGTATTAGATTTAGGTAGTTCTCAACTTACAATGGTTCATTTAGTGACTATTCAAAGTTACAATGGCACTGAGAAAAGTGACTTATGGGTTATTTTTCACACTTAACGGTTGTAGCAGCATCCCCATGGTCATGTGATCACAATCTAGATGCTAGACAACTGAGTCATTTATGAGGATTTCTGGGGATAAATATTGATGGTCCCTGTGAAACCGGGGTGGAGGGAGGGGGGCGGTATTAGCATATTTTAGGCTTGAAATAATTTTATTTATTTATCTATTTTATATTCCACTTGCAATCATATATTGATTCTCAAAAGTTACCAAAACCAATATAACAATAAAAACACTACATATTTTATTTTAAAATCTTTATTATTGATTTTAATAACTCAAGATGCAAACATACCGAACATTTCTTCCCCTTCTATTTTCTCAACAACAACAGCCCTATGAGGTGAGTGGGACTGAGATAGAGAGAGAGATTGGCTCAAAGACACCCAGGTGACTTGATGCTTAAGGTGTAATTAGAATTTGTAATCACCTGACCTCAAGTCTAATGCCATAACGGCTAGACTAAATTTGCTACCTGGAATCAATACCAAAAGACCATCTGGAAAAACTTCATCTTTAGTCCTTGTGGAAGGTGAATTATTTTGGAACCACTTGTGATGTGAAAGGCCATTCAAAAGAGTCAACCTCATTAAGGAAAAACAGTGATAGTCCCTTGTAGTTAAAGTTAGGGTTAGGGTTAGGGTTAGTGTAGATGTGTAGTGATGAGCATCATACACTCTGATCAGGTCATTTCACCCCGAAGTAAGGCCACCATTGACATACCAGCCAAAGCTGGGCAAAGGCACCCTGGCCATAGTCTGTTGATGCAATCGCAACAGCAAATCTAGGAGGAACCCATTTGTTAGACCTCTTTGAAGCAATGCAATTCCTTCAAGAGGCAACACAGGAGGCACCTCAATGTACATTTGTAGCTCAATCTTGCCATGTTTCAGTTTAAACCTGTTTTCTACCACTCAGATCCTAATAATATCCATAATTGATTTTCACATTATATTAGTTTTTTTGTATGCAAATATACAGTAAATGGTTGTATTGCTGGTTTTTATCTTAGATTCAACATGTACTCTTGAAAGAAAACTCAGTCTTAGCCAGGAAAATTCTCCTTCAGAATCTACTCCTGTCTTGCCTTTGGAAAAAAATACAGTTCCTAGAAAGGAATCAGGCTAGTTTTATTAACTCTGGAATATTTATACAGTTATTATTCCTATTGCTCTTGAATTATTCTATGTTTAAAAGCCAAAACAATTGTTTATTTAGATTAAATTGGTGCCCTATTGATAAAAAAATGTCAACTTTTAAAGTGTTAATGTAATTGGAAATCTTTAAAGATTAAAAGGTCATTTGAAACTTGAGTTAACACTTAAAGAATATTTAAGGGCAAAAGTACATTACAATAAATTCTCAAGTGGCACATCTTAATTTTTAAATACTATAGCTACAGTTGATTTTTTTTGACAGAACTACAATTTAGAACCACACAAATATTACTGATAACTTTTAAAATAACCTTTTCCCCATTTGTGTCGTATTAGATTTAGGTAGTTCTCAACTTACAATGGTTCATTTAGTGACTATTCAAAGTTACAATGGCACTGAGAAAAGTGACTTATGGGTTATTTTTCACACTTAACGGTTGTAGCAGCATCCCCATGGTCATGTGATCACAATCTAGATGCTAGACAACTGAGTCATTTATGAGGATTTCTGGGGATAAATATTGATGGTCCCTGTGAAACCGGGGTGGAGGGAGGGGGGCGGTATTAGCATATTTTAGGCTTGAAATAATTTTATTTATTTATCTATTTTATATTCCACTTGCAATCATATATTGATTCTCAAAAGTTACCAAAACCAATATAACAATAAAAACACTACATATTTTATTAAAAATCTTTATTATTGATTTTAATAACTCAAGATGCAAACATACCGAACATTTCTTCCCCTTCTATTTTCTCAACAACAACAGCCCTATGAGGTGAGTGGGACTGAGATAGAGAGAGAGATTGGCTCAAAGACACCCAGGTGACTTGATGCTTAAGGTGTAATTAGAATTTGTAATCACCTGACCTCAAGTCTAATGCCTTAACGGCTAGACTAAATTTGCTACCTGGAATCAATACCAAAAGACCATCTGGAAAAACTTCATCTTTAGTCCTTGTGGAAGGTGAATTATTTTGGAACCACTTGTGATGTGAAAGGCCATTCAAAAGAGTCAACCTCATTAAGGAAAAACAGTGATAGTCCCTTGTAGTTAAAGTTAGGGTTAGGGTTAGTGTAGATGTGTAGTGATGAGCATCATACACTCTGATCAGGTCATTTCACCCCGAAGTAAGGCCACCATTGACATACCAGCCAAAGCTGGGCAAAGGCACCCTGGCCATAGTCTGTTGATGCAATCGCAACAGCAAATCTAGGAGGAACCCATTTGTTAGACCTCTTTGAAGCAATGCAATTCCTTCAAGAGGCAACACAGGAGGCACCTCAATGTACATTTGTAGCTCAATCTTGCCATGTTTCAGTTTAAACCTGTTTTCTACCACTCAGATCCTAATAATATCCATAATTGATTTTCACATTATATTAGTTTTTTTGTATGCAAATATACAGTAAATGGTTGTATTGCTGGTTTTTATCTTAGATTCAACATGTACTCTTGAAAGAAAACTCAGTCTTAGCCAGGAAAATTCTCCTTCAGAATCTACTCCTGTCTTGCCTTTGGAAAAAAATACAGTTCCTAGAAAGGAATCAGGCTAGTTTTATTAACTCTGGAATATTTATACAGTTATTATTCCTATTGCTCTTGAATTATTCTATGTTTAAAAGCCAAAACAATTGTTTATTTAGATTAAATTGGTGCCCTATTGATAAAAAAATGTCAACTTTTAAAGTGTTAATGTAATTGGAAATCTTTAAAGATTAAAAGGTCATTTGAAACTTGAGTTAACACTTAAAGAATATTTAAGGGCAAAAGTACATTACAATAAATTCTCAAGTGGCACATCTTAATTTTTAAATACTATAGCTACAGTTGATTTTTTTTGACAGAACTACAATTTAGAACCACACAAATATTACTGATAACTTTTAAAATAACCTTTTCCCCATTTGTGTCGTATTAGATTTAGGTAGTTCTCAACTTACAATGGTTCATTTAGTGACTATTCAAAGTTACAATGGCACTGAGAAAAGTGACTTATGGGTTATTTTTCACACTTAACGGTTGTAGCAGCATCCCCATGGTCATGTGATCACAATCTAGATGCTAGACAACTGAGTCATTTATGAGGATTTCTGGGGATAAATATTGATGGTCCCTGTGAAACCGGGGTGGAGGGAGGGGGGCGGTATTAGCATATTTTAGGCTTGAAATAATTTTATTTATTTATCTATTTTATATTCCACTTGCAATCATATATTGATTCTCAAAAGTTACCAAAACCAATATAACAATAAAAACACTACATATTTTATTTTAAAATCTTTATTATTGATTTTAATAACTCAAGATGCAAACATACCGAACATTTCTTCCCCTTCTATTTTCTCAACAACAACAGCCCTATGAGGTGAGTGGGACTGAGATAGAGAGAGAGATTGGCTCAAAGACACCCAGGTGACTTGATGCTTAAGGTGTAATTAGAATTTGTAATCACCTGACCTCAAGTCTAATGCCTTAACGGCTAGACTAAATTTGCTACCTGGAATCAATACCAAAAGACCATCTGGAAAAACTTCATCTTTAGTCCTTGTGGAAGGTGAATTATTTTGGAACCACTTGTGATGTGAAAGGCCATTCAAAAGAGTCAACCTCATTAAGGAAAAACAGTGATAGTCCCTTGTAGTTAAAGTTAGGGTTAGGGTTAGGGTTAGTGTAGATGTGTAGTGATGAGCATCATACACTCTGATCAGGTCATTTCACCCCGAAGTAAGGCCACCATTGACATACCAGCCAAAGCTGGGCAAAGGCACCCTGGCCATAGTCTGTTGATGCAATCGCAACAGCAAATCTAGGAGGAACCCATTTGTTAGACCTCTTTGAAGCAATGCAATTCCTTCAAGAGGCAACACAGGAGGCACCTCAATGTACATTTGTAGCTCAATCTTGCCATGTTTCAGTTTAAACCTGTTTTCTACCACTCAGATCCTAATAATATCCATAATTGATTTTCACATTATATTAGTTTTTTTGTATGCAAATATACAGTAAATGGTTGTATTGCTGGTTTTTATCTTAGATTCAACATGTACTCTTGAAAGAAAACTCAGTCTTAGCCAGGAAAATTCTCCTTCAGAATCTACTCCTGTCTTGCCTTTGGAAAAAAATACAGTTCCTAGAAAGGAATCAGGCTAGTTTTATTAACTCTGGAATATTTATACAGTTATTATTCCTATTGCTCTTGAATTATTCTATGTTTAAAAGCCAAAACAATTGTTTATTTAGATTAAATTGGTGCCCTATTGATAAAAAAATGTCAACTTTTAAAGTGTTAATGTAATTGGAAATCTTTAAAGATTAAAAGGTCATTTGAAACTTGAGTTAACACTTAAAGAATATTTAAGGGCAAAAGTACATTACAATAAATTCTCAAGTGGCACATCTTAATTTTTAAATACTATAGCTACAGTTGATTTTTTTTGACAGAACTACAATTTAGAACCACACAAATATTACTGATAACTTTTAAAATAACCTTTTCCCCATTTGTGTCGTATTAGATTTAGGTAGTTCTCAACTTACAATGGTTCATTTAGTGACTATTCAAAGTTACAATGGCACTGAGAAAAGTGACTTATGGGTTATTTTTCACACTTAACGGTTGTAGCAGCATCCCCATGGTCATGTGATCACAATCTAGATGCTAGACAACTGAGTCATTTATGAGGATTTCTGGGGATAAATATTGATGGTCCCTGTGAAACCGGGGTGGAGGGAGGGGGGCGGTATTAGCATATTTTAGGCTTGAAATAATTTTATTTATTTATCTATTTTATATTCCACTTGCAATCATATATTGATTCTCAAAAGTTACCAAAACCAATATAACAATAAAAACACTACATATTTTATTAAAAATCTTTATTATTGATTTTAATAACTCAAGATGCAAACATACCGAACATTTCTTCCCCTTCTATTTTCTCAACAACAACAGCCCTATGAGGTGAGTGGGACTGAGATAGAGAGAGAGATTGGCTCAAAGACACCCAGGTGACTTGATGCTTAAGGTGTAATTAGAATTTGTAATCACCTGACCTCAAGTCTAATGCCTTAACGGCTAGACTAAATTTGCTACCTGGAATCAATACCAAAAGACCATCTGGAAAAACTTCATCTTTAGTCCTTGTGGAAGGTGAATTATTTTGGAACCACTTGTGATGTGAAAGGCCATTCAAAAGAGTCAACCTCATTAAGGAAAAACAGTGATAGTCCCTTGTAGTTAAAGTTAGGGTTAGGGTTAGTGTAGATGTGTAGTGATGAGCATCATACACTCTGATCAGGTCATTTCACCCCGAAGTAAGGCCACCATTGACATACCAGCCAAAGCTGGGCAAAGGCACCCTGGCCATAGTCTGTTGATGCAATCGCAACAGCAAATCTAGGAGGAACCCATTTGTTAGACCTCTTTGAAGCAATGCAATTCCTTCAAGAGGCAACACAGGAGGCACCTCAATGTACATTTGTAGCTCAATCTTGCCATGTTTCAGTTTAAACCTGTTTTCTACCACTCAGATCCTAATAATATCCATAATTGATTTTCACATTATATTAGTTTTTGTGTGTGCAAATATACAGTAAATGTTTGTGTTGCTGGTTTTTATCTTAGATTCGACATGTACTCTTGAAAGAAAATTCAGTCTTAGCCAGGAAAATTCTCCTTCAGAATCTACTCCTGTCTTGCCTTTGGAAAAAAATACAGTTCCTAGAAAGGAATCAGGCTAGTTTTATTAACTCTGGAATATTTATACAGTTATTATTCCTATTGCTCTTGAATTATTCTATGTTTAAAAGCCAAAACAATTGTTTATTTAGATTAAATTGGTGCCCTATTGATAAAAAAATGTCAACTTTTAAAGTGTTAATGTAATTGGAAATCTTTAAAGATTAAAAGGTCATTTGAAACTTGAGTTAACACTTAAAGAATATTTAAGGGCAAAAGTACATTACAATAAATTCTCAAGTGGCACATCTTAATTTTTAAATACTATAGCTACAGTTGATTTTTTTTTGACAGAACTACAATTTAGAACCACACAAATATTACTGATAACTTTTAAAATAACCTTTTCCCCATTTGTGTCGTATTAGATTTAGGTAGTTCTGAACTTACAATGGTTCATTTAGTGACTATTCAAAGTTACAATGGCACTGAGAAAAGTGACTTATGGGTTATTTTTCACACTTAACGGTTGTAGCAGCATCCCCATGGTCATGTGATCACAATCTAGATGCTAGACAACTGAGTCATTTATGAGGATTTCTGGGGATAAATATTGATGGTCCCTGTGAAACCGGGGTGGAGGGGGGGGCGGTATTAGCATATTTTATGCTTGAAATAATTTTATTTATTTATCTATTTTATATTCCACTTGCAATCATATATTGATTCTCAAAGGTTACCAAAACCAATATAACAATAAAAACACTACATATTTTATTTTAAAATCTTTATTATTGATTTTAATAACTCAAGATGCAAACATACCGAACATTTCTTCCCCTTCTATTTTCTCAACAACAACAGCCCTATGAGGTGAGTGGGACTGAGATAGAGAGAGAGATTGGCTCAAAGACACCCAGGTGACTTGATGCTTAAGGTGTAATTAGAATTTGTAATCACCTGACCTCAAGTCTAATGCCTTAACGGCTAGACTAAATTTGCTACCTGGAATCAATACCAAAAGACCATCTGGAAAAACTTCATCTTTAGTCCTTGTGGAAGGTGAATTATTTTGGAACCACTTGTGATGTGAAAGGCCATTCAAAAGAGTCAACCTCATTAAGAAAAAACAGTGATAGTCCCTTGTAGTTAAAGTTAGGGTTAGGGTTGGGGTTAGTCTAGATGTGTAGTGATGAGCATCACACACTCTGATCAGGTCATTTCACCCGAAGTAAGGCCACCATTGACATACCAGCCAAAGCTGGGCAAAGGCACCCTGGCCATAGTCTTTTGATGCAATCGCAACAGCAAATCTAGGAGGAACCCATTTGTTAGACCTCTTTGAAGCAATGCAATTCCTTCAAGAGGCAACACAGGAGGCACCTCAATGTACATTTGTAGCTCAATCTTGCCATGTTTCAGTTTAAACCTGTTTTCTACCACTCAGATCCTAATAATATCCATAATTGATTTTCACATTATATTAGTTTTTTTGTATGCAAATATACAGTAAATGTTTGTATTGCTGGTTTTTATCTTAGATTCGACATGTACTCTTGAAAGAAAACTCAGTCTTAGCCAGGAAAATTCTCCTTCAGAATCTACTCCTGTCTTGCCTTTGGAAAAAAATACAATTCCTAGAAAGGAATCAGGCTAGTTTTATTAACTCTGGAATATTTATACAGTTATTATTCCTATTGCTCTTGAATTATTCTATGTTTAAAAGCCAAAACAATTGTTTATTTAGATTAAATTGGTGCCCTATTGATAAAAAAATGTCAACTTTTAAAGTGTTAATGTAATTGGAAATCTTTAAAGATTAAAAGGTCATTTGAAACTTGAGTTAACACTTAAAGAATATTTAAGGGCAAAAGTACATTACAATAAATTCTCAAGTGGCACATCTTAATTTTTAAATACTATAGCTACAGTTGATTTTTTTTTTGACAGAACTACAATTTAGAACCACACAAATATTACTAATAACTTTTAAAATAACCTTTTCCCCATTTGTGTCGTATTAGATTTAGGTAGTTCTCAACTTACAATGGTTCATTTAGTGACTATTCAAAGTTACAATGGCACTGAGAAAAGTGACTTATGGGTTATTTTTCACACGGTTGTAGCAGCATCCCCATGGTCATGTGATCACAATCTAGATGCTAGACAACTGAGTCATTTATGAGGATTTCTGGGGATAAATATTGATGGTCCCTGTGAAACCGGGGTGGAGGGGGGGGCGGTATTAGCATATTTTAGGCTTGAAATAATTTTATTTATTTATCTATTTTATATTCCACTTGCAATCATATATTGATTCTCAAAGGTTACCAAAACCAATATAACAATAAAAACACTACATATTTTATTTTAAAATCTTTATTATTGTTTTTAATAACTCAAGATGCAAACATACCAAACATTTCTTCCCCTTCTATTTTCTCAACAACAACAGCCCTATGAGGTGAGTGGGACTGAGAGAGAGAGAGAGATTGGCTCAAAGACACCCAGGTGACTTGATGCTTAAGGTGTAATTAGAATTTGTAATCACCTGACCTCAAGTCTAATGCCTTAATGGCTAGACTAAATTTGCTACCTGGAATCAATACCAAAAGACCATCTGGAAAAACTTCATCTTTAGTCCTTGTGGAAGGTGAATTATTTTGGAACCACTTGTGATGTGAAAGGCCATTCAAAAGAGTCAACCTCATTAAGGAAAAACAGTGATAGTCCCTTGTAGTTAAAGTTAGGGTTAGGGTTAGTCTAGATGTGTAGTGATGAGCATCACACACTCTGATCAGGTCATTTCACCCGAAGTAAGGCCACCATTGACATACCAGCCAAAGCTGGGCAAAGGCACCCTGGCCATAGTCTGTTGATGCAATCGCAACAGCAAATCTAGGAGGAACCCATTTGTAGACCTCTTTGAAGCAATGCAATTCCTTCAAGAGGCAACACAGGAGGCACCTCAATGTACATTTGTTGCTCAATCTTGCCATGTTTCAGTTTAAACCTGTTTTCTACCACTCAGATCCTAATAATATCCATAATTGATTTTCACATTATATTAGTTTTTGTGTGTGCAAATATACAGTAAATGTTTGTATTGCTGGTTTTTATCTTAGATTCGACATGTACTCTTGAAAGAAAACTCAGTCTTAGCCAGGAAAATTCTCCTTCAGAATCTACTCCTGTCTTGCCTTTGGAACATAATACAATTCCTAGAAAGGAATCAGGTTAGTTTTATTAACTCTGGAATATTTATACAGTTATTATTCCTATTGCTCTTGAATTATTCTATGTTTGAAAGCCAAAACAATTGTTTATTTAGATTAAATTGGTGCCCTATTGATAAAAAAATGTCAACTTTTAAAGTGTTAATGTAATTGGAAATCTTTAAAGATTAAAAGGTCATTTGAAACTTGAGTTAACACTTAAAGAATATTTAAGGGCAAAAGTACATTACAATAAATTCTCAAGTGGCACATCTTAATTTTTAAATACTATAGCTACAGTTGATTTTTTTTGACAGAACTACAATTTAGAACCACACAAATATTACTGATAACTTTTAAAATAACCTTTTCCCCATTTGTGTCATATTAGATTTAGCTAGTTCTCAACTTACAATGGTTCATTTAGTGACTATTCAAAGTTACAATGGCCCTTGAGAAAAGTGACTTATGGGTTATTTTTCACACTTACGGTTGTAGCAGCATCCCCATGGTCATGTGATCACAATCTAGATGCTAGACAACTGAGTCATTTATGAGGATTTCTGGGGATAAATATTGATGGTCCCTGTGAAACCGGGGTGGAGGTGGGCGTGGGGGGGGGGCGGTATTAGCATATTTTAGGCTTGAAATAAATTTATTTATTTATCAATTTTATATTCCACTTGCAATCATATATTGATTCTCAAAAGTTACCAAAACCAATATAACAATAAAAACACTACATATTTTATTTTAAAATCTTTATTATTGTTTTTAATAACTCAAGATGCCCATATCTGCCCCAGATTAAATCTGTAAGGGCTATCCACTATTCCTTTAGCAATATAGGTATTGGCTGTGCAAACAGCACAATTTCTGCAGGCTTACAGTCTGCTAGATAGTGCTTAAACATGATATCTGGCAGGGCCTAAGAGTTCCCTGAGTCTGTAAATGCTTTCTCTTGTTTGTCCTTTTAGTCTAGTTGTAAGCATCTTTCATTTGAATTGTTTACCACGTTAATTCTGCAATTAGCCTGACTTTCAACTAATGAGAGCTGTCTGTCCAGATACCTTAGGAATTCAACCAGTTGAAATTCCCAACAAGTGATTCCATCTGAAGAATGCAACGTTGGAGAAGCTTAAATTAAAAAAACAAACAAATATAAAACGTTTGTTTTCATTCTACTAACAAAAACAAACCAGAGGAATTAAATTCCATTGTGGGTCGCTTCTTGCAAAACCACTGTAGGAGAGTTCATTCCTTCTTAAATTAAGATGAGGAACACGAATAATAATAAATACATGAAATATAATGGGATTCTAGAGTTGGCTGATCTGTCTTTCAGACATAATAGTTATAAACATGCAAGAAGAGACATAAACAAGGAATTTTATTCTCTAAAATGTATACATATATCTATTAGAATTGAATTGAATTCTTTATTGGCCATTCAAGATTAATACTTTTTGATGACACCCAAAACATTTATTTCCTTCCTAGACAATAAAGTGACTCCAGTTTTAGATCAAGACAATGGGAAGCATGACCTTGAAACTGAGGATGGTGTTAAAAGTGATCAGTTAATAAGACCTAAACGTCACATAACCAAAGTGCAGATGCGCTATCAAAAATCCAAGCCATTTTTTCGTCCTGTGAGTTTACCTTTAGGATCAATGCTTCCTATTTCAAATGAACAAAACTTCCAGAATGCAAGTCTGAACCCAGACAAGCTTGAGAAAAGTCTTGTCACTGAAGACATTTCTGAGACACAGTCACTTCCCTCTACTAATGCTGGCTGTAGAATCTCTCGTTATGACCCACAAACTCAGAAAAAGACTTGGGAGAAGCAATGTAAACAATATGACATGACATCAAAAGCAACAAAGATTATGACCAATATCAATGAAAACCTAATACAAGACTCTGTAGATACATGTGCCTTAAATGCATCTAGCAACCTTGTTAGCAATTCAGTGAATGCCATACTTCTTGGTAAGCCATATACAGGACCAGCCACAACTGTAAAGCCTGTAGGAGAAGCTCATTGTACAGCCTCTACTTCTGTTGTTACTTTGAAAAAGCCAAGATGTTTTCAACCACCAGGAGGAACATTTTATAGCCCATCATCTAACAATAATGCCAAACCAAATGATGAGAGTTCTGCATCCAAATGCTATACAGCAATAATCCAGAATGACATGCCAGAACAAGGTGTGAATCCTGGCCTTGATCACAGGGTCTTGGATTCCTCTAGCCAATATGGAAACCAACCAAAACCTACCGGTAGCTTTGAAACCATATCTCCTGCAGATTTGAAGCCTGCTCATCAGAGATTAAGGCCAAAGCGGATGCAAGAACTGGAAGACAGGGAAGCTCATTTTGTGTAAGGCGCTCAAAACCTCTGGAATAGGTTTTTTTTTCCTTGAGGATTTCACCTTTGTGCCATATTGAAATTATTTTTATAAATATCTGTACAGGAATTTTAAAACATTGAATAAAAAAGCTGTGAAGACTATTGAAGTTAATTTTTTAATGTTATTATTATTATTTCATTTTTCTCAAGAGTATTTAAATGCATTCCAAATGTATGAGCAGCTAATATGAAGTGCACTCAAAAAAACCTTATAATCTACTTCATTTGTTCAGTTGTATTTTTTTCTCATGGAAGCCTACTTATGTTAGAGTGCAACAGTGAAAGGAGTCCATATCCAAGAATAAATTGTTTATGAAGGCTGCAAAGTATGAAATATAGATACTTAATTTAAAAATAAACCAAAGCTTGAAGCATTGCTCTAAATGTCTGTACAGTGATCCCTCGAGTTTCGCGATCTTGATCTTCGCGAAATGCTATATCGCGATTTTTCAACAAATAATACCATCTCAATCTTCACAAAACGCTATATCGCGATTTTTCCCACCGATGACGTCACTCCCTTTCTCATCTTTCTTTCTCTCTCTCTTTCTCTATCTTGCTTCTTCCTCTCTCACATTCTCTTCCTCCCTCTCTCATCTCTTTCTTTCCTTCTCTCTCTTTCTCTATCTCTCCCCCTCTTGCTCTCGAGCGGCGGGCGGCACCCAGGGAAGGTTCCTTCGGCCGGCCAGCAGCTGATCTGCTCGGCAGCGCAGTAGCAGCGAGGAGCCGAAGATGGGGTTTCCCCTTTGCGTGGGCAATGGGGAAACCCCATCTTCGGCTCCTCGCTGCTACTGCGCTGCCGAGCAGATCAGCTGCTGGCCGGCCGAAGGAACCTTCCCTGGGTCTTCAACTCCCAGAATTCCCCGGAATTCTTCCTTCGGAAGCCGCCGGACACCGTCAGGGGGGCGCGGCGCTTTGCAACTACATCAGCGGCGGGAGCCGGACCCGGCCACCGCCCCCCCTGCTAGCTCCGAGGCCGGGAACCCGCCACCGCTGCCCTCGAGAGGCCGGTTGGGAAGGAAGGAAGGGAAGCAGGAAAGCGACTGCTTCTCTCTTCCTCCTTCCCCGCGCTGCTTGGCGAGCGGAGAGGCAGTCGTCTTGCCTGCCGCCCTGCTCTGCTTCCCTCCCTCCCTCCCTCCGCAGACCCAGAGACAAAGGAGGCACGGAGTGTGGGGAGCCGCCTGGCAGAGCGCTCGCAGGCGGCGGCGGCGGGGGACAAAAAGCAGGCCAGCGCCCGGCTCCTGCCTCTCCGGGACCGCAGACCGAGCGGAGCAGTGGTGCGGACGGCCCGCGGCCAGGGTGGGGAAGGCGGGGCGTACATCGCCGGCTCGTCCCGTTCTGCGGCGCACACAAGATTGACAGGCATGCAGAATGACAGGCAAGCAGGAAGACCTTCCTAACTCCCTCCCCCCCAGCCGAAAACCCAAAGGCGGCCTGCCACCACCCGCTTGAGCCAGGAGGCAGGCAGGGCAAAGTGCGTAGAGGGGAAGGATGCTCCGGTTTCCCGGGCGGGGGCGGTGAGCGCTCGGAGGGGGCATAGCCCGTGGCTCGTCTCGAATTTCAGCTCGGGAGTAGAACAGAAATGTCTCTCCCCTCCTAGCTCGTATCTTGAAATGCTCATATGTAGAGCAGCTCGTATGTCGAGGTACTACTGTACTGGATATGAAAGCATAATTTGACACTAATAGTCAACTTGGCTGAGAAAGTATGCAGCGAGCTGTTTAGAACCGGAATAATAAGTGTCACTTTACTCCTTATCTGCTTCTTATATGATGTTCTTTTCTTAACTACTTTGAGTCTCAGTGTTCACAATGAATTTACAAAGTTTCACCTGTTCTGGTTGTGTTCTTTTACTCCGATTTGTTGTAGAATTGACGAGACACAAGCCAGCTCTTTCAACAAGGAAAGGTTTATTGCGCAGGTTCAAAGCACAAGAGTAAAAGACACGGCCTGAACCTCGAACAATTAACAGACACTTCCTTTTATAGCATGCAATTATACATTATCTCAGCATAACATGTTCCCCCATATATGGTTATACAATTGCGGGAAATTAACAAATATCGATATACATCATGTGCTAGACAGGCCAGACATCCTGTTTGTCGCAATCTTCTTGCTTAAGCAAATTTCAGGATACATATATAACTTTCTGCTGACACCACAATGACTCCCCTTCCCTTATCTCGTTCCAGCTATGCATTTGTTTATTCGGACCAAGGTCACGCTGACCCAGTCTTCAATCTGTGGAGTCAATAATGGCTATGCTAGCCACATTACTCCCCCCTTTGTGACTCTTCTTCATCAGCAAGGAGAGTCACATAATTAGGATCAGCTTGTAAAGTGGCATACTCTGATTCCTGATTAGCAGCAAATTCCCACATAGCTAGTACCTGTGCAGTAGCTTTTCGATCTGCGAGTAAAGATAAGCTATTTGAGATAGTTTTAATAAAGATAGGTAAGATACATGGAATGAGTACACATCCAGCAGCAATTAGCCCTATAAACGCCACTATTGCCTGTAATCCTGGTAATTTGGGAAACCAGGTACCAAACATTTCTTTCATATTAAATCCTTTCCACACTTGGTCAGGATTATGGGTAAGTTGTCGCAGTTCCTTCGTTAACTGCTTAATTACCTTCCCAGTTTCATCTATTTGTAGGCAACAGTTCGAAAGATTAAATTTACCACAAACTCCTCCTTCTCGGGCTAAAAGATAGTCCAAGGCCAATCTATTTTGATACACTGCAGTCCGGATCTTATCAGTTGTGTCTGAAAGAAAATTAAGGGCACCATCTATTCGTTTTCCAGCCAGATCAAGAACTGCTTGTAATCTAATAATCCTATTTAACATATAGATGGGTGTTCGATATCCCCATGACCCATCTTCTGCCCAAGTAGCTTTACCATATGTACATACAATCCTTTCAGAGCTCCAAGCATCAGTCTCCTCATATTCAACAAGCTCCTTACACGGGAAATTGGAGAATACGGTATCCACACCACGCCTTCTCCTATCGTTCTGTTGCCCTATTGGTTCGTACAATGGAACTCCCAACACTTGACGGGCTTTGATGGGTAACAAGAAAAAGGACGGTTTTATCCATCCCAATACACAAGACCCTGACCAATTTCTGGGCAGAGTTTCATAGGCTAACTTTCCACATATCCAATACATCTCATTGGGAGCAACCCACTCGGTATCAGATTCCATGGAGAGTAAATAACCCAGATATGTAGTGTCAAATTTCAGGGGTTTTGTTGCATTCCCTGGAGAGCTCCATTTTTGGTACGTAATATCCCCAAAACCCAAACATATCAAATCTCCCACATTTATACTTCCTGTCCTCAGGAAACAGTTTCTGCCCACCAGATTCGTAGACAGAGTCCATATTATCCCAGAAAGCCTTTTTCTTTCAGTTATATTACCAGCACGAGAGAGATTATTAAAAACAGAAGGCTCCGCCTCCATAGCTTCCCATGGCCACTGTTCACCCATATTAGTCCCTCCACATACAAAACAGTTCTTCACCTTGAGGGCTTTGGCTACTTCTTCCGCCATTTCAATGAACAGGTTATTTGCTTTGTTACTAATTGGTAGGGGTTTTTCAAGCTTTCTTAGGGAGTCATACACCGACCAACCCAATGACTTAATTTCCCCCTCAACCACTCTCTCTACCTTAATAGTGAGATATGTCTTGGGGTCTCTCCCTTGTCCATCTATTCCAAAGGCATACGTTATCAGGGATGGGATGGATCTATCTACTTCCATCACAATGATATTTCCCTGGCCTCTTTGAATGGAAAGAACCGGTGTCGGTTCATCTCTTAAAGCGGCAGCGCGAGCTTCGGCATCCGCTGCTCGGTTCCCAAGTATGACTCTATCCTCCCCACGCTGATGTCCCTTGCAATGCATTACTGCAACCTTCTTCAGTTTTTGTACCGCCTCAATTAACCTCTGAATCAAATGACCATGTTGAATATATTTACCAGCCGAGTCCCGAAATCCTCTTTCCCTATACACGGCACCGTGTGCATGCAATGTCAAAAAGGCATACTTACTATCAGTCCACACATTCAATGTCTCCCCCTTAGCCAATTCTAATGCCCGAATTAAAGCCCACAATTCAGCAACCTGAGCACTTGTCCCTCCTCCAAGGGGTCCACTTTCTATGACTTTTTCCTCATCCACTATAGCATACCCAGCCACTCGCTTTCCCTCTTTCATATAGCTTGAACCATCTGTATACCAGCTATTGGCTGCCGCTTGCATTGGGACATCGGACAGATCAGGACGTGTGGAATACACAGTTTCCAGTACTTGCACACAATCATGATCTATCCCAACGTCTGTGTCCGCTGGCAACAGAGTAGCAGGGTTCAATGCATTGGAAATTAGCAACTTGACATGTGGATTCTCTATCATCATTGCCTGATACTTTACCAATCGTTGACTACTGATCCATATATGCCCCTTTTGATCTAGAATTGATTGCACAGCGTGAGGAGTGTGTACACGTATAGTGCTGGAAAAAGTCAACTTATTACAATCCTGTATTAGTTCTGCAATGGCCGCTAACACTTTCAAACAATGTGGCCATCCTTGTGCCACCCCATCCAACTGTTTAGATAAATATGCCACCGGCTGCTGCCAACTCCCGAGCTGTTGAGTCAAAACCCCTAATGCAATGTTTTTCCTAGTATCCACATACAAATTGAAAGGTTTATTCAGATTCGGCAAAGCTAAGGCTGGTGCGTTGGTAAGTGCCTGTTTGATTTCCATAAATGCCTTACTTTGTTCATCTCCCCATTCAAACAGATCTGCATTACCTCCTCTTGTAGATGTATAAAGAGGGGCTGCCATAAGGGCATAATTCGGAATCCAAATGCGACAAAAACCAGCCAACCCTAAGAAACTCTGTAACTGTTTCCTATTGACCGGAGGTGATATCTCTAATACTGCTTGTTTCCTCTCCGGACCCAACGCCCGTTGTCCTTGTCTAATGTCATATCCAAGATACCTCACATTCTCCTGTACCAACTGAGCCTTTTTCCGAGACACTCGGTATCCACATTTCAACAATAATGCAAGTAAAACCTTCGTATTATCCCAACACATATCCTCTGACTGCCCCGTAATCAAGACATCATCTACATACTGTAATATAGTATCTCCTTGTTGTCTAGACATGTAATACATCAAATCCTTTGCTAAAGCAGTGCCAAACAACGTTGGCGAATTTTTAAATCCCTGCGGTAAACGAGTCCACGTATACTGCATCTTAGTCCCTGTCCATGGGTTCTCCCACTCAAAAGCAAACAGAGGCTGGCTAATAGGATGGATTGGGATTGTAAAGAAAGCATCCTTCAAGTCAATCACTGAAAACCACTTCGCGTGAGGCGGAATTAGACTCAAAAGGGTATACGGATTTGGCACTGCAGGATGTATGGTCACTGTCATACTATTCACAACTCTCAAATCCTGGACGGGCCTATAAGACCCATCCGGCTTCCGTATAGGCAAAATCGGGGTATTCCATGGTGATTGTATGGGTACTAAAATGCCTGCCCTCAAATATTTCTGAATACAATCATAGATAGCCATTATCGCGTCCCGAGAACAAGGACGTTGCCTAATATGCACCGGGGTAGCAAGCGGCTTCACTTCCACAATAACGGGGGGGTGATGCGACGCAAAACCAGGGGGGTTATCCTCAGCCTACAATCCGGGCACATCAAAGTCCTTCCACTTTCCTGAATCTACAGGGTCTGTCTCTTACTACCATCAAGCGCCACATTGCCTCTGGATGGTGACTGACAGTTAAACATTGTTTCCCTTCATTAAACAATATGGTGGCCCCCAATTTATTCAACAGATCTCTCCATAACAAGGGAATAGGGCATTCAGGAATATACACAAATTCATGACTCAATTCAGAACCATTAAAAACACATGTAACAGGATTAAGGACTTTCCGCCCAATTACTTGTCCTGGTGTAGTAATCTGTTTATTCACTACTGACCGCCCTGCCCCTGTATCCACTAAAAACATCGTTTGATGACCCCCAATATTCATTGTAACCATTGGCTCTGGGGGGGTCTGCTCCAAGCCAGGTCCCCGTCAGTCTGTCCATCCTGTACCCGCTAAGCCTATTCCTTCAACCTGGGCACCCCCACCTGGAGCATCCGTATTTACTTGAGCTGGAGGCGGCCCCCATCCCCCAACTGGAAATCCCGGGGGCCCTCCACGTCCCCTCATTCCACGTCCTAGGAATCCTCGTCCAAAAGGCCTCCCAAAAGGTCTCCCAAAGGGCCGACGCCACATCCCTCGGCCCCCTTCCATTGCACGCAGGCATTCTCTCTTCCAGTGACCTTCTGCCCCACAGAACGCGCACTGATTGGGTCCCAAACCTGCTCTTCCTTGCAAAACCGCTCTTCCTTGCAACGCCACTGCCAACAACTCAGCCTTTTTATGCATTCGAGCATCCCTCTCCTTTTTCTCCACCTTATCCCTGTTAATGAACACCTTTCGTGCTATCTCCAATAACTCTGTAGTATTCTTCCCCAGCGCTCCTTCTAACTTTTGCAACTTCTTCCTTATATCATCATAGCTTTGAGCTATAAACCTCTCATTTAACATTCTCACATTTCCAGCATCCCTAGGATCAACTTGTGTATACATCTCATATGCCTCAATCAAACGTTGGAGAAAACTCTCCGGGCTCTCATCAGCTTCCTGCATAACTTGAGAGGGTTTAGACATATTCACGGGTGGTTTCCCTGCCTTTCTCAAAGCTGTAACAGTCATATTTTGATACTCTTTTAACCTTGTTACATGAACCTGGTCAGTAGGGCTCCATTCTGGGTTATGATCAGGCGCATGTATCAACATTTGAGCTCCTATATCCTGCTCATTAGGAAACCTGTCACTCACAGCCTTTCTCACTGCTGCTTTCCATTTTTCCCTTTCCTCAGGTGTCAACAAAGTATTCAACAACTGCTGTATATCTTGCCAATTTGGATTATGGGTTTGCATAATTGTTTGAAATAAATCAGCCATCTCAGTTGGTTTCACAGAGAGTGGCCCATAATGCTGTTTCCAATTGAGCAAATCAGTTGTTGAAAAGGGAACATATTGGAAGCACGGCCTATATTCCACCGCCCCCGTTTGCGGATCCACCACTTGCTGATCCATTTGACATAAAGGAGCCAAAAAATCTTTCTGCTCAGCCTCCGCCTTGGCTGCCTCAGCCCTGGCGGTAACAGATCTTGTCTGTATACCAACAATTGCACCAGAACCCACAGCACCCTGTCCCTCATCTGTTTCCTCCTCCATATCTTCTCCACCCCCTGCCCTCTTGGCGGGTCGTCCTGGGTAACGTTTCATTAGTTTAACCGCCAACGGCTGTTTCTCCTCACCATCTGCCTCCTCATCACTAGCTATAGCGGCAGCCACCACCATTGGTGCGTCAGCTGTCAGTGGCGGCACATGTGCATAAGGCGGGGGTCGCAAGATCTCCTCATCCTGCCTCAACACCTTCTTCTGAGCATTGACCACCTTGGGGTCCGATGCTTTAACATATTTGGCTCCATAACAAACACCCTTTGGCTTCTTTCCCTTCTGCCTTGCCACACAAAGACGAACCATTTCAGCCTGACATTGCAATAAATCCCCAGCCCTTCCATCTACCGCATTAACCCACTGATCTATATATTGATACTGATTAGGATATTGTTCCTCATTTGCAGCTATCTTAAATGCAACATCATCTATAATTTTCTTCTCAAATGATCCCTCCGGGGGCCATCCCACCCCCAGGCGAGGCCACTGCTGTTGGCACAAAAAGCACAGTCTGTCCCTTGTGGCTTTCGGGTAAGGGGTCTTAGAGGGGGTCTGATAGTCAGCCCGATTAAAATATTTGTCAAAACCTTTTAACATGCATTCCAACGGGGTACTAGGGACGCTACCGCTACCACCCATCCTAACCACACTATCTTCGGCCCACAGCACTGGACGTTCCAACAGTCACTGAAGGGAATCGTGAAGATTTAACCACCCACACAACCTATATGGACTTCGTTAGAACTGCCGTCCCGAGTCCAGGGAGTCGATCAGTCTCCCTCTTCGATCTTCAAGTGAGATTGGTACCTTTTAATTACACATACTCGCCTGAAGACGTCTTCTTACCCCTTCCTGGCCAGGTTCGTTCAGACCTCCTTTCCTTCCTGCAAGGGATCTTGAGCTAGCCCTCAGCACCGTCGGTCCCAACGAGGTGTCACTCCTGTCTCCCGGAGGCTGATTCCCCCGCGGCGCCTGGAGAATGTTCAGAAGTGGCCTCAGGGTGGGCCCGAGGGGTCAGGCTGCCCTCAGCGAAATATCGCCTCGCTTATAGTCCCATCTGGGGTGCCAGATTTGTTGTAGAATTGACGAGACACAAGCCAGCTCTTTCAACAAGGAAAGGTTTATTGCGCAGGTTCAAAGCACAAGAGTAAAAGACACGGCCTGAACCTTGAACAATTAACAGACACTTCCTTTTATAGCATGCAATTATACATTATCTCAGCATAACATGTTCCCCCATATATGGTTATACAATTGCGGGAAATTAACAAATATCGATATACATCATGTGCTAGACAGGCCAGACATCCTGTTTGTCGCAATCTTCTTGCTTAAGCAAATTTCAGGATACATATATAACTTTCTGCTGACACCACAATGACTCCCCTTCCCTTATCTCGTTCCAGCTATGCATTTGTTTATTTGGACCAAGGTCACGCTGACCCAGTCTTAAATCTGTGGAGTCAATAATGGTTATTCTAGCCACATTAGTTTTGTTCCATTTATCTTTTATTCCTATGTTTTATGTTACCATATGTACCATATGTAAAACTGGCCAGTGACTGAAGTAAAGTATTTTGACAAAGTTATGCAATACCCTGTTGATTATTCATTAACAGAGCAATGCCTAAGGAATAAGTGTGCTAACATTTGATATGTTTTAGATCCAGACATAAATATAAAATAGTTTATGTAGATAATGCTGCATTTTGGCTGGCAACCTGAGTAATGCAAATATGAAATATACATCTGATGCAGCAAGGAATATGAATCAGAAAATTAATGTATCAAGCACTAATTGAAGTTAATTTTTTAATGCTATTATTATTATTTCATTTTTCCCAAGAGTATTTAAATGCATTCCAAATGTATGAGCAGCTAATATGAAGTGCACTCAAAAAAACCTTATAATCTACTTCCTTTGTTCAGTTGTATTTTTTTCTCATGGAAGCCTACTTATGTTAGAGTACAACAGTGAAAGTCCATATCCAAGAATAAATTGTTTATGAAGACTGCAAAGTATGAAATATAGATACTGTACTTAATTTAAAAATAAACCAAAGCTTGAAGCATTGCTCTAAATGTCTGTATATAGTTTTTCCTGGACAATTAAATGCTCTCCAGTTGACTGAAACAAATAGTCACAGGTGACAAACAGAAGTACTGGATATGAAAGCATAATTTGACACTAATAGTCAACTTGGCTGAGAAAGTATGCAGCGAGCTGTTTAGAACCAGAATAATAAGTGTCATTTTACTCCTTATCTGCTTCTTATATGATGTTCTTTTCTTAACTACTTTGAGTCTCAGTGTTCACAATGAATTTACAAAGTTTCACCTGTTCTGGTTGTGTTCTTTTACTCCGTTTTGTTCCATTTATCTTTTATTCCTATGTTTTATGTTACCATATGTACCATATGTAAAACTGGCCAGTGACTGAAATAAAGTATTGTGACAAAGTTATGCAATACCCTGTTGATTATTCATTAACAGAGCAATGCCTAAGGAATAAGTGTGCTAACATTTGATATGTTTTAGATCCAGACATAAATATATAATACTGTTTATGTAGATAATGCTGCATTTTGGCTGGCAACCTGAGTAATGCAAATATGAAATATACATCTGATGCAGCAAGGAATATGAATCAGAAAATTAATGTATCAAGCACTAATAGAGTTGTGTCTAGAAAGGAAAATGGAATCAATGATTACTAGTTATACAGTATATCAATGGTCATATATAAATGGCTAAAAAAGCCTAGAGCAACTGTATACTTTGTAAAATGTTTGACTAAAGATGTGTAAATGTGGAAATGTTTCTTTCTACTGCCTTTCTACTATCACTGCAGTGACAGTAGAAAGGCAGTAGATAGTATGGGGTTAGCTGCAATAAATGAATGTTTATAAAAAGAAGCAATCACTATGGATCAGAGAGTGTTTTTGCCCAGTTTGTTATAGAGAAGTGAAAGCTGTATCAGGAGAAACACACTAAGTTGAATGCCATGGGAACAAGATCCTTAAAATATTGGGTGTAGTAAAACAAGGGAGGGGATTAAGAATGAATGGGGTTGAATGAGTATAAAACTAAGTGACCCACAATAAAATAAGTACATTGACGTTTGGTTATTATTGATGTTTGGTTATTATGCCACCCCTCGGAGAGGGGCAGCATAATCGTCCAATTAATAATAATAATAATAATGATGATGATAATAATAATAAGAATAACAACAAGAACAACAAGAACAATAATAATAGAGAAGGAAGAAATGAAGATCAAACTGTAAAATATATGAAATAGAAGATGAAAAAGTAAACCAAGAAAAGTGTAACTAGATGATCTTAATGAGATCCTCATAAAGGTAGGAGTGAGAAGCTTAAAGAACAAAAGGCAATGGATGGAGGTGTGTTATAGGTACTTATTACAGGTGTGTTATAGGTACTTATTACAGGTGTGTTTAGGTACTTATTACAATGACAGAAAGGCATAGCGACTGCTGTAGATAATATTTGGCTATATTTTCTTTTCTGCTTTTCTTTGGATTACAATTTTTTACTCCTTTTCCTATGGTTTACCTACTGGTGGCTATAATTATCTGGTGGCATTGTGAAAATGTATATGCAAACTTAAAATCAAGATCTTAGCTGATTAGCCATTTAAATTTTGTCACAAGATTGTTTCCTACAGTAATGAGAGTACTTACAGTATTTGTGTTTATATATTGTGCCCAGTACTGCTGGCATGATAAAACTCAGCTAGGTAGAGTGGTTTGGTAATTACATTCAAAGCAATAAACTGACTTAGTCATCCAATTTGCAGATGACAATAAACTAGAAGGAGTAGCCAACATTCCAGAAGATAGGCTCAGGATCCAAATGGATCTTGACAGATTCGAACACTGGGCCCTATCCAACAAAATGAAATGTAGAGAAAAATAAGATTTTACACTCAAGCAAGAAAAATAAGATTTTACACTCAAGCAAGAAAAAACAATTATACAAATACAGATCTTGGAATCCTAGTGGACAATCAATTAACTGCTGAGCCAGCAGTGTGCCACAACAGCCAAAAAAGCTAATGTAATCCTTGGTTGCAGAAAGAGTGAGAGCGGGTAACAATCACGCGAAGTATTAGTACTGTTTATAAAACCTCATCTGGAATAATGCATCCAGTTTTGGTCACCACATTATAAAAAAAGACGTTGAGACTTTGAAAAGAGTTCAGAGAAGAGCAACGGGTGATTAGGGGCCTGGAGACTAAAGCATGAATGGTTGCAGGAATTGGGTATGGCTAGCCTAGAGAAAAGAAGGACTAGAGGTGACCATGAGAGCAGTGTATCAATATCTAAGGTGCTGCCACAAAGAAGAGGGAATCAATCTTATTTTCCAAAGCACCAGAAGGCAAGACCAAAAAAAATGGAAGGAAACTAATCAAGGAGAAAAGCTAAAGATAAATTTCCTTAAAAAGAGAACAACTAATCAGTGGAACATCTTGCCTTCAGATACTGGTGCTTCTTCACTGGAGGCTTTTATGAAGAGACTTGACAGACACTTATCTGAAATGGTATAAGACAGTGATGGAGAACCTTTCTTTGCTCGGGTGCCAAAAAGGCGCATGTGCATGCCATCCCCCCATGCATGAGTGCATCCCCCATGCTTCCCCTCCCCGTGCATGTGCACAGGACTCACTAAAGCCTCAAGACATCTAGTGGGCCCATTTTTCACCCTCCCCAGACCTCAGAGGTTTTTCTGAAGCCTGTGGATGGCGAAAAACAGCCCAACAGGCCTACCAGAAGTTCATTTCTGAACTTCCGGTAAGCCTATTTGGTCCGTTTTTCACCATCCACAGTTTTCAGGAGACTTTCCTGAAGCCTGGGGAGAATGAAAATGACCTCCCTCTGCCCTCTGGAGGCCAAAAACTAGCTGCCCTTATGTGGCCTCAGATATGGCTCTCCATGCCACTTGCCATTGGTTCACCACGGGTACAGGGCAAACATTTCAAACTCGAAACCCGCCATATCCAGCCTGCAGTTTAGTTAGATCTGAACTTTGGGGTTGCCCTGGAAATGACAAGGGTCTGATCCCCTCTGCTTTGTCCACCCACCGGACCTGGACTCACCCATCCAGACTCACCCCGCCCCACCTCACCCTGCCAAGGAGCAGCAGAACTGGGACTGCCAGCTACCACAAGCAGGCGCTGCCACACATTTGTCTCTGGTTTGGTTGGAACAGCATGAAAAGGTCTCTTGAGAAGGAGCTTCTCAACTGTGCTTCAGACTAAGAATAAAGGTCGACATTAAGACGAGGGCGGGCAAGAAGGCTTCTTCCAACACGGTGACGCCAGAAAAAAATCTCCGAAAATTGTGTCATCAGTGGGTTCCTACCAGTGCAGCACTCTGGACCGCAATGGTAAGAACCACTGCTAATGTACGTACTTGGCTGCCAGCAGTTTGGGGAGGCAAGCTTGTGGGGCACTAAGTTGTCCCCACATCCATTTAGCAGGTGCAACTTGTTCTGACCCAGCCGTCCCAAATCAGCCACATCTAGTGAGTGGCGCCAAGCTGGCCATGCCCACATGGCCGCTGTGAGTCTTCAGAGTCTTACATGTAACTGGCCCTTTGACGGCAACCATAATGCTGATGCGGCCCTCAACGAAATTAAGTTTGACACCCCTGGTATAGTGTCTCCTCCTTGAGCAGGAGATTGGACTAAAAGACCTCCAAGGTCCACTGACGGGCAGCAGCTCGTGCTTCCAGGTGCGCGCTCTGGTAGGAAAATCCCACATGTGTGCGCAGCTGCAAGCCTCTGAGGCACCCTCGCACGAGATTTGGTTTCTGTACATGCACAGCAAGCCAAATCTTCTGCCAGGACGTGCACAAGAGCGAGATTTCGGCTATTTTTGCCAAATTTTTGCTTCTGCGCATGTGCTCTCGCACACATCCTCATATGAAATTTGGCTATCCGCGTGCCCACGATGCCCTCCAAGGGAGCTCTGGTAGCAGGTAAGAAGAGCGGCCCTTCACTGCCAAGGTCCCTTTCAACTCTATTAAATCTTTTGTATTGTGTAACCTCCTAACATTTATACATTATAGAAAGATAGACAGCAGCATCAAGTTTTTCCACGAATTTAGTTCAAACATAAAGTTGCCAGTTACTTGTAACATCTGCTTGATTTTGCTATGGACTTAAGAACTCTGACTATTTCAGGCATTCAGATCAGTTGATAACTTTCTTGCAAGGGCTATTAAATGCAGAATTTTCCCTTCCTGTGATGGGGCTTACATTCTGAAAACAAAGCTGCCCCACATTAAATTGAAGGATTAAAAAAAATCTCCTTACAACTGAGCTTTGGTAAGTGTTCGCTGTTCCTGAGATAAGGCATTCCTCTGCTGTCGTGCTGGACTTCCTTTCAGAAACTCTTTCAATTCTCATAGCCCTGCAATGTTTTTGTGATGGATACCATTGCAAACAAGGTAAGCCAAAGATTTTTTTTGGAGTATTATTCTAAAATGATGCAACCTTTGCTCTTTTTAAAAAAAAAACTTAGTGTGGGAATGTTGTTGGTTTTGTAATGTGGCAAGTATCAAATTGAGTATGTTTGGGTACAAATTTAAGAAATTGTAAACCTCTAGATAACTCCGCAGTGAAATAGAAGATATCTCTACTTAAATTGAGTGATTGATATAAAAATAAGGCCATTGTATTTTGCATTACATAATCATAGTAAATACAAGGTACAGCCTTTTCAAACCAACTCATAAGATTTATTTTGGCAGCCAAGTAAAATGATGCTTGCATTTTTTTTTTTTTTTGTTGGTTGCAAAGTCATGTCCGATCCCATGGACAATGTTCCTCCAGGCTGTAATTAGTAAATTAAAATGCAAGATATGAAACACCATTGGTAACAATTGTAAATTAAAATGCAAGATATGAAACACTATTGGTAAACAATTGTGTGGAACAGTTGGAGGTAACTGACTATTCTACACAGGTGTAGTTCTCTATAGAAATGTTGTTCAACAGTATTCTTGCCGTTGCAATAAGAGAATTGTCTTCATTATCTCATCTTTGATTTTACTAATGTGTTTCTCACCGGTCTTTTACAACATTTTGCCAATTCTAAAAATACACATTTATTTCTAGTAAAATATCAAGTGAATAATACAAAGAACAATTCCGAATATTCTTTTACCTCCAGTAGGCCGTAAAGTATATATTTTATTTCCTTAAATCTTGTAAAGTCGTATCAGACTTAGAAACACAGATAGCCTATGCCAATACACTTTATCTATTGAGAAACTTTACCTGTGCTAATCATGGTGGCTGATCATTTTAAAATGTATATCATTCTCCTGAGTGAAGAGCAAGTAGGTATGCTTAATTTATACATATCCTCAGGCATATTTGGCTTGATAGCTACATCTTAAGGATAGCTATCTATCAACAAATAGTGCCCTTGGGTCATGAAAACAAAATGACTCTAACATTCCAGTTCATAAATGTCACGTATGCTGCTGGTGTTGCTTCAGCTGTTCAATCTAATATAAAACTTTCTTCTAGCTACAGCCTCACGAATTGTCTTTTTCACGAAGGAGACATTGCATTTTTTTAACCACCTGGAGAACTTCTAATAAAACCTAACCACAACTAATCCCAGAACATATCATAACAACATTTTTATGCAGTGTGCACACTTACACACTTTCTCCACATGTGCCCTTTATTGAATGGCGTTTTTAGCACACACATCAGCACACACAATACATCAGATGGGGATGGATGAAGCAATGCAAACAATGCAGCTTTTAAGTGTAATACATAAAATTATCTGCTACAATGTCCTACCTGTCATTGACTACTTCAGCTTCAACAACAACAATATACAAGGACATAATAGATACAAACTTATGGTAAACCGCGCCAAACTTGATTGCAGAAAATACTACTTCAGTAACAGAGTTGTTAATGCCTGGAACGCACTACCTGACACTGTGCTTTCTTTCCCAAATCCCCCAAACTTTATCCTTAGACTATCCACTGTTGATCTCACTCCATTCCTAAGGGGTCTTTAAGGGGCGTGCATAAGCACACCAGCATGCCTACTGTCCCTGTCCTATCGTTCTTTTTTATTTGTATTCATGTATTCATAATTATGTTTATACTTGTATCTGTTATCTAATACATGCCTGACAAAATAAATAAGGGAAGGGAAGGAGGATGCAGACTCTTAGAAAATATGGGAGAACTTCTATAATTGGTTAAAGGAAAGAAAGGATAAAAGAAAAGAAACTATATAGAAAGACAGCCCAAGAGATCATAATGCAAACTTATAGAAAAGTATGCAAGTATGTAAATATGCAAAGCAACACTTTAACAAAAACAAGGTAAAAAAGTACATATCTCCGATCGAAATTCTGAATGAGAAGGGGATGTAAATACGCCAAGTGTTTGTTTCATTTATGTTTTTTCTTTTTCTTTTTCATTTTGTTCGTCTTAATTATGTCTGTGTAAATTTATTTAAAATTCAATGTCTTTGTTGCTTTGTGTTGTGTTTTTGTTTTTAAAATTCAATTAAATAAATAAAGAAATAATACAAATACAGTGGTACCTCTACCTAAGAACGTCTCTACTTAAGAACTGTTCTAGATAAGAACCGGGTGTTCAAGATTTTTTTGCCTCTTCTTAAGAACCATTTTCTACTTAAGAACCCGAGCCCAGAAAAATTTGCCAGTAAATTTGAGAAGGGCACGAAGGCCCGGCCAGTTTTCTGCCATTCCCCCTTTAATCTCAGCCATCTCGGGCTTTTCTGGACTGCCAGAGGAGCCATTTGGTGGCGCTTAAGGAGGCTTTGGCAGTCCAGAGTGAACAAAGCATTTTCCTTTCTGTGGGCGCTTGGAGAGGGAATAAACCTCTGCCAGTGCCCAGAGAAAAGAAACGCTCCCTTCACTCTGGCCAGCCCAGAGCGAACGGAGTGTTTTCCTTTCTCCGGGTGCTTGGAGAGGGAGTAAACCACTTTGCCATGGTGACTCCCTCGCACTGCCTCCCATACACCTGGCTCGAGGTTTCCTCCCAGAGCTTCTGGGTGTGGAAAGGCAAAAGTGGGCGCTCTGCCCTGGCTATAACAACTCAGCTTCAGCCAAACCGATGAGTCACGACAGTGAAGGAAAAGTGCCGGCTACAAACCGAGTGAGCGAGATGAGAGGGGAGCCCTTCAGCATGGGAAGGAAGAGGAAGCAGGCAGCAGCAGCAGCTGCCTTTTGGTGAAAGGAGCGGGAGGTTTCCCCCTCTCTCTCTGGTGCAGTGTATGGGAGGCAGCATCGCACTGGGTGTATGGGAGGCGCATGATCCTCCTCGCCGCCTCAGAGTCCCTCTTCTTTAAAAAAAATCCTTAAAGTTTTGGATTTTTTTTTATTCCGCTCACCTTACCTTCTTCCTTCGGCAGCAACTGTCCTCCTCCTCTTCTTCCTCCTCCTCCCACCCAAATTCTGAGCTTTTTATTATTATTTGATAGATTTGTATGCCGCCCCTCTCCGGAAACTTATTTCATTCCTAATGGGATTGCATGCATTATTTGCTTTTACATTGTGTTGTGTTTGGGCCTGGGCCAGCCGTTGCTCCCACAGATGGGAGAGACGCGGCACAAAGTGAATGCGAAAGCCTGGCTGACAGCCAGGAAGATGTGGCAGACAGCCAGGAGGACAAGCCCACTGGGACGCAGGATTCAGCAGACAGCCCAGGGGATTTGGCATGCAGTCCCTCAGACCGTCTTTCGTCCCTGGGTTCTTCTGCAGATCAGTATATTGATCTGCGTAGCCGAAGAGCTGTGCAAGGAAGGGATCGCTTTAAGGAGTATTACAAGTCATTATAGGAGCACCTGGGCTGGGTGTGGTTCTTATACTGAGGGCTGGGTGTGGGCTAAAGGGATAAAAGGGAACAAAGGCCAAGGCAAACTGTGGCTGTTTATCTGTGTTATTTTGTGGTTCCTGCTCTGAAGTTTCTGTTCCGTGCCGTTGGAATTTTCAACCCAGCTTTTTCAGACAAGTGGGAGGTGAAAACTCTGGGACTTGCTGTTTGCTCCAAATATTCAAAAGGACTCCTGAAACGTCTTTGTTCATTCCAGGTTGTCTTTGTTTGTTTTTTCCTGTGTTTTTGTATGCAGCTGAAGTAAGCCTTGCATTGTTTTCGGACACCACGAACTGTTTTGAGTAACCCTTTTTTGTTTATTTAATACAAGTTTGCTGATTAGCAGAGCACGTGTGTGTTTGATTTCTTTTCCTTGGACTGTTACACATTGCCTGAGCCAGTCAGGCAGAACACATTGATTCCTATGGGAATAATTGCTTCTACTTACAAACTTTTCTACTACTTAAGAACCTGGTCACGGAACGAATTAAGTTCTTAAGTAGAGGTACCACTGTAAATACAAATACAGATTATTCCTGCTATGTGTAGGATCTCTGATTAAGAGACAGAGATGGCATGCAAGAATGAATCTGATAAGACCTTTCACTCCCCTACATCCAGCGAAGGGCTACCAAAATTTTTACTACCACAATGTGGGCGTGGCTTATGTAGGACACTGCATTTTTTTCAACATCTTTCAGTGCAAATTAGGTGTTCTGAGGTGGAGCTCCATTTTTGCTACCCCACCGCGTTCCCCCAGTCTGAGCAGTAGCCCACCCCTGCCTACACCACTATTTTAACTAAATCATAGTCCACATAATCATTTCAAAATGGAAGCTAGAGAAAACAGCTCCCTTCACTGACTGGTTTGAAGCATCAGGAGAAAGCATTTTCCTTGTGCCTTCCTTCTCCTCTCTTCCTTCATCTCAATGTTTTGTTATTAATTTCACTGCAACAAATTTCTGCTACTGAGGTGTCAAACTGGATTGAACAAACCTAATGAGAATTGCAATCCCAGCTTGATCTGAATTTGCCCTCATCTGGAAAATTCTTTTCTAACCACAATATCTTGGCTACAATATGGTGCAAACAATGATTTTGATAAATCTGAAGTACAGTGAACCCTCGATCATCGCGAGGGTTCCGTTCCAGGACCCCAAGCGATGATCGATTTTTCGCGAAGTAGCGGTGCGGAAGTAAAAACACCATCTGCGCGTGCGCAGATAGTGTTTTTACTTCCACTGCCGCCCGCCCTTCGCCCGCCCACCCCGTTGCTCGCGCCTGGGGTGCGCGCGCGCTTGGGGAAACCCTAGCTCCGCTTCCCAGCTGGGAAGCGGAGCTAGGCTGCCCCAAGCTCGCGCGCGCCGCCCGCCCGCCCACGCTGTTGCCGGCTCCGCTTCCCAGCTGGGAAGCGGAGCTAGGCTGCCCCAAGCTCGCGCGCGCCGCCCGCCCGCCCACGCTGTTGCCGGCTCCGCTTCCCAGCTGGGAAGCGGAGCTAGGCTGCCCCAAGCTCGCGCGCGCCGCCCGCCCGCCCACGCTGTTGCCGGCTCCGCTTCCCAGCTGGGAAGCGGAGCTAGGCTGCCCCAAGCTCGCGCGCGCCGCCCGCCCGCCCACGCTGTTGCCGGCTCCGCTTCCCAGCTGGGAAGCGGAGCTAGGCTGCCCCAAGCTCGCGCTCCAGCCCACCGCCGCTGGGGTCTTACCGGGGCAAGAGGGGGAAGACCCAGGGAAGCCTCTGCCCGGCGGGGAAACTCCACCATCTACGCATGCGTGGAAGGGCACGCATGCGCAGATGGTGGAGTTTACTTCCGGGTTGAAAACTAGCGAAATAGCCCTTTCGCGATCCTTGAGGACGCGAAACTCGAGGGTTCACTGTATTCCATTAAAGCAAACATTTAAGCAGGAAAGAGAAAATATGGATGGAGACATAACAGAATAATATTTCTTATGCATGAACTGGAGAATCAAAAGAATCATAACAATATCTGTATACAGTCCTCCAGTGATGGGAAAAATAGTCGCTGTACTGTATACTGTATTGGAATGGATTTAGTTCATGCTCAGGGCTTAAAAGCTAATATTGCGAACTGGTCCTATTTAGATGTAACTCATGTTGGATTGTAATAGCTGCAGTAAATATTTTGGAAGTTTGCACATATCAATACACTTAATGTTTTATACGCTTTCTAAAATACAGTTAGCATCCTTCAAATTCCAAGTTCACTAGCATTGTGTAATTAGCCAATATCTGCAATTTAAATGGAGATTTGTTTTTGTTTCGTTTTTATAATTACAAAGATCCATGGCCTGATCGCAGAAATCCTACCCAAAGCAAAAGTAGGTCACAAACGCAGTCAACGATAGTTAAGAATAGCAACATGTCAGTTCCCATGTCTTCAAATGGGATTTATAATTGAATTAGAGAAGATTATACTTAATGTAATCCACGAGTCAGATGTTGGTACAGCCTGTCATAAAAGAAGCTTTCTGAAATAGTCTTTATTTTTGAGTTAGCTAACAATGCATTCCTATGTATAACAATTTAGAGCTGCATAGAATATAAGAGGCATTACCCCCAGGTAAATGTATATAAAATGGTAGCCTATGGGTTGGCAATTACATGCACACTTACTGGAAGTAAACAACATATCACTGAGTGGAATTTACTTTTGAATGGTCATGTGGAGGATTTTGCAAGGATTTTGTTCTAATTTGTTTAGGTCTACATTTCAAAAGTGGCATTTATTATTTGTTGGATATGCAATCCTCAAGGAAGATGTACAGGAAGAAGATACATTCTTCCATGGTCTAATCTATAATTGTCCTTGGAAATTTCAAGGAGGGAAAAAAATCTAAAAATACTGTAACAACCCTATAGATGGACATCCGCTACATAATTATTATGATGGCTTCATTGTATGGCAATGCTATGATTTAAAAATGAAAAAAAATATTGCTAGCAATGAATGAGTTTTAGTACATACTTGCATTTATATACTCATAAAGTTCAACTCTGATTTTTCCTTTATTGCTATTCATTGGCGTTTGACATTCAAATGTCACCAACCTAGTTATGTTATGTCATATATTTTAGCCTTTTCATTCAAGTTTGCAATCATACAAGTTTATAATCATAAATACAGGTTTGCAGTCATAAATTCCATAAGGCTGTCTTCTTTTAGATCTATTGTTTCCCTTTTTCTTTGTTCATAACCACCTTCCTTTCCTTTCCTATCCTATTTTCCCCTTCCCTTCTCTTTTACCCAAGCCAACCTAAGCCATTCCTTCAGGCTCTTCAATATTTACTCTACTTACATAGAATTCATAAACATCCATAACAACATAATGGTTGTCACCAAAGTATTTGACTTTTGGCTGCCTATCATGGCTTGGGTCAGTCAAGACCTTTACATAAGACTTCTTAATAATAGAGATAGAATTTAAAATAGGTAATATATACCTGATAAGGATAGGTGATAAGATTATATATATATTCCTTTACACAGGATAGACCCCTGATTGAATATACTCTAAATTTTATGGAGGGAGAAACATTTGCCTTCTGAATTTTGTTAGACTCCAACTTTCATCAATCTCAGTGGGCAGGAAGTTGCGGGCCGACAATATTTGAAGAGCCACAGTTTCAAATGTTAAACGGTCTGTTTTAAAGACCCTAGAGGGGTCAAGAAAGCAAAGCACTTGATGTGCCCATCAACAACTTGCGCCTTGACAATCAATGGAGTAGATATGGTTATTCAGCCATAGTCATTCCCACAAGGTGAGATATGCATATTTCTATTTCAGTTATAGCAAATATCTCCAAATGTATAACTGTACCTGTAAAATATTATTGCAAAATATATGCCTATTTTTGTACCTCTGCTCTTTTTTTCTTTTTCTTTTGCTGATCTGTAAGTGGCCTTCCTAGTGCACAATGAAAACTATCTGTAACATAAAAGGAGGTTAACCTACTAATCACTTGATTATTCTGCAATCTGCTGCTCCCAAACTGATGTTGAAGGTGATAGCAGTTGCAATAGCAGTTAGACTTACATGTATTTATCGTTTCACAGTTTCACAGTGCTTTATAGCTCTCTCTCTAAGTGGTTTACAGGGTCAGTATATAATCTGGGTCCTCATTTTACCAATCTTGGAAGGCTGAGTCAACCTTGAGCCTGGTGAGATTTGAACTGCCAAATTTCAGGCAGCAGAAGTGCCCTGTAGTACTGCACTCTAACCCCTGCACCACTGCGGCTCGTCTGATCCATCTGAAATACAAGTGGGTCATCTCCCAGATGGGAAAAAAGTCCTATCCCAAATATAGCATAAATTCACGGGGCAGAAAAAAAGATCAAAAGTAACTCACTTCTGAAACCCCGTAGTTTTATGACTGGATCCAGATCCAGATATACAACCCATATACAAATTTCAACCCAGCAGCTTCATACCTACATAGGAATATCTGCTAATCAGTTCATTTATTTTTAGGATTCAGAGGCTTATGTGAGAACATAATAGCAACATATTTTTGGTTTCCAGACATCACATGATTTTTGATCTTCAAACTTGCGATGCGGTCACTGCTTCAAAATGAGTTTCTTCAGAAAGGTTAGACTTCTTCTATGGAAAAACTGGATACTCCGAAAACGGCAAAAAGTAAGAACTGAATGCATATCTACAAAAGATAAAACAGATATGTATGCTTCAAATTCTTTTAGAGAAACAGAATTAGATTCAAATATCCTTTATGTAAGTCTTTTGAGTACCGTTTGAAGTTACAATGGCATTGAAAAAAGTGACTTATGACCACTTTTCACACTTACGATGGTTCCACCATCCCCATGGTCAAACAATTTACATTTGGATGCTTGACAACTGACTCATGTTTATAAAGGTTGCAGAGTCCTCACCTTCTGCAACCTTCTGACAAGTAAAATCAACCAGATTCACTTAACAATTGTGATAGAACAGAACAGAGTTGGAAGGGACCTTGGAGGTCTTCTATCCAACTCCCTGCTTAGGCAGGAAACCCTACACTACTTTAGACAAATAGTTATCCAACATCTTGTTAAAAACTTCCAGTGTTGGAGCATTCACAACTTCTGGAGGCAAGCTGTTCCACGGATTAATTGTTCTGTCAGGAAATTTCTCCTTAGTTCTAAGTTCTCTCCTTCTTTAATTTAACAACTGCAATGATTCACTTAACAAATGTAGCAAGAAAAGTTATGAGGCAAAACTCACTTAACAAATTTCTCTCTTAGCAACATAAATTTCATGCTCAATTGTGGTTGTAAGGTGAGGACCCCCCATATTCCATAAGTTTTAAAGGTAAAATGAAATGTGTTTTTGTGATTCATTTGTTCTGATCAAATATTTTAATTTGAACTTTGGAATAGTTTGGATGTACTAAATTAATTTGATTCAGAAGGCCTTCCCCAGAAAGAAGACTCAACCTACCCAATTTCAATGCCTCTGTAGAAGTGTAGAAAATTGTAGAGAGATTCATTTCCTCTTGACTCAAATAGAACATGGGGCTGGAAGATAAAAATAGCCAGTGGACTTTTCCTACAGGAAGCAACTGTCCAAAGATTTAAATCTTTTCATCTGCTGTGGTTCTTCAAAGAGCAGGAGTTTGTTATGCAAGTATCCCTAGACCAAAGCATACCAGACCATTTGGAGGCTATAGATTAAGCCATAGGATTTGAGTGAATTAAAACTTATCTTGAAATTGACAAAGTCTTTGGATATTTGAGTATTTTCAATGTACTCTACATTTCATACTTTGTAGAAGTGTATTACTGTGGTTTATTGTACTTTTACTGGGGGGAAAGGGAAGAGAAAAGTGGCTTGGGAGAAGAGAAAGAATTTATATGTTTTGGACCAAATGACAAAGTATTATTTTTGACTGATTGATTTAAAGCATTTATATAGTTGCCCATATTCTGGGTGGCTCCCAATCAAAGTTAAAACAACTTATCAAACTGTATTAAAGTTATAAAATGAAACAAATTAAAAACAATAACAGTATTTAAACAGCAAGCAAAGTAGTGAAGGAAGGACCTGGAAAATCCTACTTGGAAAAGAAACAATGGCAACAGATGCAAGCCAGAGGGAAAAGGGTTAGGACCAGAGGTGGGTTCTAACTTACCTCACCGCTGGTTTGGTTCCTTCTGTGCCACATGGGTATGCGCTCATTGCCTGCCGTGCAAACGCAGTACCGAAAACCAAGCTTCTGCGCATGTGCAGAAGCAAAAAACAGCTTCTGCGCATGCACAGAAGCCAAAAACAAGATGGCGGCACTTATGCCATCACCATTAAAGCTGCTTCGGGGCATAGCCAACCAGGGATCACTTACATTTCAGCAAGCGGGATGAAATTCCCGCTACCGGTTCTATAGAACCGGTCCGAACTGAGAGCAACCCACCTCTGGCTGGGACTACACTTTTGGATGCTCTCATACCTGAGGCCCTATTTAGGGACACAGCATGTCACCAATTCACTTTTAAAATGGGCCACGACGCAATGCAATTTTACACACATTGTTGCTACAGTGAAATCTCACTTCAATTTTGAATACAAAGTGGTGATAGAACAATGATTAAATCTGGAATGGAACTAATGGAATAACTAGTTTGCTAGTCATTATATTTTCTTGGTATAGGTAAAACTGGTAAGTACAATACCTTTAACTACTACAAAAGCTGTTCTGATCTACTGGATTTGTAATATGACAATTTACAACAGCCAAAAAAAATGATTTTGAAGAGAGGCAAGTGGAAAACTCTGCTCTTTTATTATCCTGGACATTTCCATCTTTTTAATCAATCCACATATATACCCACCACCATCCCACAGTCCTGAAGCTTCTCTAAGGGTTGGGTGGAGAAAATTAAAGCCTGAGGGCAATGTTAATGCTCTTTCTTTGGTTTCCTTTAAGTCAAATCTAATAAGCCACCCATTCTAAAAATTAAAGGCACATAACATAAATTGTGTTGTTTTATCTGTGTTTATTGTCAGTGTCTTCAACTTCATGGTTAGTGGACAGCAAATGTCCTGAATGCTCAACCTGGTAGGTAGGTAGGTAGGTAGGTAGGTAGATAAATTCAGCCACAGCCAACTGTCCCTATTCTTGAAAGCAGGCATGATTTTCAGAGGCTGTGAAGGCCCTGCAAGAATGGGGAGTGGGCAGCCTTTGTATCCTCCAGGAATCATGTGAGAGGGTCATGCTCTTGCAAGGCCTCTGGAGGCTCTAAAAATGGTGGAAGAAGAACGGGCTGTGCTTTCATATTGGTTTAGGAGGTTGCAGAAGAGCCAGGGGTGGGCTACTGCCCGGGTGGGAGTAGCGAAAATGGAGCCAAGGGTGGGCTCCTGCCCAAACGCAGTGGGGTAGCGAAAATGGAGCTCCACTCCAGAGCACCCAATTTGCACTGAAAAATGTTGAAAGAAAATGCAGGGCGTCCTGCATAAGCTACGCCCACACTGTGGTAGTACAAATTTTGGTAGCATTCTCTGAACAACAAGGAAGGCCTCAGGCAATCCAGAAAAACCTCAGGTAGGCCTCAGAGGCTGGTGAATAGAAAGACAACATTGCCTGAACATAAGCAAAGCATAACAGATCCTGGGGAGTGCAGGGGGCAATGGCAGCATTCCCCACAGCTCACGTACTGTGTAAGGTGGCCTTTTTGGTAGCAGCAGGGCCAAAATTATCCAGGTTTCTTCTTCAGGCCCAGCCTTGCCGCTGCCCCTGCCAATGGTCAGCCTAAATTGGGTGTGGGGAGAGATAGAGGATTGTTTCTTTTGTGAGGAGGTGATACTCAGGTAGAATCAAGTTTTCTGCATTCTTGAAATGCCACACCCAAGAGGTTCACCATCACTGTCCCACACGTACTTATTTGCAAAGATGTAGGATTTTAGCATTGAAAGCATGAAAGCTTAAATGAAGGCCCCTGTAAAAACAGCCCAAAATAAAACACCACATAAGACAACTTATAAAGCCAGACAATATTTGATTTTAAGACTATAGTTTTGAGAACACAGAGAACAAAAATCTGGATACATTCTCCTTTTGTTGGATGATCTAAACCTAAGTCAGATTTAAATGAATGCCATTTCTCAAATACTGTATGGAATTGATACATATAATTGTTTTTTTTTTTTTGTTGTTCTTTTACTTTCCAGCTTCGTCTGCTGGTTGAACTTCTATGGCCGGTTTCTTTATTTCTTGTCTTAGTGTGGCTGAGGAAAGTTACTCCAGTCTATCACAAACATGAATGTAAGAGTGTGTTATTTTTATTTTATTCATTTATTTATTTGTCGAACAAGTCCACGGAGAGGGGCGGCATACAAATCCAATAAATAAATAAAATAAATAAAGTATAGGATTGTAGTTTGTATAAGCATAACATAAGTAGAAAATAATGATAAAAGAAAAAAAATAGAACAGTAGGACAGGGACGGTAGGCACTATGGGGCGCTTATGCACGCCCCTTACAAACCTCTTAGAAAAGGGGACAGGTCAAATGTAGACAATCTGATGTTAAAGATTTGGGGTTTGGGGGAAAACCCCCCACAGAGTAAGGTAATGTATTCAAGGCATTGATTACTCTATTGCTAAAGTCATATTTTCTGCAATCTAGTTTGGAGCGGTTTACGTTAAGTTTGAATCTATTATGCTGAATGTGTATGATTGTATAGTTAGGGATTTTACTATGTTATTAATGTTTTTTAAATTGATTTTATTTTTCTGCTATTGGATTTGTAATGCATTGTATCACTATTATGTTGTGAGCCGCCCCGAGTCTTTGCAGAGGGGTGACATACAAATCTAATAAATATAAATATATGTGCTCGTGTGTTGTTGCGGTTGAAGGTGAAGTAGTCACCAACAGGAAGGACATTTTATTATTTATTATTTATTATTTATTTTTATTAATCAGATTGGTATGCCGCCCCTCTCCGCAGACTCAGGGCGGCTAACAGCAATAATAATAGAATGTAAACAAATCTAATATTTAAGTTAATTTAAAACCCCAATTTAGAAACCAATCATACATACTGACATACCATGCATACATTTTATAAGCCTAGGGGGAGGGAAAGTCTCAATTCCCCCATGCCTGACGACAGAGGTGGGTTTTAAGGAGCTTACGAAAGGCAAGGAGGGTGGGAGCAACTCTGATATCTGGCGAGAGTTGGTTACAAAGGGTCGGGGCTGCCACAGAGAAGGCTCTTCCCCTGAGTCCCGCCAAACGACATTGTTTAGTTGATGGGACCCGGAGAAGGCCAACTATGTGGGACCTAACTGGTCGCTGGAATTTGTGCGGCAGAAGGCGGTCCCGGAGATATTCTGGTCCGGTGCCATGAAGGGCTTTTGGTATATGTTTTTATGAACTACTGTTAGATCGGATCAGAGACGATTTATATTCATTTTTTAAAAAGAAAGGATAGGCTCCTTCTTGGCGAAATTTAAATCAAATCAAAAGTAACTGGGTATCCAGACGATGTTAGGTTTCTATTTAACTGGTTGAACAGAATCTGGTATTTTCAGTTAAGAAGGAAGTAGGAGATCAATGCCTCTGCTATTCTCAATCTCAAATTTAAATTTGAAGGGGGGAAGGGAAATCAAGGGTTGACCAGCCTTTGACTCTCCAGATGGAAAAAGGATAGGAGATGATATCATTCAGAAAGCATTTCCCTGCTTGATTTGTTGCTGTCTGGGGGATTCATGAAGATGTGAACATAATGACATTTCCAATTTAGGTCATACTTTACTCCCAGTCTTAACCTGGCCATGCCATGGTTCACTCCTCACTTCTTCCCAAGTCCATATGAATCTTATCTTAATTTCTGTTTTCCTCACAATGCTCTTTCTTAGGCAGATAAACAGAGGCATGCAAATACTATATTGCTTCAGAAATGCCCTTCTTCCAGCTACTCTAGGTTGTGGAAACCCCCAAAATCATCCCACCCACCGCCAGTCCCTTAATAGATGTATATGCATCCCCTTGTGTTTACGGTACATACTGAAGGAAAAACAAATCTTTTAGCTGAAAAAGCAGCAGTTACAAAGAAACGATGCCTAAAACACGATCTAAGTATTGCCCACAAGATCATATGCTGCAACGTCCTGCCTGTCAATGACTACTTCAGCTTCAACCACAACAACACAAGAGCACGCAACAGATTCAAACTTAATATTAACCGTTCCAAATTTGACTGTAAAAATATGACTTTAGCAATCGAGTTGTCAAAGCGTGAAACTCATTACTGGACTCAGTAGTGTCAACCCCTAACCCCCAACATTTTTCCCTTAGACTATCCATGATTCACCTCTCCAGGTTCCTAAGAGGTCAGTAAGGGGCATACATAAGTGCACCAGTGTGCCTTCCATCCCTGTCCAATTGTCTCTCCTTTATCTCATATATCTTTTCTTCCTTTCATGTATCTTCTCTATTTTTATATCTTTTCTTCTATCCTTTTCTTTATATATATTACTACATGTCTATTCTCTTCAATATGTATTGTGTATTGGACAAATAAATAAATGGCTGGAAAGACATTAGACTACTATTTTTCTGTTGCAGTTAGACACTGCTTTCCTCGCAAGCTTACTATGGCGATAAAATGATTAAAATAAAATAACTGAGATCCAGTGTAAGGGACATATGGGTTCTAGTCCATCCTCATGGAATAACTTTGGGGTAGTGACCATCTCTCAGCCCAATCTACTTTGCATATTTGTTGTTATGAGGAAAAATTGGAGGAAGCACCATATATACCTTTTTGGGCTCCGCATGTAAATCCAATAAAATAAATAGAATAGAATAGAATTTTATTGGCCAAGTGTGATTGGACACACAAGAAATTTGCCTTGGTGCATATGTTTTCAGTGCAGGCAGAGGGTGTTACTTACTGCCACTACTGATGCAATACATGTGCAGCTTTGGTTCGCTGGTATGCACACACATGTGCTTCCCAGTTAGAGTTTTCTTCTGCGCATGCAGAGGAAGCAAAATCTTGTGAGAGGACGCGTGTGTGAGAGAGATTTTGGCAATTTTTTGACTCATGCAGTACACAGGTCCTCAATGGACGGCAAGTTGGTCTCAATTGTTTTTTCTGCAGTTCAGATTATCCTCTGAAATCTGTGTCTGTCTTGTTGGGTTGCAGAACCAAACCAGACATTTATAGAGGTGCAGATGACAGACTCAATGATTCCTGTAGAATTATATCAGAAGCTCCTTGGACAGTTTGAGCTTTCTGAGTTGGTGCAGAAAGAACATTCTTTGTTGTGCTTTTTTGATGATGTTTTTGATGTTCAGTGTCCATTTTAGAACTTGTGATATTTATTTATTTATTATTTATTAATTGGACTTATATGCTGCCCCTCTCTGTGGACTCGGGGCGGCTCACAACGTTCCGATAAAAGATAGAATATAAAACATTCCTAAGCCAATTAATAGAATAATTACTTTTAAAAATGTGTCTTAAAAACTAGTCATTTAAAAACAAACAATCACATCCATACTGTCACATTCAATAAATTTACTGGGCAGAGGCTGGGGTCCAGTGACCCCAAGCCTGCCGACATAGGTGCGTTTTCAAGTTCTTACAGAAGGCAAGGAGGGTGGGGGCAGTGCGAATCTCTGGGGGGAGTTGATTCCAGAGGGCCGGCCCCCCCACAGAGAAGGCTCTTCCCCTAGGGCCCACCAAACGACATTGTTTAGTTGAATGGACCTGGAGAAAGCCAACTCTGTGGGACTTGACCGGGCGGTGGGATTCGGTGATATGGTAGAATCTACCGGTAGAAATTTGAAGGTCTCTACTATTGATACTGTGTTGTCTCATATTGTAAGAGGTGGAAGCATGGGAGGGTTTTGAGTGTGTTCAGTACCTGATTGTTCCGGTAAAGTTTCAGTTTAAGTCAAATTGAATATAGTTTATATCTTGTCACCCCCATGCCCCCAAAGCAAAAATTGCTTGTATAAATGAAACACTTTCACTGCAAGTGGCTTTGATGATCAATGCTAATGTTGTAAGCTGCCCCGAGTCCACAGAGAGGGGCAGCATATAAGTCCAATAAATAAATAAATAATGTTTCATGACATGTGTTTGTTTCTTATATGAAGGTCACTTTCCAAATAAAGCAATGCCTTCTGCAGGAACTCTGCCATGGTTACAGGGCATCTTTTGTAATGTGAATAACCCATGTTTCAAAAACCCCACTCGTGGAGAATCTCCAGGTGTCATCTCCAACTATAATAATTCCATGTAAGTAAGTAAAGGATCTCCTTGTCTTTTAGGCAGGAGGAGAAAAGATTCACATGTGGTACACTACGATATTTTAAATATTATGTACCCTATAACCTAGCTCTGTGTTTCACATGTCAGTGAATAAAAGCAAGGATAGACTTCACATGTATTTTAGTTTTAATTCTTACTTTTCCAGATAGAAGTGACATCCACGTAAGATCTGTCCTTCATCTAAATATTATTTAAATATATAATATCCAATATTATTTCTTTGTTCGTTGATTTCCAAACTTTAGCATATCCATTTAATTTATTTCATTGTGTTAATTTTGCGTGTGTTTACCATTTTAAATGAAATTATTCTATCTACTTGCTTCTTTTCTTCATCTCTCTTTCACTCTTATTAAGAAATGCACTAAACAATAATCTACCCACTAAGAACACTCCCACCAGCACTGATGGGACAAGCCATCATTTATAAACAGAGAGAAAACTGACTGAGGGTTTAGAAATAGGATGGATGGATGGATGGATCAATCAATCAATCAATCAATCAATAAGAATGATCAATGAGTTCCAAAAAGCAAATATGAGGAGAGGAAACAAATTTTACCTTAGTCATATTCTCTGCAGATTGAGCATGACTGATTTCTACAACATAGCCTTAAGTAACTTTTACTTCTCTACTATTGTTCATTTCAGTTTAGCAAGAGTATATCAAGATGCTCAAGAGGTATTGCTTGAAATCAACGAAAGAGACTTGGGTAGATTCTGGGAAGAACTACGAACTATGACCCAGTTTATGGAAACAATGAGGACCAACCCTGAGAAGTTTGCAGGTAACTGTTGATTCTGTCCCCTTTCCTCCCCCTTCAAAATACCAGAGGATTACATTAAATAGGAGAGAAAACTCCCTTGAGAATTAAGATCATATTGGTTATGTTGACTTCTGGCAACAAAACAAATGGACCTGTACCAAAAGGGAAAAAAAGAAAATACTTAAAATATCTCCAACATACAAACAACCCATGGTTTCTCTAAGATTTCTAAAATAGGGACAGAATTAAATTTGGCCAGTTTAAAACCAAACGTCTCCCTCTGTGATGCTGCCTATAACCACTGTCTCTTTTACATTAAGAGATAAAGAGAATCAAAAGCTAAAGAACAGGGCTTGGTCTCAGAATTATGCGGTACTTTGCGTAATGTCAACTTTAATCATGGGGAAATTCTGGAATATAGGAATAAGAATTCCTTAGTCCATAGTATTTAATTTACGATGGCAATCATTCACCATTGCTACTGGTAAATGATGAAAATGAAATGGTTCTCATTACTTTCTATGTGAGTTTAAGGACATTTCTTTCCCCCCAGTAGTTAAATAGTACAGTGCTTTGAATTGTGCTTAAGTTATTCAAAGGAACAAACTTAGTGAAATTTCAAATAATTAAGCCACAGCAGGTGGTTCCATTTGATTAATGAGAGATCTACTTTATTTAGCATAATGATTAATCCAGCTTTGGTCATGAGAAACTAATTGGGAGGATTCAGGGCTCCCTACAAGGCAGGATCTAAAGTGACTGCAACTTTCTTTGGGCAAATAAACCGGAGAAAGAGATTCCAAAACTATTTATTCTTAAGTGACTGAAACCCACCCACACTAGCCCAGTAACCAGGAACAACAAAACACTTGAGCTTTGAAGTTCACAGCACCAGGCCTTTGAAACTTTTGGGTCATCCTTTGAAATCTTGGGTCTGCATCGTTGTAGCATGCCAACTCTTTTCAGTATGCAGAAAAATAAATAAGTGTGTTCCAAATGCCAAGCCTCTTGTGTAATGTGCAATACAACTGTCATTTCACATTCAGATATTGTTCTTGAAGCCTTCAATGCTGCTTGCTGTTAAATGAAGGCAATTCTTTTTGAAGAGTGTTTCCCAAACCTCTGGAATGTCTCATTGTAGGTAGTTTCAATTTATGACCATAATTGAGCTCCAAATTTTTGTTGCTAAGCAAGAATGTTTGTTAAATGAACGTTGCCCCATTTGATGACCTTTCTTGTTGCTTAGAAAATCTGCACATTGACAAAATTTCCATCTGTAAATTACAAAAGGCCCCACAGCTTGGATCCACACATCTGCTACACCAATACATTATAACATTCTGGGTTCTTGGAAAGGACTCAATGCATATGAAGGTCAATACCAGCTAAACAACACCCAGCTGTGATTTCTCATTGTTATGTATATAATATTGATGTAGGTTGAATCACATTTTTGTATTTATATAGTGTGGTTTTTTTTTTTTTAAGAGTTGAAAGATATTCTCATGCATAGTTTCACATTTGTCAGACAATTCACAATCCTGTTATATATCCCAGTATCTTCATCTTCCATAAAGGTAGGAATGGGCTGAATTTGTGTGGCTTTGTGGTTTGCATAAAAATGCACTTTGAAAAATAGCTGGATTTGTTTTTGTGTTGATGTTTGTTTAAATGATGTGTTCTTTTTTAATGTATAAAATTCAATAAAACTTTTTTTAAAAAAAACACTTTGCTAGGTCAATACTTAAGAGCTTTCTTTTTCTTTTTTCTTTTGCTTAGGAAGAGGAATACGAATCCAGGATATCTTGAAAGACGGAGAGAATTTAACCAAGTTTCTGCTTGAAGATGCAGGCCTTCCTGATACTGTGGTCTACCACCTAATTAATGCCATAGTGCGACCTGAACAAGTAAGTTGATGGGCTTCTGAAAAACAGGAAGAAGCTTTTGTGTTATGTGGGTTCAGATATTTACAGCCTTTCCCCTCTGTTTGTGTCCAACAATATTTTTGTTAATAAATAGAACTTAAAGTACTGGTATAATACTATAAAACAAAATTAGGCAATAATCTAATTCATTGAATACCACCTGCTTTAAGTGTGAACACAAAGAGAAATTGTTTTAGCCACACCTTGACTATGAGTTGCTCAGAACAAATATAACACAATCATAATCAAAAGCTTTGAAACCTGCTTTAGTCTGTAATTTTGCATCCAGATGTCTGGTCAGTACTTAGTGATGTTTTGATGGGGAGAAACCTTCTACTGGGCCAGGAATGATTCTACTGCCACTCCTTTTAATTTGTTTTCTTTAATGGATGAGGGTGGACGGAAGGCAAAGCAACGAAACAGGGTTTACTGCTCATTTCCCCCCATGAGTAAGGAGATTTTGAGAAGTTTGCTTTCACAGATGCATTGAAGCTCGTGGAAACTTTAACGTTTCCGTTTTGTTTTGTGGAAATATTTTTTCCCCACAAAAATTTCTGGTATGTTGCTGTTTTTCAACAGAACTGTGAATGCAAGCAGAACCAGATCATTCCTTAAATAGAGGGCAGAAGCACTAGAGCAGAAGCACTCCAATCATTACATGCCTATTTACTGCTCATTCTTAAGCGGTAACGTGATTTGGTCTGCAAAAAGTGAGAGGACCTCTAGGGTGGCAGGAAAAAGAAGATACATATATAAAACTCTGACTTTGGGGTCTAGTGGTCTTCTGGATTTTTGAAATCCAGGTGTGTGTCAGTCTTGTGAGGTAGACAGGACAGAAAGTTGTTAGCCGCCCGAGTCTGCGGAGAGGGGCGGCATACAAATCCAATAAACAAAAACAAAACATAAACAAGCTTGCCCAGGTGAACTAGTTTATTAACAGAATGTTGCACGTTAGTAGGTACATTTCTTCCAGTTGCCTTTACAAACCAAGAAACTGGGGAGTTTCCCTTTTGAGATGTTTGCTATGCCCACATTCCTGCTGTGGGTTAAGTTGTCCCCTACCGAAACGTTATCCTAGCTTTGGCTTTCCCCCTCTGTCTCCCAAGGTCATTCCCACATATCATTACATCATGGCCCAGACCATTCCTTTCTCTTGGAGAACAAAGTTATGTGCATCTTGAACGGTCTCATAAACCAGTTGGCATTTGGTATGATGGACGAGCTAACCAGATGGACAATTGAATGGGAAAGGAGGCACTTTCGTGTCTTTCAGCTCAAGCAGTAAAACGCCTTGATCTGGCCCTGAATGGATACCAAATTTTTCAGTAGGAGAAATGCTAGAATTCACAATCCTCGCTCTTCATGTCAGCAGGACAGAGGTGAAAGGGCATTGCTGGGCATTGTCTCAGGTGAATTGACTGGGTCCTTGAAAGATAGATCTCCTGTCTTGAATTCACACCAAACAATAGCTGTTTTGTTTTCTTCTTTTTAATTCTTTTGCTAGAGAAGTGCAGCCCCTGGTTATTCTGTGCCCATCTTCTCCTCATAGTTGACTTGTGTGTGACTCGGGCCTTGGCTCTTGTGTGGCTGGGGAACTGGGAAAGGAATGTGGGGCAAATAATTGAGGTCTGCTGAAACAGATCTGTGGAACTAAAGCCTTTCTTACGAAGGAGAAGAGAAAGACAGGGGCTGAATGGCACAATTCCTCTTTATATATTTTTCTTTGTTGTTGTTGTTATATAATGCTCAGAAGTGGGAAGTGCGTGTGGTTATTTATGGCCAGCAGGAGATGGAATTAATGAGCCTGCCTTTCACTCTGTTAGTTATTTTTCCCCCAAATTGTAGGTGGTTTGTGTGACTTTTGTTGAACTGTTCATCTGATTGGATTCTGACTGGTGCTGTAGGAAACTCCCTAGCAGCTCTTTTATTTGTGCAGAAGGGAGAGAAAAAAAGTTCTGTGTAACGTGAACGTTAGTGGCAGCCTATGCCAGCCTAAACTGGTCCAGTAAATAACATTTGATTTTTTACTCTTAAAAAAATAATACAAGTAGGTACATGGCTAATTCACTTTGAAAAAAAAATACCCATTTGAGCCCCTCTGATCCTATTTAAAAATACAGTGTTCCCTCGATTTTCCCAGGGGATGCGTTCCGAGACCGCCCGCAAAAGTTGAATTTCCGCGAAGTAGATATGCGGAAGTAAATACACTATTTTTGGCTATGAACAGTATCACAAGCCTCCCCTTAACACTTTAAACCCATAAATTGCAATTTCCCATTTCCTTAGCAACCATTTAGATTATTACTCACCATGTTTCTTTATTAAAGTTTATTTAAAAAAATATTTATTAAAGGTGGACGAAAGTTTGGTGATGATATATGATGTCATTGGGCAGGAAAAACCGTGGTATAGGGGGAAAAACCGCAAATAATTTTTTAATTAATATTTTTGAAAAACCGTGATATAGACTTTTCACGAAGTTCGAACCCGCGAAAATCGAGGGAACACTGTATTTTGAAAATATTTGAAATGGTGATGCATGTAAAAAGTGAAGGGCTACCAAAATTTTTACTACCACACTGTGGTCGTGGCTTATGCAGGACACCCTGCATTTTCTTTCAACATCTTTCAGTGCAAATTGGGTGCTCTGGGGTGGAGCTCCATTTTCACTACCACTCTGTGTTCCACCCACCCACCCCATCCACCCCGCCGTCTAGGCAATAGCTCACCCCTGCATGTAAGACAGCTTCATTGAAATCCTATCTCCCTGTTATGAAGAATTTAGTCTCAGTTATCCTTTTAAGTGCTGTGCTATATCAGAATCTGAATACAGGTAGTCCTCCGCTTACAACAATTCAGTTAGTGACCGTTGAAAGTTACAACAGCACTGAAAAAAAATGATTTATGACTGTTTTTCCTGGTTATGATCAGAGGCGGATTCTGCACGCGCAGAAGCAAAATCTCACTGGGACGTGCTCATGCGCACGCAGCAGAAGCAAAGCTGCACATGCAGCTCAATTTTTGCTACCCGTGCACTGTCCTTATCCATACCGGTTGTAACCCAATACTGGTTATGACCAGGGAAAGCCTGCCATCTTCTGCGCTACCGGTGCACCCTCTGAAGCCGTTGTGGGCACACACATAGAATAGAATAGAATAGAATAGAATTTTTATTGGCCAAGTGTGATTGGACACACAAGGAATTTGTCTTGGTGCATATGCTCTCAACGTACATAAAATAAAATATACATTTGTCAAGAATCATGTGATACAACACTTAATGATTGTCATAGGGGTCAAATAAGCAATGAAGAAGCAATATTAATAAAAATCTTCGGATATAAGCAACAAGTTACAGTCATACAGTCAACATGGGAGGAAAAGGGTGATAGGAATGATGAGAAAAACTAGTAGAATAGAAGTGCAGATTTAGTAGAAAGTCTGACATGCCCAGTGTGCATGCGTTTGCCCATCAGCGCAATATTTCATTTCTGTGCATGCGCAGCAAACGAAAACGCATGCAAAATGCAGAAGCAAAAATCACCGAAAATTGCCAAAATCTCGCTCATGCAAGCATTTTCACACACAATTTTTCCTGCTGCGTATGAGCAGAAATGAAATCTCATGCGAGGGCACAGGGGCACATGTCAGGGGTGCATTCATCCCCAAAATCGCTACTGGAATGGAACACCTTACTGTTACGGTAGCAGGCCTTCATTGGTTATGACCTTTGTAGCATTCCCTATGATCGTGTGAACAAAATTTTGATGCTTGGCATCCGATTCATATTTATGACCATTATTGTATCCCAAGTTCATGTGGTCCCATTTTGCAACCTTCTGACAGGCCACATTAATGGGGAAATCAGATTCACTTAAACAACTGGGTTACTAACTAATCAACTGTAGTGATCCACTCAGTGATGGCAGGAGTCGGAACGGTCGGAAATGCCATTCCGCTGGTGGAAACAGAGCGCATAGGCTCGCTCTATTGCCGCCAAGTGTGCACGCGCCATGCATGCGCAACTGGCACGATTGCAGTTTTAAAAATGCTGGTTTTTTCTGCTACCACGCATGCGCGGAAACAAAAAAAATTGGCAGTTTTTGCCCAAATCTCGTTGCCGGAAGGACGTCCCCGCGAGATTTTGGCTGCTGCTCATGCGCAGCAGCTGAATCTCGCTGTGGCGCCTAGAACGGCAGCTGGGGCCAACAACAACATCGACTTGCCTGAACTCCGGCTGCGGGGCTTGGTTTCTGCTCTCCCCGCCACAGGCAAATGCCTGCATCACGGAGAAAACAAAACAAGCTGCACGGCTGGAGCTTGGGGCTGCACAGCTTGCTCCCCATGCTGCATGACATCTTCCTCCCCGCACCGCATGCAAGCACCATCCATAGAAAAAGGTAAGGCAGCTGGCAGGCGGGGAAGCGCTCGGGCCATGAGTAGAAGAGCCACCGTTCATGGCAGGGGAGGCGGCCGGCGGGCAAACGGGGAAGGCAGGTGGGGGGGATTTCTTGCCTGCGTTTCACTGTTTTCGGCTTTTTTGCTTCTGAACATTCTTGGAAGAAAAAAGCCGGAAATCACGTGTCCTTTTTTTTCTTCTCCCCACTAAAACCCCCCCCATACATCATATAGGTAAACATACTGTATATCATGTACTAGATATCAATAATACTACTTAGTTTCATATCTATTACTTTCGGTATATGTCATTTGCACAGATTGTTTCATTCTCCAATTAATTTTTCCTCTTTGTGGATTCTAAAGTATCAAATTTATTAGATCCTCTGATTCTTATTTTTTTTTAACTGAGATTTTATCTGGGAACATGTAACTTGTTGCGTATATCCTAAGATTTTTATTAATATTGCTTCTTCATTGCTTATTTGACCCCTATGACAATCATTAAGTGTTGTACCACATGATTCTTGACAAATGTATATTTTATTTTATGTACGTTGAGGGCATATGCACCAAGACAAATTCCTTGTGTGTCCAATCACACTTGGCCAATAAAAATTCTATTCTATTCTGTATGCATTGCAACTCTCTCTCTCTCTGCTTGAAAAATAGGCATCTTATTGTGGATGGTTAACCCAAAGTGCATGGTTCCTCCACAGAACAGACTTTGCCATTGTCATGGGATGTTCTGAGGCTTCTTTGCCACGGCTAGCAATATATCCTGTTTCCTCTTCCACTGTCATTCTAAGGAAACTATGAAAAAAGAATGGATAGTCCTAGCAATGCTATTTACAAGTGTTTCAGTTTTCTGTAAAGAACTACACACAGCTGAAGGGCTGACCTCGTGAGCACCCTGGGAGCTCAGGAAATGACACACACTCACACATAAAAGCTCAGCCTAATCTGGAGGCCAGCTAACTGAGAAAATATTTTGTTTCTCCTCTCAAAAGCGCTTGCTGAACAATGGCACGCCGATAAAATTACTGGAATTTGTTTCCCAACTGCTGCTTTCAGGTTACAAGAGAGATAACGGAGCTGTTTCTGACTCATAGGAAAAGCTGGGCTGCAAAGGAAAAAAAACCAGATGGGTAGTTGAAAGAAGAACTTTTTTTGAATTGGGGCTTCATTTAAAGTTCTATTGTAGAAATGGCATTTAATGACAAGCAAATCAATATTAATACTCTGTTTCACCAAGGTGAAACACTTTGTTGTATACTCTGTAGTAATACTCTGTAGTACTATTACTCTGAGTATTATGTAGCAATAATACATTTTAGGTATTATTATATATTATGTATAATACTCTGAGTATTATGTAATAATAATAATGCTCTGAGTATTATATAGTAATATTCTGTAATATTATCTGTAGTAATACTCTGTAGTATCATCACCTAACCCCGAAAACTTTACCCTTAGTCTATCCACTGTTGACCTCTCCTGATTCCTAAGAGGTCACTAAGGGGCTTGCATAAGTGCACCAGCATGCCTTCCGTCCCCTGTCCTAATGTTTCACTCTTACTAGTATCATGTATATAAATATTATTATATCTCTGCATACCAGCAATATGTACTTGACAAAACAAAATAAATAAACAAATAAAATCAATATTAAATCCTCTATTGTCCCTGGTTCCATAAAGAATATCCATAGAATAATATTTAGACTCATATTTTTGTTTCCACGTTTGTACTACAAAATATTTTGAAATGTACCACAACATCTACAAATCACAAAACAAAAATGTTCAAGACAACTTAGTAATTTTAGGTTGAACACATCCTTATTGTGCCCGTATTTTCTTGGCAGCAATATGGATTCTGTTTCTTACTTCTTCTGGGAAGTATTTTAGACATCCTAATCCACTCTACTGCCCTGGGATTTTGGGTTGTCTCCCATCCAACTAATAAGAGGATCTTTTCCTAGCGGCAAATTCATTTCTTGATAAGAATCTAAAATACTTGCCTGCAAGACAACTGTGGTACTATTCTAACTTTGGATGGTAACTGCATTAGTCATTATCTTTCAAGCATCAGTTTCTACTGACAAGATTGTGAAGTTTGATTTCTTTATCAGAGGTGAAAATAACAATATCCGTATTATTCTGCCACATTTTCTATATTCTTGTAGAAATGTGACATGGGATAAAATCTTAGTTTCTGATAAGGTTAAAAATGAACAGCATTGGACAGGATTCCATTTTTCACATTGACTTACATTGCATGATGACTGCTCTCACATAGGGAGGTGAATCTAGGTCAGTTAGAGCAATAAACTACCAGTAAAGTGTTATCTACTTCAAGATGAGAGAAAAAGATATCTTAAAGTACAGGTAGTCCCCAGCTGAAGAACAAGTTTTGTTCCCAAGTTTTGTCCTTAAGTCAAATTAGTAGTAAACTGGATATTGTAGTACTGTGTAATGAACTTGAATGACTATGTATTTAACTTGCTTTTGCTATAATAAGCCCTGTTCTTAATTATGAGCTGTCTGTCTGTCTGTCTATCTAATCTGTCCATCCGTCCGTCCGTCCATCCATCCATCCATCCATCCATCCATCCATCCATCTATCCATCCATCCATCCATCCATCCATCCAATTTCTATAGCCACCCAGGGCAGGACAGCTTACAATTAAAAAATACATTACAGTCAAAATACTGAAAACTTTTTAAAAGAATAAAAACAATGGAAACATCCAAAAAATATATACATAGCAGCCAAGATTTTTGGTTGAACTATTCTAATCTCCCAAGATAGGACTTTCCATAGAGCAGGGCTTTCTCTGCAGTGGCCTCTGCTCCAGGGGTGAAATGCTCCTAGTTCACTCGTGCCTGTCAGTTGTCAAGGAGCTGGTCGTGAGGGGAGTGCGAGGCTCTGCTCACCCACCTGGTTCTTTTACCCTCTGTGCATGCACAGAACACTTTGCGTATGCGCCGAGGGTAAAAAAAACCCAAATGGGTGGCATCCAGGTGGGTGGGCGGAGCCTCACACTCCCTTTGTAACTGGCTCTTCAATGAACAGGCACCAGCGAACCGGGAGCATCTGCAGCATGGCCAATCTGCTAGGCGTGACTGGAGAGAGAGAGAGAGAGAGAGAGTCTTGACAAAAAAGCAATCCCTCAGGTAAAATGTTGAACTTTGTATCTTGTTTGGACTTCTATCTCCTCTCATCTGCTTTCGCTGCAGTTTGTGACCATGTATCTGCCAATACAGTCTTCCCATGTTTTCGAGCTCTCTTTTTGTATACAGTGATCCCCCGATTATCGCGAGGGTTCCGTTCCAAGACCCCTCGCGATAATCGATTTTTCGCGATGTAGTGGTGCGGAAGTAAAAACACCATCTGCGCATGCGCGCCCCTTTTTCCATGGCCGCGCATGCGCAGATGGTGTTTTTACTTCCGCACCTGGGAAGATCCAGCAGCTGAGGAGCCGCCTGCCTGCCCGCTTGTCCGCCGCTTTTCAGCTTGTCCGCCGCTTGTCCGCTTGTCCGCCCGCCGCTTTTCCGCCCGCCGCTTGTCTGCCGCTTTTCCGCTTGTCCGGCCGCTTGTCCGTTTGTCCGGCTGCCGCTTGTCCGCCGCTCTAGGAGTTGAAGACCCAGGGAAGGTTCCTTCGGCCGCCCACCAGCTGATCTGCTCGGCAGCACAGTAGCAGCGAGGAGCCGAAGATGGAGTTTCCCCGTTGCCCACGCAGATCAGCTAGTGGGCGGCCGAAGGAACCTTCCCTGGGTGCCGCCCGCCGCTCGAGAGCAAGAGGGGGAGAGATAGAGAAAGAGAGAGAAGGAAAGAAAGAGATGAGAGAGGGAGGAAGAGAGTGTGAGAGAGGAAGAAGCAAGATAGAGAAAGAGAGAGAGAAAGAAAGATGAGAAAGGAAGGGAGTGACGTCATCGAGTGACGTCATCGGGTGGAAAAATCGCGAAATAGCATTTCGCAAAGATCGAGATCGCGAAACTCGGGGGATCACTGTATTTTAAAATACAGTGGTACCTCTACTTAAGAACACCTCTACTTAACAACTTTTCTAGATAAAAACCGGGTGTTCAAGATTTTTTTGCCTCTTCTTAAGAACCATTTTCTACTTAAGAACCTGAGCCTGGAAAAATTTCCCAGGAAATTTGAGAGCGGCACGAAGGCCTGGCCAGTTTCCTGCCATTCCCCTGCCATTCCCCCTGTGTTTCTCTCTCTGGTGCAGTTTATGGGAGGCAGCCTCACGCCGGGTGTATGGGAGGCGCGTGTTCCTCCTCGTCGCCTCAGAGTCCCTCTCTTAAAATTTTGCATTTTTAAAATTCCCCTCACCTCACTTTCTGTCCTCCACCTCTTCTTCCTCCTCCTCCTCCCACCCAAATTCCGAGCTTTTATTTCTTTCCTAATGGGTTTGCACGCATTATTTGCTTTTACATTGATTCCTATGGGAAAAATTGCTTCTACTTACAAACCTTTCTACTTAAGAACCTGGTCACGGAACGAATTAAGTTCTTAAGTAGAGGTACCACTGTATTGCATTAAAAAAATTTTTTTTAAAAAATGGGAAGCTAGTATGTTGCAAATGAACACATTGGCGTTCAATATAACATGCATTTCCAACCATGCCTCTTTGCACCACAGAGACCTCCTGAGGCATTTTTGGATGATACGGTAATAAAAACAATGGGTGACTACAATTTGTGTTTTGTCCACAGTTTGCCTTTGGTGTCCCAGACTTGACTTTGAAAGATATAGCTTGCAGCCAGAACTTGCTGAATCGTTTTATTATCTTCCGGAATCCACGTGGCTTTCAGGCTGTGCGTAGTGCCATGTGTGCCCTTTCCCAAGAGAACTTGCAAAAGGTTGAAGACTCCTTATATGCAAATGTGGACTTCTTTAAGCTTTTCCATTTGGTAAGTTCCAGCCAAAAGGCTTATCTTTTTACTAAGGGGAATGACGGTGGGGTAGGGTACTTTTTGTTTACACCAAGTTCAACAAAGTAAATTGTTCTTAGGTGACGAAATAAAATAAATAAAGTAATGATATAGTTATGGCACGACAGGGTCAGAAGCATAATCAGGAACTATAGAGTCCTGCCAGAGAAACTTCAATTGAAGAACAAAGGGGGGGGGGGAAGAGATTAGAGGACTTCTATATTCTATTGCAGGGGTGGGTCCCTCCCAGTTCGGGCCCGATCACCTGAACCATTAACGACCTGCTGGTGATGTGATGATGGCATCATGGATTAGGTTTGGTTGGTGCCATTCTATAGGTGCTGCCATCTTTTGGGGGGGAATTTTTACTGAAGGTTTTTTACTGTTTTGAAGGTTTTTCCTGTTCTGTTGCTTGAAAAAGGGCCCTCCCACCCACCCCAGAGTTTAAATTGATCTTTATTCCTTCACCCCAAGCACAGCTGATCAGCTCTTCAGCTGTGTTTTGGGCCAATTCCAGCTACTGATCATGCAAGGAACCCAAATTGCACGAGGAAATGCGCGTACACACGCAAAAAGCATGAGTATACATGCAAAATGTTGCAATGCGAACCGGTGGTGAAGGTAAGTGGAACCCACCCCTGGTCAGAAGCATAATCAGGAAGTATAGACTCGTGGCAGCCATGCCAGAGAAACCTCAATTAAAGAACAAAGTGGTGGGGGGGAATAATGACATTAGAGGACTTCTATATTCTATTCCATTGCCCACAAACAAACTAATTGAATCTACATACTTTATTTCAGCCAAAAGAGAAAAGACTTTGGGCAGCTGGTAGAATAGTGCCAACTTATGGCAACTTTTTCTTTTAATATAAATGGTCAACATTTCTCTGAATTTGGATCCTTGTATTGCCAGAAAGGCTATGTAACAAAGGCATATAGCACAGGTGTGGAATCCCAAAATTTACTGGTTTTTAAAAAATGTTTAGGAAAACATGCTGTCATAACTAACTAAAACACTTAATTGCTTTATTCATTCATTCATTCATTTGGATTTATATGTCACCCTCTCTGAGGACTCGGGGCGGCTTACAACATATAGTTCTGTGGTGTATGTATGATTTGATTTTATAAATACAATGGTACCTCAAGATACGAACCCCTCGTCTTACGAACAACCCGAGATACGAACCCGGGGTTCAGAAAATTTTTGCCTCTTCTTACGAACTTTTTTCGTCTTACGAACGCCAAACCCGAACTTCCGGATTCGGCGTTCGAGAGGCTGCTGGGAAGCCCCCCGGCTGTTTTAAAAGGTGACAGCCGGGCGGCGGGGCTTCCCAGCGGCCTCCCGAACGCCGTTTGGCAAAAGTTCGGGTTCGGGAGGCCGCTGGGAAGCCGCAGGATGACAGGCAGGGGAAGCGGCGTGGAGCAATGGGAAGCTGAAGCCGCCGGCGGTTTGAGCCTCCCTTTGCCCCACGCTGCTTTGCCCTGCCTGTTGTCCTGGGCGAAGTGCTGGGGGGAGGGAGTCAGGAAGGTCCTCCTGCTCCCCCCCCAGCCAGGGCGGAGCAGCGTGGAGCAAAGGGAGGCTGAAACCGCCGGCGGCTTCAGCTTCCCATTGCTCCCCGGGTGGCGGCAGACCGCCTTTGTATTTTTGGCTGGGGGGGGAAGCAGGAGGCGCAGGATCGGGCCGCCGGCGGGCATGGGGTGAGGCAGCAGGTCAGCATCCTGGGCGGGCGGGCAGCGGGCGAGGAGGCGGGGAAGCCGGCGGCTGTGGCAGCTGCTGCAAGAGGCTTCCCCGCTCCTCGCCGATGGCCAGCAGAAGATCGCTCTTGCCCGGCTTCCCCGCGAGGCATCAGGTCAGCATTCTGGGCAGGCGGGCGGCGGACAAGGAGGGGGGAAGCCTCCTGCAGCAGCTGCCACAGCCGCCGGCTTCCCTACCTCCTCGCCCGCTGCCCGCCCGCCCTGGATGCTGACCTGATGGCTCGCGGGGAAGCCGGGCAAGAGCGATCTTCTGCCGGCCATGGGCGAGCGGCGGGGAGTCACCCATGGCCGGCAGAAGATCGCTCTTGCCCGGCTTCCCCGCGAGGCATCAGGTCAGCATTCTGGGTGGGCGGGCGGCGGACAAGGAGGGGGGAAGCCTCCTGCAGCAGCTGCCACAGCCGCCGGCTTCCCCGCCGCCCGCCCATGGCCGGCAGAAGATTGCTCTTGCCCGGCTTCCCGCGAGGCATCAGGTCAGCATTCTGGGCGGGCGAGCGGTGGGGAAGCCGGCGGCTGTGGCAGCTGCTGCAAGAGGCTTCCCCGCCTCCTCAAAGCAGCCTCCCAAACCCGAACTTTCGCTGAGAAGCCCCGCCGCCCGGCTGTCACCTTTTAAAACAGCCGGGGGGCTTCTCAGCCACCTCCCAACGCCGAACCCGGAAGTTCGGGTTTGGCGTTTGGGTTCAGGAGGCTGCTGGGAAGCCCCCCCGGCTGTTTTAAAAGGTGACAGCCGGGCGGCAGCGTTTTGCGGAGGGTTTTTTTTTTGTTGCACGGATTAATTGACTTTACATTGTTTCCTATGAAAAACAATGTTTCGTCTTACGAACCTTTCGTCTTACGAACCTCCCCCTGGAACCAATTAGGTTCGTAAGACGAGGTATGACTGTACAATTTAAACAGGCTAAGCTGCATCTTCATGCATGGTATGCTTTAACTCAATGCGCTAATGAGTAGAATAAAGGAAACTTTTAGTACAGGAAGCTTAAAGGCTTATCTCAACAACAGCATATGTTCCTTTAAAAAAAGAAGGCAGGGAAAGAGGTGGGACGATCACTGAAAAATCTACGTTGGCAACTTTCTCCTTTGTTTTGGCATAGGTGAGGGCAAAAACTTTCTTCAAACAGATATGTTGGCTGGCAGAGAGAATACCAGGATAAGGGAGTTCTGAGGACTAAATTAGATGCATTGTGGTTCACTTGATGCATTAGACTCATTTCTTCCCATAAAGTGATAGAAGTTTTACTCTAAGGGATGCTAGAAAGGAATATAAAGCCTCCTTCTCACATATTTTTCCTCTCCATCATAATATCTCCAAACTTTCTTCTTCCTTTCAACTCCAATGTTCAGAGTAATTATTTTAATAAAGGCATGGCTGCCTTCTTCATTTTCAAACCTCCTGGAAATGTCTGACTTCACCTGCTGTATCTGGGTTGGCAAGCAGTTTTGAGAATTGCTCAACACATTTTGGAAGGCCCCAATCTGGCGAGGGCTGTAATATGGAATAGCTCAAAGATCATTTAAGATGGAGAGACATAAAAGTTTCCTAAGCCATTCCAGAAAAGAAATGCCGACAAATATTCCACTGCAGTTTGAGTTTGTACAACATACTAAACTTTAAATTTGGATCAACAAAATATAATTCCTGTGTTTCCTTAGTATTCCCGATCCAAGAAAATAAATTTGTTGGTCCCACAATATGCTGAAACACAAACTATCCAATTACTATCCAGGGGTGTCAAACGGGATGGATGCCGGGGTGGCAACGCAGGTAGAGTGCTGTACTGCAGGCCACTGAAGCTGACTTGTAGATCTGAAGGTCAGCGGTTCAAATCTCATCACCGGCTCAAGGTTGACTCATCCTTCCATCCTTCCGAGGTGGGTAAAATGAGGACTCCGATTGTGGGGGCAATAGCCTAGCTCTGTTAAAAAAGTGCTATTGCTAACATGTTGTAAGCCGCCCTGAGTCTAAGGAGAAGGGCGGCATAAAAATCAAATAGATAGATAGATAGATAGATAGATAGATAGATAGATAGATAGATAGATAGATAGATAGATAGATAGATAGATAGACAAACAAACAAAATAAAATAAAATCATGTACTGGCCACGCCCAGTTTAGCAAAGGGGTGAAAAGTCAGGATACATCACATGATGACGCTGTGATGATGTGAGATTGACACAGGGGTGAAATTTATTTTATTTATTAATTGGATTTCTATGCCGCCCCTCTCCAAAGACTCGGGGCGGCTCCCGGTTCGCTGGTACTTGTTGGTCGTCAGAGAGCCAATCACGAAGGCAGTGCAAGGCTCTTCCCACCTGCCCAGATGCCACCATTTGGATTCTTTGCACATGTGCAGAGGGTAAAAAAAACCCAAATTGCGGCATCTGGGTGGGTGGGCGGAGCCTCACGCTTTCTTCGGAACTGGCTCTGCAACGACCGACAGGCACAAGCGAACCGGTAGCATTTCACCCCTGGATTGACACCACTGCTTTAGTCCAATCTAAGATGTATAGATACAGAGTTGTATAACACTGGTTTTCCACAGAGAAGGACTTTAATTCTTCAAGCTACTGGGAAGAAATAAATTGGATGGATAAAGTATTCTGGATGATTTCGAGAATAGATTTCATTTGCTTATTCCTAATCTTAGTTCCTCTGCCTTTTTGGTTTTTATTAAAATAGTGGGCCTTCTCCGGGTCCCGTCAACTAAACAATGTTGTTTGGCGGGGCCCAGGAGAAGAGCCTTCTCTGTGGTGGCCTCGGCCCTCTGGAACCAACTCCCCCTGGAGATTAGAATTGCCCCCACCCTCCTCGCATTTCGTAAGCTCCTTAAAACCCACCTCTGCCGTCAGGCATGGGGGAACTGAGATACTCTTTCCCCCTAGACCTTTACAATTTATGCATGGTATGTTTGTTTGTAGGTATGATTGGTTTTAAAATATGGGTTTTTTAGTTGTTGTAGTATTGGATTTACATGCTGTTTTTATTATTGCTGTTAGCCGCCCCGAGTCTACGGAGAGGGGCAGCATACAAATCCAATAAATAAATAAATAAATTACTTCTACAGGTACATGCAGAAAAAGTAGCTACATTGATCACTCTAAGTTATATCTAGATCAACCCCATAAGTACACCTGATGAATTATTCATAGCTGATGTGGATTTTCCCCTCCTTTCTTCACAAATCCAGAGAAATACATGGAAGGAATGTATGAAATATGTTGAAGGGATGGACAATAAAAAATAAATAAAACACAGGATACAACGGGAAAAGGAAAGTTACATCATTGGAACAAATGGATCGATAGATAAGAGTCCATGTGGTTTGGGGGTCAAAAAGAGAAGTAATTTATAGTCAAAATGTAATGAGATGTGTTGTGGGTAAATTGGAGAATTACTAACACATCTCCTTGGAAATTTTTTTTTTTTAATTAAAGATACCAGGGGCGAAGGGAGGAAGATTTGGATCATGAGTCAAATGGTGGATGCAACTATGACAAATTCATTAGAGAATAAGAGAGTTTTGTCTGACGGAGAAAAGAAGAACCGAAGGAGGGAAAGAGACCATTTATACTTGTCAGAGTCAGCACATTCTTTAGATTTCTTCCAGGAGGGTACCACAGACTAGTACCAGGAATGGATAATGTGGGCAGAGGCAATAAGCCAAGCTTGCTCTGTCAAGGTGCAATGAAGGAGAAGGAGGAGAAAGGCCTGCAAGAGACCCCCCTGCATTATTCCAGGATATAGTTGAATCAGCCTTTGCCTTTAGATTAACCCCATGATTGGAAACATTCCAGAACGAGCCTCGTGGTCTCTCTATTCTTCTATTGTATCGAAAGTTCAGATGAAGTACCCTAAATGCCCCAAGGCACTTTCGGTCAAAGGCTCTGCTACTGTATACAATTGGTGCGAAAACACCAACATGCCTTTTCCCGAAAGCTGTCATTTTGTTAGGTTTCTGACAGCTGAAACATTTCTGGTGCCTGAGAAGCCTTTCTTGGCTTTCATGTCAGCTTGCTGTCAGAGTGGAATGATGCCCTTAGTGGCACTTAGCTCCTCTGGGAGGCCTTTTGACCTGCAATCCAATTGAGAGTTGCTGCATTTTACAACTTTGCCTTAGGAAATGAAATCTGAATTGAAAAAGGATCCTCCTGAAAGGAGAGACAGAGAATTTGTCCATTTGCGGAGAAGTTTGCAGGGGTTCTCCTGAACACGCTTGAAGAGCAGGTGGCAGGCTTGGCTAGGATGCCCCTTTTAAAGCTCTATGTCGCGAGGCAATTTATCCCATTCCTAGACTGGGAAGCAGTGCGTAAGGTCATTATGCCTTGATTAAATTTGAGTACTGCAAAGAGCTTTACATGGGGCTGATTTTGAAGAGTTTCCCAATCTTCAGCTGGTGCAAAAGTGGTGTTGGTGTTCCCGATACGCCTCTTCTCGTAGGGTGGAGCCAACCAGCCAAACAGTCCTGATTGGCTGGATGGATGATGTCATCCCATACTTGGATGTTGGCTCCAACCACTATGGAGAATACACTATTGTTTGGTACATGTAATACCTCTGATCCATTAGATGTATAGGATGTAATATGGCAAATGATTTAGCTTTACTAGATAAGTAGTCAAAGCAATGGAAACAGCAGTTTAATGTTTCCAAATGTAAAATAATGCACTTGGGAAAAAGGAATCCTCAATCTGAGTATTGTATTGGCAGTTCTGTGTTAGCAAAAACTTCAGAAGAAAAGGATTTAGGGCTAGTGATTTCTGACAGTCTCAAAATGGGTGAACAGTGAACAGTGCAGTCGGGCAGTAGGGAAAGCAAGTAGAATGCTTGGCTGCATAGCTAGATATATAACAAGCAGGAAGAAGGAGATTGTGACCCCGCTGTATAGAGCACTGGTGAGACCACATTTGGAATACTGTGTCCAGTTCTGGAGACCTCACCTACAAAAAGATATTGATAAAATCGAACGAGTCCAAAGATGGGCTACAAAAATGGTGGAAGGTCTTAAGCATAAAACGTATCAGGAAAGACTTAATGAACTCAATGTGTATAGTCTGGAGGACAGAGGGAAAGGGGGGGACATGATCAAAACATTTAAATATGTTAAATGGTTAAATAATAAGTTAAATAAGGTTAGGGAGGGAAGTGTTTTTAATAGGAAAGTGAACACAAGAACAAGGGGGCACAATCTGAGGTTAGTTGGGGGAAAGATCAGAAGCAACATGAGAAAATATTATTTTACTGAAAGAGTAGTAGATGCTTGGAACAAACTTCCAGCAGAAATGGTTGGCAAATCCACAGTAGCTGAATTTAAACATGTCTGAGATAAACATATATCCATCCTAAGATAAAATACTGTACAGGAAATAGTATAAGGGCAGACTAGATGGACCATGAGGGCTTTTTCTGCCGTCAATCTTCTATGTTTCTATGATGTCACTTTGCTTCTAGGTTTATTATTTATTTATTTATTATTTAGATTTGTATGCCGCCCCTCTCCGCAGACTCGGGGCGGCTCACAACAAAGTGAAAACAATTTACAACAAATCTAAATTACTGTTTAAAAATATTTTAAAAACCCCATTTTCTAAACAAACATACATGCAGACATATCATTCATAAATTGTATATGCCCGGGGGAGATGTCTCAGTTCCCCCATGCCTGACGACAAAGGTGGGTCTTAAGGAGCTTACAAAAGGCAAGGAGAGTAGGGGCAGTTCTAATCTCTGGGGGGAGTTGGTTCCAGAGGGCTGGGGCCGCCACAGAGAAGGCTCTTCCCCTGGGGCCCGCCAACTGACATTGTTTAGTTGACGGGACCCGGAGAAGGCCCACTCTGTGGGACCTAATCGGTCGCTGGGATTCGTGCGGCAGCAGGCGGTCTCGGAGATATTCTGGTCCAGTGCCATGGAGGGCTTTAAAGGTCATAACCAACACTTTGAATTGTGACCGGAAATTGATCGGCAACCAATGCAGACTGCGGAGTGTTGGTGAAACATGGGCATACCTAGGTAAGCCCATGACTGCTCTCGCAGCTGCATTCTGCACGATCTGGAGTTTCCGAACACTTTTCAAAGGTAGCCCCATGTAGAGAGCATTACAGTAGTTGAACCTCGAGGTGATGAGGGCATGAGTGACTGTGAGCAGTGAGTCCCGGTCCAGATAGGGTCGCAACTGGTGCACAGGTTATTCTAGATCCCATCCATTAGAGGCTGTCATGTTGCAGGACCCAGGAAAACAGCCTTTCGTGTGGTGGTGCCTGTCCTCTGGCACAGCATTTCTTCAAAGATCAGAACTGATTTTACACCATAACAATAGCAATAGCATTTACACTTATATACCGTTTCACAGTGCTATACAGCCCCCTCTAAGCGGTTTACAGAGTGAGCATATTGCCGCCAACAATCTGGGTCCTCATTTTACCGACCTTGGAAGAATGAAGCCCACTGAGGTTCGATCTGGCAAACTGCTGGCAACCGGGTGATCAGCAGAAGTAGCTTGCAGTACTGCACTCTAACCATTGCATCACCAGTGAGGACTTGATTTTGTCATTGAGCCTGGAAGCCTGGATGTAGCTTTGAACCGTTGCTAGACCACCAGTCATAAGTTGAGGAGTACCTGTATTATTATTTTTTTAGAATCATTAGCTGACCAAAGTACTGTACATGTCTTTTGGTTTAAGGCTTTCATTCTGTCCCAAATTCTTAACAACAAATGTAAGTCTGCTGGAAAATTCTATTCTGATTATGAACATTGAAGTTCAACATACTGTATCTGGAAATCAAAACAGAGGAGAAGGTTATCAGTACTTGGATGCCGGCTGACTATAAACTGGAAGTCTCCATGCAATGTGTTTGCTGCTTCTCACTAAGAGCTCTTTCTTTTCATTGCTTTTACATGCAGTTTTGGCATACTTCCTGACATTCCCTTCACTTTAATCTCTGTCAGTCAATACAACCATTGACCGTGAAGGCTGGGGAAACAGTTTGAAAATCAAATACATACTGATAAATAGGTCTCAATTTGGGGACACCTGTTCTACAATATGGGCAGTAAGGACAGGAAACGAATGCAGAGCTCATTTTGAAGCTTATAATACATGGAATCTCATATAATGTGGCTGTAATACAAATTTTACATAAGGATGCTTTAAAGCACTGGCCCCTCAACCCTTTGGGGCAACAATTCCATGGAGAAGCATTTTTTCCGCAGACTGGAGGGGTTGTGATTTCGTGTGCTGCTTGTATCCTGCAGATGGGACTCTGCTTGTTTGCGTGCCCTGATTTCTGGCATGTTGCTGACCAAGGCCAGTCCACGGAGTAGGGGCTAGGGACCACCCACTTTAAGACTTTTGGCTATATTCTATGAAGCAATCATAAGATTACTATCAAGACTAAGAAGGAAATTAATGTTAGCTGGAGGATCTTGCCCCAAATAGTGTATGTTTGTCATGGTCTTTTCTTCTTTCCTTATAATATAAAGCATCCATTTTATCAGTATATAAGAGCATTTTGTGGCCCAGTATTCTCTTTTTATCAGTAAAGGCCAATGCTGGGCAAAGTCCCTTAATGTTTTGGTTTAATGTCCCATATGGAGAATTTTTAAACTATTTTCACCTCATTGATCAGTAAAAATGCAAACCTAGGTGTATGGACTCAGAAATAAGACGCAGCTGATGACGCATGAGGCTGCAGATCTAGAATGGTACCTCACTTCTAATATGAGCAGTTTTAAATCAACATATATTTATTACAGGTAGTCTCCAACTTACATCAGTTCATTTAGTGGCCATTCAAAGTTACAGCAGCTATGAAAAAAGTGACAGGACCATTTTTTCACACTTATGACCGCTAAATCGGTGGCGCAGTGGTTAGAGTGCAGTACTGCAAGCTACATCTGTTGATCACCAGTTGCCAGCAGTTTGGCAGATCAAATCTCAGTAGGCTCAAGGTTGACTCAGCCTTCCACCCTTCCAAGGTCAATTAAACGAGGACCCAGATTGTTGGGGGCAATATGCTTACTCACTGTAAACTGCTTAGAGAGGACTATAAAGCCCTGTGAAGCAGTATATAAATCTAAATGCTAAATCTAATTCTAAATGCTAAGGCACCTCCCAGCCCCAGGTTGAGTCAAAATTCAGACAACAGGCAACTGACTCACTTATATGACGGTTGCAGAGTGGCAGGCAGTGTTCCCTCTAATTTTGGGGGGGGGGGGGCGGAAAAGTATAGTATCTGAGCGGCAGTCCCTTCAGGACTGGGTGGCACAGAAATAATAAATAAATGAATGAATGAACGAACGAACAAACAAACAAACAAACAAACAAACAAAAAACCCACCCTGTTTTGCCTCAGAGAATTTCAAAATAAAATACTGTACTGTGTGTCTATAACAGTGAGTTCATAATAGGGCAACTCTATCAATATCAAAATGCCACTTAAATAGTTGAGCTAGTTTCAAACTAGATTTTGATTTTCTTTCTCTCTTCCTTACTCCCATTCTTTTTCTTTCTCTTTTCCTTCCTCTCTTTTTTCTATCTGTTTCTCTCTCTTCCTCTCTTCCTCTCTCACTCTTTCCCTCTCGGCTTCTGGGCAGGTTTGGAAAACTCTGAGTTGATGATGATTTTTAAGTGAGCGATTGCTCACTGCTCAGCTTAGAGGGAACTATGGTGGCAGGATCAACTCTTGCAAACCTCTGACAAGCAAAGTCAATGGAGAAGCCAGATTTACTTAACAGCAATGTTATTAACTTATCAACCACAGCGATTCACTTAAACAATTGTGACAAGAAAGATAATAAAATGGGGCAAAATTCACTTAACAAATGTCTCACTTAGCAACAAAAAATGGGCTCAATTATGGTCAAGGACTACCTGTACAGTATTTGCCTTTTCTGGACAAAGGAATCAGCAAACCCCAAGGACTGCTGTTAAAAGCTGAAAATGCAAGTCAAATGAAGAATCTGATCCATCTGATCTGGATTCTAAAAGATGGCTAAATATTTTAACTAATCCAAATGACTGGTGGGAAGTTATGATAGCACAAGGAAATGAACACAGAGCAATGCAGTATGGCTTAGACGATTTTTAAAAATCCCTTGTTTGCCTTGTAAAATTACTCACATTACAATTTCCTTGTTTCACTGGACTTTCTCATAAGTGACAGACAGACCATGAACAAAAAAGGCCTGTCCTGTAATCTGTGGTATGTGTTATTCCACTGAGTGAAGTTTTCTGAAATAATTTTGACAAGCCAGAAGGATAATACCTAAAAGGTAAAGGGAGTGAATCATCTTCATACTTGAATTATATATTTCCCACAGTTTGAAGCGCAGCCCATGCATTCCAGCTTGTCTTGTACATTTCACTTCACATCTAGGAAAGAAAATTGCATTCTTTCTGAGCTCTACAAACACTAGGTCATCAGCAAAGTTGTTTCAAGCCCTTTGTGTTACACCAGGACATTATTGTTTTACAATAAAAAGGATAACTGTGCGGGCGGATTGTGTAAAGAAGTTTTCTGTTGTGGTTTACAGTGTCAACAAATGTTGAGAGTACCACGTCACAGCATGCTACCTGAAGCATTATATTTTTTTAGGTGTCATCTAATTTTCTATGGATGACTTTTAGAAAATACAACTCATGAAAAGCAATGATATGAGATGCTCTCCTTAAATAGGATAAATTATTCCTAGGGATTCTGTGTTCGGAATCAGGAGACAGTTGTGATTAGTCCAGAAGGAATATATTGAAAGAGCCCTCAAGGTTTTTTCTTGAATGCATAAGATAACCTAGTTAAGGTTCTGTCTGATCCCTATTCCAGATTTTTCATTCAAGCAACCTTGTTAGTTTAAAGCTACTAACCCAAGATAGCTTTATTTTCCTCTAATCCAAGATTTGGTTCTGTCTAAACCATCCAAAAACAATTAAGATTTCAGGATATGTCCTTCAACATGTACAATATAGCTGCTCATCCAAATATTCTCTGGAGTAAATAATGTTATGCAAAGGTAGCAAATGAGAAATTTAAAAATGCCCCCCCCCCAAAAAAAAATCAAAGCCCTGAGGAAGGGAAAAGGAAAAAGTTAAATCTAATTCACATTGAATCATATATTACTTCAGTATAGCACTTCATATCTTGCCTTTTGTTTTTAATCTTCTCAACTCCCTCTTATTATTATTATTATTTATTGGATTTGTATGCCGCCCCTCTCCGCAGATTCGGGGTGGCTAACAACAATGATAAAAAACAACATGTAACAATCCAATTTAATAAAACAACTAAAAACCCTTATTATAAAAACCAAACATACACACAAACATACCATACATAACTTGTAATGGCCTAGGGGAAGGAATATCCTAACTCCCCTATGCCTGGCGACAAAGGTGGGTCTTGAGTAATTTGCGAAAGACAAGGAGGGTAGGGGCCGTTCTAATCTCTGGGGGGAGTTGATTCCAGAGGGCCGGGGCCACCACAGAGAAGGCTCTTCCCCTGGAGCCCGCCAAACGACACTGTTTGGTCGACGGGACCCGGAGAAGGCCAACTCTGTGGGACCTTATCGGCCGCTGGGATTCGTGCGGTAGAAGGCAGTTCCGAAGGATATCATCAACTTCATTCAAAGACTTTCTTGATCTCCACCTTCCTTTTAACTTATTCATTCTTCTGTTGAATGTGCAATGTGATCAACATTCATTCTCTCTCTATAACCTCATTGACCTCCCCTAAAACTGGTTACACACTTTGTATTCAATCAACATTCATTTATCACCCATTCATCCTTGATAACCTCTCTTCTTCATAGAAATACTTCTTTCTACCATATTCAACATGCACTTGTATTTCCTCTGAAGTGTAATAACCAATACAGTACTCACTCCATACAACAAAGATGGTAGATGCATACCTTTATACTCAGCTATTTTTGATACTGCTGCCATTACTATATTTGAATTGGTTTTACAATCCCATCACTCCAAAGCTTGTGTCTTTAGACGGAAGCAAACATTCAAGGTCTATCATGAGTGAAATTCTGTTAATCACTCACTAGCATGCCTATCTTTCCACTGCAGCTTCCCACTGTCTGGGATAATAATGCACAAGGTGCTGACCTAGTGCTCTGGGGACGAATATTTTCTAACATATCTCAAGCAGTACAAAAGGTAAGTAAACATGGTTTAAAATTTTTAATTTTGTAGGCCAATTTCTCTAGAAGGTTTCTGGTTGGAGACGATGATTGTGTTGGGTACAATCTAGTTATTAGAGTAAATGGCTTTATTCAAGACCAATGTGGAAACTACATATTACCCAGATCTGACCACACTATTCTGGCCCTGGAGACAGAAATCCTCATACATTTTTCTGAGATTAAAATTGCTAAAATAACAGTGTGGCAATGCTTGGGTTTTCTTCTAATGATAGCCTTTTATCTGCTGCTCCACTCTGGCAAAATCCTCTGGCTCTCCCACCCATTAAATTGCCCCTTTAAATTGAGGCAATTTAAAATCTATCATCATTACTAGTTTTTGGCACAGCAATAATTGGGTAATTCCAGAAAACACAGCCAGATGGTAGTCAGTGGAAGTGGTAGAGTCAGTGGGAATGGAGGGCTTTAAGAGTACCATGTCTATTTATTTATTTTCTTTTTAGCCTCTGATCAAGAAGGGGCCAGGTTTCCTTATCTTTATTTACAGTAGTGTTCTTTGATCCATAGAGGCTGTAGTGGTTCTTAATTTAAAAACCATTCATCAAGATCCTTTTTTTTTTCATGCCAGTTAATTCACAGGCCAAGCGCTCAAGTGCTTTTGTCAACACTTCAGCCACTTCTTCAAGAGGAAGAACCAGCATCCTTACTGCAGTTGCTGAGTATTTTATCCAACCTCTTCTGTGGTTACCCAGAGGGAGCTGGATCCAGAATACTCTCTCTAAACTGGTATGAAGATAACAATTACAAGGCCTTCCTTGGAATTGATGCTAAAGAAAAGGAATCCGTTTATTTTTACGACAACTCAACCAGTAAGTCTCCCATTTGGATCATGACTTCATGTGAGAATGATGGATTGGCCTAGACAGTGATAGTGTCCCTACCCTCTTAGTCATTTGGACTGTTTGGACTGAACAATTAGTGTTTCATCTGGGTTAAGGCAAAAAGCAGCTGCAATCATTAAGGGAGGGATCTGATAGCTGTGTATCTTTGCTGGCAGTGCAAGGGTGCTGTCTTCTTTGAGACTGGTAGTATTTTGAGAACTACCAGGTGCTTCAAAGAGAGCTACCAAAGACTCAGATATGGGCAGTGGTAGAACTTCCATCCACTAAAAAAAATAAAAGATTTATGTAAAACCTACGAAATGGTTCTTGCAGAAAATTCTTTTGTTAAAAAAATGCTTGATCTAAAAAGCTGGTTCCTATGGTTAAATAACTGGGGATGGAATTCCTATGTTCCTTAATTATTTGTAGAAGTAATAAGCATGAGATACAAACAAGAAAAAAATAACATATACAAGTTATTATATTAAGTGCTAGTTAATGAGAAATGTCTGCTTGGTTTGTTTTCACTGAACTTCCTACATTTCTACTTAATCACAGCATATTAAGTGTAGATGGTCTTATTAGGGACTTATAAATAAGTTACATTCAATGGCATCTTTTGCTTTCGATGTTGGCAACAATTTATCTGGTTTTATTATTTTTCAATAATCTTCACAATTCACGAATAACTTTTATTTTTGTATAATCCACAAACTAGCTAGTTATCTTAAATTCTTTCCCTATTCTGAGGCTCTTGATCTATAAAAAAAATTGAGCAAGTAGGATCAATCCAATAGTAAGGCGAAGTTTTTAATGAATATTTGATAGAATTTGAGGTATCCCAAAGTTATTGCGAAGGTACAGATGCCCAGTTTGTTACCGAAATGTATACAGGTCAATAGAAATAAATAAAAAGTTGTTGCTTTTGTGTGTCACGTTTGTATGATCTGGAGACTCCAAAGCTAAGCATTAAAAAAAACCATTTGTCATATGATGATATGTTTCTTTATAAGAATACATTTTATTATAATGAAGTCCAGTCTATCTTGAAGTGCAGGATGTTTGATTAGGGAAATGTATGATGTATGATTATTCTGTTTTTGTTCTAATGTCATGTAAATATTAATGTTGTTATTCATTTCACTGATAGATCTTTTAAAGTTTGCACAAATAAAAATTTAGGAAAAAGTAACCAACATTTTTTCTCATTTCTCTTTTACTTTAAAAACAAAACAAAAATGGAACTGGCCATGGCCAGTTTGAGTTTTCTATTCCAACATTCAAAATTTCAAGAATTAGGCAAGAACCTAAAAAATAAAAGAACAGGGGGGACGGGGAATTGAGGGGGAAGGCCATGTCTGCTGTACAATGCTCTCAATAAATGTATTATTTCTCTTCCCCGATTTTTATTCTTCTGTTTTTGTAACCAGGAGCATGGCAGATATACAAATACAGAACAAGTTGTTCTGCCCAGTCTGCTCAGTTCATAGGGATCACGATTTTTATTTATTTTATTTTTATTTATTTATTTTGTCCAATACACAACGAGGGTTTTAGTGGGTATATATATATACTGTACACACATAGTAAAATACATGATGAAGGTTATAGAGGAGATACTCATAGTAAAATATATCTAAGAAAGAATAGAAAAGAAGATATATTAATAGAACATATCAATGAAAGAATAGAAGAAGAGATATAGGAATAGAAGAAAGGTATAGGAGATATAGGAGAGGAATAGGACAGGGGACACAAGGCACTCTAGTGCACTTGTACTCGCCCCTTACTGACCTCTTAGGAATCTGGATAGGTCAACCGTAGATAATCTAAGGGTAAAGTTTTGGGGGTTTGGGGATGACACTATGGAGTCCAGTAATGAGTTCCACGCTTCGACAACTCGATTACTGAAGTCATATTTTTTACAGTCAAGTTTGGAGCGGTTAATATTAAGTTTAAATTGTGTGCTCTTGTGTTGTTGTGGTTGAAGTTGAAGTTGAAGTAGTTGCCGACAGGCCAGGATGTTGCAGCATATGATCTTGTGGGCAATACTTAGATCTTGTTTAAGGCGTCTTAGTTCTAAGCTTTCTAGGCCCAGGATTGAAAGTCTAGTCTCGTAGTATTTCGACTGGAGGAGTGAAGGGCTCTTCTGGTAAAGTATCTTTGGACATTTTCAAGGGTGTTAATGTCTGAGATGCGATATGGGTTCCAGACAGAAATATGAATAGTAATATGAAAAGATCCTTTCAGGAGAATTGACTTTGTCTGCAGGATGCATTGAACAATGAGAGTAGCTCAGCATTATATAATGTAAGTTGTTTTTTCCCCTTATCCTCTTCTAACAGCACTCTTTTGTAATCAGCTGATACAAACCATGGAATCAAACACTTTAACCAAAATAATTTGGAGAACTATGAAACCATTGCTGATGGGGAAAATCCTCTTCACTCCTGATTCACCTGCAATACAGAAGATACTGAAAAATGTAAGAATTTCTCCTCTCCCTTCTTCCCTTTCTAATTATTTCTACCAGCAGTATTTTTGTTTGTTTGCTTATATTTCATGTTTCTAGATTGCCCATCTCTCTCCTTTCTTAAAGCACTTTAGGAGAAAGGTCTATTCAACTAATCTTAAGTTATTATCACTAAAATATTTATTAAGTTATTATCACCAAAAGGAAGAGGGAGATTGTGATCCCCTTATATAGAGCACTGGTGAGACCACATTTGGAGTACTGTGTTCAGTTCTGGAGACCTCACTTACAAAAAGATATTGACAAAATTGAAGGGGTCCAAAGACGGGCTACAAGAATGGTGGAAGGTCTTAAGCATAAAACGTATCAGGAAAGACTTAGTGAACTCAATCTGTATAGTCTGGAGGACAGAAGGAAAAGGGGGGACATGATCGAAATATTTAAATATGTTAAAGGGTTAAATAAGGTTCAGGAGGGAAGTGTTTTTAATAGGAAAGTGAACACAAGAACAAGGGGACACAATCTGAAGTTAGTTGGGGGAAAGATCAAAAGCAACGTGAGAAAATATTATTTCACTGAAAGAGTAGTAGATCCTTGAAACAAACTTCCAGCAGACGTGGTTGGTAAATCCACAGTAACTGAATTTAAACATGCCTGGGATAAACATATATCCATCCTAAGATAAAATACAGAAAATAGTATAAGGGCAGACTAGATGGACCATGAGGTCTTTTTCTGCTGTCAGTCTTCTATGTTTCTATGTTTCTAAATACATTTCATTCTCTTAAACAAACAAACACACACACACACACACAAACACATCCTGAATAGTTAGGGCGTGAAGAAAAAATGTTTTTCTTCCTAATTCAGTGGCTCACAATGTTTAGATAATTTTAGGAGAAATTTCAAAAAATATTTATGGACTTGTACTTACATCTCATTTCAAAGAATGTCACTTTTATTTACAAGATTGATTGGCAACATTTACCAAAGTCAACAAATATAGACACCACCACCATCTCCAGGTTCCTTTTCCTCGTTCAATATATTTTAATTTCCTCAGGCAAATTCTACATTTGAACAACTTGAACGCTTGACATTCTTCACTAAAGCATGGAAAGAAGTGGGACCTCAGCTGTGGAATTTCTTCAGTGAAAGTGTACAAATGGACATGATCCGAGTAAGTACAGATGCTTTGCTTAGCATGGAAAAGCAACTAAAGCAGGGGTGGATTCCTCCCGGTTTTGACTGGATCGCCCAAACCGGTAGTGACCTGCTGGTGATGTCACAATGGCGTAATGGATCCTGTTCAGTCAGCGCCAATTGGTGGGCTCTACCATCTTTTGGGGGGGGGGGATTTCCCCCCCAAATTTTTTACCATTTGGAAGTTACTTCCCTTGCTGCTTCTTGAAAAAAGGCCCTCTCACCTGCCCCCAGGTTTATACTTAACTTTATCCCTTCACCCGAAGCATAGCTGATTTTTTCTTCAGCTGTGTTTCGGGCTCAATAAAGCCACTGAGTATGCGCAGAGCAGAATTACATGAGGGGAGGTATGTGCTAGCAGTGCGTGCGTGCACAAGTGGAGTGCGTGTGTGCACGCAAAACATCACAATGCAAACCGGTGGTGAAGGTAAGTGGAACCCATTCCTGAACTAAAATACAATAATTCAGCATGGAGCATTGAAGTTAGGGGGGGAAACCAACAACATTTGAACACAAATACATCTAAGGATCTATAAATATTAGTCCATCTGGTCTCCAGGTTGATCACTTCTAATTACCGGTAAATGCTGAGAAGATCCAGCAGATTTTTGTTCTTTGTTAGCCCAGAGCAGTCTTTCTCAACCTTGACAACCTTAAAAGGGATGGATTCTAACTCCCAGAATCCCCCAGCCAGCCATGGGATGGTGTTGAAATCCATGCATCTTAAAACTGATTGAGGGACACTGTTTCAGAAAACAGGTCAAAAATTTGCTGTAGTTTAAAAATTGAAGGGCTCAGAAGCCACCTTTGGAAGAAGGATGGATTGTTCCTTCTGCATTGCAAATTCTGGCCTAAACAGGAACATTCTACCTTGTTTTCAACTTTCTGCTTCCATGATGCATCTCTGTAATCAAAAGTGGGTTCATGCACTCATGGCCACTGCAATTCGGTTGATACTTAAAAACAGGCAATACTGTTAACAAGATTTTGTTAACAGTATTGCTAGATTTTGAAAGACTCGTTCTCTGTAAAAATATTGTAGCAATACAAAGCTTCTAAACAGATGGTTGTATAATAGTTTACAATCATTCATTTCATGGAAGATCATTTCATATGACCAAGACTTTCCTGAGAGTAATAAATTGCTGTATCAACTATCTAGTAGAAATTACTGGATGGTTTTGAGTTGGGGTTTTTTTTGTTTTTGTTTTTGCAATAACCTATCTAACAGGCAAATGGGCAAGTCTATTTTATTTTTTTCCTAAATTTGAAAATCATTTGACGTCCAGGAACAAAGAAAATCCAAATCACATGCACGGAACATCTTCACTAAAAAAAACATAACAAGAAAGAAAGAAAGAAAGGAAGGAAGGAAGGAAGGAAAAAAGGAAGAAAGAAAGAAAGAAAGAAAGAAAGAAAGAAAGAAAGAAAGAAAGAAAGGAGAAAAATACCAAGTGAAGGTCTCTCTGTGTGAATATTAACGAAATGCAAATGCAATCTTTTTTTTCACTTTAGGCACTCATCAGGATGTACAATACCTATTAAATTTCTAGAGTAATCTTCCAAAATTGGGGCTGTCCAATTTTGGATTTTTACTCCTATCTCAGGCAAAAGTGGCTAGGGACAAGATTTTTAACCCACATGGTGAAAAAACCTCCGAGAGAGGTATAAATTCAAATCTAAAATGCTGGGTGGGCTTTCAAAAATAGCATGTATTTTTTCCCCCTAAAAGAGCTTCTGTTCTTAATGATTGATTTTTATTGCCCATACTTGGTAATTTAGAGTTGTTGCAATTCCAACTCCAGGACTGAAACAAAATTCTATTAATGCCACTTTACTGTTGCCATTTGTCTTAATCCATGAAGGGTGAGACTAAGCAAGTAGCCAGCAGGGAGATCTTTACTGCTTCCTTTAGCAATAAATGTGCTACCCTGTGTTTAATTGCTCTGAAACTAGAAGTCTAGCTGGGAGGGGAACTGGCTTGGAGGCACAGCATTTAAAGTGGGCAACCAGCAGGTGTGTAAAGGGTCAAACATTTCCCTGGAAATGCCATTTTCTCCTGAATTTATGTTTACATAATAAGTGAAACCTGGAAAACTGTTATTTGGCAGGTGCTATTCATTTCCCATTTAACAGCCATGTGCTTTCACAGCTGGATTGTGAAATTAAAACTGTTTTTTTTTAACCTATAGGACACTTTGCAAAATCCCACTGTGAAAAGTTTCTTAAATGAACAATTTGGTGGTGAAGGTTTAACTGTGGAAGCCGCTATCAATTTTCTCTATAATGGACCCCCAGAGAAAAGAAAGGATGGTATGAGGAATTTTGATTGGAGGAATGTCTTCAGAATGGCCAATCAGACTTTCCATATGGCTTACCAATACCTGGAGGTAAGCTTTACTTAAAAAAAAAGGTAGAGAGACAGTTTTTCTGATTTATTATCCTCAGAGACTTTATCTAACTGCAGAAAGCATAACAAGTAGCTTTGGACCAGGCTCTTTTCGAAAAGTAAATTGCAACTACTACTTCTGTTATTAATTACTGCTGTTCAGATAACCTTCAATCTTAATGTTGAGGTATAGACTAGCCCATTCTTATCCAGGTACCAGATATATAAATTTCAATTTCCAGAATTCCCATTAATGACTCATTCTGGCTGGAGAATTCTGGGAATTGAAGTAAACTAATGTGGAAAACGTTCAAACTGGGGCAAATTATCTTAGATTGGTGTTTCTCAAATTTTAAGATGCGTTGACTTCAGCTCCCCAAACTCTTCAGGCAGCATGCAATAGAGCAGTGCATTCGCTGGCTGAGGAATTCTGGGAGTTGAAGTCCAGATACCTTCAAGTTGCCAAGGTTGGGAAACACTGCAATAGAGGATTGTCTTAGTGCCAATATCTTTAACTATTTATTATCTTAGAGCAGATTGGCTTCATCATGAAAAAAATGGTTATAACTAAATAATCAATTGGAGCGATGCTTATAATTTTTCAGGCGTTATGCACTTCTTTAATCAAATTCAGGTTTCAGTGGGTTTCCCCCCCCCCATGTGATTTATTTGGAAGATTGTTCCAGGTTTTCAGACCATATATAAACAGCAATTTAGATCTCCAACACACAGGTGGGAGTAAAGGAGAATACACAAGGAGAAGCAAAGGGTTCAGATGACCTCATTACAAATACATCTTGTCTAGGAGCATGGTTTAGATATGACGCCGGTGTCATTTGAGTGGGAAAACTCAGGAAACTGTGAACGAAATCTTAATTCCAGAATGACTGGCTACCCTGAGAATATCCTCTCACAGCATTTTGGAACAGAGTCATTTGATACTTCAGTCGAAGAAGTACAAAATGTGATGAAGGAATCACAATAGTCTTTTGGATAAATATTTACATTTGGCTGCGCCTGGATTTGTGGAGTGATGTTATGTATTTGGCAAAAGGATAGCACAAACATGAACCTTTTGGCTTAGGGCAGGATGATTGCTCATTGAAACAATGGGTCAATTAGGTTTAGGTTTAGGTTTATTGGATTTATATGCCGCCCCTCTCCGCAAACTCGGGGCGGCTTACTTCCCTGGGGCTTGAAAGGGCGGTTGTATGAGCATCAGTGAGGATTCGGCATCTTTTGAAGTGGGGGCTCAAGGTGAGGCAGACTTCGGATGTCTAATTGGAGAAAGGTGATCAGTTCTTTGTAAACGGTCAGTCTGGTAATGCCATCACTTGCACTTTGTATTATTTTACCGAATGTCTTAATTGTAATACTTAACACATTGTGGCAATGCACTAACGTTGAGCCATGACCTTTTAATACAGAGGTCTTCAGACTTGGCAATTTTAAGACTTGTGGACTTTAACTCTTAGAATTCTCCAGCCAGCTATACTGCCTGGAGAATTCTGGGAGTTCAAATCCACAAGTCTTAAAATTGCCAAGTTTGGGGACCCCTGTTTTTAATACATATACAGCATATATGCGGTAAACATTATGAAATTCTGTACTGTTGAATGAAAACAAAACTCGGATCTTTGGATTTTTTAGGTATATACACACTTGCAATAATACATATTAGTCATTTAATTTGAACCTGGCTTTTCCATCAAGTATATATAAAGTGAGTGCTTGAGAGTTCTGAAGTGACTCTACATATTTTTCGTGGAGGCGGGGGAGGGCATATTAGCATTAAATGTAGGGAATGCATAGAGTAAGAGAAACAAACAATGTAGGTTAGTTACCTTGATAATAACATACTAAAGCTTTCTGCTTTCACTATCAAGATTAGGACTTTTCCTGCTTTATATCTTTTATATCTTGTTTAGAAAACTTACCTGGAGGATATTCTCTCTACAAAACAAACCAGCTTAGGGGTACATATTTTCCCCATCCCCAATATAAAACCAAACCTTCAGGAAATTAAGAAAAGCAACTTTTCTCCTTAATTTTCTGGTCTAGACTACTAAATGCAAAAAGAAAAAGCATCGCTTAATGATAACAATCATGTTATTGTTAGATAAAGTTTGACCTTTAGCTCTAATAATGAAATGTCTTCAGATACTTTCTAAACTATCTTCCACATAAGGTTCAGAAGGTAAACATAGATGGGTTTGAGAATACTGTCTTGCTAAGGAATGCTAGAATTGTAAGCTAGACTGGAAAGCTTCTTTTAAAAAAAATCCCAGAAGATGACAATGGGAGAATTTGCTTCTATACATCTGAAAAAACGACATAGTTGTATCTATGAAACCAACAGAAAAAGCAAGTTCACCTTGAGGGCATCTTTACTGTTGTCACAGGCATAGTTCCCTCTAAGCTGAGCAGTGAGCAATCGCTCACTTAAAAATCATCATCAACTCAAAGTTTTCCAAACCTGCCCAGAAGCCGAGAGGGAAAGAGTGAGAGGGAAAGAGTGAGAGGGAAGGAGAGAGAGGAAGAGAGAGAAACAGAAAAAAGAGAGGAAGGAAAAGAGAAAGAAAAAGAATGGGAGTAAGGAAGAGAGAAAGAAAATCAAAATCTAGTTTGAAACTAGCTCAACTATTTAAGTGGCATTTTGATATTGATAGTTGCCCTATTATGAGCTCACTGTTATAGACACACAGTACAGTATTTTATTTTGAAATTCTCTGAGGCAAAACAGGGTGGGTTTTTTATTTGTTTGTTTGTTTGTTTATTCATTCATTCATTCATTCATTCATTTATTATTTCTGTGCCGCCCAGTCCCGAAGGGACTGCCGCTCAGACACTATACTTTTCCGCCCACCCCCCAAAAAAATTAGAGGGAACACTGGTCACAGGTAGCATATCCTTAATTTAAATACATTTCTCTTATTGCATCCATGACAAAAATCTTACCATCCTTACATGCTATTTTAAATGCCAGAGTTTATTTTGATATATCAACAGCAACCTGATCCTCTTGCAAAGACCTCCCCTCTATTCTCTTTTACCAGAATAGATAACAATTCTTCAGATGACAGGGCTAAACAAAGGAGACTTTACATTTCAGAGAAATCTGTCTCTTAAATTACAAGTTGCCTGTGAGGACTTTGATGTACATAATTATTGGTTGTTGGTCTGCAAGAGACCATCAAGCCGATAAGATCAAACAAACTAGCTTTGTGGCATTAGGTGAAGTAATTAAATACATTTCTTCCCAGTCAGTTTAGAAACAAAATGTCACCTCCTTACAATAGTTGCCAACATTGAGAATCTGATCATCATTCCTTCATTTTGGAGTTAGGAAGCACAAGAGGCATACAGATATTTGGTGATTTTATCATTTCCGTAGTTCCTTGCTCTGACACTTACCCATTTTCTTTATACCAAAATAGTAAAAACATGGTTAAATATGATGTCACTCACGAAGCCTGCTGCCCTAACCTTAAGCAAAGTATAATGCTTATGTCAGGAGACAGATGCTGACAGATTTTGGCCAGGTCTCTTAGCAAAGTCGAAGAAGCAGATAGAGTTGAAAGATGGGATCAAAGAAACTTTTGATAAAGTAGTCTTGACTTAGGATCACAATTGGGTCCAACATTTCAACATTGCTAAGCAGGACAATCGTTAAGTACGTTTTGCCCCATTTTACAACCCTCTTGCCTGAGTTAAAAGAATCAGTTTGTTCATTCATTCATTCATTGATTTGATTTGTATGCCGCCCCTCTTTGAAGACTCGGGGCGGCTAACAACAATAAAGAAGACAATGTAACAAATCTAATATTAAAAATAATCTTAAAAACCCCAATTTAAGAGACCAATCATACAAACAAGCATACCATGAATAAATTCTATAAGCCTAGGGGGAAGGGAAAAAATTCAATTCCCCCATGCCTGACCACAGAGGTGGGTTTTAAGGCGCTTGCGAAAGGCAAGGAGGGTGAGGGCAACTCTGATATCTGGGAGGAGCTGGTTCCAGAGGGTCGGGGCCACCACAGAGAAGGCTCTTCTCCTGGGTCCCACCAAATGACATTGTTTAGTCGAAGGGACCCGGAGAAGGCCAACTCTGTGGGACCTAACTGGTCACTGGGATTCGTGCGGCAGAAGGCAGTCCTGGAGATATTCTGGTCCGATGCCATGAAGGGCTTTATAGATCATAACCAACACTTTAAATTGTGACCGGAAATTGATCGGCAACCAATGCAGACTGCAGAGTGTTGGTGTAACATGGGCATGCCTTGGGAAGCCCATGATTGCTCTCGCAGTTATGAAGTTAGTAACATGGGTTGTTAATAAATGAATTTGGTTTTCCTGTTGAAGGATACCAAAGGTGATCACATGTCCGCAGGACACCGCAACCATCAAAAATACGAATCAGTTGCCAAGAATCTGGATTTTGATCAGGTGATACTGCAACGGTCATGTTAAAAAATCATAAGTCATCAGTGCCATTGTAACTTCGAAAGGTTACCAGAGCCCTTGAGGAGTTGGGCGGCATATAAATTAGATTCATAAATAAAATAAATAAATAAACGGTTGTAAATTCAATGCAGTTCAGTCCCGATTCTCTGATTTCCATATACAGTGGTCCCTCGAGTTTCGCGATCTCGATCTTCGCTAAACGCTATATCGCGAGTTTTCAACCCGGAAGTAAACTCCACCATCTGCGCATGCGTGCCCTTCCACGCATGCGTAGATGGTGGAGTTTCCCCGCCGGGCAGAGGCTTCCCTGGGTCTTCCCCCTCTTGCCCCGGTAAGGCGCGAGCAACGGCGTGGGCGGGTGGGCGGCACGCGCGCGGGGAAACCCCAGGGCCGCTTCTCAGCTGAGAAGCGGCCCCAGCAACAGCGCGGGGGGCGGGCGGCACGCGCGCGCGGGGGGAAACCCCAGGGCTGCTTCTCAGCTGAGAAGCGGCCCCAGCAACAGCGTGGGGGGGCGGGCGGCGCGCGCGCGCGCGCGGGGAAACCCCAGGGCCGCTTCTCAGCTGAGAAGCGGCCCCAGCAACAGCGCGGGGGGGCGGGCAGCACGCGCGCGCGCGGGGAAACCCCAGGGCCGCTTCTCAGCTGAGAAGCGGCCCCAGCAACAGCGCGGGGGGGGCGGGCGGCGCGCGCGCGCGCGCGGGGAAACCCCAGGGCCGCTTCTCAGCTGAGAAGCGGCCCCAGCAACAGCGCGGGGGGGCGGGCAGCACGCGCGCGCGCGCGGGGAAACCCCAGGGCCGCTTCTCAGCTGAGAAGCGGCCCCAGCAACAGCGCGGGGGGGCGGGCGGCGCGCGCGCGCGCGCGGGAAACCCCAGGGCCGCTTCTCAGCTGAGAAGCGGCCCCAGCAACAGCGCGGGGGGGCGGGCGGCGCGCGGGGAAACCCCAGGGCCGCTTCTCAGCTGAGAAGCGGCCCCAGCAACAGCGCGGGGGGGCGGGCAGCACGCGCGCGCGCGGGGAAACCCCAGGGCCGCTTCTCAGCTGAGAAGCGGCCCCAGCAACAGCGCGGGGGGGGCGGGCGGCGCGCGCGCGCGCGCGGGGAAACCCCAGGGCCGCTTCTCAGCTGAGAAGCGGCCCCAGCAACAGCGCGGGGGGGCGGGCAGCACGCGCGCGCGCGGGGAAACCCCAGGGCCGCTTCTCAGCTGAGAAGCGGCCCCAGCAACAGCGTGGGGGGGCGGGCGGCGCGCGCGGGGAAACCCCAGGGCCGCTTCTCAGCTGAGAAGCGGCCCCAGCAACAGCGCGGGGGGGCGGGCGGCGCGCGCGCGCGCGCGGGGAAACCCCAGGGCCGCTTCTCAGCTGAGAAGCGGCCCCAGCAACAGCGCGGGGGGGCGGGCGGCACGCGCGCGCGCGCGGGGAAACCCCAGGGCCGCTTCTCAGCTGAGAAGCGGCCCCAGCAACAGCGCGGGGGGGCGGGCGGCACGCGCACGCGCGGGGAAACCCCAGAGCCGCTTCTCAGCTGAGAAGCGGCCCCAGCAACAGCGCGGGGGGCGGGCGGCACGCCGCGCGCGCGGGGAAACCCCAGGGCCGCTTCTCAGCTGAGAAGCGGCCCCAGCAACAGCGCGGGGGGGGCGGGCAGCACGCGCGCGCGCGGGGAAACCCCAGGGCCGCTTCTCAGCTGAGAAGCGGCCCCAGCAACAGCGCGGGGGGGGGGGCGGGCGGCACGCGCGCGGACAAGCAGCAGCAGCGAGATGGTGTTTTTACTTCCGCACCGCTACTTCGCGACAAATCGATCATCGCGAGGGGTCCTGGAACGGAACCCTCGCGATGATCGAGGGACCACTGTATTCATATTGAAATTAATGATGCATTCTCAGTCTTCATTTTCATCCATCCATGCTTTTTTATTCCCAGTGCCTTTCATGAGTGGGAAGAATTTCAGAGTCAAGCAGAATTATTGTCATGCCCACATAGCTAGGAAGATAAAGGAATAAAGAATTAAAGGTTGTCCTTGATTTATAAGTTTTAGTGACCGTTCAAAGTTACAACAGCATAAGCAAGAGACGTATGACCGTTTTTCACATTTTACAACCACTGCAGTATCCCTATAGTCACATGATCCAAATTGAGATACTTGGCAACTGACTTATGACGGTTGGTGTCTCTCAGGGGTCATGTGATCACTTTTTGCTGCCTTTTGACAAGCAGATTCCCTTAACTGTGTTACTAACTTAACAACTGCAGCGATATGCTTAACAAATTGTGGCAAGAAAGATAATTAAAATGGGATAACATTCACTTAAAAAATGTCTCACTTAGCAACAGAAATTTGTGGTTGTAATTTGAGGATTACCTGTATCACAATTTCAGTCGGGTAACTTTATTGCTAATCTGAGGTAAATGAAGAATTTTGAAAACTCTTTTTAAGAGGAATTTGCCCATTCCCATATATCGGGAGCAAATTAAGATATGGTCCCTTTAAGATAATTTGATTTATCTTTCTTCGTAGGTCAGCTATCTCTTGACTGTTTGTCTATTCTCTTCCATTCTTTGCAGAAGTTGGTTGATACTTCTCATTATTTTAGGTTTGGTTTTTCTATATTTAAACTTTGTTTTATTGGCTTGTAAACAAAGAAGAAAAAGGGTTTCCCAGTCTACTCAGTCTCTCACAATTGTGTACCTATTGCTGTGTGTGCAGTATTCTCTCTGCTATTTATGACCATCACTTTCCCCCCCTTTGAACTTATTTTGTTTTGCTCTCCCAGGCTTATTTTCCAGGTGATAGGTTCACATTAGCTTTCCACCTACCCACCACCCTCATTTATTGTGATGGTTTCAGCTTTGTTTTTCCTTGGGGGTTGTTATCTAGCCGACTAGACACTTCTTTAATGACTGATCTTCCAGAGACAATTGCTCCATTCAGGTCTCTGCACTAAAGGACAGTAGTTATTATAAACCTCAGGTGTGGAATACACTTATGACAGCTTTTGGTCTCTCTTCTTTCAATCACAATTTTATAATGCATTTTAACCTGAGAATGAGGTTAGGAAAACTCTGAGACACTAAATCTGATCTATCTCAGCTCTGCTTATGTTAAGTAAGTCTGATCTGGCAGGTTTCCCCACTATTTGGTTAAAGAAAGAAGCAAACTCACATTTAATATAGGACCTTATCATCTGTACTGATTTTTGAACACACTTGCATTGCAAAATCCAGGCAACTGCACAATCGTTTCTGGAGATGAGTATGTTCCAATTTATATAATAATTCAGGAAGTTATCAGAGTAGAATCAACAAAATTCTGTGCATCTGTAGATTTAAAGCATTACAGCTATTAAATGATTCAGCATACATGCTTTGCTTCCCAGCCAAAGCATTAAATATTTTTCCGCTGAATTAATAATTTTATTGAAAAAATTTTTTTTTCATTATACTCTTATTATGCAGAAACGCTGTACATTTATTTCAAAGCTATAGCAAAGTGAAAAGTTAAAAATAAAACATGGAAGCAATGGGAGCAGCAAGTGACTTCTACATGATGGTAAAAAAAAAAGGTGGAAGTATCTATATCATCACCAACAGTCAAACTCAGCTGGAATGAATTTTTAACTTTCTTATGCCCCTTAGCAACTAGAAAGCCTCCCCAGGTTTTTTTTTAATTTTACCCTTTTTATTGTCCAAAGAAAGATTTGAAAGGAATTTGGAAATTATCTAGTCCAATCCATGCCCATGCAGGAATCCATGGCTGTAACAAATATTTCAAAGAGATTTCTTTTTTCCTTGGTGCTAAGCAGGAACATGGAATAAAAACTCCTGTAGGGGATCAGTAGTTTTTCTGTATAAATACTGTAATTGAAACGTCATTGCAGAGGGAAAACTATGCCAATAAACCCACTGATGATACCTGTAATCAGCAGAATTGATTCTCCTACCCTGTTTCCCCCAAAATAAGACATCCCCTGATAATAAGGCCAATAGAGCTTTTGAGCGCATGGCAAGCACTTATTTAAGGGTTCAAAAAATATACCGTATATAAGATAGGGTCTTATTTTTCGGTAAACACGGTAATTTAATGGATAGACCGGTTATTGTCTGACTCCCTCAATGCTCATGTATAATGATTCTGAAGTCTCATAATCAGGACACAAGGCCAATCAGTCTGGATAGAATAACTCACCCAGATTATACAAATTTCAAATTATTTTCATTATGCAATACTCATCCGAATACAAACCTCAATTAATTTGCAAATTCCTCCTATTTTGGCTTTATTGATATGCATTGTTGATATGTAAGACTGATTAATTTTGACGAAAGTTCTGCAGACTTCAGCAGGAACACGTTTCTTTGTTATTTGTTATTCATTCATTGCATTTGTACGCTACCCATTTCTCCACTAAGCAACACTATGGATTGTCCTTGAATTACAACAGTTCTTTTATTGATTGTTCAGTTACAACAGCCCTGAAAAAAGTGACTTATGACCATTTTTCACATGACAGCATCTCCATGGTCTATACCAGTGTTTCCCAAAGTTGGCAACTTGAAGATATATTTGGACTTCAACATTTGCTGGCTGGGGAATTCTGGGAGTTGAAGTCCAAATATCTTCAAGTTGCCAAGGTTGGGAAACACTGGTCTATACGGTCAAAATTCAGCCACTCGGCAACTGATTAATATTTATGACAGTTACGGTGTCATGTTGTCATGTGATCATATTGTACATATCTCTCTCTCTCTCTCTATCTATCTATCAAACATGTACAAGATAGCAAGTATAGGTATAAACATAAGTAAAGCATAGACAAATGAGGACAATAGTACAGGAAGACAGGAACGGTAGGCATAATGGTGTGCTTATGCACTCCCCTTATAGATCTCTTAGGAATGGAGTGAGGTTGACTGTAGACAGTCTAAGGTTAACATTTTTGAGGTTTGGAGAAGAAACCACAGAGTCGGATAGTCAATTCCAACCATTCTGTTATATTTTCTGCAGTCGAGTTTGCAGTGGTTTACATTCAGTTCATATCTATCGTGTGCTCGTGCATTTTTGATTTTGCAACCTTCTGACACGTAAAGTTGAAGGGGAAGCCAGAATTCACTTAACAACTGTGTTGCTAACTTAACGCAACTGCAGCAATTCACTTTTAACTGTGGCAAGAAAGGTCGTAAAATGGGGCAAAACCTAGCAACAGAAATTTTGGGCTCAATTGGGGTTGTATGTGCAGTGGTTCTCAACCTGGGGGTCGGGACCCCTTTGGGGGCCATACAACCATTTCATAGGGATCACCTAAGACCATGAGAAAAGACAAATTTCCCATGGTGTTAGGAACTAAAGCTTCTATTCTGGCACCTTGGAACATATTTTTACAATCGGCGTTTACAGTAGGGGTGTCCCTCTGACCTTCCTGCCAATCAGCTTAAAGCTCTGTTGGGAGAATTGGCGCTAGACTTATGGTTGGGGGTCACCACAACATGAGGAACTGTATTAAGGGGTTGCGGCATTAGAAAGGTTGAGAACCACCGACAGAGTGATCTTATATAATGGTCCTATATAGAGAATATAGAGAACTACCAGTATTGGTGTCCAAATCGTAGGTAAATTGTGATTTACATACATAAGTACAATGCTATCGTTATCTCATTCGACACCTCTGTTATCACAGTGCTTGACCCTTGATAAGTTTGAAGGCCTAGCTGATGAAATGGAGTTGATTCTTCATGCTCGCTCCCTTCTGGAAGAAAACAAATTTTGGGCTGCTGTTGTCTTTCTTGACATGGATGCAAGGGACGGTCAACTGCCACCTCACGTGAAATACAAGATACGCATGGATATTGATGCTGTGGAGAAAACAAACAAAATCAAAGATAGGTAAGGACGGTTTCTAATCTTTAGGCATGCAAGCCGAGCCTAATCAGATACCAGTGACTGGAGAGACAAAATTAATCAGAATTGCCAAGAGAAGCTCTCCCCAACAGGAGATTCTGCGTATCTGTTGGACGTCCCCAATCATCAAAGGGGTCTAATGAGAATTGCAATTTATCACAATTCAAAGTGTTGGTTATGACCTATAAAGCCCTTCATGGCACCGGACCAGATTACCTCAGGGACCGCCTTCTGCTGCACGAATCCCAGTGACTAGTTAAGTCCCACAGAGTGGGTCTTCTCCGGGTCCCGTCAACCAAACAATGTTGCTTTGCGGGACCCAGAGGAAGAGCCTTCTCTGTGGCGGCCCCGACCCTCTGGAACCAACTCCCCCCAGAGATTAGAATTGCCCCCACCCTCCTTGCCTTTCGTAAACTGCTTAAAGCCCACCTCTGCCGCCAGGCATGGGGGAACTGAGATACACTTTCCCCCTAGGCCTTTACAATTTTATGCATGGTATGTTTGTATGTATGATTGGTTTTTATATAATGGGTTTTTAAGTGTTTTTAGTATTGGATTTTGTTATATACTGTTTTACTGCTGTTGTTAGCCACCCCGATTCTGCGGAGAGGAGAGGCATACAAATCCAATAAGTACCGTATATACTCGAGTATAAGTCGGGTTTTTTTAGCCCAAAAATGGGCTGAAAAACCCGACCTCGACTTATACTCGGGTGACTGACGGGTCACCACAAGAGGGCGCAAGCGGCTTAGGGAAAGACAGCCGTCTTTCAGCTTGAAAGAAGCGGCAACTGCCCGTTTAAGAAGGGAGAATCCACCCACTAGCCAAATGGCTTTTTTCCTGTTTAGCGCTCGAACGCTGCGGTAACAGTAAAAAAGCCGTTTGGCTAGGGGATGGATTCTCCCTTCTTAACCGGGCAGCTGCAGCTTCTTTCTGTTTAGCGTATCGTTCGAGCGCTAAACAGAAAGAAACGGCAACTGCCCGCTTAAGAAGGGAGAATCCACCCACTAGCCAAACGACTTTTTTCCTGTTTAGCGCTCGAACGCTGCGGTAACAGTAAAAAAGACGTTTGGCTATGGGATGGATTCTCCCTTCTTAACCGGGCAGCTGCAGCTTCTTTCTGTTTAGCGTAGCGTTCGAGCGCTAAACAGAAAGAAACGGCAACTGCCCGGTTAAGAAGGGAGAATCCACCCACTAGCCAAACGACTTTTTTCCTGTTTAGCGCTCGAACGCTGCGGTAACAGTAAAAAAGACGTTTGGCTAGTGGGTGGATTCTCCCTTCTTAACCGGGCAGTTGCCGTTTCTTTCTGTTTAGCGCTCGAACGCTACGCTAAACAGAAAGAAGCTGCAGCTGCCCGGTTAAGAAGGGAGAATCCATCCCCTAGCCAAACGGCTTTTTTACTGTTACCGCAGCGTTCGAGCGCTAAACAGGAAAAAAGCCGTTTGGCTAGGGGGTGGAATCTCCCTTCTTAACCGGGCAGTTGCCGCTTCTTTCAAGCTGAAAGACGGCTGTCTTTCCCTCAGCCGCTTCCTGGAGACCACTAAGGATAGCGCTCTGGGAGAGGGGGCAACTGCCCGGTTAAGAAGCAAGAATCCAACCCCTAGCGAAACGGCTTTTTTCTTGTTTAGCGCGGCGTTCGAGTGGTTGGCTCTTGCGTGCAAGCAAAGGAACCTGCCAACCACTCGAACGCCGCGCTAAACAGGAAAAAAGCCATTTGGCTAGGGGGTGGATTTTTCTTTCTTAACCGGGCAGTTGCCCCCTCTCCCAGAGCGCTATCCTTAGCGGTCTCCAGGAAGTGGCTGAGAGAAAGGTGGTGGTCTGCCTTTCCTTCAGCTCGAAAGAGGCGGCAATTTCCCCGCCTTCCTCCAGCCGCTTAACCGAGCGCTTCAGGAAGGTGCCGCCTCTTTTCGTTGTAGGAAAGGAAATCGCGACCTGACGGTGATGGGGGTTCCAAGCAGGCAGCAATCACCAAAAGAAGGTGATTATATCCACGGAGGCACCTCCCCCGCCCGCCCTGGGATTCCTTGCTGCAATCCCAGCTTCTCAGCTTTTTAAAAAAATGACCGTTTGGGATTGCAGCAATGGATTTTTCCAATAGAAAATTACCGGAGTGGCCGATGGAGGGAGGTTGTCCTCTGAAATGGCCAGGGCAAGGGGCGGATGGGAGCGTGTGGTCCTAGCCAGCTATCCATTTGCCGGGACTTCACTTTCTGCCTGCCCCGCACCAAGGCTCCTGCCAGGTGAAAAACGTTTGCCAGACTGCATGATCCCCCTCGTCTCAGTGGGAAGGGGCTGGCTGGGTGGAAAAGCAGTGAGCCATTCCCTCCCGATATTCCCTTCCCTCACTCACTCGCCTTTATTTTGCCGACTTGACTGCCTTTTCATTCTATTCCCACGACCAACTCCGCGGGCGCCCGCCCCCTTCGCCCACACTTCCCTCCCGGTGCCTCTTGGGAGTTGTAGTCTTTTCGAGGAGGCGGGCTCAGCCGCTCTGCCCAAAGAGACACTACGGCTCCCAGAAGGCTAAAGGGAGCGTGACGTAAACTGTGGATGCAGCCGAAAGAGACACCGGCAGGCGTTCTGTCAATGGGTATTTCCGTGGTGAGAAGGGGGGAGGGGGATGCCAGGCTGAGTTGTTTTTCTAGAATGAAAAGCACCGGTGCTCAAGCCTTCCAGGAAAATTACGGTAGTTCTCTGCATCTTTCATTTGGAGACTTAGCCCTGCTTTGTGCTCTGCACCTGAGCAGGGGTGCCCCCCTCCTCTGTCTTAAAGTCCCAGTCTTATACAGTTGGCATTTTACTCATTGCCAGTGTCAAGGCATTTTAAGGGTTATTTATGCATTTTATGCTATATGCTGTTGTATTGTTGTTACATTTTATATTGCTTTTTAGTTGTTGTGATTGTTGTGAGCTACCCAGAGTCCTGTTGGAGTTGGGTGGCAAGGAAAGAGGGAGGGAGAGAGGGAAGTAAGGAAGGAGTTAGGAAAGAAGGAAGACAGAAAGAAAGAAAAAAAAAGATGGTAGAAAGGAAGAGAGACAAAGAAAGATGGTAGGAAGGAAAAAAGACAAAAAAGGAAAGGGAGGGAGGGAAGGGACTGAAGAAGGAAAGAAAAAGGAAAGAAGATAGGCAGACAGAAAAAGAAAGGGGGGGAAGAAGGAAGAAAGGAAGGAAGGAGAGACAGACAGACAGACAGAAAGAAAGAAAGACCTATGACCACAATTGAGCCCAAAATTGTGGTTGTTAAACAAAAGCGTTGTTCAGTGAGAATCACCACATTTTACTCAATCCATGGCATTTCCTAGCTCTAACAATGATGTGCAAGCTAGGGAAGTACTGGTACATCTGAAGGTACCATATGTGTAATGTTCTAGTTATGGTTAAATGTGTGGCAGAAAGTGGACTCTGGGTTTGTTTTTCCTATTACAGTAAGTGAGGTTGAATGTACCGTATACAGTATACCGGTAATTTTACAAGAGCTCCCTCCCTCTCTCTCTCTCTCTGTAAATATACCGTACATATACAGTTTATATAGTAAACAATGTACGGTATATTTTTGTGTGCCTGTGTGTAATATGTATGTATACATATGGCATATATACATAGAATTAAATAGTATATTTTGGATGTTCAGTAATAGTAAATAGAGAGGGAAATTGTATCTCTTTGAGGCAAGGAGAGGCCAAATATCGTAACCCTAACCCAAACCAGCAGGAGCAGTGGGGGCTTGAGGTAAGTACAGTACTTGCAATTTTTTTGCCTATACTGCCTTGGGGTACATATACCTTTTTACCCTCTTTTAAACTTACAGAGCTAGTTTACTGGTTTTCTTTGAAATAAATATTCTAAAACATTTACTCTACTGATGCCTCAATTGATGTAATTTTATTGGTTTCCATTTTAATAAGTTACCAGTAGCCGCTGCATTTTCCATCCTCGACTTATACACGGGTCAATAAATTTACCCCAATTTTGTGGCAAAAGTAGGGGCCTCGACTTATAGTCGGAGCGACTTATACTTGAGTATATACGGTAAGTAAGTAAGTAAGTAAGTAAGTAAGTAAGTAAGTAAGTAAGTAAGTAAGTAAGTAAATAAATAATTACAGGAAAGAAGGCTGGTAAATGTATGGATGACTGTTATGTATATAATAATTAACTGCAGGCCAAAGTGTAACCTTTAGGTATCTCAAACAGTGGGCTGCTGGTAAATATAAAATGTTATCATGAGTTATCATACAATTATAATCATAATGTTATCATACAACTACCCAGAGGGAGAGAAAGAGAAAGCACACGTACCATGACAAAGCATAATGCCTTTTTATTAGAACTAACACAAATTCAACCCTAAGCATGGGAGTTAGTTGGAAAATAAACTTATCTAACTCTCTGTGCTTCCATCTGACTTTTTAAAACAACCGAACTTTAATGTTCTTGAGCATATAAATAGACCCACAAATTGCTTCTGCAAAGGTTTAGCACAGGATATATTTATAGCCTTTAAATTGTCACGAGATTCCTCCTTTGTTCCAAATAAAAGGTGATCTGATCATTTTACCTGTGAAATTTGATTTCTTTTTTTTGGCAGAAAAATGACTGATTCTGCAGTTATAAAGTGATAAAAGAAAACTGCATCCAAAATCTGTGCTTTGTCTCTACAGATACTGGGATCCTGGGCCAAGAGCTGACCCAGTGGATGATCTGCGCTACATCTGGGGAGGGTTTGCTTATCTGCAAGACATGATCGAGCAAGGGATCATTAAAACCCAGACCAGTGTGGATGTGCCTTCAGGGATATATCTACAACAAATGCCCTATCCCTGCTTTGTAGATGATGTGTAAGTGTGATCTGTGTCCAATAACTAACTGTGTGGCTAGCCAGGTGGCACTTTGAGTCTTGCAAATTACACTGTTGGACTTTTGATCATGCTAGAGATTCTAGAACACTGATGGCAAACCTGAAGTAGACCCAGAGGCAGGGTTCAAGCAATCGGTACTTTTATTCAGCTCAGAGAACAAGTGACAGCTCAGCAAGGCAAAGTGACAATTCAGCGAGTACCGACTGACTCTGCTTGGAGAAACCGCTCCTTTTATACATTTGCGGTTCCCGCCAAAGCTAGAGCCGGCCGCGTCTGAGCCAATCAGGAGCGACTTCCTGCTTCGGCTCAGACAGCGCTGGAAAGAGGAACAAACTATTTACAGGAATTACAAGGTAGCCATTTCAGGATACAACACCCCTCCCCTCATAGTTGGACACATCCATCACGAAAGCCATGTGACAAAGTCGTCCAATCGGTGGGGCCTCTGAGGAGCTCGCGCTGACCTGCGCAGTACAATTTCTCCTTCGACACCGACTGTGGAGGATGGCTCGCCGCTGTTCTCCCGGTGCGGTGGACTTTGTCTGGCAGGCCCAACGAAGGCTTTGGAGGACGAGGATGGCTCGGCGTCGCTGGATGGTTCCCCCTGGCCCGATAAGTCTCTTTGCATATTTCTTAACTCGGGCAATGTGCTAAAGTCTGTTGAAGGGGGAGAGTCCATGTCAGCGGTTTGTGTCAATTGATTTTCTGTTCGCTTCCGAATGTGGTCTATGTGTCGTTTCCACAAACGACCATCCTCTAATTTTACGATATAAGTCTTTGGTGCATTTTGCTTAACAACAATTCCTTTCATCCAGTTTACATTTCCATCAAAACTTTTTACATATACATTTTGTCCCAAATACATTTCTCTTTCAGGTTTTACACACATTTGGTTATTATTAACACAGAACCTTGGGTTCAACCTGTCTAGTGGTGACCTCAATTTCCTCCCCATCAGTAACTCTGCAGGGCTTACATGTGTGTGCGAGTTAGGGGTAATGTGTTGGGTGAGTAAGAATTGGTCCAAGTTTTGTTGTACATCCCCAGGGCCTGACCTGCGCAATGCCTCCTTTGCCACACGAACGTAACGTTCTGCCAATCCATTAGCCCAGGGCGAATAAGGCGAGATGAGGGCATGCCTGACCCCTAGGCCATCTAAGAACAATTCGAATTGCCTGGCTGTTAGCTGTGGCCCATTGTCAGACACTAAGATATCTGGGCAACCATGGGATGCAAACAGTCTACTCAATACCTTGATGGTGGCACTTGTGGTTATGTTGTTCATTGCTATTATTTCCACCCATTTGGAGAAAGCATCAACCACTATTAGAAAATACTGGGACCCCACTGGGCCAGCAAAGTCAATGTGGATTCTTGACCAAGGACCAGCAGGCTGCTCCCACTCAGCCGGAGTTGTTTTGGGGGGACTAGGCCGTGACTCTTGGCATGGTTCACACTTTGAGACCCAACTTTCAATGTCAGCATCCAGCCCTGGCCACCATAAATGCCCCCTTGCTAGGCTCTTCATCCTGACAATCCCAGGATGACCCACATGTAACATTTTGAGTACCTTTTCCCTCAGGCTTTTGGGGATGATCACTCTATCTCCCCACAACAGGCAACCCTTTACATAAGATAACTCAAGTCTTTTGTTTTTAAAATCACACAATTCAGGTTTCACAATATCATTTTGCCATCCCTTTAGTACACAGTTCACCACTTGTTTAAGGATTGGATCTTGCTGCGTGTGTGCAGCTACCTCTTTGGCCGTGGTTAGTGGGTTATCCTCGAGTTCTATCATTAACACATCTGTGGAAGGAACAGGGTCTTCCACTAAGTCTGTTATGGGGCACCTGCTGAGGCCGTCTGCGTGATTGATTTCCTTCCCCCCCTTGTGGGTGAGCTCATACTGGTACCCTGAGAGGAAAAGAGCCCATCTGATTAGTCTTGGAGACATAAAAGGTGGAGTGGGCTTGTTGGGGGCTAGCAGACCCAGTAGGGGCTTGTGGTCAGTGACTAGTTCAAAACTTCTTCCAAAAATATAATTGTGAAACTTCTTTACCCCTGCCACTAAAGCTAGAGCCTCCTTGTCTAACTGGCTATAATTCCTCTCTGTGCTGGTCATGGTTCTTGAGAAAAATGCTATTGGGGCCTCTGTCCTATTAGGTAGAACGTGAGCTAGAACTCCTCCTATGCCGTACGGCGAAGCGTCGCACGTGAGCCTAATTGGTAGTGAAGCACTATATTGGACTACTACACTTTTAGAAGTTAATAAATTCTTTATTTGAGAAAAAGCCTCACGTTCAGTTTTCCCCCATGTCCAGCGGGCTTCCTTCTGGAGTAAACGATGGAGAGGCTCTGCTACTGTTGCCTTCTGCTTTAAAAAAACAGAATAAAAATTAAGGAGGCCTAAAAATGCCTGCAGCTCATTCTTATCTCGTGGTTCTGGGGCTTCTCTAATCGCTCTCAGCTTTTCTGTTGTGGGGTGGATACCTTCTTTATCTATTTTATATCCTAGGAATTCTATACTGTTGGTTCCCCAGACACATTTATCAGGCTTGATTCTTAACCCTTTGTCCTGTAACCTCTTAAGTACTTCCCTTATCCTTTTGTTTACTTGTTCCTGGTTTTCCCCTGCAATTAAGATGTCATCAAAGTATGGAATGGCCCCATTTACCCCTGACAATAGGCGTTCCATAATGCTCTGGAATATTCCTGGGGCTATGCTTACCCCAAACTGTAACCTCGTGCATTTGAAAGCTCCCCTGTGCGTTACAATTGTTTGTGCGTTTGCTGTTTGTTCGTCGACCGGAAGTTGCTGGTAAGCTTGCGCCAGGTCGATCTTTGCGAACCTTTTCCCCTCCCCCAGGGAGTGTAGAAGTTGTTGCACAACTGGGATGGGGTAGGGGTGGTGTTGGAGTGCCTTATTCAGGGTCGATTTGTAATCAGCGCAAACTCTTAGGGATCCATCTGGCTTCAGAGGTGTAACTATGGGAGTTTCCCATGGCCCTTGTTCCACAGGGACCAAAATACCTTGGCTAATGAGTTTGTCCAGCTGTATGTCTAGTTTGGGGAGAAGCGGAAGGGGAACCCTGCGAGGTTTTAGTCTGATCGATGGGACCTTGGAGTCAATAGAGAATGATATGGGGGGCCCCTTATACAATCCCAAGGAGGGGCTGAACACTTCAGGGAACTCTTTCACAAAGTTAGGCATATTATCACAGTTTACATTATACACACCCGAAATTTCGATCCCCAACGGTTCCATCCACGCTAAACCCAGAAGAGTGCTTGGCCCCCGTTACAATAAGCATGGGAAGGGTACATTTAACATTCTTGAATGCAATAGGTACATTTGCTGTTCCCAGGACCGAGATTATCCCCCCTTGAAAGTCTCTGATCACCAAAGAGGTTTGATTTAGATCAGCCTTAGACACATTAGGCATATACAGTTTAAACTTCTCCCAAGGCATGATAGTATATCTAGAGCCCGTATCCAGCTCCATTGAGCAAGGCTGGCTATTTAGTAACAGTGAGATAACAATTTTAGCCCCCTTTTTGGTTGCCGTGTTATTCACGGAAAATTGAGAGTTACCTCTATAGTAGTCGCGGTTAGCGGTTGGGTAGTTCCTTTGACCCGAGTTGCGGAATGGTCTCCTTTCTCGCGATTGAGGGGTCTGGTTTTGTGGTCGCTGGTATTGCGGTGTGGCGAATGTTTCTTCTGGTGCTGTTGCTCTGCATGCGATGGCGATGTGGCCTCTACGGTTGCAGCGGCGGCATGTAGCGTCTCGGAAAGGGCATCGATGGCGCTGGTGATTTCCCCGGCAGCCCGCGCAGGGGGCTGGGTGAGTAGCTCTAAGGTGTCTCGGCTGGTCTTGCACCAGGAGGCAGTTGTCCCCGCTGTGAGTTGGTTGGCCGAGGTCGTCTGTTTCCACGGCGCTGGGAGACGCAGAGTCAATTTTGGCAATGAGTTCTCGCCTTCCGTGCTCTTTCAATTCTCTAGCCGCTGCGTCGGCTGCTTCTGCGGTTTGCGCTAGTTTAATCACGGTTTGTAGAGTCGGCTCTTCTTCGGTGAGGAGTTTATTTCTCACTGTGGCTCTTTTCATGCCGAAAACCAGGGCGTCGGTGAGGCGAGCTTCCGGGTCTTTAAACTTGCATTGAGCAAGTACCGTTCGAAGCCGCGTTGTAAACTGGTTGATTGACTCGGTTTCCTTCTGAGCCATCATGGAAAATTGATGCCGAAAAACCATGGCCGGTTTGGTCGGTTTGAAATGGCTCGCTAGCTTTTCCTGTAGGACGTCCCACGCTACGGTTCTTGCTTGCTGCGGTTCGGTGAGAGTCTGGGCAAGTCCACGGATTTCTGGGCCGCAGTAATTAAGGAAAATAGCCAGTCTGCGATCGGCTTCGGCGTCCTCTATTCCCGCCGCCTCGAGGAAGATCTCGAAGGTGGCCATGTATTCGTCCCAGGTTGTTTTCTCGGGATCGAAGAGTTCCGGAGCCTGGCCGATCTGGACTTTGTTCATGTTGCACGCGATGTTTCTTCCGTCCGTTCGTCGCCAGTGAAGTTGACCCAGAGGCAGGGTTCAAGCAATCGGTACTTTTATTCAGCTCAGAGAACAAGTGACAGCTCAGCAAGGCAAAGTGACAATTCAGCGAGTACCGACTGACTCTGCTTGGAGAAACCGCTCCTTTTATACATTTGCGGTTCCCGCCAAAGCTAGAGCCGGCCGCGTCTGAGCCAATCAGGAGCGACTTCCTGCTTCGGCTCAGACAGCGCTGGAAAGAGGAACAAACTATTTACAGGAATTACAAGGTAGCCATTTCAGGATACAACAAAACCTGTGGCAAGCAGAGCCCTCTCTGCAGGCATGCCAAATGTTGCCCCAGCCCAGCGCCATCTTGCATGCATACATGGCTCCCGCCAGCCATCTGGTCTTCGGGCCTCTGCTGCACATGCGCAGGGTGCACACAGGGACATGGGCACACATGCACAGGGCGCAAACACAGGGGGTTCTTACACTGCATTTGGGGGCCTCGCATGGTGCCCCCACATCACATTTTGGCTTCCAGGTTGGCGTAGGTCAGTGATGGCGAACCTATGGCACGGGTGCCACAGATGATACACGGAGCCATATCTGCTGGCATGGGAGCCATTGTCCTAGCTCAGCTCCAGTGTGCATGTGTGTGCTGGCCAGCTGGTTTTTAGCTCTCATAGAGGGTCTGGAAGGGCGTTTTTGGCTTGCAGAGGGACTCCGGGGGAATGGGGAAGGGCGTTTTTACACCCCCCTGGCTCCAGAGAAGCCTTTGGAGCCTCGGGAGGGCAAAACAAGAGCCTACTTGGCCCATCAGAAGTTGGGAAACAGGTTGCTTCTGGCTTCCAGAGGGCCTCGGGGGGGGGGGGGCGCGAGGGAAGCTGTTTTCGCCCTGCACAGGCATTGAATTATGGGTTTGGGCACTCATGCATATGCGATAGCACACACCCATGCTCTTTCGGCACCCGAGGAAAAAAAGGTGTAGGTCTTCCAGGGCCAAAACAGGGCGCAGGGGGATGCACATGCCTCCCACGCCTCTTTTTGGGCCTGGAAAGTCTACTGTACCACTCTAGAAGCCAAAAATGGGTGAGGGGACACAGGGTGCATGTGGAGACTCCTGTGCATACATGCAAGGGGCTGGGAGAACGCAAGGGGTCACATGCACATGCTTAGGGTTTGTGTGTGCACCCGAGGGGTGCATGTGTGGGGACATATGGGGATGGGGCGCATAGAAGAGTCACACATGCATTGCATTATAGGTGCAGCCATGCTATCTTGCACGCTTAGATTAGATTAGATTTATTGGATTTATATGCCGCCCCTCTCCGCAGACTCGGGGCGGCTCACAACAATGGCAAAAGCAGTACATAGTGACAAATCCAATACCCACCAATCCAATTACAATTTTAAGTTAAGAAATTCATAAAACAATCCCAATATATATAAAAAACAAGCACACAATCAATCAAACACCAAAATAACATGGGCAAGGGGGAGATGTTTCAGTTCCCCCATGCCTGACGGCAGAGGTGGGTTTTAAGGAGTTTACGAAAGGCAAGGAGGGTGGGGGCAATCCTAATCTCAGGGGGGAGCTGGTTCCAGAGGGTCGGAGCCACCACAGGGTCCCACCAGACGACAATGTTTAGTCGACGGGACGCGAAGAAGGCCGACTCTGTGGGACCTAACCGGTCGCTGGGATTCGTGCAGCAGAAGGCAGTCCCGGAGATATTCTGCTCCGATGCGCTTTTGGCCCACGATGACAAAAAGGTTAGCCATCACTGTTCTAGAACATGAAGTCTTAGACAAATTTCCTTACCAAGGAATCAGAACTGTGTTAGTTAAATCTGAGATAACAAATGTAGAACATAACATTCTCTCTACTTAAAATAGAAAACAATAAGAATACCACGTTTATTGCAAAAAAATATATTAATCCATCAGCTACAAGAGAATGAAGGAAAAGTTGTTGCAAATTTACGGCTGTTTTTCTAAACTCTTTTAATCAGGGAAAGTATTCAGTTCATTTTCAAAAAATAAAAAAGAGAATACAGGTGTGCTGAAAGGCTTGTCACTCTCTGCCACATTAGAATGCGGATCATTCAATGATGTTGAATCATGCAAGGTTCAGGTCAGGCTAGAACAAACAAACAAGTTGTTTTTCACCCAATACATACTTATGCCATGATGGTAGGGATCATTCCTCTTCTAATAATAATGCATTATTTTTCGGTACCGATTATCTAGATGTTAGCAAGCTAATATTTTTAACATTTAATATAAAGTCCATTTATCTAACCTCATTGAAATAATAGAAATAATAATCACCACCACCAGTCAGTAGCAAAAGGAAATTAATATAATTAAAAATCTTTTAAAAAGAGCTTGGAAGAGCTTGCATCATATGATACTTTTAATAACATCAAGCAAAAACGTCTGCCTATCCTTGATAAGGGCTCCATAGGTGAATAAAAATGTCAAATCCAGTCTCAAAAGTTGGTTGACTATGCAATGAGCCATAAAAATAAGATTTTTATGCCTCCTCAATGCAAAGTGGCAAAGCTACCTAATACCATTGGCTGCTACTTTCCTCACAATAACAACCCTGTAAGATGGGCTGGAGAGAGTGAATGACCAAAGTCATCTGGGGCCTTTCATGTTTAAGGGAGGCCTAGAACTCACCATCTCTGGTTTCTAGCCAACACCTTCACCACTACCTCAAACTGACTCTCTAATTAAAAGGTAACCAAAGGCCATTATTAAAATACTGGTCTCTTCCGTCATACCTCTTATTATCTTGTTTAAAAAAAACTGTGCTCCAAAACAACCAATCCTTTACTCTGTTTCTGGCTAACATTTGGGATATGGTAAAATATTTAATTTGTTCAAGGCTTTTCTCTACGTCCCAATGTAGTGCAATGCAGTACACGGGGGGTGGGGTGGGTGGGGGGGGGGGGTTACAAATCGCCTTTGCAAACCATTGAGGCAGTTTGATGTTTTTTATTTTGGGCCAGCATATTTCAACACAGGAAATAAGGCAGCCTTACCCAATCTTATGCTCTCAGGATGTGTGGAAAGGATGGAATCGCCATTGATTTTGGTTAATAGCTGACAGGCCATAACCAGTGTTCCCTCTAATTTTTTTTTTTGGGGGGGGCGGAAAAGTATAGTGTCTGAGCGGCAGTCCCTTTGGGACTGGGCGGCACAGAAATAATTAATAAACAAACAAACAAACAAACAAATAAAAAACCCACCCTGTTTTGCCTCAGAGAATTTCAAAATAAAATACTGTACTGTGTGTCTATAACAGTGAGCTCATAATAGGGCAACTCTATCAATATCAAAAAGCCACTTAAATAGTTGAACTAGTTTCAAACTAGATTTTGATTTTCTTTCTCTCTTCCTTACTCCCATTCTTTTTCTTTCTCTTTTCCTTCCTCTCTTTTTTCTATCTGTTTCTCTCTCTTCCTCTCTTCCTCTCTCTCTCCTTCCCTCTCACTGTTTCCCTCTCGGCTTCTGGGCAGGTTTGGAAAACTCTGAGTTGATGATGATTTTTAAGTGAGCGATTGCTCACTGCTCAGCTTAGAGGGAACTATGGCCATAACTCTGATGGCGAACGCGTGCCAAAGGTGGCACACAGATCTCTTTCTGTGGGCACAAGGGCTGTTGCCCCTGGGCCAGCTGGTCGTAGGGTTTCCAAAGCACGTATGTGCACTGGTCAGCTGGTTGTCAGGTTCGCCATCACTGGGCTATATAGTTCTACCACATCTGAGGCAACAAACTAAGATGTTAAAGTGTAAAACCAAGAAAATAGGAATTTAAAATCTCACCTCAGAGATTCTCACCTCAGACATGCACAGAGGTCTCTGTGAAAATACAGGATATCTTTATTTTGCCCTTTATTTATTTATTTATTTGTTTGTTTGTTTGTTTGTTTGTTAGTTTGTTTATTTATTTATTGCACAGCATTATATTGGATATTATTTGGAAGAATGCTGCTCTAAAGTATCGCGAAATAAAAATAAATAAATAATGTGAATCAGGGGACTTGTAAAATTTGCAGTGTTGCATTCTATGGCTTCTTCAAATTTACAAACAATAAGCAGGCCCGAGAGTGGAATTTTATCAGGTTCAAGGAGTAAAGCTCAGGCAGAGGTCTGGTTCTCTCCTCTCCCAAGGCATCGCATTCCTTTGATTTGTCATCAATCATCATCCTCAGGTCACTTCTCCACATACCAAGAAGAGATCTCGAAGTTGTTGTTAATTGGTTTTGCTCCATGCTAATAATGCCAAAATTCTTACATGAAAATGAGAAATATGTAGCAAAAGCTTCACAGGGGGAAAGTGCTTAAGGCAATGAATTAGGACTGGGAAACTCTGGAGACATCCCGAGTCCCACAACCTGGGACTACTTACTTCACAGGGTTTCTGTTGTAAATTTGCATGTTAAGACCCTCTATAGTTCAAAGTATAGGATGTTAGTATAATTGGCACTAAAGCTATAATAACTCAACCCAATTTGAACTTTTTGCTGTGCTGAAGAATCCTCCTCATTCCATAGTTAAATAAGTTAGATAACTATAGGTGTTGGTTATCACCTATAAAGCCCTACATGGCTTAGGACCAGATTACTTACGGGACCGCCTTCTGCCAAACACATCCCAGTGACCAATCAGATCCCAGAGTCAGTCTCCTCCGGGTCCCCTCAGCCAAACAATGCCGGCTGGCAGGACCACAGGGGAGGGCCTTCTCTATGGTGGCTCCAGCACTCTGGAACCAGCTTCCCCTGGAGATTCGTACCAACCCCACTCTCCTGACCCTAAAAACATGGCTCTGCCGGCAGGCCTGGAAAGACCGTTGAGTACCGACATCTTGATCCAGCCTGATTGTTGTATGATTGTGAGATGATGTTTTTTACTATGGGGTTTAACTTTTTGTATCGTATTTTATTGTTGTTTGCCGCCCTGAGTCCACGAGATGGGGGGGGGCATATAAATGTAATCAAATCAAATCAAACTCAATATAAAACAGTTTTAATTTAATGATAGAGAAAAGGAGGGTTGCAAATATAAATTCTTAAAAGTTGACTTACCAGCATGGTGAACATAAATCTTCAGGTTGTCGTTCTTTTTCCCTTCCAGATTGGGATTACTGTTCCCAAAATTCCAGCTAGAATAGGAAGGCACATGTTAGAGAAAATTGCATGATTGGGCAAGACCTGTTTTCACGTGTGACATATTACCTAATTATTTTGGAATCAGATTTTATGCACTGATTTAAGACTATGATGTGAAAGCCTGTTTTGTTTTCTTTTATGAGACACATCTATTGGCAGTTTCATGGTTTGACAAGACCTTTCCTCTCTTTATGAAACTTGGCTTCACATTGTTTAATAAAAGGCATCTCTGAAGCAATAACCTTAGTTCCAGTTCCCAGGAATCTTTCTCTGAAAAGAAGCCCCCATTAAGCTCACTGGAATTTGCTCAGTGGAGTCCAGATACAGCTGAAGAAACAGTTCCAGAACAAATGTCACCAGAGCACCATTTTGTTGCAAAACAAATTCCTTCACTGCCAGGAATTACACGACTCTGGTTTATTTTCCAGAATACCCCCTTTCTTAGTGATCCAACTTAGCAGCTAAAAGGTGTTCCCTTTGTCTCTGCTTAAAGGCTATCCTGCTATGATCTTATCTTTAACTCTGAATACAATGCTGCCCCACAGCTTACTCCCAGGATAGCCAAAATAGAGATAATCCAATAAACACATGCGATTTATTTTTGTGTCTCTTCAAACTGCTACTCCTCCACATGGTGAATTGGTTATATCAGCATGGAGGCCTGGTGGCCAAAGCAGGGGGCAGAAAGTAAAGTGATTGTATCCTTTGAGAAAAGCAAAAGGCCTGCTCAGGCCACAGAATCAGAACATTAATGAAAATAATGGAAAAAAGTGTTCCTTAGGAGTTCCACAACAGTGATGAATTGTTTTGGTTTTGCAAAAGGCACTTTTTTCCTAAAAAACCCGCTATCTCCTTCAAGCCAAGCTCAATTTTTGGAGACCACTTAGATGTGGTGTTTCCTTTGGTGGTTTGGTATTGCCTTTTTTCTTTTTTTTTTCGGGATTTTTTTCTTTTTCAGTCTAGCATGCAGCTAAGATTAGATTAGATTAGATTAGATTTATTGGATTTATATGCCGCCCCTCTCCGCAAACTCGGGGCGGCTCACAACAATAATAAAAAACAGTACATAATAACAAATCCAATGCCTACCAATCTAATTACAATTTAAAATTAATAAATTCATAAAAACAGTCCCAATAAATATAAAAAAAAGGGACACAGTCAATCAGTCAAATGGCAAAACAACATGGGCAAGGGGGAGATGTTTTTTAGTTCCCCCATGCCTGACAGCAGAGGTGGGTCTTAAGGAGTTTACGAAAGGCAGGGAGTGTGGGGGCAATCCTAATCTCAGGGGGGAGCTGGTTCCAGAGGGTCGGGGCCCCTACAGAGAAGGCTCTTCCCCTGGGTCCCGCCAGACGGCATTGTTTAGTCTACGGGACCCGAAGAAGGCCGACTCTGTGGGACCTAACCGGTCGCTGGGATTCGTGCGGCAGGAGGCGGTCCCGAAGATATTCTGGTCCGGGTGCCATGAAGGGCTTTATAGGTCATAACCAACACTTTGAATTGTGACCGGAAACTGATCGGCAGGCTGCGGAGTGTTGGAGTAATATGGGCATACTTAGAGAAGCCCATAATAGCTCTTCGCAGCTGCATTCTGCACGATCTGAAGTTTCCGAACACTTTTCAAAGGTAGCCCCATGTAGAGAGCGTTACAGTAGTCGAGCCTCGAGGTGATGAAGATGTTCTGGTGAAGTGTTTTTGCAAACTTGGCCATTTTAAGATGTGTAACTGAGGATCACACATCTTTCCAAGTTTGAGAAAAAAAACTATGCTGGCTGCCTTTTACCCGTTCAGACTGCTTTCTCCTGTGTCAGCATCTTTAATAGTTTAAAATTGGCTCCTGCAGATATTTGCCTGAGCTCTTCAAATCCCCACTGCTCCTAAAATGTGCAGCACTTGTTGCCTCTGCTAAGAAATATTTTAAAAGAAAAATGGCTAGAAATGGATGCAGCATATATGTGCACAGAGACCCATTGCTCAGGAACCCCTACTGCCATTTCCTCACATTGACTTGGAATTCTGGAACTTGTAGTCCAAATATCTGATCAGAAACTACCTGAGAAAGGTTTGGATAGTGTTTTGCATGCTCTTTCTTAGTTGTTCCTATCAGCAATTTAATTCTCCAAAGGATTCATATATTAATCCATATACCTTTAGATGTTTCAATATTGCAATGAATACTTTATTTTATGGTGTGTGGTTTTTGCCAAAACAATTATTTATTTATTTATTGGATTTGTATGCCACCCCTCTCCGTAGACTCGATTATCCATTCAGGGGTGCCTTATTTAGCCAGGACCCTCACAAGTTTTCTTTTGATCCATTTCCCAGCTCTTCTCAAAACTACCAATCTGAACCTTCCAGGAGAGGAGGATACTAGTGAGAGTAACTTAACTCTTAAGTTAACACTTAAGTTACCTTCCTCTCAACGACTACTTCAACTTCAACCACAGCAACACACGAGCACACAACAGATACAAACTTAAAGTAAACTGCTCCAAACTCGACTGCAGGAAATACGAGTTTAGTAACCCAGTAGTTAATGCATGGAACTCACTACCTAACTCTGTAGTATCATCACCTAACCCCCAAAACTTTACCCTTAGACTATCTACTGCTGACCTCTCCCGATTCCTAAGAGGTCAGTAATGGGCGTGCATAAGTGCACCAGTGTGCCTTCTGTCCCATCCTGTTTCTCTTACTAGTATTATATATACAGTATATTGTTATATACTCAAAAAAAATAAAGAGAACACTCAAATAACACATCTTAGATCTGAATGAACGAATGAAACATTCTCACTGAATACTTTGTTCTGTATAGTTTAATGTGCACAACAGCATGTGAAATTGCCAACCAGTGTTGCTTCCTAAGTGGACAGTTTGATTCCACAGAAGTTTGATTTACTTGGAGTTATATTGTGTTGTTTAAGTGTTCCCTTTATTTTATGAGCAGTGTATCTTTGTATACTATCAATAGGTACTTGACAAAATAAATAAATAACAAAAATAAATATTTTTTACAAGATGGTTTCTTTTCCTTTTCCTTCCTTCTTTTTTTCCCCTTTTCCTTGCCTGGCAGCTTCCTGATTACTTTGACTCGTGCCTTCCCCCTTTTAATGGTGCTGGCTTGGATCTACTCCGCTTCCATGACCGTGAAAAACATCGTGTTGGAGAAAGAAATGAGACTGAAGGAGGCCTTGAAGAACCGAGGCGTCACCAACGGCGCGATTTGGTTCACGTGGTTTTTGGACAGTTTCCTCATGATGAGCGTGAGCACGTGTCTCCTGACGGCTCTCATTACGGTAAGGGAGCAGGAGCTTTTGCTGGTGTAAACTCCGCGCTTTAATCCCCCTCCCCCCGATCCAGTAAGAAACAATACAAGTCATGCATAAAAATGGGAGGGAGCTTGCTAGTAGCCTGTCTTCTTCTCGGCACGTAGCAAAAGGCGCGCTTTTTAGAAGCCCCCTTAAGGCATCGTCATCATCATCCATTGACAGGGACAGATGCATTCAGGGTCGCGTTTGCCTTTTGTGACGTTTGGAGTCGGATTAAGGCTGACAGGTCACGTTTTAAACATCGCCTTCAGGTGGAAGAGGGCTTTGAAAGGGAGGCGTGGTGTCCCTCCTCCCACCTGCCTTTGAAAAAGCCTGATCGCCATCCTGTCGTTTCCCTTTCAGATTCCCTTCTCCCAACCCATTAGTTGCTTCGTTTCCATTACATCATCCCTTGAGAAACTCCGAGGGACACAAAAGGCTTATTTAAATAGTCCTTCAATTAGGGAGACTCCGGGTTTATGTTTAAACTGCCCCATTCGCCTCAAGATATAGTCGTTTGTTCGTTTATTGAAGGGGCTAATGGGAGTTGTGGACTGTAGTCCAACACCTCTGGGGGATATCAGATTGGTGATAGGATACCCTAAGTTCTTACATTGTTTTTTCCCCCTGCTTCCTCCTATCATTTATGGTAAGTACTCAAAGCTCCCTGGGTTGCTTTGAGATCCGCCCCGTTTGAAGATAAGGATAAAGGAGAAAATCCTGAAGGTCTAACTCTTTAATACTGTACTTCTAAACTAGGATAAATATATTTCTGGATCCGTCCACATTAAGATTGTATGATTATATAAGTTAGGTTTTTAAATTGTTCTTATATTGTTTTTTAGATGTTGCCAGCTGCCCTCTTCCACAACACTGTTTATATTTATTTATTTATTTAGTTAGTTAGTTATTTTATTTATTCATTTAGTTATCTATCTATCTATCTATCTATCTATCTATCTATCTATCTATCTATCATCTATCTATGCCAATGTTTCCCAACCTTTTTTGAGCCGTGGCACATTATTCATATTTTCAAAATCCTGGGGAATATTGAACGGGGGCGGGGGGGGCGGGGCGGGCCCTAAAGAAAAGTTTGGACAAAAAAAATCTCTCTCTTCCTCCCTTTCGCTCTATTTCTCCCTCTTTCTCTTCCTTCCCTTCTTTCTCTCTCTCCATCCCTTTCTTTCTTCTTCTCTTTTTTGCTCTCTTTCTCTCTCCCTCCTTCCCTTCCTCTATGTCTTTCTCTCTCCCTTGCGCTCTTTCTCTCTCTGTGTCTCTCTTGCTATCTCTTTCTTGCTTTTTTCTCTCTTTCTTGCTCTCTCTCTTTCACTGTCTCTTGCTATATGTCTTTCTCTCTCTGCCTCTTGCTATCTTTCTCTGTCTCTCTTTCTCTCTCTCTGTCTCTTGCTATGTCTTTCTTTCTCTCTCTGCCTCTCTTGCTATGTCTCTCTTTCTTTCTTTCTTTCTCTCTTTCTCTGCCTCTCTTGCTATGTCTCTTTCTCTCTCTTGCTATGTCTCTTTCTCTCTCTTTCTCTGTCTCTCTTTCTCTCTCTGTCTCTCTTGCTAGGTCTCTCTTTCTTTCTCTCTCTCTCTCTCTGCCTCTCTTGCTATGTCTCTCTTTCTTTCTCTCTCTCTTTCTCTCTCTCTCTTGCTATGTCTCTCCCTCTCTCTCTGCCTCTCTTGCTATGTCTCTCTCTCTTTCTCTCTCTCTCTCTTTCTGTCTCTCTTTCTCTCTGCCTCTCTTGCTATGTCTCCCTTTCTTTTTCTCTCTCTCTCTCTCTCTCTCTTGGCTGACTGCGAGCGGGAGCCCTGACGGCAGCAGCTGGACATGCTGCTGGACGCCGTATATGACAGCCCCGCAGCGCCAGCATGTATGGCGTCCAGCAGCACGTCCAATCGCCACCGTCGGTGCCTCCACCCTGGAGCTCCCTCTTGCCACCGCCATCTCCCCGCGACCGCCTGGGGCCGCTGCAGCCGGCACCCTCCCGCTCTCAGTGCCAGTGCCCTCCTGCCGGGCCCCAAAGGACACTTGCCGCCGACGCCAGGGAAGCTCCAGCTGGGCGGGGCGCTGCCGGGGCCTCCGACCTGGAGCTCCCACTCGCAGCTGTCCCCCGGCTCCTGCCCGATGCCGCGGTTTCTGGCGCTCTCCTGCTGTGCCCCAAAGAAGGAAGGCAGGAAAAAGGAGGCACGAAGAATGAAGCTCTCCTTTTTCCTGCCTTCCATCTTTGGGGCCCAGCAGGAGAGTGCCGGAAACAGCGGCATCGGGCAGGAGCCGGGGGACAGCTGCGAGTGGGAGCTCCAGGTCGGAGGCACCGGCACCGGCAGCGCCCCGCCCAGCTGGAGCTTCCCTAGGAGCTTCGCGGCACACCTGACCATGTCACACCGGTTGGGAAGCGCTGATCTATGCCGCCCAGAGTCCTTTGGGAGTTGGGCAACATACAAAATAGATAGATAGATAGATAGATAGATAGATAGATAGATAGATAGATAGATAGATAGATAACTGAATGATTGAATGAATGAATGAATGAATAAATTTAAACAGGAGGGCCAGCAGCTCAGTAACAATATCTTTGTTTAATTTATTTGTATTAGTACCGAATTAAAGCGCAATAACAGTGTTCCCACTCCATATATAGTATGATGGTCTTCAGTGTATGTTTGATGTCAGGGTAGTATATAGTGGTTTATTTTGGGGACACCCTGGTTTTCAGTAGTTTGTTATTTGCGGGACAAGGAGGATCAGCAGTCAGAAATTCAAATGGTGATTGTCTACCTGGATGTAAATAGCTTAAAGTACAAACTGTTGAAAAATCAGAATAGATTCAGTCTGATGGAGTCTGTTCTGATTTTTCAGTACTTTGCATTTTAAACCATTTACATCCAGGTAGACAATCACCATTTGAATTTGTAATTAAAACCTCCACCATATTACAGTGATTTAAGGCAAGAAGTAAAGCTGCATTTCAGATATGTGTCAATAAGAGGAAGCAGTAGAAAATCTTAAGGACCAGTTGCTTCATGCATAATGCTAAGCCATCACAGTGGCTGAGTTTGAAATATCAACTGAGCCAAAACCCAGCAAGTCACACTCCTGCTTGTCTCTGAGTGAATCAATAAAATGCAATAGTTGCAGAAAATAGTAAAACAAAAACTTTTCATACAAAGCCCAATAAAGAACATCTGTGTCCAGATTAAATTACAATGATAAAAGGTCTAGATTTTACAAATCTGTATTTATTTATAGTAGTTCTATACCAGGCCTGTCAAACTGGCAGCCAGCCGGCCAGAAGTGATATGTGCAGGCCACACCCATCCCAGCTCTGCAAAGGCAAAAAAGTCACGATACCTCATGATTTGTCATGTGGCATGATTGATTTGACACCTGTGTTCTATACCATCAACTCCTTCAAGGATTTCTGTTAACTTGGAAAAAATATCAGCCCAAAAGATAAAACCTGTGAAGCATAAAACATAAACACGCCCAAACCTGGCATTCAGTAAGCAGTCCTTAAAAGATAAAAGCGGTGAATAACTCATTCTTAGCCACCATCCAGAAAACTGTTAGGAAGGGTGCCATTCACATTCTTAGAGGTAAGCTATGTTACACAACACAGATATAAATAAAACATGATACTGTAGATCTCCCCTAGCCTGATTGAACTAGACAAGTCTTTTTTTTTTAAATCTAAAGAAAATTGTCTTGAAGATACCTGGAACACCAGGTGAGAAAGGGATTTATAAGTTGAAACCAGCACTTTTACAGTCAGAAGCCAAATGAAAGACAAAGTAGCACATTGATGTTAAGTGTCACAGATTATCATTATGTTCTATCCCATTTGGGTGGTCTTCAAAGGGAACTCCATCTACGGCAGGCTTCAGTAACTTGATCTGAAGGGTGATGAAGGTTTGGGTAGCTATTGCCAGGGTAATATGCTCTTTCAAGGCAGCAGGCATCAAAGAAGCATTGACTGTCTTCCAAATCAAACTGTGCTCTCACACACAAACTTCATTTACCGAAACAGCCAGGTGCGGCACGATTGAAGCATGCGTGGCAGGTTCATCCACCGATCACTCAACCTATTTCCTCAGAGACCAGAAGTCAAAATAAATTCAGCTAATAATGCACAATGCTATCAGAGTAATCTTTTATGACTTAGACCCCATGGCATCCAAGCCAGGGTATGATTTCATTCTCAACACCAACACCACCATAGTTCCCTCTAAGCTGAGCAGTGAGTAATCGCTCACTTAAAAATCATCATCACAGAGTTTTCCAAACCTGCCCAGAAGCCGAGAGGGAAAGAGTGAGAGGGAAGGAGAGAGAGAGGAAGAGAGAGAAACAGATAGAAAAAAAGAGAGGAAGGAAAAGAGAAAGAAAAAGAAGGGGAGTAAGGAAGAGAGAAAGAAAATCAAAATCTAGTTTGAAACTAGCTCAACTATTTAAGTGGCATTTTGATATTGATAGAGTTGCCCTATTATGAGCTCACAGTATTTTATTTTGAAATTCTCTGAGGCAAAATAGGGTTTTTTGTTTGCTTGTTTGTTTGTTTGTTTATTTATTTATTTATGTATTTATTTATTTATGTATTTATTTATGTATTTATTTATGTATTTATTTATGTATTTATTTATGTATTTATTTATGTATTTATTTATGTATGTATGTATTTATTTATTTATTATTTCTGTGCCGCCCAGTCCCAAAGGGACTGCCGCTCAGACACTATACTTTTCCGCCCACCCCCCAAAAAAATTAGAGGGAACACTGACCACCACCCAAAAAAACCCCCTTCACTGCAACTCTTGAGAGGATTTTTCTGCAGTTTGCATCCCAAAGAGAAATTAGGTAGTTCTTGACTTACAACAGTCCATTTAGTGACTGTTTGAAGTTACAACGGCACTGAAAAAAGTGAGTGATGACTGTTTTTCCCACTTATGAAGCTGCAGCATCCCCAAACTCATGTGATTTACACTTGAATACTTGACATTGTTCATATTTATGACAGTTGCAGTATTCAGGGATCATATCCCCTTTTGCGACCTCCTGACAAAGTCAACGGGGAAGCCACATTCACGTAACCATGTTACTAATTTAACAGCTGCAGAGATTCACTTAACATGACAAGAAAAGTAATAAAATGGGGCAAAACTCACTCAACAAATTTCTTACTTAGAAACATACATTTTGGGCCCCACTGTGGTCATAAATTGAGGATTACCTGTACAGTGTTCCCTCGATTTTCGCGGGTTCAAACTTCGCAAAACGTCTATACCACGGTTTTTCAAAAATATTAATTAAAAAATACTTCGTGGTTTTTTCCACTATACCACGGTTTTTCCTGCCTGATGACGTCATATGTCATCGCCAAACTTTTGTCTGCCTTTAAAAAACATTTTTTAAAATAATCTTTAATAAATAAACATGGTGAGTAATAATCTAATGGTTGCTAAGGGAATGGGAAATTGTAATTTAGGGGTTTAAAGTGTTAAGGGAAGGCTTGTGGTACTGTTCATAGCCAAAAATAGTATTTACTTCCGCATCTCTACTTCGCGGAAATTTGACTTTCGCGGGCGGTCTCGGAACGCATCCCCCGCGAAAATCGAGGGAACACTGTAGTTCACCCTAAAATAGGCCTGCTGGGATGCAATCCACAGATGCAATAAGTTGGGAAAATGTACCCACATTTTGTCAACCTAATCACTGCATCATAGGTTGAAATATGAGCCTAAGGAACTCAGGAATGGATCCTTCTTGTAACAGTATGGATGCTACACAACAGAGGTGGCATTCTGATCAATTCTGGAGAACCAGTAGCTGAACTTTTGAGTAATTCAGAGAACCAGCAAATACCACATCTGACTGGCTCCGTCCCCATCTACCATCTGCCTCCTGAGTTCCAGCTGATCAGGAGGAAATGGAGATTTTGCGGTGACCTTCCCCTGGAGTGGGGTGGAAATGGAGATTTTATGGTATCCTTCCCCAGCTACACCCACCAAGCCATGCCCATAGAACCGGCAGTAGAAAGTTTGAATCCCTAAATCTCTACAGGCCAATATCTACCCAAAGCAGAGCTCATGTTTACTGCTACATTATTCTAGACACTCACTGCTATCCTGTCTTTGATATATAAAGTTGCATGTTCTGCTATGACAAATAATCAGTACAATATAATTGTTGAAGACTGTTCTTAATATTTCTTCTTTCAATTTATTTTTGGCTGTGGGTTTCTGGGTTTTTCTAAGTCATCGTATGGTTTATGTCTTAGCAAGTTGTGGAAATCCAATGATGATTTCAATATAATAATATTTAATAATAAAAATAATAATAATAATAATAATAATAATAATAATAATAATAATAATAATAGTAATAATAATTTATTAGATTTGTATGCCGCCCCTCTCCGAGGACTCCACACTGATTAATTGAACGTTGTTGACTTAGCATTTGGTGTGAATGCAACTTTCTGAAAACAGGGACACTCAGAAAATCCATTTGGCTGCATGTCCGATGTGGCACACTTTTTTTTGATACTGGATTAGAACAGAGTTCATCTACTCTGAACCATGTTGATTTTAGGATTGGTCACTCTCTTTCACCCAACATGCCTTGCAGAGTTATGGAGAAATTGAAGTACACCACTTTGAGCTTCTGAAAGAAGTTGAATCATTAAGTAACAATAGCGTTGACAAGCAACTGTGAATGTTCCAATATTGTAAACTGAAGACCCTTCATCTCAGATGGGTCCTAAGTCAAGCAGTAGAAGAATATTGTTCTTTTCTTTCCTATACAGTATGGCAAAGTGCTTCGGTACTGCAACCCCCAAGTTCTCTTTCTGTTCCTGTTAATCTTCGCAACAGCCAGCATCATGCAGTGCTTTTTGCTCAGCACCTTATTCTCCAAGGCCAATCTGGCAGCTGCCTGCAGTGGAGTCATCTATTTTACTCTCTACCTGCCTCACATCCTCTGCTTCATTTGGCAGGATTGGCTGCCTCTCAAGATTAAGATCGTGGTGGTAAGGATTTCTTTTCTTTCGCCAAGGCTTGTTCCAAATGGATTTGGTGTACGAGTAAATAAACCTGGATTTTTTGTCGCGATGCAGTTGTACAATGCAATGTCATGTGACCATGGTGCGATCGTAAAGCACAAAGTCATGTGAATGCATTGCCTAGTGGCACCCATTTTGGCAGTTGTGGTTGCTGTTTGGAACCCAAGCATCTCACATGATTATGACTTCCAACTGCCTGCTGGCTTCCCCATTGATTTGCTTGTAGAAAGCTGGCAGGGAACGTTAGAAATCACAGTTGTGATCATGGCTGGCAAGCTAGATGCCAAGTGCCTAGTTTATTGTCATGAGGATGTTTCAATGGTTGAAACTTTTAAGGACTGGTTGGTTGTAAATACTAGCTGTTCAGTTCTGTTGCAATTTTGAATGATCCCTGAACATCCTGCAGTCAAGATAACTCATTAGTAATAAACCCAGATCGTTTGTCTCTTTCTTCCAGAGCTTCCTTTCCCCTGTGGCTTTTGGGTTCGGAACAGAATACTTGTCACGTTATGAAGAACAAGGACTTGGATTACAGTGGAATAATATCCGAAGTAGCCCACTGGAAGGAGATAAATACAGTTTCTTGTTGTCTATGGAGATAATGGTTTTTGATGGCTTTGTCTATGGATTGCTTGCTTGGTACATAGATAATGTCTTCCCAGGTATGGCCAACAATGTGGTCTATTGTTGTATGGAGTTTTTTTCCTGCTCAAGGGTAAAAACCTGTCTCTGCTTCTTTGATACAACGGAGAATCAACAAGGCTACATATCTCATGTCTCAGAATTTGTCTAAGCAAATACAATGCAGTTAAGTGACAGATATCAGCTTATTCAATAGGCTTCTCTTTATTTTCCTTTTCTCCACTAATCACCCTTTGCTTCCAGATTATGTCAGGAAAGGTGAAAGGAAACTCTAATATGGTTTAGTTGTTTTCAGTAGAATTCTTTAGAAGGGCTAAATATATATATAGTGTTCACTCGATTTTCACGGGTTCGAACTTCGCGGAGTCTATACCACGGGTTTTCAAAAATATTAATTAAAAAATACTTTGCGGGTTTTTTCCCCTATACCACAGTTTTTCCCACCCAGTGACATCATATGTCATCGCCAAACTTTCCTTCCTTTAATAAATATTTTTTTTAATAAACTTTAATAAATAAACATGGTGAGTAATAATCTGAATGGTTGCTAAGGGAATGTTCATAGCCAAAAATAGTGTACAGTGATCCCTCGAGTTTCGCGATCTCGATCTTTGCGAAACGCTATATCGCGATTTTTCCACCCGATGACGTCACTCCCTTCCTTTCTCATCCTTCTTTCTCTCTCTCTTTCTCTATCTTGCTTCTTCCTCTCTCACACTCTCTTCCTCCCTCTCTCATCTCTTTCTTTCCTTCTCTCTCTTTCTCTATCTCTCCCCCTCTTGCTCTCGAGCGGCGGGCGGCACCCAGGGAAGGTTCCTTCGGCCGCCCAGCAGCTGATCTGCTCGGCAGCGCAGTAGCAGTGAGGAGCCGAAGATGGGGTTTCCCCTTTGCATGGGCAATGGGGAAACCCCATCTTCGGCTCCTCACTGCTACTGCGCTGCCGAGCAGATCAGCTGCTGGGCGGCCGAAGGAACCTTCCCTGGGTCTTCAACTCCCAGAATTCCCCGCCGCCCACGCAAAGGGGAAACCCCGATCGTGCACTGAGCGGTGGACAAGCGGCGGCCAGACAAGCGGCGGACAAGCGGCGGGCGGACAAGCGGCGGGCGGACAAGCGGCGGGCGGACAAGTGGCGGGCGGACAAGCGGCGGAAAAGCGGCGGGCGGGAAAGTGGCGGGCGGACAAGCGGGCGGACAAACGGCGGACAAACGGCGGGCGGAAAAGCGGCGGGCAGGCAGGCGGCTCCTCAGCTGCTGGGCGGCGGAAGGAACATTCCCTGGGTCTTCCCAGGTGCGGAAGTAAAAACACCATCTGCGCATGCGCGGCCATGGAAAAAGGGGCGCGCATGCGCAGATGGTGTTTTTACTTCCGCACCACTACATTGCGAAAAATAGAGTATCGCGAGGGGTCTTGGAACGTAACCCTCGTGATACTTGAGGGATCACTGTATTTACTTCTGCATCTCTACTTCACGGAAATTCAACTTTCGCGGGCAGTCTCAGAACGCATCCCCCGCGAAAAGCGAAGGAACACTGTAATCATATAGATATGATAGTTCACATTTGAAAATGTGAAATTATTCTGAAATTTCAGGTTTAGTCAGAACCTTAAATCCTAATTTCTCTTCATAGAAAAGGTTTGCCTGTCTTTCATTTTAAATGCAGGTTTCCCCCCCTCTTGTAAAAAGCTGCTTCATGGAACTGAGGACCCTTGAGAACAATATAGAATATGATATTGAAGATCGTAACAGGAAGTGTGATCCTGTCCTCCTTTCTCCTCCCTCCATCCCCTAATGGAAATGACATATTTGAATTAATACCATTATGCTTATGCTGTATTTTGGGATAAAAGATCTTACGGTTATTTTTAGTTAAGATACATTGAAATGTTTAAAGTCTATTGGCAAATTCTAGGCTTTAAACTTTATATTAGCATCAAGTAATTCATCAAGAATTTTTATAACAAACAGTATATATTCCAAAATATCTTGGCCTCTGATGTTCTGGTAAAGCCCTATCTAATATCTTGCTCTTGGATTATAATTTCCACTAATCTTAGGCAGTTGTGACACTACTTGGACCGGGAGTCACTGCTCACAGTCACTCATGCCCTCATCACCTCGAAGCTCGACTACTGTAACGCTCTCTACATGGGGCTACCTTTGAAAAATGTTCGGAAACTTCAGATCGTGCAGAATGCAGCTGCGAGAGCAATCATGGGCTTTCCCAAATATGCCCATGTTACACCAACACTCCGCAGTCTGCATTGGTTGCCGATCAGTTTCCGGTCACAATTCAAAGTGTTGGTTATGACCTATAAAGCCCTTCAAGGCACCGGACCAGATTATCTCAGGGACCGCCTTCTGCTGCACGAATCCCAGCGACCAGTTAGGTCCCACAGAGTTGGCCTTCTCCGGGTCCCATCAACTAAACAATGTCGCTTGGCGGGACCCAGGGGAAGAGCCTTCTCTGGTGCGGCCCCGACCCTCTGGAACCAACTCCCCCCAGAGATTAGAATTGCCCCCACCCTCCTTGCCTTTTGTAAGCTACTTAAAACCCACCTCTGCCGTCAGGCATGGGGGAATTGAGATCCTCTTCCCCCTAGGCCTTTACAATTCTATGCATGGTTTGTATGTATGTATGTTTGGTTTTTATATTAATGGGTTTTTAATCGTTTTTAACATCAGATTGCTATTGTACATTGTTTTTATTGTTGCTGTTAGCCGCCCCGAGTCTCCGGAGAGGGGCGACATAAAAATCCAATCAATCAATCAATCAATCAATAAAAAATTAATAAATAAATAAGTTAGTTAGTTGGTTAGTTAGTTAGTTAGTTAATTAATTAATTACATGGGAGAAAGTTGTAATACAATGGCCTTTAAGCCATTTGACAAAACACCTAGGCTTGGAAGTGCAAGGCTTCCATTTGTGCATTGCCCAATTAAACAAAGGTTTCATTATCTTGTCTTCCAGAAGATGAAAAATCTTTCAAAACAGATTCAGAATCTTTTGTGGAATGAATCTTGTTTCTCTTTTTATAGTAGTGGCTGACAAAAACAGAATAATTTCCTACATTTGGTGGGTTTGACTGGCGCTTTCTATTTAAATAATTTATGTAAACCTCGCAGCAGATTTTTTTAAAACCATTGAAACATTGGCAATTAAACAGAGTACAGTTGGCAAGCTACCATCTCTTAGAAAGAGGATTATAATAAAAGGTTGGTGATTCCTCACAACATTAATACAGGAGTGTATGAGAGGAACAGGGACAGGCCCAAAAAGAGTGGTAGCTAGACAGTTCAAAGCCCCTATGGCAGTGATGGTGATCCTTTTTTGGCTCAGGTGCCAAAAGGGTGTGCATGCGTACAATAGCATGCCCACACCCATAATACAATGCCCTCCCTCCCCACGCATACGCACAACCCCCTCACACTGCGCCCCCTGCACATGTGCACAGGCCTCACTGAAGCCTCCGTACTTCTGGTAGGCCCGTTGTACTGTCTTTCACCCTCCCCGGGGTTCAGAAGGTTTTCATGAAGCCTAGGGAGAGCAAAAACGGTCAAAAAGAAGCCCAAAAATCAGCTGGCCAGGGCACACACGCACACTACAGCTGACATAGGGCAACTCCTCGCATGCCCTCAGATATCGCCAAAAAAGCTTCTACAGTTGTTAATCTGATCCTATGCAGCTTCTGCTCAGGCAATCTCACACTACTCACAAGAGCCTACAAAACTTTTGCCAGACCCATCCTAGACTACTGCTCATCTGTCTGGAACCCATACCACATCTCAGACATCAACACCCTTGAAAATGTCCAAAGATATTTCACCAGAAAAGCCCTTCACTCCTCCACTCGAAACAGAATACCCTAAGAAAATAGACTAACAATCCTGGGCCTAGAAAGCCTAGAACTACGGCGCCTAAAACACGATTTGAGTATTGCCCACAAGATCATATGCTGCAACGTCCTACCAGTCAATAACTACTTCAGCTTCAACCGCAACAACACAAGAGCACGCAACAGATTCAAACTTAATACGAACCGCTCCAAACTTGACTGTGAAAAAGATGATTTCAACAATCGAGTTATCGAAGCGTGGAACTCATTACCGGACTCAATTGTGTTAACCCCTAACCCCCAACATTTCTCCCTTAGACTATCCACGATTGACCTCTCCAGGTTCCTAAGAGGCCAGTAAGGGGCGTACATAAGTGCACTGGTGTGCCTTTCGTCCCCTGTCCAATTGTCTTTCCTTTCTCTCACTTATCATATATATTTTCTTTCTTTCATATATCCTCTCCTCTAAGTTCACTTTTACCCTTATATATATTACTACATGGCTTTTTTTCTTCCTATGTATTTGTGTATTGGACAAACGAATCAATCAATCAATCAATCAATCAATCAATCAATCAATTAATAAAATAAAATAAAATAAAATAAAATAAAATAAAATAAAATAAAAATATGCCATAGGTTCACCATCGCTGCCTTATGGGAAGTAATGAGGTCTTTTTGAGGTGTGGTTGTGGTATCTCTTCTTATATTTATTTTTTTCATGTTGCGTAAAAGAGCATATGAGTAGCTGCAGGGATCACTCTTATATTAGTCAATATGTCATTATTTTATTTACTAATTCAACTTGTATCTTGTCTTTCTATTTAATTGAATGCTAAAAGATGTCTCTTTGAAGAACAGAAACTTGGATTTCCCCATAGTTAAAGAAACTTGTCTGGTCACATAGTATAGGAGTTGAAGAGCCAAAACAAAGACCCACAAAAGATCTTATCTGTAGAATAAAAGCTCACACCTTACCATTCACTTTCAGCTTAGGCAGTTTTCCAAAACTAGCATTAGGTGGTTTCTGAGTCACAAGTAAAAAGAAAGAAAAAAAGTGTTTAAAAGAACCTGCAGTCTGTCACAGCTCAAGAAACTCTTGCTTGTCTTTTCGGTAGAAGCAGCAAGAGGCTTTCTTTTGTTTCAAAGAACAGCAAGGAGAACATTCTTCTGCAGAGACATTGATGAAGATCACTGTGAGATTTAAAACTTCTCACCATTACCAGAGATAAACTTCAGTAACATAAAGTGCTATCCCAAAAGGAGAGGTGACTCTCCTTTTCATGAACCCCTGAATTAAAATTGGATGTTGGAAAAGTTTTTCTATCCTGAATCCCCACCTTTCATGTCAGGTCCTCTAAATTCCAAATAACTTCCTCCCAGGAGTTAAGTGCTCTCCGTTTGCTCGTGCTTGTCAGTCATTGGAGGGAGCGTGAAGCTCTGCCCACTTGCCCAGATATCGCCATTTGAGTTATTTTATCATCTGTGCATGTTTGGAAACTTCAGATCGTGCAGAATGCAGCTGCGAGAGCAATCATGGGCTTTCCCAAATATGCCCATGTTACACCAACACTCCGCAGTCTACATTGGTTGCCGATCAGTTTCTGGTCACAATTCAAAGTGTTGGTTATGACCTATAAAGCCCTTCATGGCACTGGACCAGATTATCTCAGGGACCGCCTTCTGCTGCACGAATCCCAGCGACCAGTTAGGTCCCACAGAATGGGTCTTCTCTGGGTCCCATCAACTAAACAATGCCGCTTGGCGGGACCCAGGAGAAAAGCCTTCTCTGTGGCGGCCCTGGCCCTCTGGAACCAACTCCCCCCAGAGATTAGAATTGCCCCCATCCTCCTTGCCTTTCGTAAGCTACTTAAAACCCACCTCTGCCGCCAGGCATGGGGGAATTGAGATGCTCTTTCCCCCTAGGCATTTATAATTTCATGTATGGTATGTCTGTATGTATGTTTGGTTTTTTATATTAATGGGTTTTTAATCATTTTTAGTATTTATTGGATTATTATTGTACATTGTTTTATTATTGCTGTTAGCCGCCCCGAGTCTGCGGAGAGGGGCGGCATACAAATCCAATAAATAAATGAATGTATGAATGAATGAATGAATGAATGAATAAATAAATAAATAAATAAATTCTGTGCATTTGCAGAGGGTAAAATAACCCAAATGGCGGCAACCTGGTGGGTGGGTGGAGCCTCTCACTCCCTTCTTTACCGGCTCTCCAATGATTGACAGGTACAAGCGAACCGAGAGTATTTCACCCCTGCTTCCTCCCTTTTCTAAAGAAGAAAAAATGTTGAGACCTATTAAAATTAATACATTAATTTATCTTCCCTTAAAATATCCATGATGTTTTGTCCCAATTAATATGTCTACCCCATGGAATCTTTTCCAATTAAAGCACTCCAGCTGACGTCTTCCAAATGTATCTTACTGATCCATGTTTGATGACCATTTGAAGTTACCACATTGGGGAAAAAAGTGACTTATGACCATTTTTCACATTTACAACCATTGTCGCAGAGTCACATGATCAAAATGTATTCATTTATTGATTGATTGGATTTGTATGCCGCCCCTCTCCGTAGACTCGGGGCGGCTAACAACAGTGGTAAAAACAACATGCGACAATCCAATACTAAAACAGCTAAAAACCCTTATTTTAAAACCAATCATACATACAAACATACCATACATAAATTGTAGAAGCCTAGGGGGAAAGAATATCTCAGTTCCCCCATGCCTGATGACAGAGGTGGGTTTTAAGAAGCTTATGAAAGGCAAGAAGGGTGGGGGCAATTCTAATCTCTGGGGGGAGTTGGTTCCAGAGGGCCGGGGCTGCCACAGAGAAGGCTCTTCCCCTGGGTTCCGCCAAACGACATTGTTTAGCTGACGGGACCCGGAGAAGGCCCTCTCTGTGGGACCTAATTGGTCGCTGGGATTCGTGCGGCAGATGGCGGTCCCGGAGATAATTTGGCCCGGTGCCATGAAGGGCTTTATAGGTCATAACCAACACTTTGAATTGTGACTGGAAACTGATCGGCAACCAATGCAGACTGCCGAGTGTTGGTGTGACATGGGCATATTCAGGCATTTGGCAACTGACTCAAGATGGTTGAAGTGTCCTAGGATCATGTGATCTCCGTTTGCAACCTTCTGACAAGCAAGTCATTGGAGAAGGCAGGTTCAACTAAGAGTCATGTTACTAACTTAAGAACTCTGGTGATTCACTTAACAACTATGGCAAGAAAGCAGGGGCGGGTTCCTTTTACCTTTTCCTACCGGTGCGCTGTGTGCACATTGTGATATTTTGCACATATGTTGGCTCGCTACGCTTATATGTGCATGTCCCCAGCATAATTTTGCTTCTGTGCATGCACAGAGAGGTGAAAAATCGCCAAAACTTAGGGGGAAAATATGGCGATGCGCATGGACTGGCAAAGACAGCACTGGAGCTGTCACGCCAAAATTGAGCACTCAGCAGGCCACTAAGGTTGTAAAATGAAGCAAAATTAACAACAGAAATCAGCAACGGAAATCAGTGTGGCCATAAAATGAGGATTACTTGTCTTGGCGAGTGTTAAGTCTGTATAAGGAAAAATACTGTAAAAATGCTGTCTCCGGGCAGAGAATGTAAATAAACCAAGGTCGCGTCTGATTGGTTAAGACGCATGACAGTTCCTTTTAGGCGCGAGCCTCAAAGAGTATAAATAGAGCTGTTTTGACACTGACAGCTCAGACGAGTTCCCCGCTGAAGTCACTTGTAAAAAGAGCTAATAAAGGAACCGTCTTTCAAAGTGCTTGTCTGGTCTACTTCATTTCACTGGCGACGAGAGAACCGAAGAATCCACGTGTCAAGAATGAATAACCTCCAGATCGGCCGGGCTCCCGACTACTTCGATCCCGAGAAATCATCATGGGATGCCTACATGGCAAAATTCGAAATCTTCCTCGAAGCGGCAGGAATGGGAGAAGCCGAAGCCGACAGGAAGCGGGCGATTTTTCTCAATTATTGCGGTCCAGAACTCTTCGACCTCGTTCAAACTCTAACCGACCCGCTCCCGGCTAAATCTGTTCCATGGGACGACCTTCAAGCAAGACTCGCAAATCACTTCAAACCAACGAAGCCTGCCGTAGTCTACAGACATCAATTTTCCAGAATGGCACAGCGTGAATCAGAGTCGATAAACCAATTCGCCACGCGACTTCGAACGGTGCTGTCAAAGTGCAAATTTGACAGCCCGGAAGCTCGCCTCACCGACGCTCTTATTTTCGGGATGAAGAATGCCACAGTCCGAAATAAACTCCTAACAGAGGACGAGCCAACGCTTCAATCTGTCATTAAGCTGGCTCAAACTGCCGAGGTCGCTGACGCGGCCGCAAAAGAACTAAAAGAACACGAAAAAAAAGAAACCGTTTCAAAAATCTCCGCTGCTGTTTCCCACACCGAGGCACCATATGACCTCAGCCCAGCTGCCACGGACGACGACAACTGTCTCCTGCTTCCAACTGACCAAGCCAGACAGCCCAGATACCAACGACCATCCAACCCTTGTCCCGGCTGCCGAGGGAACCACCCACGACAACGCTGCCCGTTCCGGGACGCCATTTGCCGCCGCTGCAACCGACGCGGGCACATCGCCGAGGCATGCAGAGCCCCCCTACCCGAGGAGTCTTTCTCTGCACCTCGCCCGCAGAGATACACCAACCAGGCACAACAACCGCGAGACAACAAATTTTCCAGAGGCTTCAACCGGAGAAACTACTCCACTGTTAACCGTGACTACTCACGAGGTAACGCACAACTTTACGTAAATTGCACAAACACGAAAAAAGGGAGCAAAATTGTTATCTCGTTGCTCTTAAATGGCAAACCTTGTAATCTGGAATTGGACACAGGGTCAAAGTATTCTATTATGCCTTGGGACAAATTTAAAATGTATATGCCTAATTTTCTTAAATCTGATTTAGCTCAGACATCTCTGGTAATTAGAGATTTTCAGGGAAATGTTATACCTGTCTTAGGGAAAGTGGATGTGCCTGTCCAATTTAAGAAATGTAAATGTTCTCTTCCATTGGTTGTGGTTGAGGGAGCTAAACACTCCCTCCTTGGGTTAACTTGGATGTCTCCTTTGGGTATTGAAATATTGGGAATCTGTAACATTAATGCTGATGATGATATTCCTAACTTTGTTCAAGAATTTCCAGAGGTTTTCAGCCCTACATTGGGCACTTATAATGGGCCCCCTATCTCTTTTTCTCTAGACCCCAAGGTTCCCCCAGTTAGACTCAAGCCTCGCAGGGTACCTTTACCGCTCCTACGTAAGTTGGACATCCAACTGGATAAACTCATAGCTCAGGGCATTCTAGTCCCGGTGGAACAAGGGCCATGGGAAACCCCCATAGTCACACCTCTTAAACCTGATGGCTCTTTAAGGGTCTGTGCAGACTACAAAGCAATGCTAAACAAAGCCCTCCAACACCACCCATATCCAATTCCGGTAGTCCAACAGCTCCTGCATTCACTAGGGGAGGGAAGGGTCTTTTCTAAAATCGACCTCGCACAAGCATACCAACAGCTTCCGGTCGATGAGCCCACATCTCTGGCACAGACCATAGTGACCCACAGGGGTGCCTTCAGATGCACCCGGTTACAATTTGGGGTCAGCATAGCCCCGGGCATTTTCCAAAGCCTAATGGAGCGGTTATTAGCAGGCATCAAGGGAACTACCCCCTACTTTGATGATATCCTTATTTCAGGGGAAAACCAGTCACAATTAAATCAAAGAATCAGGGAAGTATTGTCCAGGCTACAATCCAGGGGTTTGAGAGTAAAATCAGAAAAATGTGTGTGGGGAGCCAAAAGCATAGAATTCCTGGGTTACAGGATAGATGGTGATGGAATCCACCCCACAACAGACAAATTAAAAGCCATAACAGAAGCACCCGAGCCAAGTAATAAGACAGAACTCCAAGCATTTCTGGGCCTTCTTAATTTTTATTCTATTTTTCTAAAACAGAAGGCAACGGCAGCAGAACCTCTACACCGACTGCTGCAGAAGGGAATTCCCTGGACCTGGGGCACACCTGAGCGCGAAGCTTTTCGTAAAATAAAACAATTATTGACCTCTAAAAGCGTAGTGATTCAATATAGCTCAATATTGCCCATAAGGCTTACGTGTGACGCTTCGGCTTATGGGGTAGGCGGGGTATTGGCTCATATAATGCCTAACAAGACAGAAGCCCCAATCGCTTTTTTCTCTAGGACATTGTCCATGGCCGAAAGAAATTATAGCCAACTGGACAAAGAAGCATTGGCCCTAGTATCTAGCGTGAAGAAATTTCACAACTACCTGTGTGGGAGGAGTTTTGAATTAATCACAGATCACAAACCCCTATTAGGTCTGCTGGCTTCTAACAAGCCAACTCCTCCTTTCATGTCCCCCAGATTAATTAGATGGGCATTATTCCTATCAGGATATCAATATGAATTAACCCACAAAGGGGGAAAATCAATAAACCATGCAGATGGCCTAAGCAGATGCCCCATGCCAGAATTAGTTAAAGACCCAACCCCGTCAGAGGACATATTACTATTAGACTTTGAAGAAAACCCTCTGACCACAGCCAAAGAGGTAGCTGAACACACAAAGAAGGATCCAATTTTGCTAAGAGTTATCAGTTGTATACAAAAGGGTTGGTTGGGAGACCCTGAGGAAGCAGGGCTAACAGACTTTAAATCAAAAAGGTTGGAATTGTCCTACATGAAGGGTTGTGTTTTATGGGGTGACAGGGTGGTCATTCCTAACAGTCTAAAACAAAAAGTGCTATTTATGTTGCATGTGGGCCATCCAGGCATCGTTAGAATGAAGGGTTTGGCCAGGGGACACTTGTGGTGGCCAGGCCTAGACACCGACATCGAGCAGTGGGTAGCAAACTGTGACCCTTGCCAGGAGTCACGTCCCAATCCCCCTAAAACAACACCAGTTGAATGGGAGAAACCCACTGGGCCATGGTCACGTATACACATCGATTTCGCAGGCCCTATTGGATCTCAGAATTTTTTAATTGTTGTAGATGCTTTCTCTAGATGGGTGGAAATAATAGCTATGCAAAACATCACCACTTGTGCCACTATAAAAGCCTTGTACCATTTGTTTGCTACTCATGGGTGTCCAGATATTCTGGTCTCTGATAACGGGCCACAATTGACTGCCAGACAATTTGAATGTTTTTTAAGCAATTTGGGGGTCAGACACGCCCTCACATCCCCTTACTCGCCATGGGTTAATGGTCTGGCAGAACGTTATGTTCGTGTAGCCAAGGAAGCACTGTACAGGGCAGGCCCAGGGGAAATACAACACAATTTAGATCAATTTCTATTAATGCAACATAACACCCCCAATTCCATCACAAATAAAAGCCCTGCAGAAATTCTAATGGGTCGAAAAATAAGGTCCCCCCTGGACAGGTTGCACCCTCGCTATTGTACAAATAATTACAATGATGTAATATGTATAACACCTGAAAGAAGTTTGTACCTGGGGCAAAATGTATTTGCTAAAAATTTTGATGGGGGTTTAAATTGGCTCAAGGGAAAAATAATTCAACAAACAGCTCCAAAAACATATATTATACAACTAGAGGATGGCCGCACATGGAAGCGGCACATTGATCACTTGCGGGGGCGTATAGCATCTAACAACGAACAGGCCGCTAACGAAACTTTTCCCCCCCAAGCAGACTCTCACACACAGCCTGAACTTTTGGAATTACAAATGGACTCACCACGGCTAGAAGCATCCTCCAGCGACGCCGAGCCGTCCTCCTCTTCAGAGGCTGGTGCGGCACCAACATATTCCTCTCCGCAGGCCGGAGCCCCAACTCGGGCCCAGCCGCACGCAGGAGACAACAACGAACCAACCTCCACCATAGAAATCCCAGACGCAAATGATCTGCGCAGGTCTGAGCGAGCTTCACGCAGGCCAAGCAGATTGGAGGATTATATCACATGGCTCACTGATTGACAGTTGTACTCGACTAATGAGGGAGGGGTGTTAAGTCTGTATAAGGAAAAATACTGTAAAAATGCTGTCTCCGGGCAGATAATGTAAATAAACCAAGGTCGCGTCTGATTGGTTAAGACGCATGACAGTTCCTTTTAGGCGCGAGCCTCAAAGAGTATAAATAGAGCTGTTTTGACACTGACAGCTCAGACGAGTTCCCCGCTGAAGTCACTTGTAAAAAGAGCTAATAAAGGAACCGTCTTTCAAAGTGCTTGTCTGGTCTACTTCATTTCAGCGAGAGAATTACAAATTCATGACATCTACAATACATCAGGAGGCAAAAACTACTAAAATGAACTGGGAAGTCCTTATTTCACCGTTTGCCTTAGGGTTTCCTATTTGTTAAAGACTGCATAGCTCTAATTTTTAATTAGAGGTATGCATTTCTAAAATGTATCTAATCTTGAACCACATTTAAATGCATTTATTCTTCTCTCCTTCTTATGGGGAAAAACTGCCCCTTAGGGATTGCAACTGGCCTTGGTTTCTGTGGTTATTGGGCATGCTTTTTGAAACTTGTAGTGTGAGCACCGTTTGACGCTAATAATTATTTAACAGTATGATTTGCATTGCCAAGTTCTCCCTATAGCAAAATGTAAAACAAAGCTTCTTGTTTCTGACCAACCTGTTTTTATTTCAGGAGACTATGGAATTCCTCGGTCTTGGAATTTCCCTTTGCAGCGATCTTATTGGTTTGGGTTAGGACACCCAAAGACTGAAAAAACAGCAACTGGCGATGGTGAGTTATGCGGAAAACTGAGGTTTGAAAATATTTTGAGCCCTTGACACATTAAGAAGTGAAGGCACACTTGCCTTCATTTCTGGGAGTCAGACAAAAGATTAAACTTAGACATGTAGTGGGAATATTGGCAGGTGAATTTGAACTCTTTGAATGGCTGGCTATTCTTAACCAGTTTGCTGGATAATGTATTGGTCTTCTATCTCAGTTTTTTTCTGAATGCTACTGAAATAAACAAGGAGCCTGCAAATCAGGCTTTTCCTTTCAATTTGTGTGGAAATAGTGGACAATTATGGACTATTGTGACAAGTACTAAATCCATGAAGTTTTGGATTTCTATCTCTCCAGCTATCTTTAAGTTTTAGTTCTTTGGTTAGTTCAAAGAAAGATTTAGGGAGAATTCTTTTCTTTTTTCCTTCCAGCGTTATTATAATCTAATTCCTTATCAATTATTCCATTAAAGTCCCCTAGCAAACAGATGTTGTCAGTAGCATACTCATTAATAATAATTAGTAGTTTTTTGTAAAAAATTTCCTGTCCTTCGTTCGGGGCATATATGTTGATCAGTGTTATTATTTCTAGTTCTTTTTGGATTTCTATTATTAGAATTCTACCTTCTCTATCTTTATATTTTAGTTTGGCTTGTATATTTAGATTGATATAGCAAATTACTCCTCTCTTTTTTTCTTGCGCTAAAGATGAGAATAGATTCCCTAGTTTGTTCCTTTTAAGTAAATGTTCAAATTTATTTTTAATGTGTACCTGGCATTTTCCCCACTTCAGAGATGAACCAAAGTTTCCACACATTTTCAACATAGGAAGTACACCAGCTCAGCTGACAGGTTGGCTCATGCCTTGGCATCAAACCTATTACTGAAAAACATGTCATGCTCATTTTGAGCTGTATGGCAATTTTGTAAAATCTATTTCAAATTAGATACTGCCTGACTTCAACTTGAATCTCAAAGCATAAACACAATATAACAAATATGGAATCACAAGTAGAACATAAGAACTTACATGAGAAGATTTACTGTCTTTCTATGTTTTCAAGAACCATCATGAAATAGACGTCTGTATAAGTTGCCTATAACAACTGCTACTACTTCTACTACTATTTTTAGAGAGTAGTGAAGCAAACACGTCAAAATACAATTTCAAGTGGACATAAAAATACATATATCCTCTCCCAGGGCTTTTTTTTTTAAAGTCAGGTTTTAATGGCTTTTTAAAAACGTAACAAGCTGGGAGCAGTTGGCTGTTCCAAGAGTACGCTTGCAACAAATATCTCCGGGACCGCCTTCTGCCGCATGAATCCCAGCGACCAGTTAGGTGCCACACAGTTGGCCTTCTCCGGGTCCCGTCAACTAAACAATGTCATTTAGCGGGACCCAGGGGGAAGAGCCTTCTCTGTGGCGGCCCCGACCCTTTGGAACCAACTCCCCCCAGATATCAGAGTTGCCCCCACCCTCCTTGCCTTTCGTAAGCTCCTTAAAACCCACCTCTGTCGTCAGGCATGGGGGAATTGAGACTTTCCCTCCCCCTAGGCTTATAAAATTTATGCATGGTATGTTAGTATGTATGATTGGTTTCTAAATTGGGGTTTTAAATTAACTTAAATATTAGATTTGTTTACATTGTATTATTATTGCTGTGAGCCGCCCCGAGTCTGCGGAGAGGGGCGGCATACAAATCTGATAAATAAATAAATAAACAAATAAACAAACAAACAAACAAACAAACAAATAAATAAATAAATAAATAAAATAAACAAAAGGCTGTGCTGAAAACAGCTTCAAAGGTTTAGGCATTTCCTACATGGAGTTGCATAAAAACAATTTGTAAATAATCAGACATTTTGGGATTTCTTAGCAGCGAAAGGTAATATGAAATGTGCAATCACTCACAATTTTTTCATCCTATGCAGAAATTATCTTTGGATTGAATATCATATTATTATTTTTTTAAAGCACCAATAGAAATGTTTCATTTAAAAAGAAATAAAAACCCACAAGTGAGTAATACTCTTAGGATCAAATAATTATTTTGTGCCATTTTAGTTGATAATAAAAGACCTAACCCAGGAGGGGAAAACAATGGCTAAAAGAAAGGAAAATTTATTAAGTTAAGAATCTAATAAATTTAGGATTACTGCATCTGAACTGGAGCTGCAGTTTAGGATATTCTGTCTGGTTTTGCTTCCATTTAGTAACCATCCAAATTTCCATCCCAGTTATACTATTAAAGTTGCCGTTCTGGGATAACATTTGTTTGAATAGATGGATGGTATGTCTGTAAACTCCTTGACAGTGATGCAATCCAGCTATATCTCTATCAAATAATCGCAGTCCTTTTTCCCCCCCAGCCCATTGATATTTTCAATAAGAGCCTCAAGCTCATTTACATCCATGCATAAAACTCTGTTCCTGTTCTCAGTTAAAGAGGCAAAACGTAACGAATATATTTAAAAGAACAGTTGCTGGAATTGGCTATGTCTAGTTTATTGAAAAGAAGGGCTAGAGTTGACATAATAGCAGTGTTCCAATATCTCAGGGGTTGCCACAAAGCGGAAGGGGTCAAGCTATTCTCCAAAGCAGTGTTTTTCAACCAGTGTGCCGTGGCACACTAGTGTGCCGCAAGACATGGTCAGGTGTGCCGTGAAGCTTAGCAAGGGAGAGAAAGAAAGCAAGAGAGAGAGAGAAAGAAAGAGAAAGAGAGAAAGAGAAAGAAAGAGAGAGAAAGAAAGCAAGAGAGAGAAAGAGAGGCAGGGAAGGAGGGAGAGATAGAAAGAGAGCAAAAAAGAGAGGAAGGAAGGAAGAGAGAAAGAAAGAGGGATGGAGAGAGAGGGGAAGGAAGGGAGAGAAAGAGGGAGAGAAATAGAGCGAAAGGGAGGAAGAGAGAGAGAGAATTTTTTTGTCCAAACTTTTTTAGCCCCCCCCCCCCCCTGCTCAATGTGCCCCATGATTTTGCATATGTAAAAAATGTGCCGCAGCTCAAAAAAGGTTGAAAATCACTGCTCCAAAGCACCTGAAGGCAGGACAGGAAGCAATCAACAGAAACTATTCAAGGAAGAAGAGCAACTTAGAACTAAGGAGAAATTTCCTTAGAACAATTAATCAGTGGAACAACTTGCCACCAGAAGTTGTGAATGCTCCAACACTGAATACAGTACAGTATTTGTAAAAAGAGACTGGACAACCATTTGTCTGAAATGAGTCTTCGGAGAGGGGCGGCATACAAATCTAATAAATAAATAAATAAACAAACAAATAAACAAACAAACAAACAAACAAATATAGGGTTTCCTACCTGAGCCAGGGGTTGGACTAAAAGACCTCCAAGGTCCCTTCCAACTCTGTTATTTTGTTAAATAAGAAAAACCTGATATTATTTCAGCACCTGGAAAAATGTACAAGCATTTTGGGAGCTGCTGTATCACAGAATAGGTAAGACAATATTTGTTCTTCATATGGTCATTCTACTCATCACTCTTACGCTTCAGCAGCCCCCCCCCCCCCCGGCTATTTGCATCCCATTCTCAGCAGATGAAAGATACTTCTGCACCAGCCAGAGCTAATCCTCCATGCAAATACTGAAATCTCTCTCCTCATCATTTTTCCCAGTCTTTATTCAATTCAATTCAATGTATTAGATTTGTATGCCGCCCCTCTCCGTAGACTCGGGGCAGCTCACAACAGTAATAACACAGTATATAACAAATCTAATAATTAAAAGTCACTTTATACATGTTAGGGTCAAATAGAAAAAGGCAGCAACATTTTTCCGTTTCAAATGAATTTTCATTTTGTTGCATTCTCATCTGATTGTTGTTTTCCTACTAAACATATACTGGACATGCAAGAATGACAAAAGCGGTGGGAATTTCTGTAGAGTTCAACCCTGCAAAGTTTTTGTAACCTTTTAAAAGCTTCCATAATGAGGATTTGGCATTGCTTCAGGCAGCATCCCAAATACTTAACTTTGCTTTTTATATGCCTATAAAATATTATTATTTATTATTATTATTTATTGGATTTGTATGCCGCCCCTCTCCGCAGACTCGGGGGCGGCTAACAACAGTGGTAAAACAACATGAACAATCCAATTAATAAAAACAACTTAAAAACCCTTATTATAAAAAACCAAACATACACACAAACATACCATGCATAACTTGTAATAACCTAGGGGGAAAGGATAACTTAACTCCCCCATGCCTGGTGACAAAGGTGGGTCTTAACTAATTTGCGAAAGACAAGGAGGGTGGGGGCCGTTCTAATCTGGGGGGAGTTGGTTCCAGAGGGCCGGGACCGCCACAGAGAAGGCTCTTCCCTTGGGGCCCGCCAAACAACATTGCTTGGTCGACGGGACCCGGAGAAGGCCAACTCTGTGGGACCTTATCAGCCGCTGGGATTCGTGCGGTAGAAGGCGGTTCCGGATGTATTCTGGCCCAATGCCATGTAGGGCTTTAAAGGTCATTACCAACACTTTGAATCGTGACCGGAAACCGATCAAAATAAATATTGTCAGACTATAAATTACTGAAAATAATTTAGGCAAAACTTTTAAAGGCACTGATGGGATAATGTAATATCCTTATATTTATTAGCTAATTACTTAGAAGTATTGGTCTTTTTTTGAGTCTATTTATGAATGGCATTACAAGATTGACTAAAAACATAGCTGAAATGTTCTGCCCTTGAAAAGTGGTGGAAAACTCAGGTAGAACAAAATGTAGTTGTCCAGATTGTTGGATGGTGTGGTCTTTAGATACCAATTACTACTGATTCACAGTTTATTTGCCACTCCCATTTTCTAGAATTAAAGAATATTTTCCTGAATATTAATCTGCTTGTGGTCTACTTAATTCTACAGAAGTCAGAAAATTGGCACTAATCCCTGCTAAATTACAGAACTTGCACTCTACAGGTAGTCCTTGACTTACAACAGTTGATTTCGTGACTGTTCAAAGTTACAACACCACTGAAAAAAAGGGAACTTATTACTCTTTTTCATGCTTACAACTGTTGCAGCATCCCCATAATCATATGAGCAAAATTCAGATGTTTGACAACTGACTCATATTTATGACGGTTGCAGCGTCCCAGGATCATGTGGTCATCTTTTGTGACCTTCTGACAAGCAAAGTCAGTGGGTAAATTAGGCTCACTTAAACAATCATGTTATTAACTGAACAATTGCAATGATTCACTTAACAACTGTAGCAATATAAATTTTGAGCTTAATGGTGGTTGTAAGATGTGGACTACTTGCAGTTTTAACATATTTCCTACCTCCAAACGGTGATAAATTGTGCCATCACTTTTCAGCAGTAGAGTTTAAAGGAGATGCCAGAAATAAATAAAATAAGGGACTCAGGGCTGCAAGGTTGTAGTACATGTTTCATGCCTGGTTTTAAAATTAATTTTATTTGATTTTTAAAAACTGTAACATGTTAAAGTCTTCTTTATTTAAATACCTTGGAATGTTTCATTTGTTTGTTTTTAATAACTTTTATTGTCGTCTCCTGCTTGGCTTTGGTTATCTTTCAATAACTTGGTTCTTAATTAACCTGGAAAAAGAGCCAGAGAAAGAAGGTGTCACTGACATAAAGGCTGAAGATGAAGAGGTGAGAAAGAGCATGGCTGCTGAGCCTGTCCTGGGAGAGAACAAGACTGACAGCCTGGGGCAGGAGGATGGTAAAGAAAAGAAATGTAAACACAAAGGGAAAAAAGACTGCAAGGAGCAGGGGAAACCTGAGACAACAGAGGCAAAAGACAAAGATCACATTCCTAGTAAGAAGAGGGAACTAAGTGCAATAATCACAACTCCGTTTTTTATTACATAAACTTTAATGTATTTCCTTGTTGCTAGTCCTTTGATTGTTCTGTGCATTTGTGTGAATAGCTACAGGCACTGATGGAAAAATAGAGGTTTTTGTTTTTAAACCACATTGTGGAAGGGTCAAATCAAGCACCAAAAAGATTATTACTCCGTACTTCATATTTGCTTGCAAGCCAAATTTTTAAAAAACAACTCTATAAGCACGTACATATCTCTAAGCCATTTTATATTGTTGAGAGAAACATGTAATAAAGTTTCCCTGGTCTTAGATATATCTGGCGGCGGGTGTGTGTGTGTGTTTCTGTGTGTGATTTTTTTTTCCCTTCACATGCTTATATTTCTTATTTTTATCATGTTTTTTTAAAAAAAGTAGCATCAGCATGTGAAGAAAAAAAGAGTTGTATTTTTGAGAATGGTGATAGCTGGTTTTAAAATAAATTTTAGTAATAAAAATATACGGGTTGCAAAAAATAAGATTTCTTCCATTTAGGGGGTAGCTTAGCATTCATAGTGCTGTTTTAAATAATATTCAATGCTCAAAAGATTACCTATTTATTAGTAAGTATTATATTATTATTTTTGTTAAGCATTTACTAATGTAATGTAATAGTGCCTAACAGGTAAATACTGTTGAATAATAATAATTCAGTCTAAATATCTGGCTGACTGTGCAAACAAAAATAATATGTATAATATTATTAAACAGAAGTTGACTATCCCAGATCCTTTGAATAGATTCAATAAGTGGGGGAAAAATGCCAAAACCTGTCTCAAAATCTGGCTTCCTATGTGACCACCACAACAATTTCGATCTGTATGCAGCCCAGTTCTTATATTTGTAGATAGGGTCGGGGCCCTCTATGGCCCAACCATATCTACTGATATAAGAATTGTATAGTTCTTATATAAGATTGCATATTTTTACTTTAAATTTAAATTACAGTTAATGCTTAGCATTAAGGTTTGTGTGCCTTGAGCCCATTTTGTTTTAGCTGAGTCGAGGATTTTACACGTGGTGACAAGTTGGTCAATCCAACATTTGACAAGCAAAGAAGAATCTCCTTGAAAGATTTGAAATAAACCAGATCCATTTTGGTTCATCAGGATTTCAGTTGTGATGATGGGTGAACAAAAGCAGACAGTCCTTCAAAAAGATCAGCCCTGTCAAAAAAGCAAAGATCATTTTACCCAATCTCCTCTTCCTAATGCCTTCTTATCAACTCCAAACATCTTGCAAATTCTGAAAATGCTGGAGAAGTTGGCTTCCTTTGCCCTTCATATAAATATCTCATATTCTCCTTTTTCACTTCGGAGCTGTAAACAGCTTGTATGATAAAGGACGTTCTGAAAACATACCTGAAAATATCGGAAAAACGTTGTCCTTTAAATTTCTCTGATTTGTCTTGCTTATCTGTTTATTTTTTTATATTGAGATTATTGTATAAATAATACAATATTTATACAAACGCATACACATGCACTTACATAAACGTTAAACTTCATAGGATCTTATATAGGTATACTATTAACATGTATTGAGTGATCAATATAGATGATGACTGTTAAAAATTGAATTATTCATTTTGTATTTGCTCCATGGAATTTTGCTAAAATTTAATTTAGATTAGATTAGATTGGATTGATTGGATTTATATGTCGCCCCTCTCCGCAAACTCGGGGCTGCTCACAACAATAATAAAAAACAGTACATAATAACAAATCCAATGCCCACCAATCTAATTACAATTTAAAATTAATAAATTCATAAAACAGTCCCAATATATATAAAAAACAGGCACACAGTCAATCAATCAAATGGCAAAACAACATGGGCAAGGGGGAGATGTTTTGGTTTTTAATTTAATTTAATTTATGGTGCATTCAGCACAATACTTACAAGTGCAAGATGCTCAAGACAAAAAGGGATTGGCAGAGTGCAATTTTATGCCAAACCAATACTGGTTTTAATTATAGTTTGTTGCATTAGTCATGGTGATTAATCACCATATCATAAGCCAAATCCAAGCAAATAACTTAGTAGTTTAATAAGAGATTATGCACTGAATTATTCAATTATTTCTATTACAAATCTTGATTTAATTTGCCTTAATTATTTTCACAGATATTAAATAGATAGCATGGAATTGATTTCATACTAGTCCTTTAGCTATTTCTACTAGATAATCCATCCACATTTTGCACAGAGGGATGAGCACATGTCTGACAGAAGAAACAGGGCAGTGGATTGCATAGCATAGGCCTCATTTGAAAGAATCTGATTTGTCCTTCAATAAGAATTCATATTGCAGTCCTAATCGCTAATTTGCCCCATGGTTCCTCCTCACATAAATGTAAATTCTAGATTTGAGGCCAGATTGATATACCTACTCCTTGTTCAAACTTAAGAACAGAAAGGTGCTAACACTCTTCTCTGACATCTGGAAGTTTTATTTGGACTGTGCTGCTCAACATCTCGTCCCCATTCTTTGAAAAATAGATAATCCATCACTTGTGCCATTCCCTTTTAATTGCATTCTTATGAAACAATATATGCCATTCTCCACCATTCCATGAACCTCAGAATGAACCATTCTGTCTTCTTAAAGTTTGAGCTGGGGTGGCGCAGCAGGTAGAGTGCTGTACTGCAGGCCACTGAAGCTGACTATAGATGTGAAGGTCAGTTGTTCAAATCTCATCACCGGCTCAAGGTTGACTCAGCCTTCCATCCTTCCGAGGTGGGTAAAATGAGGACCCGGATTGTGGAGACAATAGCCTAGCTCTGTTAAAAAGTGCTATTGCTAACTTGTTGTAAGCCGCCCTGAGTCTAAGGAGAAGGGCTGCATAAAAATCGAATAAATATTTATTTGTTTGTTTATTTATTTATTTATTTATTTATTTATTCATTCATTCATTCATTTATTTATTAGATTTGTATGCCGCCCCTCTCCGTAGACTCGGGGCGACTCACAATACAGTAAAAACAGTTCCTGACAAATCTAATAATTTACAATTTAAAATTTAAAATAGTTAAAAAAACCCATTTTTAAGCAGACATACCTACAAGCATATCATACATAAATTATATAGGCCCGGGGGAAATATCTCAGTTCCCCCATGCCTGACGACAAAGGTGGGTTTTAAGGAGTTTACGAAAGGCAAGGAGGGTAGGGGCAATTCTAATCTCTGGGGGGAGCTGGTTCCAGAGAGTCGGGGCCGCCACAGAGAAGGCTCTTCCCCTGGGGCCCGCCAAACGACATTGTTTATAAATAAAATAAATAAATAAATAAACTTCAAATAGCTTTTTGTGTTATAAATGTGGAAGAGTCAATGAAAGTTCCATCCAAGGGCTCAAGCAGTAGAGTAGGATACCCGTAGATGTAGCTTCTCCAGGCCCTTCTGAGGCTACACAATCTTTGCAGAAATTTACCACAAATCCTGAGGTAATTTGGATAATCTTAAATCAACAAATTCCAATTTACATCTTCACATGTACCCAATGAGATTATTTACTTTAAAGGCGCTTTTTTTTTGTTGCTCCGGATGAAATAAAATACTTCCCAGGGTGACATTTAAAAGAACACTTTTATGAGCTCAGCATTTGGACAGACAGGGTGAAGTGTGACAAAAGGAAAACTGTAGCCTTGGTCTACCCTGCTGAACAACAATTGTTTTTTCCCAGTAAGACAAAAAGGAAAGTGTTATTTTAAACTACAGAGCTTTCATGCAGTCCCTTTTTGTAGAAAGAAGAAAATCCATCTGCACAGATGTCTTGCTTTCATGCCAGGTTCCTAGATTGTTACAGATCATTCCTGGGATCTTCAAAGACTGATGCAGCATAGCATCCCTTTTAAATTGTTCTGTGCAAAGGCTGCAGTTAAATGGCCTGTTATTCATTTGCAGTCCAGACTGAACATGTTTCTTTCTACAGTTTCTGCAGTTATTAAATTTGTTTGCCACCCATCTTGCTGCAAAGCAATTTCATGGTAGTGGAAAAAAAGAAGTCCATGCCTATGCTCTCCCTCTCACTTAAAAATTGCATTTGTAATTTCTCTAATTGTGTTCATAAACCTGCTGACCGGGGCAACTTTGTTTTTCCTATGATAGAGGCAACCCTGCTTTCCATATGTTAGCCATAGTTCCCTCTAAGCTGAGCAGTGAGCAATTGCTCACTTAAAAATCATCATCAACTCAGAGTTTTTCAAACCTGCCCAGAAGCCGAGAGGGAAAAAGTGAGAGGGAAAGAGTGCCGCCCAGTCCCGAAGGGACTGCCGCTCAGACACTATACTTTTCCGCCCACACCAGAAAAAAATTAGAGGGGACATTGATGTTAGCTGTGGAAAACTATTTGCATTGGCAAAAATGAAAATTTCACCAAATGAAATTATCTTGTAATTTCTCTAAAAATTGGCAATTAAGCAACGTGGCCTTTTTTTCTGTGTGGAAGCCTAGCCACCGTTTTTAATGTTAGTCTCACTTCTGAAGCTCTGAAGCTTTATCTAAAAATATCTTCTAGTGATTTTATTTATTTATTTATTGGATTTGTATGCCGCCCCTCTCCGAAGACTCCCAGATACCCACTAAAGGAATTAATTAAACTAGGCTCACCATCGTATATGCAGTGGCAAAATCAGATAGAAGGATAACAATAGAATTCATAAACATTGTGTCAGTTGCAAGTGATCAGTGTTAGATGGCACTTTATTTGATATTTATTTGTTTGTTTGTTTATTTATTTATTTATTTTTATTTAGACAAGCTCCTTAAAACCCACCTCTGTCGTCAGGCATGGGGGAATTGAAATTTCCCTTCCCCCTAGGCTTATAGAATTTATACATGGTATGCTTGTATGTATGAGTGGTTCTTTAAATTGGGGTTTTTTAGATTGTTTTTTAATATTAGATTTGTTTACGTTGTATTTTTATATTGTTGTTAGCCGCCCCGAGTCTTTGGAGAGGGGCGGCATACAAATCTAATAAATACAAATACAAATACAGTACATCTATGCAGCGCAATCTTGAAGGACTCAGGGCGGCTTACAACAATATGAAATTTCAATTTAGAATTACAACAGCAATAAAAAATAAGTCAAAGAAAAAAAGAAAAGAAAAATAGTTAATAATAATAACAACAACAACAACAACAACAACAGAGTTGGAAGGGACCTTTGGAGGTCTTCTAGTCCAACCCCCTGCTTAGGCAGGAAACCCTACACTACTTCAGTGTAGGGCAATGATGATAAACCTATGGCACGGGTGCCACAGGTGCCACTCGGAGCCATATCTGCTGGCACACGAGCTATTGCCCTAGTTCAGCTCAAACTTGCATGTGTGTGCCGGCCAGTTGATTTTTGGCTTGCACAGAGGCTCTTGGAGGGCGTTTTTGGCTTCCAGAGAGCCTCCAGGGGAATGGTGGAGCGTGTTTCTACCCTCCGCCTGCTCTAGGGAAGTCTTTGGAGCCTGAGGAGAGCAAAACACGAGCCTACTGGGCCCACCAGAAGTTGGGAAACAGGCCATTTCCAGCTTTCAGAGGGCCTCTGGGGGGGAGGGAAGCTGTTTTCGCCCTCCACAGACATTGAATTATGCGTTTGGGCACTCACGCATGCGCCCACACACCCACGCTCTTTCGGCACCCAAGGGAAAAATGTTTCACCATCACTGGTGTAGGGTTTCCTGCCTAAGTTACCACAGCACACACCAAAACCAATCTGAGGTTCTGGTTTCATTTCCAGCTTAATGTAGTAGAATAAGGGGGGAAAAACATGTTAGTGCTGCTTTAGAATTTGCAATTCATTATGATTAGGTAACATAACCACTGCTGCAAATAAATGACTTGGCTATACAGTGTTCCCTCGGTTTTCGCGGGGGATGCATTCCGAGACCGCCCGTGAAAGTTGAATTTCCGCAAAGTAGAGATGCGGAAGTAAATACACTATTTTTGGCTATGAATAGTATCCCAAGACCTTCCCTTAACACTTTAAACCCCTAAATTACAATTTCCCATTCCCTTAGCAACCATTTAGATCATTACTCACCATGTTTATTTATTAAAGTTTATTAAAAAAAAATATTTATTAAAGGCAGATGAAAGTTTGGCAATGACATATGACATCATCGGACGGGAAAAACCGTGGTATAGGGGGGGGGGGAAACCGTAAAGTATTTTTTAATTAATTTTTTTAAAAACCGTGGTATAGACGTTCCGCGAAGTTCGAACCCGCGAAAATCGAGGGAACACTGTATAAGAGTTGTAACCACAGAGCTTGCCTCTCGTTTTTAAAATAGACTTTTCTTTGTTTCCAGCAAATCCATATATTGAAGTGGAGCCCTCTGGTTTAAAGCCTGGTGTGAGCATCCAGAATCTGGTGAAGATCTATCCTAATTGTTCCAAGCCAGCAGTGGATGGAATGACTGTTACCTTCTACGAAGGCCAAATCACGGCTTTCCTTGGACATAATGGTGCTGGAAAGACAACTGTTATGTAAGTCAGTCTAGCTTTCAGAAAAAAAGATTGATATGAAGCCAATAATTAAATCATTGGACTAGAATTGGAGAATCCTCAGCTGTGAAAGCTCAGTATGTGGCTTTGGCAAGCCACTTATCTTTCATCTCACTCTACTTTAGAGTGTTGTTGGGGAAATTGGAGGAGATCATTGCTGTGTGTATATTGTTCTGAACATAGGACAAAACAGGCAGACTTAATGGTGGGTATCAGATCAAGAAATAATATTTGGGCATCTGATCTGATGACTATACATGCTTAGATTTCATTTAACATTCTGAAATAATGCATAGCTTCACAGGAAGATTGTACTTGATTCCTACACAAAAAATGATAAAACTAAGTATCACGTACTGAGCAAATTCATATAATAGTGGAATGACACATTTCATCAACTTTGCTTGTGATGACGGGGTTTAATTTTGCCAATACAGTGATACCTTGCCTTACAAACTTAATTGGTTCCGGGATGAGGTTCTTAAGGTGAAAAGTTTGTAAGATGAAACAATGTTTCCCATAGGAATCAATGGAAAAGCGATTAATGTGTGCAAGCCCAAAATTTACCCCTTTTGCCAGCCGAAGTGCCCGTTTTTGTGCTGCTGGGATTCCCCTGAGGCTCCCCTCCATGGGAAACCCCATCTCCGGACTTCCGTGTTTTTGCGATGCTGCAGGGGAATCCTAGCAGGGGAATCCCAGCATTGCAAAAATGAGCGCTTTGCTGGCAACGGAAGTCTGGAGGTGGGGTTTCCCAGCGAAGGGAGCATCAGTGAAATTGCAGCATCGCAAAAACACCGAAGTCTTCGAAACCCCACCTCCAGACCTCTGTGTTTTTGCGATGCTGCGATTTCACTGAGGCTCCCCTCGCTGGAAAACCTCGTTGCTTCCTACCTCTGGACTTCCGTTGCCAGTGAAGCGCCCGTTTTTGCACTGCTGGGATTTCCCTGCAGCATCGCAAAAACACGGAAGTCCAGAGGTGGTGTTTCCCATGGAGGGGAGCCTCAGGGAAATCCGAGCAGCGCAAAAACGGGCGCTTCACTGGCAACGGAAGTCCGGAGGCGGGGCATCCCAGCGGTGGCGGTGGGTTTGTAAGGTGAAAATAGTTTGTAAGAAGAGGCAAAAAAATCTTAAACCCCGGGTTTGTATCTCAAAAAGTTTGTATGATGAGGCGTTTGTAAGACGAGGTATCACTGTATCTTTCTGCTTGGATTGTACTTCCTGCCAATTTCATTTGCTTTCAAAGGTTTCCTCATTAGCTGAATGAAATTCTTCATTAACTCAAAAGGCAAATAAATAACCTAAAATAGTCATGCTCAGTTGAAAGGAAAAAAAATAGTGTAAGTCACACCAACAGTTGTGTTCAATGCCTTGTGGGAATGTTATATTTAGCTACATTCCCCTCTAAACCTATGTGTCAGCTGACATATTGATTCAGAATAGTCTTTTCAATCAAAAGTGCTTCTAAACAGCTGTTTGCTCAATGTGTCAAATATATATTTTGTTATTCTGTGTTTTAATTAGCATAGAATATTCGGGTTGGAAGGAACTGGGTGGCGGGGTGGCGCAGCAGGTAGAGTGCTGTACTGCAGGCCACTGAAGCTGACTTGTAGATCTGAAGGTCAGTGGTTCAAATCTCATCACCAGCTCAAGGTTGACTCAGCCTTCCATCCTTCCGAGGTGGGTAAAATGAGGACCTGGATTGTGGGGGCCATAGCCTAGCTCTGTTTAAAAAAGTGCTATTGCTAACATGTTATAAGCCGCCCTGAGTCTAAGGAGAAGGGCGGCATAAAAATTGAATAAATAAATAAATAATAAATAAACTTTGGAGGTCTTCTGACTTTCTCCTCAAATAAAGCTTGAAGGATATTAATGGACATTTTCAGCTAGAAATAAATTCTATTAAATGAAACAGATAGGATTCTTTGCATAAAATTTTGAACCCAACCTGACCCAGATTAGTCAAGGGGACCTGATGCCTGTTTGATATTGCAGCCTAGCCTCCTTGCTTGACAAATTAAATGTTCAAACGTATTCCAAATTTGCATAGGCATATGTTTATTCCCTGGAGCTACCTGGAATTTAGACCCAGGAGCAAACATTTCCAATGTAGTTAGTACCTTTGTCCCTAGGAATAGGTTGATCCTGTTCTCCTGTCTCAAACATTGTGATTTATGATGTCAGTTTATCTACTTCAGCCACAGTCTGAAGGAAGAGGAGAAGAGAAATAAAGATTATTCTAAAAAAGGCCAGGGCCTGGGAGAAGGAAATGCCTAATACATATGAAATAGAAGAAATCAAACAGATGTCTCTCTGGAAGAGCAAAGCTTTTCCTGGGGTCAGGTCTTGCGCTCAAAGACGTGGAGAGTATTTTGTCTGGAAAAGCTGAAAAAGCAATGAAATCACCATGTTGATATGGCCTTCGGGCCTACAAGAGCTCCAGGTGCATTGTTTCTCAGGAGTCTGGACAAACATTTTTTTGGCTTTAATTTCCCAATGCCGCTAGGTTTCTTCCTGAGGAATTTTGGTATACTGTGGCCAAGTCAACATTGCAAAAAACTGTGGACATTGCAGTACAGCTACATCTGTCAGTTTTCATAGGAACATAGAGACGAAAGTGGGCAGTGAAGGGCTACCATTTTTTTTACTGCCACACTGTGGGCATGGCTTATTCAGGACGTCCTGCATTTTCTTTCAACATCTTTCAGTGCAAATTGGGTGCTCTGGGGTGGAGCTCCATTTTCACTATCCCACTGCGTCCCCCTCCCCATCCGGGCAGTAGCCCACCCCTGAAAGTGGGTCACCTAGTCTCTGCCCTTGCTATGACAGTTGAGGAATTCTGCCTGTGCAACGTCCTTAATAAGTAGCATCTATCTCTGCTAATAGTCTACCATACAGTAATACCTCATCTTACAAACTTAATTGGTTCTGGGACAAGGTTCGTAAGGTAAAAAGTTCATAAGATGAAACAATGTTTCCCATAGGAATTAATTTAAAAGCCAATAATGCGTGCAAGCTAATTAGGAAAATCCAAAACATTAAGGCTTTTTTTAAAAAAGCGGGGGGGGGGGCAGACTAGGCTGAGTCGAATGGAGTGGGGGGAGGGACAGCGAGAGGTGGCAAGAGGTGGCAGTCCCAACGAAGCAAGGCGAAAAGAGCCTCTCTTGAACTCCATGGGTCTTTCCCTCCCATTTTTGCCCACCCTGTCCTGCTCATTTTCCCCACACCTTTCTCATCTTGAGCTCCATGGGTCCCTCCTGTTTTTGCCCACCCCGTTCTGCTCATTTCCCCCACACCTTTCTCCTCTTGAGCTTCATGGGTCCCTCCCGTTTTTGTCCACCCTGTCCTGCTCATTTTCCCCACACCTTTCTCCTCTTGAGCTCCATGAGTCCCTCCTGTTTTTGTCCACCCCTTTCTGCTCATTTTCCCCACACCTTTCTCCTCTTTCCCTCCCATTTTTGCCCACCCCATTCTGCTCATTTCTCCCACACCTTTCTCCTCTCTTGAGCTCCATGAGTCTTTTCCCCATGCAGTTTGGAAGGGAGGAGTTTGTCACTGGGATTCAAAGCAGCGCTGGCAAAAATGAAGGGAATCGAGGAGCCTTAGGGAAATTCAGGCGGCTGCTCGGGTTCATAAGGTGAAAATAGTTCGGAATAAGAGGCAAAAAAATCTTAAACACTGGGTCCATATCATGAAAAGTTCGTATGAAGAGGAGTTCGTAAGACGAGGTATCACTGTACTTCAAAGTAGCCTGTACCACTCTGAAATTGCTCATTACTTCCCAATGTTCTATGAAAATCCTGTTTTGTCCATGGGTGAGTTCTACTTACCTTCCCCACCAGTTCACATTGCATTGCATCCCTTCCCAGAAATGATCCTCTGCGCATGCACAGAAGTCTTTGTACCTGCGCAGAGGGTTTTTGTCCCAATCCACTGTGACAACAGGACCCATTTGGGAGCGTTGACCATCATTCATCACTGCTGGTTCAGCAAGCGGCACCAAATTTCCGCTACCACTTCTAAAGAATTGGTCCGAATCGCGCAACCCACTACTGATCTTGTCCTTTGAACTTAGACAAAAATATTTATGCAACATTGAATAAATCTCCTTCATCATTGGTATGATAGCCCTTCAAAGATTTGAGGATGCAAGAGTAAATTTAAACATTCTTCTGGTATTCTGAAATAAGACTTGTGGTTGGAGACTTCATTTTTGAATGTGGGCTAAGCATCTACAGTGCTAAGTAGTTCTAATCCCATGGATAATTTAAAGTTGGGAAGCAATTAAAGAAATGAAAATGCCTCTTTTTAAAATGAAAAACATCATAAAAATGAAATGTTTAATCAGGTCTGTATTGCTTGCCAGTTCTGCCAATTAATGCCAGGCCATTCTCTCTTTTTAAAACCCAGGTCAGACTAATTCCCTAGTTCAACACAGGGATAATATTTTTTAAAAATACGGGATAGAAGATAATATGTATTTTTATTTTAAAAACAAACAAATATCATTAGAAGTCCTTTAATATTAACAGGTACCGTATATACTCGAGTATAAGCCGAGTTTTTCAGTCCAAAAAATGGGCTGAAAAACACAACCTCGGCTTATACTCGGGTCATTGACAAAGTCACCACAAAGAGGGCGCCATTGCTTGAGCCAGAGCGAGGAGGCACCAGCTTTTTCCCCCTCTCACTTGCCATAGGAGCTGTGGGAGGGGCTGGTTCTTCCTCTTCCTGGCTCAAGCAAAGGAGCCAGCCATGTGCTCCAACCGAGAGGGGAAAAAAGCAATGGAAAGCCAGTGAGGTTGTGTGTGTGTGTGTGTGTGTGTGTGTGTGTGTATGCCCCCTCTCCCCCCCCACCGTGAAAAAAGCCAGCTACCTCTTGCTGAAACCCGGAGGCTTTTTTTTTTCACTCCCTGTGTGTATTTGTCAACAGGTTTACAGTAACTATTCCTTGCTCTCTCTGCATTGCCCTTAGTTGAATTAAAAAGGCCCCCTGCTGTCAGATTCTCCTCCCCCTCCTTTGAAAGGATTTAAACTGTTTAAAAAATGGTATTTTGTGGTAGTTGCTATCCTTGCTTGGATAGGAACTAATAAGGCAAGAGCTAGACAGGAATTCCTAAAGTGTGTTTGTGGATCTTTAAAAGTTGCCTTTTATAAAGTGGGTTTGAGAGCAAGTTTGATTCTTAATAGGACCTGCATATTTAGGATACAAAACCACAAGAGCTGTCTGTGTTTTGCAAGTTTTGCTTGTCTCACTAGTCTGTCTGTCTGTCTATCTATCATCTATCTATCTATCTATCTATCTATCTATCTATCTATCTATCTATCTATCTATCTATCATCTACCTACCTACCTACCTACCTACCTACCTACCTGGTTTTCTATGCTGATAACCTCACAGCAGCTAATGCTGAAGCTCTGTTTGGATATACAGATTTATTTATTTAATTAATTAATTGATTGATTGATTGATTGATTGATTAATTAATTAACTGGATCTGTATGCTGCCCCTCTCCAAGGACTCAGGGTGGCTCACAGCATATATAAAAACAGAACAATAATGTAAATCCAATTAATGATGAGATGATGAGAAGGAATCCTGTTTTAAATTTACAGAGCTAGTTTACTGGTTTTCTTTAAAATAAATATTCTAAAACATGTAATCTTCTGATATTTCAATTAATGTAATTTTATTGGTTTCCATTTTTATAAGTTACCAGTAGCCACTGCATTTTCTAACCTCGGCTTATACTTGGGTCAATAAGTTTTCCCAGGTTTTTTGTGGCAAAACTGGTGCCTCGGCTTATACTCGGGTCGGCTTATACTCGAGTATATACGGTATTTTTGCACATCCCATCTTGAACTTATTATATGGATATCATCTTCAGCCAGTAGGAAGATAGTTTTGAATTTAAGATAATTGCTATAATTGAGAGAGAGAGATTAAAAGTCTTATCAAAAACATACTAATTCATTCATTTTTGCATTGTGTTCACTTGGGTGTCTCCAGAGAACTCAGGCACCAGTTAATAGCATCTGAGGTCTCCATTTATCAGAAATTAATGGTCATAATAGCTGTAATTTAATTGTTATTTGTAATTATTATATTATTAACACAATTGCTAATTATAAATCCAATATTCTTTATTCCAGTTCTTGATTCTTGAGAATCAACTACAGTGATACCTCGTCTTACAAACCCCTCGTCATGCAAACTTTTTGAGATACAAACCCGGGGTTTAAGATTTTTTTGCCTCTTCTTCCAAACTATTTTCACCTTACAAACCCAAGCCGCCACCACTGGGATGCCCCGCCTCTGGACTTCTGTTGCCAGTGAAGCGCCCATTTTTGTGCTGCTGGGATTCCCCTGAGGCTCCCCTCCATGGGAAACACCACCTCTGGACTTCCATGTTTTTGCGATGCTGCAGGGGAATCCCAGCAGCACAAAAACAGGCACTTCACTGGCAACAGAAGTCCAGAGGTGAGGTTTCCCAGCGAGGGGAACCTCAGCAAAATTGCAGCATCACAAAAACACGGAAGTCCAGAGGTGGGGTTTCGAGGATTCCTTTGTTTTTGCGATGCTGCAATTTCGCTGAGGCTCCTGTCACTGGGAAACCCCACTTCCGGACTTCCGTTGCCAGCGAAGCACCCATTTTTGTGCTGCTGGGATTCCCCTGCTGAGATTTCCCTGCAGCATCACAAAAACACGGAAGTCCAGAGGTGGGGTTTCCCATGGAGGGGAGCCTCAGGGGAATCCCAGCAGCGCAAAAACGGGTGCTTCGGCTGGCAAAAGGGGTAAGTTTTGGGCTTGCATGCATTAATTGCTTTTCCATTGATTCCTATGGGAAACATTGTTTCGTCTTACAAACTTTTCATCTTACAAACCTCGTCCCGGAACCAATTAAGTTCGTAAGATGAGGTATCACTGTACTTGAGAAGCACTTTAGAGCCTCAGTGGTGCAGTGTTTAGAGTGCAGTACTGCAAGCTACTTCTGCTGATCACCGACTGTCAGCAGTTTAGCATATCGAATCTCATTAGGTTCAAGGTTGACTCAGCCTTCCATCCTTCCAAGGTCGGTAAAATGAGGACGCAGATTGTTGGGGGCAATATGCTCACTCTCTGTAAAGTGCTTAGAGAGGGATGTAAAGCACTGTGGAGCGGTATATAAGTCTAAGTGCTATTGCTATTGCTTTTAGTGGTCTTTTTTTTTGTGTCTAGGTCTATCATTACAGGACTTTTCCCACCTACGTCTGGAACAATATTGATTGATGGAATGGACAACCAAATACACATCGATTCCATCCAGCAGAGTTTAGGCATGTGCCCCCAAAACAACATCTTGTTCAATCAGTAAGTACTGATTAGAAATGTGTTTCAAAGTTCTCTAAGAATCCTTCAAAGGTGGGTTCTCAATTCAGATCGACTATGGAACCAGAAGTAACTTGGCGGCCCGGATCGCTGAAACAAGCAGTGACACAGGCCTGCCACGCCCCTGAACCGGCTCTCTCCGTGGCGCCATAGGTGGCACCATCTTGTTTTTTGCTTCTGTGCACACACAGAAACTGTTTTTTTGCTTTTGTGCATGCACAGATGTTGGTTTTCTAGCACTGCACATGCGTGTGCCCATCAATGTGCAAAGCACTCATGCGTGGGTGATGTGTCAAGGAGCTAATTGGCAGTGAAGAAAATCAGAACCCACTCCTGGAAGTCTTGATTTTGTCAGTAAAATGTTATAAGCTGCCATGATGTTGACATCAGGGGCGTGCATAAGTGCACCAGTGTGCCTTCCCTCCCCTGTCCAATTGTCTCTCCTTATCTCATTTATCTTTTCTTCCTTTCAAATATGTTCACCTATACTTTTATATCTTTTCTTCTATTCTTTTCTTTACTTATATTATTACATATCTTTCTCTTCGGTGTGTCTTACATATTGGACAAAATAAATAAATAAAAAATAAATAAAAGGCAAGGTAGCAGATTATGCCCAGGATGTGTGGGGTCTATGTGTGGTGTAGATATTCACTCAGCCCTCTTTCTGGTTTGCGCAGTATACAGATTCTCCATGGAAGACAGGCTGATTACAATTATTTTTTCGGCAGTCCTAACTATCTGTTGAAGTCTGTAACTGTCCTGTTCGGTTGCTGTGCCAAACCAGACAGTTTCTACTTGTATTAAATAAAACTGTTGGCAAAATGCCACTCCAGTATTGGCACTCAATATCGTCTAATTCTAGTTTCCAGTCTAGACAGATCAGGACAGGTGCTCTTCAGCCTACGAAAGGGTTCTCCATCTCCATAGCTGCAAAGAAGCTTTCCTTTACTCTCAAATACTATTTATGATGGATTATTTCCTTTTTCACAATTAATGAAGCCCCTCCTTCCCTCTCCCATCCATTTCTCACTCAAACAAGGCACTTGGAGACATTGCCGCAAATACCACTGACAATATTTCTACCCTTCAAAAGGGCCTTGACCATGTAGCTGAATGGTCTAACAACTGGCAACTTCAAGTCTCTACCAACAAATGCTCCGTCCTACACATTGGTAAAAAGAATCCAAATACTAAATACATACTTGGTAAAACAGAGGACCCTCACTCAGTCAAAGACTTTGGAGTACTCATTTCCAATGACCTAAGTGCTAGAGCCCACTGTAACAGCATTGCCAAAAAAGCATTAAGAATTGTAAACCTAATCTTACATAGCTTCTTCTCTAGAAACACTGATTTATTAACCAGAGCATACAAAACATTCATCAGACCTATTCTAGAATATAGTTCATCTGTATGGAATCCACATTGCATATCAGATATTAATACAATCGAAGGAGTCCAGAAATACTTCACAAGAAGCTTCCTTCACTCCTCCTCATGTAACAAATTACCCCTAATCCTCCAGACTTCAAATACTAAATCTAGAAAATTTACAACTACGCCATCTCCGAACTGATTTAACTGTTGTTCATAAAATCATACATCATACTGTACTCCCTGTCAGGGACTACTTCACCTTTAACAACAACAACACAAGAGCATGTAATAGATACAAACTGAATGTAAATCGCTCCAAACTTGACTGCAGAAAATACGATTTCAGCAATAGAGTGGTCACTGCCTGGAACTCATTACCCGACTCCCCCAACCCCAAAATCTTCAACCTTAAATTATCTACAATTGACCTGTCCCCTTTTCTAAGAGGTCTGTAAGGGGCGTGCATAAGTGCACTTATGTGCTTAATGTCCCTGTCCTACTGTCTTATTATCCTTTCTATTACTACGTTCTACTTATGTTATGTTAATAAGTACTATAATACTATACAGTACTTGTTTGACAAATAAGTAAATAACATAAAAATAAATAAATAAAATAAATATTCCATACCTATTTTTTTTGCTCCTGAAAAACCAGGGTTTGTACATTTTTAAAGAAATACGAAAAGCAACAAATGCTACGCTCTCATTCATTCATTCATTTAGTTTCCTTTGATCAACTAAAACCACCATGGTTTTTTTTTCTTGAGCCTTACTGTTTCAGAACACATCCAGTTCTATGCGCAGTTGAAAGGAAGAAGCAAAGCAGAAGCAAACCTGGAAACGGAAAAGATCCTGGAAGACATTGGCCTACCACACAAAAGGAATGAAGAGGCTCAAAACCTGTCAGGTGTGGAAGTCAAAGAGCCATAATTTGTCCAAAAGTTTACAGTAGTCTGTTCTGGTTCTGTATTAAGACTGCACTTCTATCTTTATTTTTGCGAGACTTTCTGAGTATTTTCTAAGAAAAATGTTGAATGCACATTTTAAATGAGAAATAAATGTCAGGGCAATGCTTTGCTTATCTGATGGTAAAACCTAAACAAGAATCATACGGTATCTTGAAATATAGAAACATAGAAGACTGACGGCAGAAAAAGACCTCATGGTCCATCTAGTCTGCCCTTATACTATTTCCTGTATTTTATCTTACAATGGATATATGTTTATCCCAGGCATGTTTAAATTCAGTTACTGTGGATTTACCAACCACGTCTGCTGGAAGTTTGTTCCAAGGATCTACTACTCTTTCAGTGAAATAATATTTTCTCACGTTGCTTTTGATCTTTCCCCCAACTAAATTTAGATTGTGTCCCCTTGTCCTTGTGTTCACTTTCCTATTAAAAACACCTCCCTCCTGAACCTTATTTAACCCTTTAACATATTTAAATGTTTCGATCATGTCCCCCCTTTTCCTTCTGTCCTCCAGACTATGAACTATAGCATATTTCCTCTGGTCTAAACTTTTATGCATATTAATCCATGTCATTAAGTGCTAAAGTGACTATCTTTGAGTTTCTACTAGACTTTGTAAAGTTGACTTAAATATTTGATGTGAATTCTCTTGTATGCTGCTCAAAAGCAAACTGTCCTCTATTAAAGTAGCCCTTTCTTGGATAAAAATGTATACCTGTTTTTTTAAGATTCCTTCCCTCCCATTTCTCTTATTTAGGTGGCATGCAACGGAAATTATCTATTGCCATCTCTTTTGTGGGTGAAGCAAAAGTAGTAGTTCTAGATGAGCCTACATCTGGAGTGGATCCATACTCCAGACGGTCTATTTGGGATCTTCTTCTGAAATACCGCTCAGGTAATTTTATTTCAAAAACAGTAACTTTGGTTTTAAAGCAACTTTATACGGCACTATATGAAGCATGTTATTTGATAACAGTTTGGCTACATGTGTACTTGGTGTTGAGTTATGTTTTGTATTTAGGAGCAACATAAAAAGCCTTCCTTCCTTCCTCCCTCCCTTCCTCCCTCCCTCCCTTCCTCCCCCCTCCCTCCCTCCTCTCCCTCCGTCCTCTTTCTTTCTTTCTTTCTTTCTTTTTAAAAATAACTAAAACCAGCAAACATATTCAACACACTTTCTCTTCCTATTTAATAACCTGAGGTGAGTTGGGCTGAGGGACACCAAACTAACTCTCTGTTATTGTCTGTGTACCAATAATTATATTTTCCTTCTGAAAATGGGTTTCCCATTAAAATGAAAAAGTAGCAATCATGAAGTTCACAGACTTTATGGTGGTGTGCCACTGCCCCCGCCCCCATCCATTTCCAAATGCATTGAGTACTCTCTGGGAGCCATTAGTTTGTTTATTGTGGTTAAAAATGGCAAGATGACACACATTCTCCGCCAAAAACGGTAAGGTGGGAAATAACACCTGTCTTTAACATGCAACTTTACATATTTTGTCTTGCTTTATTGGTTGACAAACCTTTGTAGTCTAAAACCTAAGGCTGTTAAGACATAACTAATTATATGTGGGTAGTGTTTTGACAGGGGCACTCGACCCTTTCCTCATTATTAACTGGCTACTCAACCATGGGGGAAACTATTATTTGTATGACTAAAATTAATGGGTAATCATATTTCATTTAATAAAAGTGATGCTGGATTATTATTTCAAGTAATAGGCATACTGAGCTGAAAAATGCCACCAAAATATTAGTTTCATTATGTCAATTACAATAGCTTGTAACTATTATAAAACTTTAATTATAAAACTACTATAAAACTTCAGGTTAATTTAATGAAGTAATTACCCTCGTGAATTTTTGAGTTTTGATAGCACCTGTTCATTATTCCCGAACTGGATGTTTATTGCTTAGCTAATTATACCATTTACACTATACGTGTTTCCTCGTGTATTCCTTTTATAATAAAGTTTTGTGAGGTTTCAAAAATTGAGGTGAAAACAAGGTGAGAGATAATACTTATACTGTAGTACTGATTTCTTTAAGTTAATTTACTTGTTAGTTAATAATTTAATAGTAGAACACACACACGCACGCACACACTTATCAGCAAAAATGTGTCATACATATACATACACACATACCTGTATATATAGTTTTTCTGTCGAGTCCCCTGGTATACCCAAATATGGGAGGAAGCATACTGCCTAACAAAGCAAGCAGGCTAACTTTGAATCCTAGGTGTGGCTAGCTGATGAGAGCTAAATAGCTTGAAAATGAACTATACTAGTCTCCCTTTATTTCTTTATCAGTTCTTTGTAAATTTGAATATACTGTATACAGATTTGAACTTACAGGTTCAAGTCCTGGTAAGGTTATGTCTAGCTGATCAGAGCATAACAAGTTTGAAATAGATCTATACTAGTCTCCCTTTGTTTTCATTTATCAGCAAAAATATGTAACCATACATATATACTTACATACATACATACATATGCATATTTGATTATCTATCTATCTGTCTGTCTGTCTGTCTGTCTGTCTGTCTGTCTGTCTGTCTGTCTGTCTGTCTGTTCTGTCGGGCTCTCTGGTACACTCCTCCCAAAAATTCACAGGTACAAATTTCAGACATTAAAATTCAAAACAATGTTCTTTATAACGAAAATTCACTTAAACTAAGCCCTCTTTTGGTATAGCAAAGAGCACTCATCTCCAAACAAACTGGTAATTTGTACAAGTTCCTTATCAGTTCTGTGATACTTAGCTTGCAGCTGTGAGGCAATTCACAGTCCTTCTTCTTTCACAGAGTGAAACACACTTTGTTCTGGTTTAGTTTCAAAGCGGGGGGAAATCAGCACACAAAAGGTCAAAGTCAGTAAAGCAGTCACAAAACACAACAATCAGATAATCCTCCACAATGGCCAAACCCACAGACTGCTATTTATAGCAGTGTCACTAATGACCACAGCCCCACCCAACCATAGGTGGCCTCATTTTCTTTGATAATAATCTCTCAGTTGTTGTTTATTTATTTATTATTTATTTATTTATTATTTGGATTTGTATGCCGCCCCTCTCCGCATGCGTGGCTGTATCATTAACTCTTGTTCTGAATCCAATGAGGAGCTAGATAATTGATCTCCTTCTGAGCTGCCTGCCCCACTCTCCTCCTCCCTGTCACTCATGTCTTCTTGGTCAGAGGAGCCTTCATCAGCAGATTCCACCGGGGCAAAACAGGCCTGCAGCATGTGGATGTCTCCCCCACATCCACAGTCCTTGGGGCAAGAGCTGGGCCAGAGCTAACCACAACACTATCTATCTGTCTGTCTGTCTATCTATCTATCTATCTATCTATCATGGGGCCTTTTCCTTCTTTTTTTTCTTTTTGCATTCAGTATAAATTACATCAGACTGCTTTCAAAGTATGAACAAGTAAAGTTACGAACTAGCAAAATTGGAAGTTCAGTCAACAATGAAGACATTGCTTTGCTTATCCATGACTCCAACTTGAAAAACTTATTAGAAATCAGTTATATGATTTTTGTCATATGATCTACAGTGGATGATTAGATCTTTGTATGATTGCAATAAGACTGCCATTTTTGTTTATAAATGACAAGGAATTTAATTTCCATTGACATTAACAAGTAAGAATTCTTCCCAGATCTGGCTACAATGTTCAAATTCTTCTAGTAAACCTTTTCTCCTGTGTTGCAGGACAAAGCAATGTTGTTTCTCATGATCTCTGCACAATATTATAGGGTATTTAAGCCAGGAAAAGCAATCCAAGGCCAAAATGACTGTAAATCTGGGTGCAATCATGTGACCGCTTACCAGTGTAATTCCAGGCTCAATTACAGTCCTAAGTCAAGGACCACCTATATTACCAACAATATGTTCTCAACGTTTCTCATGGTGCCTTCTAGCATAAAAAGATTGCCTACTTCTAATGTAGAAATTTGAAAATTCAGAAGATGTGAACATTGTCTGTCATTCCCTTTGGCTCATCCTCTGAGATAGATTATAATAATAATAATTAATAATAATAATTTATTAGATTTGTATGCCGCCCCTCTCCGAAGACTCGGGGCGGCTCACAACAACGATAAAAACAATATTATACTGGCACAAATCTAATATTAAAAAAAAACTAAAAACCCTATCATAATTAAAAACCAAACAGCACCTACATACCAAACATAAATTATAATAAACCTGGGGGAAAGGTGTCTCAAATCCCCCATGCCTGGCGGTATAGGTGGGTCTTAAGTAGTTTACGGAAGACAAGGAGGGTGGGAGTAGTTCTAATCTCCGAGGGGAGTTGATTCCAGAGGGCCGGGGCCACCACAGAGAAGGCTCTTCCCCTGGGGCCCGCCAGACGACATTGTTTAGTTGATGGGACCCGGAGAAGGCCAACTCTGTGGGACCTTATCGGCCGCTGGGATTCATGCGGTAGCAGGCGGTTCCAGAGGTACTCTGGTCCAATGCCATGTAGGGCTTTAAAGGTCATTACCAACACTTTGAATTGTGACCGGAAACTGATCGGCAGCCAATGCAGGCCACGGAGTGTTGTAGATACGTGGGCGAATCTGGGAAGCCCCACAATGGCTCTCGCGGCCGCGTTCTGCACGATCTGGAGTTTCCGAACACATTATCAGTGTTTGAAGCAGCATGAAGCGTTCAGGGATAAAGGGTTCCTGTGTGCACATCTGTACACTCCTCTGCGTCAACCCCAGGTACAAATTTTAAATGCCCAAAGTATGCTTGACCGACCTGTTGCTTCCTCTCAGGCAGAACCATCATACTGTCTACCCATCACATGGACGAGGCAGATATCCTTGGAGATCGCATTGCCATTGTTTCCCGAGGAAAACTTCACTGCTCAGGATCACCAGTTTTTTTAAAGAACTCCTTTGGATCAGGCTTTTATCTCACCTTGGTTCGCAAGAGGAAAAGTGTTGAAAATGGTCAGAAGGATGGAGTAAGTGGTTAGCACCATTTTTGCACAAATAGCATTTGCCCCCAGAGTAAATTCAGATGTGTGAGTGACTCCATAATTACATATTTTCTCTTCAGGTGAAAGAATCGAGTGACACTACTAAATAACATCTCGTCTGGCTCTTAAATATCAATTATGCTACTGTGTTATCTCTGTGGCAAAAATGAATGTGAAGCAAAAGAATGAAAGAGCCATAAAACATTTATCTATTTGTATCCCATCTTTATTAGTTTTTCTATTATTTATAAATAACTCAAGGCATTGATGTGGAAATCTTGGTTAATAGTGATTGAGAGGATGTGGCAGTTGACTAGAATAGAATAGAATAGAATTTTTTTTGGCCAAGTGTGATTGGACACACAAGGAATTTGTCTTGGTGCATATGCTCTCAGCGTACATAAAATAAAATATACATTTGTCAAGGATCATGTGGTACGACACTTAATGATTGTCATAGGGGTCAAATAAGCAATGAAGAAGCAATATTAATAAAAATCTTAGGATATAAGCAACAAGTTACAGTCATACAGTCAACATGGGAGGAAATGGGTCAAAGGAATGATGAGAAAAACTAGTAGAATAGAAGTGCAGATTTAGTAGAAAGTCTGACTTACATTGAAGCTGTAGAGCTCAGGAAAGAATACACTTCAGTTGAAAGAGTAAGGAAGAAAAAAAATAGGTGGATAAGTCACATAAAAGTAGGAGAGGATGAGTAACAGAACTGGTAGATTGAAAGGGCAAAGTATTAATTGCTTGTATAAATGCAGCATCATTAAAAACTAAATGTGTTTCGATAACTGCAGTACCTTGTATCTGGGTTTATCTTTGAATCTGGTTCAAAAACTTGAACCACTCCAAAATTTTGCGACAGATGTACTAACTGGAACTGGCTAATCATGTGATGGAAGTATGTTTCCAGGCCCAGTTTGAGGTCCAAGAGCTCCCACCCACAGAAATGTTGTTGGATGGCTACATTGTGGGGTTCCACTTAAGAAGCTCCTTCCAGGAAGGCATAACTGGAACCCATGTCACCATCATTCATACACTGGAGGCATTCCTTCAGGCAGTTCCATAGCTTCATATTCAATTTCATTTTGATTGCCTTATGATAAATACCTACTGTAGTTTTTGATATGGTACAATAGTGCCCCCTAAAGCATCAGAGAGGTTGAATGAATAGAACATAGGTTTTGTTTTCTAAAAACATTGCTTCCCTTTAATCCTACCCATAGTGTTGACATATAGGGGGTGGACAAAAAGATGGAAACACCTTGCAGCTCTTCTGTGGAATCCAGATTTGTGAAGCTCCCTTCGAACAGTTTTTGTGGAAACCGGGTTCTGTACGTGTCTATTGAGCTCTGAAGTGATTTTAGGAGCTGCAGCCTTGCGATCCGCTCTAACAATTCACTTTAGAGTCCGACGGTCTCTCTCAGACAACTTCAACTTTCGACCAGACCTGTGCTTGGCTGAGGACATTTTCCCTTCTCTTTCAAAAGCAGTCATTACTTTTGAGACATTACCGCCAAACATTCGGGCACTTTCTGTTACACTAGCGCCTGTCATTCGAGCACCAACAATTTGGACTCTTTGAAAGTCTGAGAGATCTGCCATTTCTAGAAGGTTATAACCAATTTCCTTAAATTTCTGGGGGGGGGGGGGAAGGTAGTTTAAAAAACATATCAAATAACAGAATTTAAAAACAAACAAACATTAAAATATGTCAAGTTTTGATTGATTTGACCATGTTCAAACATTATGATGCCAAAAAGTCAAGTGTTTCCATTTTTGTGTCCACCCCCTGTAACTAGTGGAATCTAGACTGAACCATCAAGAGTCACTGGGAAGATGATTTATAGACACTAGCGAATTATGATTTGCTAGATAGGCTCATGAGTTCAGAGCAAGTATTTTATGAGCACAATGGCAGTCTATTCCCCCAAAACTATGGCTTTTAACTATCCTACATACAGTGATCCCCCGCTCGTTGCGAGGGTTCCGTTCCAGGACCCCCCGCAACGAGCGGGTTTTCGCGAAGTAGCGCTGCGGAAGTAAAAACACCATCTGCGCATGTGCAGATGGTGTTTTTACTCCCACAGCGCTAGCGAGGAGCCAAAGATTGGGGGCGGCGCGGCTGTTTGCCGCCGGCATGGAGGGCTTCCTAGCAGCCCCCCAAACCCGGGTTGGGGGTCCGGGGGGCGCTGGCTCTCGGCGCTTTCGAGCTGAGTCCGGGAGCGAATTCGCTTCCGGACTCAGCTCGAAAGCGCCGATAGCCAGCGCCAAGGAACGGCTTGTCCACGCTGGCTCTCGGCGCTTTCGAGCTGAGTCCGGGAGCGAATTCGCTCCCGGACTCAGCTCGAAAGCGCCGATAGCCAGCGCCAAGGAACGGCTTGTCCACGCTGGCTCTCGGCGCTTTCGAGCTGAGTCCGGGAGCGAATTCGCTCCCGGACTCAGCTCGAAAGCGCCGATAGCCAGCGCCAACGAACGGCTTGTCCACGCTGGCTCTCGGCGCTTTCGAGCTGAGTCCGGGAGCGAATTCGCTCCCGGACTCAGCTCAAAAGCGCCGATAGCCAGCGCCAACGAACGGCTTGTCCACGCTGGCTCTCGGCGCTTTCGAGCTGAGTCCGGGAGCGAATTCGCTTCCGGACTCAGCTCAAAAGCGGCGAGAATGAACGGCGTGGGCGGGCGAAGGGCGGGCGGCAGCGAGGAGTTTGCGTGGGCGGTGGGGAAACTCCTCGCTGACGCCAGCAAGAGGGGGAAGACCCAGGGAAGCCGCCCAGCAGCTGATCTCCCGGTTGCCATCTACGCATGCGTGCCCATAGAAAAACCGGGCACGCATGCGTAGATGGTATTTTGACTTCCGGGTTGAAAAATCGCGAAGTACCCTGTTCGCAATGGTTGGGGCCGCAATAAACGGGGGATCACTGTATTCTTGAATTGAGAAGTGAGGGAAGAAAGTGGGAGGGAGGAGAACTTCTTGTGAACAGCCTGGATGTCTTGAAAACTCAGTATCTTATTCAAAGATACAATAAATATCTAGTTCAGTTGAATGATGATGATTATGATGTTGATGATGATGATTATGATTATTATTATTATTATTTAGACTTGTATGCTGCCCTTCTCCAAAGACTCGGGGCGGCTCACAGGATAAATACAAAAACAATATGTGTACAAATATAATTAATTAAAACTATCAGCTAAGATCCCATTACATTAAAAAGCAGTCAGTTAACTCAGTCACATCCACACATAACATTTAATGGTCAGGGATCGGGGGTGGGGGCGTAGTCCAGCTGCCCCATGCCTGGCGACATAGGTGGGTCTTAAGAATCTTGTGAAAGGCAAGATTAGCCTGATTGTATTGATTGTTTTGAGATCTCATGGTGTGGCTGCAACCTTCCCTTGTTTTTCCTTGCATTCTCTTTGCCCAATCAACCTCTTTTAATCTCAAGATTTGACTTTATTGTTTTAATCAGGAAATTTAAAAAAAACAAAAAACTTCAAAATATGGAAGACAGCATGGTTCTACATCTAGGTCTTAAATTTCCTGACTGGACAATGTTTCGGTGTTCTGTATTTCTAGGCTTCTCCCATGCCTCCTGGAAGGAGAGTCCAGCATGGGTTTAGCTCAAGTCTTATTGGTAGGACTGAGTTTCAAATTAACATAAATAAATAATAATTAGGTACCGCCCCCTTGCTGCCCCAAGTACCCAGTTTTAAAAAACTCAGTCGAGGTTAAGGACATGAGTTTTTTCTCTCCCCTTTAGGTTGAGTATCTAAAGTGAATTAATGTATAATAAATATTATGTGAACCTTTTAATTTTGTTCCCTTTTTCTCTTTCAATAGGTTCCTGATCTGATGGGGTCTCTGCCCTCCGCGGGCACCACCCCCACCTTTTCTCCTTTTGGGGCCTCTTCTCTCAGCGGGTACTGCCCACCGAGGAGCAACCGGGCTATAATGAAATCATTATAGGACCTGATGGTCCAATAAGCCCAAATCACCCCAGATGGGGGGTGTCCGTCCCTCCCCATTTTCGGGGGCGGCGGAAGACTAAGAACGCCTAAAGGAAGCCGCGGCGGCCCTTCAAAGCCGCCTAACAGCTGATTGACCGCTCGCAGGGGCGAGCGGCAAAGGGAGGCGTCGGCAACCTCCGAGCGGCGGCGGGAGACAGAGAGCGCCGAAAGAAAGCCGCGGCGGCCTTTTAAAGCCGCCTAACAGCTGTTCGATCGCTCGCAGGGGCGAGCGGCAAGGGGAGGCTTCGGCAACCTCCCAGCGACGAGCAAATCGTCGATGGCGGCGGCGGCGAGGCTTCCCGACTTCGCTGAGTGCATACTCGCCCTGTGAGGCGATTCTCCTGGCCGCCATCTTTTTTTGTTGGCAACGGGCCAAGAGCGCGAACGGCATAGCCTTGCCGTTTTAATTAGGCGCGAAATGGGCAGCTGGCCAAGTGTCAGTCTTCTGAAGCCTGCCCGGAGACAGCCGACGAGGTCACGTGGTAGGCTGTCAGCCTATTGTAACGCTGCCTTTCACTGTCAGTCCTGTCTTCATGCCATTGCTTGCAAGTGAGAGCCTTCTGTTTCTCAATATAACTGTGGCTGTGCACGTTTTGTGGATTCGATCGTGAGTACGCTGCCCCATATTAATTTGATGAATATGGCAGACCAACTGGTCAGTGCAGAGGAACAGGCCCAGACTGTCACTCCTGTCAAAGGGAAGGATAAGGCCACCAAGCCTAAGAATAAGTCCTCCCAATCAAGTTCCTCCCTTCGTGAGGCTGAGAGGAAGATCAAGGCCCTAGAGCAGCGTTTGGAGGCGGCCTTGTCCCCCCCCATCGTAGGTGGACTCACTATAGGCCCTTTCCAGCCTCTTCCTCCATCTGCCCTTCCACCTGCTGCTTCCATGGGCCTCCAGGGCACCGCAACGGAGAGAGACTGGTCCCCTGACAGGCAGATTCCCCCTCCATTGCCATCACCTGCAGCGAGGTCTGAGAGGCCTACCTCTTCTCATAGGCAGGTTCTGTCTCAAGGGGAGTTACAGACACCATGTTATGTGCCTTCATCTACCTTCACCCCCACGGCAGCGGGGCTTAGAGACAATGCAGATGCTTGGCAGGCCTTTGCCCCTGCTATACAGGACATTGTGGCCAATGCATTTACGCAGGGCATAGCTGCGGCAACACAACGAGCCAATGTCTTTCCCTCTCAGCCTATCCAGCCCAGAGACATTTGGTCAGCACCACCGCCCCCGACTGGGTTGGGTTCTGTGTCCATTGACCACACTGACTTTGAGGAGGACAGTGACCACGGTGAGGGCCTGTCAGATGATGAATTCACTGTTCCAGAGCAGCCAGCAGTGGCGGGACTTTTTAAACCCTCCTTGTATAGGGTTTTATTGCGCAAGGCAAAGCAAGCCTTAGATGTGCCAGGAGCAACGCCATTAGTGGAGTCATCAGACGGGCCACGCACCTCGGCTGCTCTATGCAAGGAACCCGCTAAGGAATCGGACAAGGTTCCTGCATTGGAGATTTTCCTTGAGAATGTCAAGCGCCCGTGGCAACATCCGGCGGCGGCGCAAGGGCCTTCTAACCTGGAACGCAGGTTTTATACTTTTGATGACAGCATGGAGACGCTGCTCCTGTTCCCCCCCGTGGACAAGCCGGTGGCCACTTTGGTTTCCCGCACGGTTGTGCCTTCAGAGACGGCGGACAATTTGAAACCGGATGAAAGGAGAGCGGAAACCCTTCTCAAAAAGACCCACCAGATGGCCGCTTGGGCTCTTCGAGCAGCTTCCACTGCCTCCTTCTTCAGTCGGGCATCCATTATGTGGATTCAGGAGGTTCAGGCGAGACTGGCTCCTGAAGAGACTCGACTGCGGCAGGACTTGAATAAGCTCCTCGCGACTGCGGAATTTTCCACAGATGCCACCCTGCATGCTGCGAAATTTGCCTCCAGGGCTATGGCTTCCACCATTGCGTCAAGGCGCCTGCTTTGGCTCAGGAACTGGCAGGTGGATGCCAAGTCGAAGTGGACTCTGTCTTCGGCTCCCTTTGAGGGTACAAAATTGTTCGGGGAGGCCCTAGATCCTGTCCTGGTGGAGGATAAGGATAAAAGGAAGGTCCTCCCAAGATCTTTCCGCCGCCAGGACCGCAGGGCTGGTCCGTACTCCCGTAGGCAGTCCTTTCGGTGGGACTCGTGGTCCGCCCCTTCACAGCAGGCCAGACCTTACTCACAGGGGGCCTTTTCCACATCCTACAGGAATGACCGACAGTATTCCCAGGAACGAGGCAGAGGTTTCTCCCAGACGAGACGCCCATACCGGGGATACCAACAACGGAACGCCAGGCGTGCCAAGTGACTGCCTGGACGACATTCCTTTGGGGGGCAGGCTACAAAAGTTCAGCGAGAGATGGCGAGCTACCACCTCAGACCCTTGGGTCTTAGCCACTATCTCGCAGGGGCTAAAGATCGAGTTTCTACACGACCCTCCACACCATTTTACCGCCTGTCCGGTCCCCAGAGACTTCGAAAGGAGGTCTCTGTTAGATCAGGAAATTCTCCACCTTTTACAGATCCAGGCGATCGAACCTGTTCAGGACAATTCCAAGGGTACGGGATTCTATTCAAGGGTGTTCCTTGTACCCAAGGCCTCCGGGGGTTGCAGGCTCATCTTGAACCTCAAACGTCTGAACCAGTATATTCTGTACCGACGGTTCAAGATGGCCTCCCTCCGCTCCATCCTGGCCTCTGTTCGGGCAGGGGACCTGCTTACTTCAGTGGATTTAAAGGAGGCCTACCTGCACATTCCCATACACCCGTACCATAGACAATTTCTTCGATTCTGTCTACACAACGTCCATTACCAGTACAGGGCCATGCCCTTTGGCCTATCATCGGCCCCACGTACCTTTACGAAGGTACTGGATGCACTACTGGCCGATCTGCGGTCCCGACCTATCCGGATTCTCGCATATTTGGACGACATCTTACTTCTGTCTCCAACCCGCCAGAGGGCGCACAAGGACTTACGAACCACGATGTCTTGTCTACAACGTCATGGCTTTACCATCAACATGCCAAAAAGCCATTTGGCTCCTGTCACCAGACTCATTCATCTGGGTGCGGTGATAGATACGGTCTCTCAAAGAGTGTATCTATCCCCGGAGAGACAGCACCGCATCTGTTCTCTCATAGGCGGCCTTCAACAGAGCCGAACGGTGCCGTTGTCTTTCCTGTCAAAGGTACTCGGGACCCTGGTATCCTGCGTGGACATTGTCCCTTGGGCCCGTTACCATTATCGACTGCTCCAGTGGACCTTGCTCCCGTTTCAGCGTCGCAGATTGAGCCATACACACCGTCTAACCGTCGTGGGACGCGAGTTGCAACTCTCTCTCCGCTGGTGGAGATCTGCAGCACTGCGGCAGGGCACTTCCTTCGGACCATGCCATCACACGATCCTCACCACAGACGCCAGTCTGCTGGGGTGGGGGGCTCACATCCAGTCCCAGGTGGCTCAGGGCTTCTGGAGCCCCCAGGAGCTATGTCCAATAAACATCAATTTCTTGGAGTTGAGAGCTGTCCGCTTGGCCTTGCTGGCCTTCGCCACCTTACTGGAAGGTCACCACGTCCTTGTACGCACGGACAACGTAGCGACCAGGGCGCATTTAAATCACCAGGGCGGAACGCGCTCTCTCAGGTTGATGGAAGAGACGGTCCTCCTCTTCAACTGGGCGGAGACTCATCTTTCCTCCCTCCATGCAGAGCACATCGCGGGGGAGGACAACAAGCAGGCGGATTGGCTCAGTCGCCAGGAACTGGACCCGGCGGAGTGGCGGCTCGATCCGGGTCTGTTTCAGGAAGTCTCGCGTCGGTTCGGGGAACCGGTGGTGGATCTATTCGCTACCCCCCAGAATACCCAACTCCGGAGGTTCTACTCCCGTTTTCCAACTCCGGGAGCCGAAGGAGTCAATGCACTACATCTTCAGTGGCCAAAGGTCCTACTGTACGCCTTCCCCCCGATTCCACTTATTCCATCAGTGGTAAGGAAGATCCTGTCGGAGGAGGCGGAGGTGATCTTGCTAGCGCCTCATTGGCCTCGGAGACCGTGGTTTGCGGACCTCAGAGAACTGTCCATTTCTCCACCGTGGAGGATACCGGACGACCGGATATGCCTCAGCCAGGGGTTCGTGTACCACCCGGAACCCCAATGGTTCCACTTAACCGCATGGCATTTGAAGGGGACAGGTTGAGGAGCTGTCTCCTTCCCGAGAATGTTATCGCAACTATTCAAGCGGCTCGACGCCCTTCCACAGTCCGAATTTATCAGGCAACCTGGGCAGCCTTCCATTCCTTCTGCAATGACAGGAACCTTCGACCACAGGATTCCACAGTCATCCCTGTCCTGGAATTCTTGCAGAAGGGTTTGGAGAAAGGTTTGGCGCCAAACATGCTAAAACGCCAGGTCGCAGCGCTTGCCACCATTATAAAGCGGGACGATGGGGGACCTTTAACTAGTCACCCTTGGATTAAGGATTTTCTCAGAGGGGCTACCAACACGCATCCCCCTCCTGTTCGTCGTTTTCCCACATGGGACTTGACCTTGGTCCTTCAGGCCCTCACGGGACCACCATTTGAACCGTTGAGAACTGTTCCATTGCGTTACCTTTCCTTTAAGACGGCCTTTTTTGGTGGCAGTCACCTCGGCAAGGCGGGTTTCCGAACTGTCCGCCCTGTCGGTCAGATCAGACTTGTGTCAATTTTATCCAGACAGAGTTTGTTTACGTCTGGACCCCACCTTTCTTCCAAAGATCAACACTCACTTTCACAGGGCTCTAGAGCTGGTGTTACCGGATTTCTGTGCTCATGGTACTCACGCTTTCGAGCTTAAGTGGCACAAGATAGACGTACGCAGAGCATTGAAGCTTTACATCAGGCGTACCGGCAGTTCACGCAAAACTGAGGCTTTGTTTGTGTCGTTTAGTGCTAGCAAACTGGGCCTCAAGGTATCTTCTAATACTATCAGCCAGTGGGTGAGACTATGTATAGTTGAGGCATACAAGGCGAGCGCAAGGACTCCACCGAGTGGTATACAGGCTCATTCGACAAGGAGTGCGGCTTCTTCGGCAGCTTGGGCGTCACAAGCTCCCCTTGAGGATATCTGCAGAGCCGCGGCCTGGAGTTCACCCACAACTTTTATTCGCCATTACAAATTGGATACCTTCGCTTCAGCTGAAGCTGCTTTTGGCAGACGGGTACTCCAGAAGGTGTGCGGGGAGGTACCACCCATGGTTCACAATCTCCCTCCCTGAACTTTGGACCTTGGGTATATCCCATGCTGGACTCTCCTTCCAGGAGGCATGGGAGAAGAACCGTTGTACCTACCTGAACGGTCTTCTCGATGCCCTGGAAGGAGAGTCCATACCCTCCCGAAGAACCATGGGAGGTTTTGTTTAATGATACTGTTTCTTATGTTATTATGGTTGTTAATAAAGTTCATTATCTTACATCTTTTCGTTTTTTAAAACTGGGTACTTGGGGCAGCAAGGGGGCGGTACCTAATTATTATTTATTTATGTTAATTTGAAACTCAGTCCTACCAATAAGACTTGAGCTAAACCCATGCTGGACTCTCCTTCCAGGGCATCGAGAAGACCGTTCAGGTAGGTACAACGGTTCTTTGGGCAAAATATTCTGCATGCGCAGAAGCAAAAAAATCACTGAAATCTTGCGTGCGGGTGCGTCCCCTCATGAGATTTTGCTTCCTGGTCATGCACAGAAGCAAAATCTCACAGGGACCCACATGCATGTACGTCAAAGACCCAAAGCTATGCGCACAGCTCCATTTTCACTACCGGTGCGGCATCCTCATCCATACCGGTAGGAACTCGATACTGGTCTTATGTAGTGTGAACATACAGAAAAGGATGAAGAAGAGAAGGATTTAGGGGTAGTGATTTCTGACAGTCTCAAAATGGGTGAGCAGTGTGGTCGGGCGGTAGGAAAAGCAAGTAGGATGCTTGGCTGCATAGCTAGAGGTATAACAAGCAGGAAGAGGGAGATTGTGATCCCCTTATATAGAGCGCTGGTGAGACCACATTTGGAGTACTGTGTTCAGTTCTGGAGACCTCACCTACAAAAAGATATTGACAAAATTGAACCGGTCCAAAGACGGGCTACAAGAATGGTGGAAGGTCTTAAGTATAAAACGTATCAGGAAAGACTTCAATCTGTATAGTCTGGAGGACAGAAGGAAAAGGGGGGACATGATTGAAATATTTAAATATGTTAAAGGGTTAAATAAGGTTCAGGAGGGAAGTGTTTTTAATAGGAAACAAGGGGACACAATCTGAAGTTAGTTGGGGGAAAGATCAAAGGCAACATGAGAAAATATTATTTTACTGAAAGAGTAGTAGATCCTTGGAACAACTTCCAGCAGCCGTGGTTGGTAAATCCACAGTAACTGAATTTAAACATGCCTGGGATAAACATATATCCATTGTAAGACAAAATACAGGAAATAGTATAAGGGCAGACTAGATGGACCATGAGGTCTTTTTCTGTCGTCAGTCTTCTATGTTTCTATGTTTCTAAGATGTTATTACCTTTCTTCTTACAGACCTTCTGTAGCCTAGGATCCAAGTGTTCATGTTTCTGCTCCAACTGCTGTGCCTCTGTGGACAAAGGGGATACTGTTGAAGAGGAACTAGAAGGTAAGAACAGGGTTTGCTCCAGATGTTCATTGCACAACGTTCTAAGAGGGAACTGGCTTACTCACTTTCACAAACAATGAGCGTATCAGTGGTTATTAGGCATAATAAGTAAATGGAGTTTCAGAGAACAAATGCTTAGAAAAACCATCGGGGAGTGGCCGTGATAAAATTCTCCTTGGAGGCCTCTGGAATAAAAGGCTATTTGTGTTCAGCAGGACTCTCACGCTTCTAGTAAATACACATTATGTCATTTTGGACTATGTTTTGTAATCCCAGCATTATCACAATTCCAACTTTTGAGCAAATGATTCTTGATCAAGCATTTCTATAGTGATTAGAATGTGTACAACTGAAATCAGTATGTTTATATCTTGTTTCAGTTCTTAGTAAATGAGAATGGTGATGATTTCTCCTCTGCATTTTCTCTTCAATTTGCCTTTAAAAAAAAATAATAATGAGCATTTGAGAATACAAAGCATGTGTGAAATTTCATTTAGATCAGTGATGGCGAACCTTTTTCCCCCCGGGTGCCGAAAGCACATGTGCAGACACTATCACACCTGCACGAGTGCCCACATCCATAATTCAATGCCCGTGAAAGGCGCAAATTGCCTCCCCTGCCCCTCCAGAGGCCCTCTGGAGGCCAGAAACAGCCCATTGCCCAACTTCTGGTGGGCCCAGTAGGCCTGTTTTTCACCTTCCCCAGGCCTCAGAGGCTTCCCTGGAGCCTGGGGAGGGCAAAACCGCCCTCCCTCATCCCCCTGGAGGCTGTCCAGAAGCCAAAATTGCCCTCCCAGAGCTTCCGTGCAAGCTAAAAATCAAAGCACAGATCGAGCAGAAGCCATCAAAACACAGGAAAATCAGCCATAAATTCAGAAGACAATATCCTAAACAAGTAACTACTAAGGAGAAAACTACATCTGCACCAAAACTGGTAGGGCAAGCTACTGTAAACACGTAGTAGTCACCTCCCCCCCACACACTAACAAAGTTACTTTGATAACGAAACCCTCGCAAGCAAACAATCAAGTTCATAGAGCTCAAGTTCTCTCACCTTCTTTTATAGTTCTAATAATAAAATAAATAACACTTTTATAAATATTTCACTTTATTGATTTCCTCAACTAGGCAATGTGAATGAACTAAATGAAATTGTCCACCACCACGTTCCAGAAGCACAGTTAATTGAAAATATTGGTCAGGAACTTGTCTATCTTCTGCCAAATAAGAACTTTAAGGAACGAGCCTATTCCAGTCTTTTCAGAGAATTAGAGGAAACCCTGGCGGACGTGGGACTCAGCAGTTTTGGGATTTCAGATACACCACTTGAAGAGGTTGGTAATCTTCAGATATTCAAGCCGTTTACCTTTGTCCAGTCCTTGCTTTCCTATTTTGGACCAATACTCCAAACCAAATTGCATAATCATCTGCTGATATCAAGCCAGTGTTTGAGTAGAAGTAATTTCTATAGGATGGTGATTTTTTTTTTCTGCATTGTAGTAACCAATATTTTTAGAGTAATAACTATTAAATTAGAACTCTCTGATGGGAAGCTAGAAGTTTTAATTTAACACATCTGAAAACACCAGAATAAGAGATACAAGGTTAAGGGGATAAAGATATATTATTGATTTGATTTTGATTTGATTTTATTGGATTTGTATGCCGCCCCTCTCCGTAGACTCGGGGCGGCTAACAACAGTAGTAAACAGCATATGACAATCCAATATAAACAGTTAAAAACCCCTATTGTAAAACCAACATACATACAGACATACCATGCATAAAATTGTAAAGGCCTAGGGGGAAAGAGTATCGCAATTCCCCCATGCCTGGCAGCAGAGGTGGGTTTTAAGAAGCTGACGAAAGGCAAGGAGAGTGGGAGCAATTCTAATCTCTGGGGGGAGTTGGTTCCAGAGGGTCGGGGCCGCCACAGAGAAGGCTCTTCCCCTGGGTCCTGCCAAGCGACATTGTTTAGTTGACGGGACCCGGAGAAGACCCACTCTGTGGGACCTAACTGGTCGCTGGGATTCGTGCAGCAGAAGGCGGTCCCTGAGATAGTCTGGTCCGGTGCCATGAAGGGCTTTACAGGTCATAACCAACACTTTGAATTGTGATCGGAAACTGATCGGCAACCAGTGCAGACTGCGGAGTGTTGGTGTAACATGGGCATATTTCGGGAAGCCCATGATTGCTCTTGCAGCTGCATTCTGCACGACCTGAAGTTTCTGAACACTTTTTGGAACACTATTAACTTCATACTTTATACCAGAGGTCCCCAACCGCCGGTCCGCGGACCGGGACCGGGCCGTTGGGGTTTTCCAGCCGGTCCGCGGCGCCGCTGCCCTCCCGGCAGAGGACATTATGCAGGACAGGGTGGGGCGTCGGGCAGGGCGGGGAGAATCAGGAGGCTCCTTTGGCGGCTGGGGGCTGCCTGGCTTTGAGTTTTTGGCTGGGGGGGGACTTAGGAAGGTCCTACTTCTCCCCCCCCAGCCAAAAACTCAAAGCCTATCTGCTGGATACGGGCGATGAGTGGGAGGAGCGGCGCCGAAGCCGGTGGCTGTGGCAGCTGCTGCAAGAGGCTTCCGCGCCACTCTGTCCCACTCATCGCCCGTATCCAGCAGATAGGCTTTGAGTTTTTGGCTGGGGGGGGACTTAGGAAGGTCCTACTTCTCCCCCCCCCCAGCCAAAAACTCAAAGCCTATCTGCTGGATACGGGCGATGAGCGGGACGAGCGGCGCCGAAGCCGGTGGCTGTGGCAGCTGCTGCAAGAGGCTTCCGCGCCGCTCTGTCCCACTCATCGCCCGTATCCAGCAGATAGGCTTTGAATTTTTGGCTGGGGGGGGGAGAAGTAGGACCTTCCTAACTCCCCCCCCAGTCAAAATCACAAAGCCAGGCAGCCCCCAGCCGCGAGGTTGCCCCCTCCCCCTTCCCTTTCACACGCAGCTTCGGGCCCCCCTGAGCAGTGTGCAGAGCGCCCCCAGCGCCGCCCCAGCCGAGAGACCCCCTGCCCTCTCTTTTTCCCGACCGGACGGAGCCCGCCGGGGGGGGTGGTCCCACGCGGGGCGCCCCCTCCCCTCCCATGGAGCCCTGCCCTGTTTGGTGCCCGCTGGCCGGGCAACGGCCTCCCTCCCTCCCTGCCTCGTGTTTGCAGAGCTCCGCCGGGCAAAGTTCGGACGCCTTCTGGGCGCACGCACACATCCACACCTCCACCCCCCCGGGAGGAATTCGCCCCCTGCCCAGAATTGGCCAGCCCAGCAACGCTGCCCTGCTCCCTTCGGAGGTGCGGAGAGGGCGGGGAGAGGAATTTAACCCCGAAAGTGGCCGGGGTTGCGCAGAAATTCCCCCAACCTTCGCTGGTTTCGGGCCAGGGAAGAGGGGGGCCGTGTTTACCTGGCTGATTCGGGGATGAGAGACCACCAGGAGCTCCGCAAGGCTGCGTGACTTGGATTGGCAAGTCCGAAAAAGACCCCCGGGATGGGTGAGTCGGAGGGAGAGGGAGAAAGAGAGAGGAGAGAGAGGGGGAGAAAGAGAGAGAAAGAGATAGCAAGAGAGGGAGAGATAGCAAGAGAGAGGGAGAGAGGGGGGAGAGAGAGAGAAAGAGAGGGAGAGGGAGAAAGAGAGAGGGAGAGAGGGGGGGAGAAAGAGAGAAAGAGATAGCAAGAGAGGGAGAGAGAGAAAGAGAGAGGGGGGAGAGAGAGAGAAAGAGAGGGAGAGGGAGAGAGGGAGAGAGGGGGGGGAGAAAGAGAGAGAAAGAGATAGCAAGAGAGGGAGAGAGAGAAAGAGAGAGGGAGAGAGGGGGGGAGAGAAAGAGATAGCAAGAGAGGGAGAGAGAGAAAGAGAGAGGGAGAGGGGGGAGAGATAGCAAGAGAGGGAGAGAGGGAAAGAGGAGAGGAGAGAGGGGGGAGAGAAAGAGAGGGAGAGGGAGAAAGAGAGAGGGAGAGAGGGGGGAGAAAGAGAGAAAGAGATAGCAAGAGAGGGGAGAGAGAGAAAGAGAGAGGGGGGGAGAGAGAGAGAAAGAGAGGGAGAGAGGGGAGAGAGGGGGGAGAAAGAGAGAGAAAGAGATAGCAAGAGAGGGAGAGAGAGAGAAGAGAGAGGGAGAGAGGGGGGAGAGAGAGAGAAAGAGAGGGAGAGGGAGAGAGGGAGAGAGGGGGGAGAAAGAGAGAAAGAGATAGCAAGAGAGGGAGAGAGAGAAAGAGAGAGGGGGGAGAGAGAGAGAAAGAGAGGGAGAGGGAGAGAGGGGGGAGAAAGAGAGAGAAAGAGATAGCAAGAGAGGGAGAGAGAGAAAGAGAGAGGGAGAGAGGGGGGAGAGAAAGAGATAGCAAGAGAGGGAGAGAGAGAAAGAGAGAAGGAGAGGGGGGAGAGATAGCAAGAGAGGGAGAGAGGGAAAGAGGGGGGAGAGAAAGAGAGAGGGAGAGAGAGAGAGGAGATAAAGGAAGAGGAGAGATAGAAAGGAAGAGAGAGAAAGAAAGAGGGATAGAAAGAGAGTGAGAGATGCTCAGTGAGCCTTTCTTTGAAGTTGCCTTTCTTTCTCTTTCTCTCTTTCTTTTGCTCTCTTGCTCTCTTGCTCTTTCATTCTTTTTTCTCTCTCTTGCTTTCTTTCTTTCTCTTGCTTTCTCTCCTTCCTTCCCTCCTTCCATTTCTTTCATTCCCCCTCTCTATTTTTATTTCTCTTTCATTCTCTTTCTTTCTTGCTTGCTTTCTTTCTTGCTCTTTTTCTTTCTCTCTTTTACCTTCCCTTCCTCTATTTCTTCTTTTCTTTCTCCTTCCTACCTTCTTCCCTCCCTCCCTTCCTTCAGTCTTTCCTCTCTTACTCTCCCCTTTCATAAGTTTCCTTGCTTCCTTCCTCTGTTCCTGTCCCTTCCCCCCTTCTTTCTTTCCTTCTTTCTTTCTTTCTTTCCTTCCTTTCCTCCCTCCATTTCTTGCTTTCCTTTTCCTTCCTCCCTTCTTTCCTCCCTCATTCCCTTCTTTCACTCCTTCTTCTCTTACTCTCCCCTTTCACCCCTTCCCAAAGAAGGTAAATTTCATACATAATTGGTATGTCGCAAAATAAAGTAGTTTTAAAATGGCAGGGAGGGGGCCCCCAGACACTTAGGCTGTATGGGGCCCCAAAATTCCTGATGGCGGCCCTGGCTCCACCCCTCCATAACCCCACCCCCATATGACCAAAGCCCCCCCCCCCCCACCGGGCCATGGAAAACTGGTCTAGCTTAAAGCCGGTCCCTGGTGCAAAAAAGGTTGGGGACCTCTGCTTTATACTATAGTTAGTATATTTCTTCCTATTACCTTGATATTTTGCGCCATTTTAGATTTTTAAAAAAATATTAAAAATAAAATGAGAAGAGCAAGATTTTTCACTTGTGTTTCCTTGGGGTGGAGGGATAAGATATTCCTAAAGATGCCAGTGCTTACTTTGTTTCCACACAGCATCTTCTCATGCACCTGTCTTTCAGGTTTTCTTGAAGGTTACAGCTGAGGCTGACCTTGAAATATCCAATACAGGTATGCATTCCATGATCGAGTCTCTGAAAACCAAAGTTTGCATGTAAAGTTTCCCATATACAGTACTACAAGTTTAATAGTGAATTCCAGTATATCTCTTACCATCTATAACATTCAGTACAGGAGTGTTCACTCAAATCATGTGCTTTTTGTCTCCACCTCATGCTATCCATTGCCTCTTCCATAAGTTAGGAAACATTCTCATATCAAGAAAAGAGAATTTGTTTCTGAAAATACCCAGTCAATCCACAATTCAGAAATGATAAAAAGTGCTATGAAAATAGTCAGTCTGAGCATTTATTTATTTATTGGATTTGTATGCCGCCCCTCTCCGGAGACTCGGGGCAGCTAACAGCGACAATAACACAGTGTACAATAGTAATTTGGTATTAGAAATGATTAAAAATCCATTAATATAAAAACCAAACATACATACATACATACCATGCATAGAATTGTAAAGGCCTAGGGGGAAAGAGGATCTCAATTCCCCCATGCCTGGTGGCAGAGGTGGTTTTTAAGTTGTTTACGAAAGGCAAGGAGGGTGGGGGCAGTTCTAATCTCTGGGGGGGAGTTGGTTCCAGAGGTCCGGGGCCACCACAGAGAAGGCTTTTCCCCTGGGCCCCGCCAGTTTAGCATGCTGGAGCCTCATGGTTACTTTTGCTATCATCCTCTCCCTCCCTTCCACCCACCCGCCCACACTCTCTCCATTCATTTCTGCATTGTGGATTGACTGGGTATTTTATGGGTATATAGTCCTTGACTTACAACAATTGGGACCAGAATTTTCACTGCTAAGCAAGGCAAGGCATTTGTTAAGTGAGTCACACCCAAATTTACCACCTTTTGTGCCACAGGTGTTGCATGAATCCCTGCAATTGTTAAAGTGTACGTCATGGTCATTAAATGAAATTAGCTTTCCCCATTGGCTATGCTTTTTTGGAAGCCAACTGAGAAGGATGCAAATGTGATCACATGATTCTGGAACATTGCAACTCTCGCAAAAACATGCTGGTTGCCAAGCACCAAATTTTGATCACATGACGTGGGGAATGCTGTGACAATTGTATGGGCGAACACAAAGCCCAAAGCACCAGCCTGAAGATGACGAGCGGGACCTCGTAGAAACATCACCAGGAATCTCTGAAGCTTACACAGGAAGAAACCCAAATATTCCAAGACCTGTACCCATGAAAATCTACAAGAACAAATGCACACCCACACCCACCCACCCACACAGAAAATCAAAATACACAAGAAGAAAAACATAAACAGAAAAAGAAAGAAAGAGAAAAAAAGAAAGAAAGAGAAAAAGCAATGCATAACATCAACAGTATCGTTGTACATTCTGTATTACTATATCTCTTCTTGCTTAAAGTTATCTATGTTAATTTTTACTTATTGCTATTTTCTTCACCTTTTAACATCCAATCCCAATCTGTCTACCTATCTCCTTATATTTTATATACATTTCTAGTATGAGGGTTTTAGTGGATATATATCTATATACACATAGTAAAATACATGATGAAGGTTATAGAGGAGATACTCATAATAAAATATATCTAAGAAATAATAGAAAAGAAGTTATAATAAAAGAACATATCAATGAGAGAATAGAAGAAGAGATATAGGAATAGAAGAAAGGTATAGGAGATATAGGAGAGCAATAGGACAGGGGGTGGAAGGCACTCTAGTGCGTACTCGCCCCTCTTAGGAATCTGGATAGGTCAACCGTAGATAATCTAAGGGTAAAGTGTTGGGGGTTTGGGGATGACACTATGGAGTCCAGTAATGAGTTCCACACTTCGACAACTCGGTTACTGAAGTCATATTTTTTACAGTCAAGTCAACTCTTATTTGTAAAATGCAGTAGCCACACAGGAAAATGCTTCTGCTGGAGCCAAAGAGGGAGCCCCCCAAAACGCTTCAACGAACAGCTGTCCTTCTCTGGATGGAGATAAGAGCGATGGGAAAGGATCTCGGCAAAATAAAGGTGGCCAGCTTATATTTCAGCAGATTAAAGCTCTTCTCATCAAACGTTTCCATCATACCACCCGTAGTATTAAAGACTTTTTGGCTCAGGTACATGCTTTCTATTTCCCACCACCACCACCACCAAATGACATATAGTGAAGTTAATGAAGACGTTTATTATTTTATTTATTTATTGGATTTATATGCCGCCCCTCTCTGAAGAACTTATAGTTCTACTGCAGTGTGAAAGTCCAGAGTTTGAACTGTAGAATCAACTATCCCTGTTCAGTATGTTAAGTATTTAATGTTGTTGGGCTGGGATGAAAAAGATCCCGATTCAAGTCCCACTCTAACATGGAGCTCACAGGGGGCTTTTGGGCCCTTTGTACTCTTTCTGAATCTAGCCTACTTTGCAGGGTTATTGTTGTGAAAATAAAGAGAAAGAAAATCAGCTAGTCTGCCTTGAACTCCTAGAAGAAAAGCTGAACACAAATATACAAATGAATAAAAATGTCCTAGAGTGAGAATTATATCACACATACATAGCTTAGAATACTCTTTTGGCTAGGCATTTGTATCCTGCAAAACTTAGCAATAATTTGCACGTGTTCTCCATACAGTTGTTTCAGCTCCAGGAAAGTCTGTCCAAAAGATTAGAAAGCCATTGGCCAGCAATACTAAATTAGATTAACCAATGCAGGATCCTAGGCTTTTTGTAGTCTTATTTTATATAACTGAGAAGCTATTACTAAGAATTTATTGTTTAGGATTTTAAAAAAACCCAGAAATGTAGAAATTTAAATTTCCTATGTAGCCACATGTTTTTAATGTGAATTACAACCAGGGTTAGATAGATTTCCGGCACAAGTATTCACTCTTGATCTTCTTGTGTCTTATATCCGAGTGGGACATAGACATTAGTGGTTAGAATTCAGAATTACAGGCTAACTCTGTCCACAAGCAGGAGTTCGATATCACCGGTTCAAAGTTGACTCAACCTTCAATCCTTCTGAGGTCGATAAAATAAGGATCCAGATTGTTTGAGGGCGACAGGCTGACTCTGTAAACTGGTTAGAGAGTGCTGTGGGGCAGTATATATTGTAAGTCTAAGTGCTATTATTATTGCTATTAATAGGATTCTGTGTGAATCTCACATATTCCATATTGCTCTATCGGCAGATTGTTCTACCTGCTAGCTTTGTGTTGCTAGCTCTGATACTTACAGTCATCATCCCTCCATTTGGTGAATATCCCAGTCTAACCCTCGACCCTTGGATCTATGGACATCAATTTATTTTCTTCAGGTCAGAGGATTCCTTAGTATGTCTATTTTTGAAGTAACCTTCTCTCTGATGTTTCCTACGTTCTGGTTAGCACTGATGCCAGTTAATCTAGTACAGTACTTGCTATAAGATATTATTTATTATTAGTGTTGGGCAAACCCAACGAGGTTCGGGTTCGGCACCCAAATTTTTTTAAAAGTTCAGGTTCAGCACCCAAACCCGAACTTTTGTCGAACTTTCAAGTTCAATGCTTGGGAAAGCGCCGGTAAGCGCCGCCACCCAGCTGTCACCTTCCGGAACAGCCGGGGTGCTTCCTGGCGCTCTCCAGAACCCGAACCAAAACTTTTGCAAAACTTCCAAGAAGTGCCCTGGCTGTTTCTGAAGGTGACTGACAGCTGGGCGGTGGCATTTCCCAGGACAGCCGGGGAGCTATCGGCCGGTCAGGAGGCGAAAAAGGAGGTGAGGAATCCCACGAGGAGATTCCAGGGGCAGAGCTTTGATGTCACTGAGACGTCCTTCCTGGCCAGCTGAAACGGGGACTCCAGGAAGGACGTCTCAGTGACGTCAAAACTCCACCCCGGAATCTCCTCGTGGGATTCCCCACCTCCTTTTGCGCCTTCTGACCGGCCGACAGCTCCCCGGCTGTCCTGGGAAGCGCCGCCACCCAGCTGTCACCTTCAGAAACAGCCGGGATGCTTCTTGGCGGTCTCCCGAACGCCGAACTGAGACGTTTGGCAAAAGTTTGGGTTTGGGTTCGGGAGAGCGCCGGGAAGCACACTGGCTGTTCCGGAAGGTGACAGCTGGGCAGCGGCGCTTCCTGGCGCTCTCCCAAACCTGAACCTTTGCCGAATGTCTGAGTTCGGCATTCAGGAGACTGCTGAGAAGTGCCCCGGCTGTTTCTGAAGGTGACAGCTGGGCAGTGGCACTTCCTGGAGCTCACCCGAACCCGAACTTTTGCCGAACTTTTGAAAAAATTCGGGTTTGGGTTCAGTATACCGAACCGCACAAGGTTCAGTACGAACCCGAACTTTGCGGGTTCGGTTCGCCCAACACTATTTATTATAGGTATTCTATTTCAAACAAGTCTATATCTATTGCTGACTTTGTTTTGTTCTTGATTGTATTTCTCTAAGTAGATACAGTAAACTGAAATTTTACTGAATTCTACTGAAACTGAAACTGAAATTATGTAGATAAGAAATGCCTAAATGAATGGAATATTTGTCATGTATGACCAGACCATATAATCATAAACATTATATTTTATTGCTTATTGTTCTTCCTCTTTTTTTAAAAAAAAGTTAACTGCTGAGAGCCAGTTCTGATTATTGCAATACATTAACATAACAGTGTGACCTAATGCAACATAATACAATTCTGTAAATGGAGAAGATTTATGTATATATCACATATTTTTTGCTGAGATTTTAAAATTAAGGGAGACTAGGATGGCACCATTTCGGCCTTATTCTGGCCTCATCAGTTAGCCACACCCTTACTGGGATTTGATCTGGCAGCTTCTGCCTTGTAAAGCAGAGAATTAGCAGCTGGGCAAATTCATGTAATTTTCTGAGCAACTCTTTTTTGCTGTTGCCTTTTTCTATGTTATTTTTGACTTCAACAGTAGTCTTACATATACCTGTGGGGTTTCTGATGTACCCACCATCCATGTTCTAACCTGATCTGACCCTGATTAACTTTTAAGATCAGATAAGATTAGCTAGACTTCACCATTCAGTAGGAGATCAGATATACTATATTTTTCGGTCTATAAAATGCACTCCTCTCCACAAATGTGGGTGGAAATATCTGTGTTTTTTATAGAGCGAATGGGGCACACGGAGGTGGCAATGGGCAGTGATACATGGCTGGAACAGCTGACTGCTAAAACGTTGGAAGGCTGATTCAACTGCCAATCAACTGCTCATGCTAAATCAGGCTGACCAGGCTTGTTTGCTGTTTGCTGCAAAGAGGCAAACTGCTGGGAGGCAGAGGCAGAATTTTTTTCCTGTTTTCCTCCCCTAAAACTAAATGCATCTTACAATCCGGAGCATCTTAGAGTGCAAAAAATATGGTATATGCAATATCTCCCTATTTGCATCATTGCTAAATAATTGCTTATGAGATTCATCATCTCAGTTTGCAAAGACTAGATATACTAAGTTTCAGGGAGTGCCCCTACTCCATCCTCAGACTTTCACTTCTCAGGATTTTTAAAGAAATCTCTTAATATATGGAGAAAGGAGTGGTTTCTTTTTTAATGTAGAAAGAAACATGAAACAATTGGAGTTTTGATTGATTACAATCTATTCCTGACCCATGAATTATGTGAGTATTGAATAGTTTTCCAGAAAAAAGGCTGATTCATAACTAGGTTAAACAATTTCACTTTGTTGAGATATGGTATTTCATTGACCCAAGTCTAGTACCAGGAACATGGAGAACGGACTTGATTACATGCAACTCAAGGACAGAAAATTCTGGAAAAAGTCTTCTATATGGACATCATGGACAAAGGGTCCATGCTGATTTGATAGCACTTAACAGAACAATAGCATTGGACTAAATTGGGAGAGGTGGGGAAGTTGGATAAGCGGGCTGTATGAATTGCAAATGTTCAGCCACAAGTGTTCTGTTATCTTACCCCTGTTTTCCCCATAATAAAACATCCCCTGATAATAAGCCCAATCGGGCTTTTGAGTGCATGGCAATAAAGCCAAGCGCTTATTTCAGAGTTCAAAAATTATAAGAGAGGGTCTTATTTTCAGGGAAACATGGTACCTTCTATATAAAACTATTTTCCATTTGTTAATCAGGACTACACATCAATGTCTTTGCTATCACGTCTTTAAGAAATTAACACTAATGTGAAATTTTAATATTTTTTTAATAATCTTTATGAAAAAATATAGGTTTTTCTAAAATTGGGTAGTTAATTAGTAATATCTGCAGCAATTCTGCTAATTTTCATTTGCAGTTGTACTTTCCTATAGTTACCGGTAATCTCTTTTTCAAATCTAAATCTCATCTAATCTCATTAGCAATGAACAGCCTGGCAATGAACATATGGTTTCTCTTCGTGATGCCTTTTTAAAGAAACCAGGATTTGGAAATCGTTGCTTAAAGAAAGAACCCCTTTAGTAAGTAAATTTTCTCCCTCCCTCCCTCTCTCTCTTTCTTTCTTTCTCGCTCTGACTCTCTCCAATTATAAAGATAGAATAGAATAGAATACAATCGAATACAATAGAATAGAGTAAAATTTTATTGGCCAAGTGTGTTTGGACACACAAGGAATTTGTCTTGGTGCATATGCTCTCAGTGTACATAAAAGAAAATATAGATTTGTCAAGAATCATGTGGTACAACACTTAATGATTGTCATAGGGGTCAAATAAGCAATGAAGAAACAATAATAAAAATCAATATTAATAAAGATCCTATACTATTACTAAAGTTTTAACATGATAAAGTCCCTTCAGCCCACAACATTAAGCAAGAGCCTATGGAACAATGGACAATTTTAAATAGACCCAATGGAATGAAAGAGGGTTAAGTTAACCACAACCAGATTAAGTCCCACTGATTCCTATCACTGGCTAAATGTGGAACTTATCTTATAAATTATGTTCTTATCCCTCCCGATGATTACTGATTGCGTTACCTATAGTATTACAGCTACTCTGGGTTTCTTTTCCAATCTGTGATGCAATCTTCTTTTAATAGAAGCACTGCATTGAGAACGAAATAGGGTGGTGAGAGTAAATCACATGGCTATAAATATTTTATAAATGTATAACAAAACAAGGACTGTACAGCTATTATTTTAATCGATCGGTCTGTCAGGCTTGTTTAAAATCAAGAAATAACATTAAGAAACTCTGGCTGTGTTCACATCAGTTATTTCTACTGCCTATCCAGGGCCGCCGATAGGCCGGTACTACTGGGAGTGGCGTCAGGGGCCCGGCCAAATTGAAAAATGGGGGGGGGGGGGCGGCGCCCGCCAAAAACTCTCCAACCCCGATTGCAATGGGGAAAAGCGCGCCAAGGCCCGCACCTTCTTCCCACCCTCGCGAGGAAAGAAGGCAGGGAGGCCAGCAGACAGGCAGGGAGCCCCGATGGCAGCCGCGGAAGAAAGCGCGGGGGTGGCTCTGCCTTCCGGAAGCCAAGCCGCGCTGCTGGGGAAGCCGGGAGAGGGCTGAGCCTGGCCGGCTTCTCCGCCGGCCTTGTATCCCCCCAAGGATTGCGAGGGCAAGAGAGCCGCGCCTTTCGGCCTCCGGAGGTGCTGTGCCGGGGATTCGGGGGGGCCGTGAACACCGCCCGCCGCCCGGAGCCAATGGCTTCTTTGGGGCGGGCGCTGGCGTACTCGCTCGCCTTCCTGCTGCTAGCGCTGGGAGCAAGTAAGTGCGCGCGGCCGGCCGGGTGGGAAGGGCGAGGCGCGAGGGGGAGGCAAGGTCCCTCTTTTCATGCATCCGCTCAGTGAGCCTACCTTTGGAGTTGCCTTTCTTTCTTTCTTTCTTTCTTTCTTTCTTTCTTTCTTTCTTTCTCTTTCTTTCTTTCTTTCTTTCTCTTTCTTTCTCTCCTTCCTTCCCTCCTTCCATTTCTTTCATTTCCCCTCTCTCTTTTTATTTCTCTTTCCTTCTCTTTCTTTCTTTTTTCTTTCTTTCTTTCTTTCCTTCTTTCTTTCTTTCTTTCGTTTCTTTTTCTTTCTTTCTTGCTCTTTCATTCTTTTTTCTTTTTCTTTCTTTCTTTCTCTTTCTTTCTCTCCTTCCTTCCTTCCCTCCTTCCATTTCTTTCATTCCCCCTCTCTATTTTATTTCTCTTTCATTCTCTTTCTTTCCTTCTTTCCTTTCTTTCCTTTCTTTCTTTCGTTTCTTTTTCTTTCTTTCTTTCTCTTTCTCTCTTGCTCTTTTGTTCTTTTTTCTTTCTCTTGCTTTCTTTCTCTTGCTTTCTCTCCTTCCTTCCCTCCTTCCATTTCTTTCATTCCCCCTCTCTTTATTTCTCTTTCATTCTCTTTCTTTCTTTCTCTTTCTTTCTTTCTTGCTCTTTTTCTTTCTCTCTTTTACCTTCCCTTCCTCTATTTCTTCTTTTCTTTCTCCTTCCTCCCTTCTTCCCTCCCTTCATTCAGTCCTTCCTCTCTTACTCTCCCCTTTCATAAGTTTCCTTGCTTCCTTCCTCTCTTCCTGTCCCTTCCCCCTTTCTTTCTTTCCTTCCTTCCCTCCATCCATTTCTTGCTTTCCTTCTCCTTCCTCCCTTCTTTCCTCCCTCATTCCCTTCTTTCACTCCTTCCTCTCTTACTCTCCCCTTTCACACCTTTCCTTGCTTTCTTTGCACCCTTCCTCTGTTCCTGTGCCTTCCCTCTTTCCTTCCTTCCTTCCTTCCCACCCTCCGTCCATTCATTCACCCATTCCTCTCTTGATCGCCCCTTTTACCATTCCTTCCTCCTTCCTTCCTTCCTTCATAGCTCGCCCTCGCCTTTCTTCCCTTCCTTCCAGGTGGGAGTGCCCCCTCAAGACACCTGCCCGACTGTTGGTGCCCTGCTTTTTCTCTCCCCTCGTCCTTTCCAGCTCCTCGCCGGTGGCTGCCAGGTGTGGGATCCCCCTCCCCTCTCCCCTCGCTAGAAAGCACATGGTTTTGTCAACAAGGCTTCTTCCAGGAAGGGAGAAGTGCCAAGGAGCTTTAAAAAGCCATGCTCCGCCTGACCAATGCCAGGAGGCTCTTTCTTTCCCTTGCCGCTCCTGCTTCTTTCTTTCTCCTGGATGAGTCCACACAATCGGCTTAACCCAGTTCCTGAAATAGCCTATGGCAGTGCTTCCCAACCTTGACAACTTGAAGATATCTGGACTTCAACTCCCAGAATTCCCCAGCCAGCATTCGCTGGCTGGGGAATTCTGGGAGTTAAAGTCCAGATATCTTCAGGTTGCCAAGGTTGGGAAACACTGGCCTATGAGACCGCCTCGCTTGGCGTAAAGTGGGAAATGATCCCCGGAGGATGGAGTGGCTTGGTGACTTAAAGTAGTTTTACAATGGCGGGGGCCCAGACACTTAGGCTGTATGGGGCCCCAAAATTCCTGATGGCGGTCCTGTGCCTATCTATTAGAAATAAAACTATCCAATTTAAGTGGATTTGTAATTAAATGTATACAAAATTGGGTCTAAATAAGCTGATATCCTTGCTGGTTGTAACTTCTACAAACTGAGTGCTAACATATCTGGAAGGCAACATCTTGGCGATAGTTTCTCTAAGGGTTTGTTTTCTACTTCCCTTTCCATCTGTTCATTTTGTCCTTGCATTGTCTTCTAAGAGATGGAGTTTTGTGTTGCATCTGGCGTAAGGAATTTCAGCCCACACAGATTAAAAATAGTGCAAGCTATCTTACTTTTTGATGTCCTCCTGGAACAAATTCTGCCACCATCGGAGTCAGCAGTTCATTTTAATTATTTTGTTTTGGCAATCAGCCATAGTACATAGGAATAAATGGGAAGGTGATAACCCCAGAAACATTTGCCATCTGAAAAGTAATGATTTGAAGAAAATGCGATGTTGACAGTAGCATCAAAGGATAAAACAAAATATGAAGTGAAGAAAACCTGGGTGTTAACATAATGGAAACCTAAAATGTAAATACTGTACAAGCCAACATAGCTTCAGAGTTGCCACAATATACACTGCTCAAATAAATAAAGGGAACACTTAAACAACACAATATAACTCCAAGTAAATCAAACTTCTGTGAAATCAAACTGTCCACTTAGGAAGCAACACTGCTTGACAATCAATTTCACATGCTGTTGTGCACATTCAACTTGGTACAGAACAAAGTATTCAATGAGAATATTTCATACATTCAGATCTAGGATGTGTTATTTGAGTGTTCTCTTTATTTTTTTGAGCAGTATATTTATAGTTTGTAAACCTGTACAACATCTAAGCTTATAGTTTGTGCTAAATGCAAAGCAAGCGATTCCTTGCGATAGCAGGATGTGTAAAACCAGGTATTATCATTTGTGTATTTTTTTTTAAATGGGCCTTCCCTAGATACATTAGACTAGAACAAACTGTTTTAGTAATAGTTCTATGGAATCTATATAAATTGCTGTTTAATAAAGAAGTTAAATAAATCTAAAGGTTCAAGGAAATAGTTACCCTCTTTAAGTATAGAAAGCCACCTTATAAATTGGAGTTGCCCAACCTAAGTCCCCACCATCAGGTAGAGGTTTTCAGACACAGTATGGTCATCACTCCAAAATGAATGGATCAAGGATGAAATCATCTGAAGTCTGCTACTGGTTTGCTTTGCGTGTGCTTTGCGTGTGCATGAGCGCCACAGGCACCACCGTGCAGTGCTGAAAAAGGAGCATTCTGAAGCCATCAGGGTCTGCAAATGGAAGTAGAACAATGAGGGTGGGGATCAGCTGTGCTGCACAATTCAGATTAGCCAGAAAGCAGGAAATCCTGCTTTCTAGCTAATCTAGATGCATGGCACAGCTGATCATGGCATAGCTGATCTTCGAATAGACTGATTCACCCGAACTGGTAGCATTTTTTACTACCTATTTGGGTGAACTTATCCGAACCGGTAGCATTTCTGGAACAGGGAGTCATTGCTCACAGTCACTCATGCCCTCATCACCTCGAGGTTCCATTACTGCAGCGCTCTCTACATGGGACTACCTTTGAAAAGTGTTCGGAAACTCCAGATCGTGCAGAACGCGGCCGCGAGAGCTATCGTGGGGCTTCCCAGATTCACCTACGTATCTACAACACTCGGTGGCCTGCATTGGCTGCCGATCAATTTCCGGTCACAATTGAAAGTGTTGTTTATGACCTTTAAAGCCCTACATGACATTGGACCGGAGTACCTCCGGAACCGCCTGCTACCGCACGAATCCCAGCGGCCGATAAGGTCCCACAGAGTTGGCCTTCTCCGGGTCCCGTCGACTAAACAATGTCGGCTGGCGGGCCCCAGGGGAAGAGCCTTCTCTGTGGCGGCCCCGGCCCTCTGGAATCAAGTCCCCCCGGAGATTAGAACTGCTCCCACCCTCCTTGTCATCCGTAAACTACTTAAGACCCATGTATACCTCCAGGCATGGGGGATTTGAGACATCTTTCCCCCAGGCTCATTATAATTTATGTTTGGTATGTATGTGCTGTTTGGTTTTTAATTATGATAGGGTTTTTAGTTATTTTTAATATTAGATTTGTGCCATTATAATATTGTTTTTATCGTTGTTGTGAGCCGCCCCGAGTCTTTGGAGAGGGGCGGCATACAAATATAATAAATTGAATTGAATTGAATTTCACTTCTAGTATGGATTGCATCTGCATTGAGCAGAAAGCAGATCCTTGCACTCTTAGCCCCTAACCCAGGGGCAGGAGTGGGCTGCTTTCCGGGGGGGATGGGGTGCAGTGGGGTAGCGAAAATGGAGCTCCACCCCAGATTTACACTGAAAGATGAAAGAAAATACAGGGCATCCTGCATAAGCCACACCCACAGTGTAGTAGTAAAATTTTTGGTAGGCCTTCACTGGAGTAGTTGACCTATGAGATTCCTTCAAACTCTTTGATTGTAAGCAGTCTCTGAAAAACCTGAACGCACTCCATAGAGACCTTCAAAAGTTTGTAATTTTTAATGCAACAGAAAAAGAAAGTAATGATATTAATTATGTTTAACTATAAATGGAGTCTTCAGAGAGGGGCGGCATACAAATCTAATAAATAATAATAAATAATAATAAAAATAATAATAATAAATTTAAGTAAAATGTAATTTAATTTTAGTTATTAGGTATAAAATTAGATTAAATAATTTTTATATGGCTTCTGTGTGGGAAAAAAATCCACAGGCTTGTGATGAAGAAAACCGGGTGTCATTTGTTTCTATTTAAAGAATACTTAGGAGGCATTCCCTTGAATGTTTGGTCTTGTTATGCAGTATAAATACAATAATTTTGCAAAATCATAGGTGATCACTTTGATGCTTACACTGGGCTTTAAATCCCTACATAGCAACGACTCTTGCATTGCTACATCAAGGGCCTGGAGGACACCAACTGTCTCTTATCGTGTGTCTGCCCTTTTCCGGACGAACACATGGAGTCCTGACAACCCCTCACCTGCATGTGAATGCAGCACTAGGAAGAAACTCACTATGCTACCAGAGTGTCCACTAGGAGCAGGAGGTCTTCCTCCACCCCAGGTACTGTTTGGGTATGAACTACTAAGCACGAAGCACTGTGACTTTTGTTGAAATCAATTAACAGTGGGAGGGAAGATCTGGATAACCTATTCACCAGGCAGATATATTGGTATGGAAGAATAGCCATTTTTTAAAATGTGTATTCGCAAATGATATAGTGTTAAATGTATTCACGATTTCATTGTAAATCATCCTAACAACCAGAAGTTTGTTTCAGTTTGCTGTAGAGTGACATATGCTGCTGTTTTTCCTCTTTATTTTCTCTCTCTCACCAATCCGCCATGCTATTTATTTTATTTATTTATTTTATTTATTTATTTTGTCCAATACACAATGAGGGTTTTAGGGGGTATATATCTATATACACATAGTAAAATACATGATGAAGGTTATAGAGGAGATACTCATAGTAAAATATATCTAAGAAATAATAGAAAAGAAGATATAGTAATAGAACGTATCAATGAAAGAATAGAAGAAGGGATATAGGAATAGAAGAAAGGTATAGGAGATATAGGAGAGCAATGGGACAGGGGATGGAAGGCACTCTAGTGCACTTGTACTCGCCCCTTACTGACCTCTTAGGAATCTGGATAGGTCAACCGTAGATAATCTAAGGGTAAAGTGGTGGGGGTTTGGGGATGACACTATGGAGTCCGGTAATGAGTTCATCTATGTTCAGATGTGATGCTGTTCTTAAAATGAGCATTGTGCCATTGTGCCATAAATTCAGCTTCTTTTCCATATCTATGCAACATCCTAATATATGGATATTAGGAACTTAGAAAGTTTCATTTTTACCTTATCTCTTCTTGATCCTCTTACCCTTTATGGTGCCTCTGATTGAGCTCAGATAGAGTTTCTGGCCCAAAGTTTCTCACCACTGGGTGAGTTTCCCTAATAATGATTAATGAATAATGGTAGACTTGAACCTGGACCGCCCTACTTCTGATCCAGCACCTGGATGCAACTGGAGAGCCAGTCGTGAAGGGAGCACGAGGCTCCGCCCATCTGCCGCGATTTGGGTTCTTTTACCCTCTGTGCATGCACAAAGCATTCTATGCATGTGCAGAGTGTAAAAGAACCCAAATGATGGCATCCGGGCAGGTGGATGGAGCCTCATGCTCCCTTCACGACCGACTCTCTGACAACTGACAGGCACAAGCAAATCGGGAGCATTTCACCCTTGCTCTGATTGCATCTAAAGTAGTATTGTACAATAATATAAAATTTAGAATACAGTGATCCCTCGATTTTCGCGATCTTGATCTTCGCGAAACGCTATATCGCGATTTTTCTCACCCGATGACGTCACTCTCTTCCTTCCTTTCTCATCTTTCTTTCTCTCTCTCTTTCTCTATCTTGCTTCTTCCTCTCTCACACTCTCTTCCTCCCTCTCTCATCTCTTTCTTTCCTTCTCTCTCTTTCTCTATCTCTCCCCCTCTTGCTGGCGGGCGGCGGGCGGGCGAGCGGGGGCATCAGCGAGGAGCCGGGGTTTCCCCTTTGCGTGGGTGGCGGGGAAACCCCGATCTTCGTCTGCTCGCTGCTGCTGCGCTGCCGAGCAGATCAGCTGCTGGGCGGCCGCAGCAGCAGCAGCGAGCAGACGAAGATCGGGGTTTCCCCGCCGCCCACGCAAAGGGGAAAGCCCGATTCGGCTCCTCGCTGCTGCCACCGAGCAGATCAGCTGCTGGGCGGCCGCAGCAGCAGCGAGCAGACGAAGATCGGGGTTTCCCCGCCGCCCACGCAAAGGGGAAACCCCGATTCGGCTCCTCGCTGCTGCCGCCGAGCAGATCAGCTGCTGGGCGGCCGCAGCAGCAGCGAGCAGACGTAGATCGGGGTTTCCCCGCCGCCCACGCAAAGGGGCGAGCCCGATTCGGCTTCTCGCTGCTGCCGCCGAGCAGATCAGCTGCTGGGCGGCCGCAGCAGCAGCGAGCAGACAAAGATCGGGGTTTCCCCGCCACCCACGCAAAGGGGAAAGCCCGATTCGGCTCCTCGCTGCTGCCGCCGAGCAGATCAGCTGCTGGGCAGCCGCAGCAGCAGTGAGCAGACGAAGATCGGGGTTTCCCCACCGCCCACGCAAACTCCACCATCTGCGCATGCGCAGCCATGGAAAAAGGGCACGCATGCGCAGATGGTGTTTTTACTTCCGCAACCCTACATTGCGAAAAATCGATTATCGCGAGGGGTCTTGGAACGGAACCCTTGCGATAATCGAGGGATCACTGTACTCTCCAAGGCTCCAGTTCAGAACATTTTAGGAATGTAGGTATCATGGGACTTTCCCAGACTAGGAACTAAACCTCTCAGAAGTCCTTCTACCCATTCCATCCAGGATGAGTCCAGATTGGAAAAAAACTGTGAAGAAATGATATAACTGTAATAAAAGGGCATCAGTAATGGGGATATTGATTATATGTTTTTTTTAAGGGTACACAGAGATTTTGTTTAGCCTTGTCAGTGCAATTTTATAGTGACATAAAATTGTTCTTTCTAGAAAACTGGGATATACAGTGATGCCTCGTCTTTCAAATGCCTTGTCATACGAACTTTTCGAGATACAAACCCGGGGTTTAAGATTTTTTGCCTCTTCTTACAAACTATTTTCACCTTACAAACCCACCACCGCTGCTCGGATGCCCCGCCTCCGGACTTCCGTTGCCAGCAAAGCACCCATTTTTGCGCTGCTGGGATTTCCCTGAGGCTCCCCTCAATGGGAAACCCCATCTCCGGACTTCCGTGTTTTTGTGATGCTGCAGGGGAATCCCAGCAGGGGAATCCAAGCAGTGCAAAAACAGGCACTTCGCTGGCAACGGAAGTCCGGTGGTGGAGTTTCCCAGCGAGGGGAGCCTCAGTAAAATCGCAGCATTGCAAAAACACAGAGGTCCGGAGATGGGGTTTCGAGGACTTTGGTGTTTTTGCGATGCTGCAATTTCACTGATGCTCCCTTCGCTGGGAGACCCCACCTCCGAACTTCCGTTGCCAGCGAAGTGCTCATTTTTGTGCTGCTGGGATTCCCCTGAAGCATTGCAAAAACCAGAAGTCCAGAGCGCAAAAACAGGCGCTTCGGCTGGCAAAAGGGGGGAATTTTGGGCTTGGACACATTAATCGCTTTTCCATTGATTCCTATGGGAAACATTGTTTCATCTTACAAACTTTTCACCTTAAGAACCTCGTCCAGGAACCAATTAAGTTTGTAAGACAAGGTATCACTGTATTAGGAAACTATTTCCAGACTGCTTTGCCAAAGCTTACAGGATAGGTTATAAAATAGCTGTTACTTCAAAGAAAAGAGCCTGTATCTTTGCTATGGGAAGGCAACACTGCCTCTCAGTGGTTAAATTCACATTCTTCATAAATTTTGCTTGCTAGCTACAAAAGAATGGTATATTTACTCAGTTATCACAATATAAAAAGAAATGTGTTCATTTAAAATTACAGGAAATGCGAAGACTCTTTTGGCACTTAAAAGATTAAGCAATTGAGTAAGATTTTGTAACTCACAATCTGTTGCATTAAACTGATTAGACTTTAAAGTGCCATAAGACTGTTGAATTTATTCTCTAAAATTACAAACATGTATATGTATTTAAATCTTTATGGGTGCCTTATAGTAACAGCTAGGCTTGAAATGTCATTTGCCAACACTTTAGCTCCCTGCTTACAAATCTTTTGAAGCATTCAGCAAAACCAATGTGACTTTTAGTTATTTTATGTGGCTTGAGATCAAAATATACAAATAAAATCCCAAAGAAAGACAAGGCAGCTTTCAGTTTCCAGTAAAATAACAGTTATTTTAATTTAAAACTTTTCTATGAGGTCTTTTCTTGCCTCTGAACCTCTGAAACATTAAATTATAACCACAAAGAATGTAATGAGTATTTTCTTCATCTTATAGAGGGTCCAGCATAGTACCGAAATTCTTCAGGATCTCACTTACCGAAATATTTCTGATTTCTTGGTGAAAACATACCCCACCCTAATAAGAAGCAGGTTGGTTGGGACTTTTCTATTTATACATTTTCAAATCCAGAAGCTATATTGGCACATAACACTAAACTGTAATGGCAGGTTCCCATATAAAGCTAGTAAAAAGAAAAGAAACAATAGCTTTGTGTGATTAATGATTTTAGCTAGGAACCTGTTGCAATTGTCTGAATGGATTGTTGGTATGGTCCTAACACTTCTGAATAATAAATCAGTTGCTCAGTTTGCTGTGGGCTTTTTCCAGTAGCATTTAACCATAATACAAATATGCAATGCCAACAGGGTTTTTTATGCCCTATCTCCATGATAATATTATTATTATTATTTATTAGATTTGTATGCCGCCCCTCTCCGAAGACTCGGGGCAGCTAACAACAATATAAAAGACAATATAAACAAATCTAATATTAAAAAACAATCTTAAAAACCCCAATTTAAAGAACCACTCATACACACAAGCATACCATGTATAAATTCTATAAGCCTAGCGGGAAGGGAAATTTCAATTCCCCCATGCCTGACGACAGAGGTGGGTTTTAAGGAGCTTGCGAAAGGCAAGGAGGGTGGGGGCAACTCTGATATCTGGGGGGAGCTGGTTCCAGAGGGTCGGGGCCGCCACAGAGAAGGCTCTTCTCCTGTGTCCCGCCAAACGACATTGCTTGGTCGACGTGACCCGGAGAAGGCCAACTCTGTGGGACCTAACCAGTCGCTGGGATTCGTGCGGCAGAAGGCTTTTGATATTGAAAATAGGAAGTTGTATTTATTTATTTATTTATTTTATTTACTTGTCAAGCATGTATTAGGTAACATATATAGGTATAAACATAATTTGAATATGTGAAATGGATACGAATAAAAGAGAAAATTAGGACAGCACATTTATTTATTTATTGTAAAATAACTTATTGCATTTATTTATGAAATAAATACAGCAATATAATCAAAGCTGATTCAGTTACCTGTTTTCTTTTGTTTTTTAATGAATGTTATGATGCTCACCGTTTTTTGTGATGCTCTTCTCACCAATTCCCAATAAAGTGGCCTATTCTAAGTATGGCTGGGCTTTTACCAGTACACTTTCAACAATCTTCCTTCTGCTTCTTGCTCGGGAAATACAATACTATCCTCTGGCCTTGAGGCATGAAGGAAGTTGAAACTATCACACATTATAGAGGAGTCTTCATTTGAGTTTATGTTACAATCCGAGGGCAATCAGGCACTTATTATGTAGTTTTCCTATTAGCTAACAAAAACATCTGGATCACCTATAGTGGTTTTGCTACTCAACTTCAAAAGTGCAATCAAAGCTACTTCTAAATGATAAAGTTCCACCCATGAAATCTTTGCTAGGCTTTTTTTCTCCCTTTTATTTCTCTGTGTACACATTTATTTGTCTGTTATGCTGGGTTCTGGCCATAATAAACATTTGCATTTTGTCTGTTTTTTATGGTAAAATAACCAAACAAACTCAGTGACGTTAGATTAGGCACATTTTTTTCAGAAAAACTACTGAGCAAAGTACACCTCAAATAATTATTTATAATTTGTACTTTCATAGCTTCTGTGAAAGTCAGATGAACCAATAGTGGTGAGAAACAGGGATTAAGTGTACAGACTGCATAAACCCATCCTTTTCACCAATCATCTGAAGAGGCTTATAAATTCCTAAAGTGACATCGCAGTCAGCAGAATAGCCACAAAATCCCCACATTGATCCCAGCGGCACAAATATAATTTTGTATCAGAAAGAATTTTAACTAATGCGGTATATTAAAGATTATTACATTTTAAATATTTTTTTTTATTTTTCTTGGCAGCTTAAAGAGTAAATATTGGGTCAATGAGCAAAGGTAGGACCACTATGTAGTGTATATCTTTTGGTGATTTTTTTAAGTCTAAAGAATTTGATTTCAAATAAATGACAAATAATAAGATAGGCCTGATTAATATTATATTGTCTGAAATACAAAATAGAGGGCTATGCTTGATTTGGAAACAATACAGATAGTCTGCCAGGGTTCCAAATAGCATCCAAAACTAAATCAGATTCAAAGTTTCAATTTATTAGCAGAGTCACATCTGGGAGAAACCCGAATCTGAAGTCCCAGGGGTTTCTCCACCCAGTTGAAAGTTCGAGCCCTTGTCCCCACACCCCCAAATCCATCACATTGATCAAATTTCATCTGCCAACTCCCATCTCCTTCCGTGCAGGTGCAGAGTTAGAAGACAAAGGATGACCTTGACAATCTAGAAAGAATTTATTATGGTGACATCCCTCATGCCACCCCTCCCAAATTCCCACAGATAAGAATACATTTTAAAAGGGCATAAAGTGTGGCTGACCAAAGACCTCAACTAAAACGGCTTTGGCCTGACATAGTCCTCACTTTCTTCAGTGACCATTCAAAAATATAACAGGGCTGAAAAAATAATGTATAGCCCATTTATAACCATTTATGTCCTTCGCAGTATCTCTTAGTCATGTGATCACCATTACAGTGTTGTTCTGTGCCCCTAATCTGTCTACCCTGTGGCAGAGCAGAGATTGGAGAGAAAGGGTTGACAAGAGAATAAACTGCTCTTCTAAACATTGAAAGCAATGTAATTGTACCAGCAACTTAGGCTCCCAGGCCTGAGCTGCTGTTATGATTACATTGCTTTCTATGTAATCATACTCCATAGATAAAGTGATCAGATTTTAGTACTGAGAAAGAGGAAAGAGGGACACCACTGGGGGGGGGGGGGAGTTTAGCCAAAAAAAATTCTCTCTCTTCCTTCCTCCCTTTCTCTCTCTTTCTCCCTCTCTCTCTTTTTCTCTCTCTTTCTTGCTCTCTCTCTCTCTTGCTTGCTTTCTCTCTCTCCCTCTCTCTTGCTATCTCTCTCTTTCTCTCCCCCTTTCTCTCTGTCTTTTTCTCTCTCTCTTTCTCTCTCTTGTTTTCTGTCTCTCTCTCTCTCTTGCTGTCTCTCTTTCTTTCTCTCTCTTCCTTTCTTCTCTCTCTCTCTCCCCGTCAGTGGCGGGCTTCTGCGCTGCCTCTCTCACCTGCTTCCGAGGCGACGCTGACCCAGAGGCAGAAGCAGAGCACGCTCAGTCGCTCAATTGGCGCCGCCGGGGTGAACGCCAGGCTGGGCCAGAGCCACCTGTCTTTGCCGGGCCAGCTGCTGCTTTTCCGCCCAGCGCAAATGCCGCTCTACCCACCCGCCTCCAACCACGGTGGATGGGCTGTCGGAGGAGGGGGAGCCAATGCCTCAGCCGTTCTTCCCTTTCCTCCCCCCCCATTGCTCTCGCAGCCAGCAAGCCCTCCTGCCTGGGCAGCTCAGCCCCACGGCGGTGGCCACGGGAAGGTGTGGAGCCGGGGGCAAGGAGCGAGCAAGAATGGAAGATGAAGAGGAGGGAAGCGAGCAAATAAAAAGAAAGAAAGAAAAAGAAAAAGGGGGGGAGAGAAAGGCAAGAATGGGCAGCGGATGTGTTACTCGACGGCTACGGGAGGCTGAGGAGGCAAAGAGCAAAAAGTTGCAAGACCAGAAGCTGAGCTTCTTTCTTCGCGGCTTCCCAGTGGCTTGTTTTAAAAAATCAAGACTTTTAAAAAATGCCCCAGGACGCGGGACAAATTGTGAAAAAGCGTGGCTGTCCCACGGAAAGCGGGGCGTCTGGTCACCTTATCCATAGATAGCTTATAAGAATTGAGCATTCCAAAGGACAGGCAAGTGGTTAGGACACAAAGAAAAGCCAAAGCTGTCATATTGACTAGTCTTGTCCCTTTCCACCCAGGAGACATAATCATGGGATTTCCCACTTAGTGACTGCTTTCCAGTCCCAATGAAGATCATTATCTGAGGCTATTTATTTTGTTTCTTCAATTGATCTATCCACAGTGAAAAAATTAGAATCCTATTCCTTTTTGCCTCAAATATGTTTTTTTTTAAAAGGCAACTGGACTATTTTTTTATGGAGGAAGAAGAAGAGGTTTTGCTTCTTCAGATGAAACATCTTGGATGAGAACCGAAATGTCATCTTCTTCCTCCTCAATAAAAACATCTCCAGTTTCCTTTTGAAAAAGCACTTCTGAGACTTTGAATCTCCATAGCCATACTCCTTTTTGGGAGAGAGGTACTCTATAATTATGTTGAAAGGGACTTTTATTGTGTTCATTATCTATTAAAAGTGGAATGAGATTTTTTTCCTAGAATTGAAGATTATGTAAACTTCTATATAGATATGGAGGAATTTCCATTGGAGGGAGACTTCCAATTCTGCATATTACCGGAGATCAAATAGTTGATTTTATGAAGGACGTTGGTCGAATGATGAATATAACAGGGGTAAGAAAGAACTTTTGCATCTGCTTTGTCCCTTGATTATCACCAAATCTAACAATTTGTTAAGTATTTGTAACACTAAAATATAAACAAGGAACTTTGAACATTTGTTTTCTGCTGTCTAGGGTAAAACAACAAGGATTGCTGCTAAAGAAATGTCAGCTTTTCTTAAATATATGGAAACTGAACACAATATTAAGGTATTTTAATATTTGTTTTCATAAAATCTTGCATAACTTGGTCACTTGACAGTAAGTTCAGTAAAGAAGCATTGATTTAAAATGTTTGCTTTTTAGTAAAGAAATGGAAAGTGACTAGAACAATTTTAAGAAAAGCATATGACTCATTATCCATATGGATTATTAGCAGTTTGGGGGACATCTAACATGTACGCCAATACAGCCTTGAATCCAGAAACATGTTCATTTATGTAAAATGAAAATATTGTATTGTATGATACCAAAATTGTTTTTGCAGGCATTGTAATCAGTGTTCCCTCTATTTTTTTTTCTGGGTGAGCGGAAAAGTATAGTGTCTGAGCAGCAGTCCCTTTGGGACTGGGCGGCATATAAGTATAAATGAATGAATGAATGAATGAATGAATGAATGAATGAATGAATGAATGAATGAATGAATAAATAAATAAATAAATAAATAAAGTAAGTGTGGGCGTGCGGTATCACACATGAGCGAGTTCTGGCATCCATAATTCTATCCTTTCGATGTCTCCCTCCCTCTTTCCTCCCTCCCTCTTTCCTTTCTATCTTTCCCTCCCTCTTTCCTCCCTCCCTCTTTCCTTTCTATCTCTCCCTCCCTTTCCTCCCTCCCTCTTTTCTTTCTATCTCTCCCTCCCTCTTTTCTTTCTATCTCTCCCTCCCTCTTTCCTTTCTATCTTTCTCTCCCCCTGCCTTTCTCCAAGCCCTTCCTTTTCCCTCTCCCTATCTAACTACCCCCTCTCCCACCTTTCTATCTCTCCCTCCCCCTTTCTCTCTCCCTTCCTTCATCTTTCTTTCCCTCTCTTTCTCCATCCATCTTCCTTTCTCCCTTCCTTCCTTCCTTCCTCTCTTTTTTGTTCTTTCTCTCTCCCTCCTTCCCTCCCTCTATGTCTTTCCCTCTCCCTCCTTCCCCCCTCTCTTTCTCTCTCTCTTGCTTTCTTTCCCTCTCTTTCTCTCTTGCTTTCTTTCTCTCTCATTCTCTCTCCCCTCCTTTTTCTTTCTCTCTCTTTCTCTCGTTCACCATGCCGGCAACAGAGAAAAAAAGAAAGAGAGAGAGAGAGCCGGAGAGAGAGTGGAGGGCGCCGTTGTCATCGCCTCCGCCTGCCGGCTCTGCAGCTAAGAGGCAGCAGTAGCCCCCTTACCCTCCCAGGCGTCCCCAGCGCCCGGCAACGCGCCGCCTCCTGTTAGCCCGGCCGACTTTTCCCTGCTGCCGGAGCCGTTTTCTCTTCATGGCGCAAAGCCACACAGTCCCGGACTCCAGGATCGCTCGCTTCTCCAGCCAACAAGCCGGCTGCCCGGAAAAGCATCGCGCTTTTTCAATGCGCGGTGCTTTCCTGGGCAGATGGCTTTGCTGACCGGAGTAGCGAGCGATCCGGGAGTCCGGGACTGTGTGGCTTTGCGCCATGAAGAGAAAACGGCTCCGGCAGCAGGGAAAAGTCGGCCGTTTTCTCTTCATGGCGCAAAGCCACACAGTCCCGGAGTCCCGGATTGCTCGCCCCAAAGCAGGAGGCGGCGGAGGAGGAGAGGGGGCGGATCACGCCCCAAAGCAGAAGGCGGAGAAGGAGGAGAGGGGGCAGATCGCACCCCAAGGCAGGAGGCGGCGGCGGAGGAGAGGGGGCGGATCGTGCCCCAAGGCAGAAGGCAGCGGAGGAGGAGAGGGGGCGGATCGGGCGGGCAATGGGGCAGGGCGGAGAAGCCAGGGGCGCGTTTGGCCGGAGGCACCATGGGGAGGCAGGGGCGGCCGCGGCTCCCTTTACTCCTACTGCCACACCTCCCCGCCCCCACCCCGCAGGCTGGCAGGGGGATGGGGAGTGCGCACCCATGGAAAAGGGCGCACGGGGGGGTATTTGGGGGTGCGCGCCTGCTCACGGGCGCAGCTTACGGGGAACGGTGATTGTAATATGAGAGCTAGTGTGGTACCCAGAAACCAGGACAATTTGAATTGTAGTCTTGCCTTAGGCACAAAGTCAGCTGTGGGATTCTCAGTCCCAGGAAGAAGCTACAGCAAATCACTTCCAACATTTTGCCAAGAAGATTACAGGACTTTTCCAGGCAATCACCAGGAGTCAACGGTGACTTAAAGACACAAAAATAAAAATTATGCAATATAACATTACAACTGAAAAAGGAGAAGACAAAAGAAAATGAACAATTCTATGAAACAAAATAAGCTTTCCAAATTGTTTGGATTAATCAGTTTCCTTTTGTACTTTTTTGCAACCCCCCCCCCCCCTCACACACACACACACTATTCCAGGATCACTAGATGGGAGCAAAGAGATACAGGATTTTTTTTGGCTTTCATATAATGTTTGTCTAGATCCATGATGGTGAACCTATGGCACGCATGTCACAGGTGGCACATGGAGCCATATGAGAGGCCACTCGAGCCGTTGCCCTATGTCAGCTCCAGCGCAAGCCAACTTATTTTTGGCCTTGGGAAAGGCTGTTTCACCCTCTGGAGTGCAAAAAACCACTGGTTTTTTTCATAGTTTACAACCTTTGCAGCATCCCCAGGGTCACAACATGTATTTATGTTGATTTTAATGTCCCGGGGTCATGCAATCGATCCCCTTTTGCAACCTTCTTACAATGAGGAAGCCAGATTTACTTAACAACCATGTGGCTAACTTTATAACTTGCAGTGATTCATTTAACAACTGTGGGGGGGGGGGGAGTAATAAAATGAGACACAATTCACTTAACAGTTTCACTTAGCAAAAGAAATTTTGGAATCAGTTATGGCTGTAAATTGAGTATGACCTGTATATGTTCCAGATTATTTTATTTTTTTAAAAAAAAACTAGAAACACTAAAAAGGATACGATATATCCAGGACTGCAGTAATCAAACTTTGGCAAAGCAGCACTCTCTATACATGCCCATTAATGCATTGCTGTTATTCAAACCCAAAGAAGGAGGAAAAAAGAAGTGATTTCTGCTAATTTCCCTATTTAAATATAAAAATTGAGTGAAGACAGAGAAAGAAAGAAAAAGCTGGGAAAAGCTCCAGCCTTCCTTGAATTCCAAGGAACAAACAAACAAAAACTGAAGTATGAACAAGAGGAAAAACATTTGAAAGCCTGGAACTGTTAATCCTGATTTGTTACAGAGGAAAAAACCCAGAGGACTAGTGTGCATATTATAATAAATAAAGTAGATATGAAAACTGTTCGGTTTCTGTCATTAGCAGCATGAACCATTAGGCAACATGTATCACTTTCCTAATAAAATCAGAATTTTAAAGGATTATGACTGGCTGAAATCTGTAATCTTCTTCTCTGCTGTTCTTCCAGGTGTGGTTTAACAACAAAGGCTGGCATGCTGTGGTCAGTTTCCTCAATGTCGCCAACAATGCAATTCTGAGAGCCAATCTGGAACAAAATAAGGATCCAGAAGAATATGGAATAACTGCTATTAACCATCCACTGAACCTCACTAAGGATCAGTTGTCTGAAATCACTGTGTAGGTAACATTTGTTAGTTTTTTAAAAATTACAATTCACTCCAATTGCAGTTTTAATTAGAAACATAGAAACATAGAAGTCTGACGGCAGAAAAAGACCTCATGGTCCATCTAGTCTGCCCTTATACTATTGTCTGTATTTTATCTTAGGATGGATATACAGTATGTTTATCCCAGGCATGTTTAAATTCAGTTACTGTGGATTTATCTACCACGTCTGTTGGAAGTTTGTTCCAAGGATCTACTACTCTTTCAGTAAAATAATATTTTCTCATGTTGCTTTTGATCTTTCCCCCAACTAACTTCAGATTGTGTCCCCTTGTTCTTGTGTTCACTTTCCTATTAAAAACACTTCCCTCCTGGACCTTATTTAACCCTTTAACATATTTAAATGTTTCGATCATGTCCCCCCTTTTCCTTCTGTCCTCCAGACTATACAGATTGAGTTCATTAAGTCTTTCCTGATACCTTTTATGATTAAGACCTTCCACCATTCTTGTAGCCCGTCTTTGGACCCGTTCAATTTTGTCAATATCTTTTTGTAGGTGAGGTCTCCAGAACTGAACACAGTATTCCAAATGTGGTCTCACCAGCATTCTATATAGCGGGATCATAATTCTATTCCTCCTGCTCCCTCCCTTATAACAGGTCTGGACATCACAGCTAAAAGCTTATAAAAATACGTATTATTCCTTACTAGCACTGATGATTTACCTGGTGTTACAAGGAAAGTCCATCTAGTCAGCTGAACAATTAGATTAGAGGAGTGCTAGAATTTTTATAATGCTGCTGGGAGGGGGTGGGGTGTTGTGCAATGAAGGGACTTATGTTCTGAAAGGGCGTTGGGCAATTCCTATTGTGGCTAATGGCTTTCGTCCCATCCTAGATCTTGGGTGAGGGGCTGCTGTACTAATCCCTACCATTCTGCTTTTGTTAGCTGTCAAACTCTGCTTCCAGGACTTTTAAAATATCCTCTCTTGAATGGATTTGTACCTGCAGTATTTGCTTTGCTTATGACTGGAGCCATCTAGATAGTTGGCTTCCTCTTTCAACGAACTCTTTACCTCCTTAAGTGCTGGCATCTGCTGTGGGCTATTAAGAAAGACTGGGGCCTGCGTTCTACTTCTTTAAAATGTTTCTCCTTTATGGAAATATAATATTCTGACCCTTTTAAATATTTCCCAAAATATTTCATTCTTCTGGGGAGAAGACTTCCCACACTGGTTTAGTAATAAAATGTCTGCAAGAAAACAAGGAAGCTCAGAGAAGCACCAAGGACCTCTGATGTCAAACCGGAGCTATAAATATTCCCCTGTATTAGTAAAAATATGTTTGTCGGCAAGCTAAAAATATTTATACAATGGTACTTTAAAAGTGCTTATCGTACATCCCACAAAATCGGACCCTTACAATAAACAATCTCAAGCTAGTTATATTAACTGCTATATTTATACACAGTTTAAAATAAATAATTGAATGTTGGGGAATGTACGGTTGCCTGTGCAACAGCAGCCCAGTGTATTTTTTACCAAGTCACAACTGGTTCTGTTTCTTTTCTCCACCAGTAAAATGAAATAGGAGAAAAACTTTACTATGCAGCCATAGTAAAAGTTTAGCACTAAACTCTGAGAACTGGGACTTTTGTCTTCAGTGGTGGGTGTAGAATCAATCATGTCTTGTATCAACCTTGTGGTGAAATGTGAACCTAACGAGAAGTAACTTTTGCGGCTTTTGGTTCTGGCTTATTTGCTGTCCTTAACATGTCTCACTACAGGCTGACCACCTCAATAGATGCTGTTGTTTCCATCTGTGTGATATTTGCCATGTCTTTCATCCCAGCAAGCTTTGTCTTATATCTGATCCAAGAACAAGTGACGAAAGCCAAGCACCTCCAGTTTGTCAGTGGTGTGAGCCTTTTTGTTTACTGGTTCACCAACTTCCTTTGGGACATAGTGAGTTATTTTGCTTCCCTTTATACAGTGATACCTCGTCTTACAAAGGCCTCATCATACAAACTTTTTGAGATACAAACCCGGGGTTTAAGATTTCTTTGCCTCTTCTTACAAACTATTTTCACCTTACAAACCCACCGCCGCCTCTGGGATGTCCCGCCTCCAGACTTCCGTTGCCAGCGAAGCACCTGTTTTTGTGCTGCTGGGATTCCCCTGAGGTTTCCCTCTATGGGAAACCCCACCTCCGGACTTCCGTGTTTTTGTGATGCTGCAGGGGAATCCCAGCAGCGCAAAAACAGGTGCTTTGCTGGCAACGGAAGTCTGGAGGTGGGGTTTCCTATGGAGGGGAGCCTCAGGGGAATCCCAGCAGCGCAAAAATGGGCGCTTTGGCTGGCAAAAGGGGTGAATTTTGGGCTTGCACGCATTAATCACTTTTCCATTGATTGCTATGGAAAACATTGTTTCGTCTTACAAACTTTTCCCCTTAAGAACCTCGTCCCGGAACCAATTAAGTTTGTAAGACAAGGTATCACTGTATACTTTTTCAACCAGATGCTACTCACCAGTATGGACAATAATCATGCTGTTGGCAATTACAGTGTATGTAGCTTTCCGCAAGTTTTTCTTCCTGCCATCTTTTAAAATGAATAAATATATAATTTCTATTTATCTATCTTACTAAAAGCTATCTTTCTGGGTACCTCTTCAGTTTAATACTTTAATACTTACTGCATTTTTCTTTTCCTCTGCGCCAGGTGAATTATATCATGAGTGCTGGCTTAGTGGTGGCAATATTCATGAGTTTCAAAAGGAAAGCGTATACATCACCAACCAACCTTCCTGCACTTATAATATTGCTATTGTTATATGGGTAAGTTATATAGATGTATCATTAAATATGTGAAATGAAACCAATATCAAAGTACATGTTTCAATAAACCTTTTTTTTTTACCACATTACATCCATTCTGCAAAACTCTACAGTTTGCCTGCTTATTTCCTACAATAATTCAAATTTTGGTTAATTACTTATAAAAAACCATTACAAATAGTTCTCATTTAACCTTCTTCAATGGAGACTGGCAACTTGGTGCTTGTGCTGGACTTACATCAATTGTGATTGTTAATTGAATCTCCATGGTTTATGAGATATATCACATGACTATCGTAATATTGTATTATTGTAGTATTGTCATGGGTGCTGAACAAGGCAGTCAGTAACATCATCTTCTTACCTATCTGTGTTTACAGCAGGGGTCTCCAACCCTGGCAACTTTAAGACTTGTGGACTTCAACTCCCAGAATTCCTCAGCCAGCTTAGCTTAGCTGGCTCAGCTGACTAAGGAATTCTGGGAGTTGAAGTCCACAAGTGTTAAAGTTGCCAAGATTGGAGACCCTGGCTCTACAGTATAATGCCCCACTTCATATTTCTCATGCTTCCTAAAGCTTCACAGACCTCAACTCTGTCCCCACTCCTTTTTAATTACCTTCTGAAACCATTGGGTGAGCCTGGGATTAGGTATGCTGATGATACCTAGGTATATATTTCTATCGTGGACATAAGAAGTGATGCTCTCAAGGTCTTCTCTCATTGACTAGAAGCTGTAGAAATCTGGATGGGAAAGAACAAGCAGTGAGGTAAACCAGAACCCACCCCCGGTAGGGTAGGGTAAAGTAGGATAGGGTAGGGTAGAAGAGAATAGGGTAGAGTAGTATAGGGTAGGGTAGAATACTTTATTGCCGCTTTGAGTGTACACTAATTGGCATACATTAAAATACATTTTCGCATTTGCATTCAGTTCTCAAAGGGTCACCACCTCCATTTTATACTACATAAACATGAGTAAATAAATACATACATGCATACACACAGTACATACAGTACATACATACATACAAAGTTATGTATATACCCACATAAAGTGGTATCTCTACTTACGAACCTAATTCATTCCGTGACCAGGTTCTTAAGTAGAAAGGTTTGTAAGAAGAAGCAATTTTCCCCATAGGAATCAATGTAAAAGCAAATAATGTGTGCGATTGGGGAAACCACAGGGAGGGTGGAGGCCCTGTTTCCTCCCAGGAGATTCCTAGAGAGGCCCCACGGAGGCTTCTCCCCACCTTTTCCAGCCCTATTTCCTCCCAGGAGATTCCTAGAGAGGCCCCATGGAGGCTTCTCCCCACCTTTTCCAGTCCTATTTCCTCCCAGGATATTCCTAGAGAGGCCCCATGGAGGCTTCTCCCCGACTTTTCCAGCCCTATTTCCTCCCAGGATATTCCTAGAGAGGCCCCACAGAGGCTTCTCCCTGCCTTTTCCAGCCCTGTTTCCTCCAAGGAGATTCCTAGAGAGGCCCCACGGAGGCTTCTCCCCACCTTTTCCAGCCCTACTTCCTCCCAGGATACTCCTAGAGAGGCCCCACAGAGGCTTCTCCCTGCCTTTTCCAACCCTGTTTCCTCCCAGGAGATTCCTAGAGAGGCCCCACGGAGGCTTCTCCCCGCCTTTTCCAGCCCTGTTTCCTCCCAGGAGATTCCTAGAGAGGCCCCACGGAGGCTTCTCCCTGCCTTTTCCAGTTACAGTTTTGGAGGCTCGGGTTTGGAAGTGGAAAATGGTTCTTGAGAAGAGGCAAAAAAATCTTGAACACCCGGTTCTTATCTAGAAAAGTTTGTAAGTAGAGGCATTCTTAGATTATATGACACACAGAAACAACACAGTCTTGTCCAAATGATACATGTATATGGCAAGGAAACTGAATCAGATAACCAGAGAACCCTAATTCTACCTATTTTTGATAAAGCCTTAAAGACCGGGCTTTCCCCTCCAGCATTGGCTCTGTAAATTAGGTGAGTTAGCTTCAAGTAATTTATGTGGCCAGTTAATTATAAGGTCTGTTAGTTATGGATATATGAGCTGGCTCTTGTGTGACATGCTCTTATATTGTTGATGTTTTTAGCTGGATGCTAGTAGCTGCCCAAAATCACACAGCAAATGAGCAATCACACAAATTGAGTAAATTACAAATAAAGGAATAAATGACCCTTTATGACTATATATTTTGATTGATTGAATTATACCATTTTTGTTTCTCATTGTTCTGTATACAGATGGGCCATAATTCCTATGATGTACCCTGCGTCCCGCTATTTTAGTGTCCCCAGCACTGCCTATGTTGTCTTATCTTGCATTAATCTCTTCATTGGTATTAACACCAGTGCAATTACATTTATTCTGGACCTCTTTGAAAACAATGTGGTGAGTGACTTTTCTTAGGCTTGATTATAATGGGAGTGCTATACATTAGCTACACTCCATTATGTCAGGACATGGTTCAATATATGCTTCATAAGCTTTAAGAGGTAATGAGAGTTTGAAAGGAGCAGCTGCTGCAATGGAAAGTATCAGAAAACATTTGAGGAGCCATGAATCTTTGCACTGTGTCTAAATGTTCCAGCATAAGATAATCAGATATTCTGGAAAATTATAGAGATGTTGCAAAGTGAGGAAATCTCTTTTATAAGTTCCATCAAGTTCCTTTTCTCAGGGGGGGGGAGATCCCTTTTGAAATCCAGATTTCCTAGTGTCTCATCTTCACATTAAAAGTTATTAATCACGATATATACCACTAATCTGGTGCAGGAGAAGGAGTGACAGAACCTGAGGGTAGGGTTGAAAGAGAAATCAGCCCAGTGTCACTACATAGCCACAAATTGACTAATTCCAATCTCTCTTGAATTCAGCTGAACCTTATCTAGAGCTAACTTAGTGATAACTGTTAGTTGATGAGATTCCTGTCCGTAGGCCTGAATTGCAATAGATCAGTTTAATCGGAACTTCAAAGGTGGTCCTGGACTTTCACACCTGACATCTGGCAGCTCATTCTAAACGCAATCATTTTTAAATTTTATTTTGGTAAATTAGGAAGGAATCTTGTAAATTCGAGCAAGACTAGCATCTGTGTTTCTTTTTCAGCCTCTCCTAGAATTCAACAAAACATTAAAAAATATATTTTTGATCTTTCCTCATTTCTGCTTGGGTCGTGGACTCCTTGACTTAGCCATAAACCAAGCTGTGATTGATGTCTATGCACGTTTTGGTAAGTACCAAACAATGAGAGATGCTGTAGTTCTAGGATCCTCTATATCAAAGTTAGCTATGCTGCTAGGCTGAATCTTCTACACTTTATTCATGCTTTGAACAAGCAGCGAAAACATTTTCACAGTCTTGCCTGAATAATTATCTGTTTTGATAGTTAGAACCAACATGGAATAAGCCTTGCTACAAAGCTCAAAGTCTACCGAGCAATAGTGCTAACTACCCTGTTGTATGCCAGTGAGACTTGGACTGTACACAGGAGACATGCTAGGCAAGTGAACCACTTCTACATGACCTTCCTCCATAGAATTCTGAAGATCCAGTGGCAGGATAAGGCGCCAGACACTGAGGTCCTCTCCAGAGCAGGCCTGCCATCAATTCCCACCCTGCTTATGAAAGCCCAAACACGCTGGAGAGGCCGTGGTGCTAGGATGCCAGACTATCGCATTCCTAAACAGCTCCTCTATGGTGAGCTGTCTAAGGGAAAGTGAGCACATAGGGGACAAAGGAAGTGATACAAAGACACATTGAAAGCCTCTTTCAAGTCCCTCAATATCAACATCACCTTCTGGAAAACCCTGGCACAAGATCGACCAACATGGCGCATGCTGATCCATCAAGGCTGCCAGACATCGGAGGCCAGAAGAACATTCAGAGCAGTCGAAAAGCCAGCACTCCGCAAAGCCAGAGCTGCAAATGCTGTCCCACACATGTCTGCCCAACATGTGGCAGAACATTTCGTGCCCATATAGGCCTTACCAGCCACCTGCAGACACACAGCCCATTAAATGTCAAGGTCCTCCTAGAACACGTTTGATGAACATCATCATCTGCTATGAACCCTGTTGCTGCCTGTATCTGAGAGAGAATCCCATCATCCTGTTAAACTTAGACTTAGAATAACTTTATTATTAATTTGAATGTACACTAATTGGCATAAATTAAAATGAAATTTTGTTGCATACAGCTCTAATATCCACTACATAAATATGATTAAATAAACAAACGAATGAACAAACAAACAAACAAATAAATACAAAATTGTGTATTTGCCCTCATACATGATATTACATGACACGGAGAAACAACACAATCTAGTTTGGATGTATACATGTACATGGCGAGAGGAACAAATCTTGTGAGTTTACCAGACGGATGGCATAAGGAACAAAGCTGTCACGGAATCTGGTAGTTCTGCTAAAAGTGGTTCAAACCCCCTTCCCAGAGGGAAGCAACAGAAAAAGACCATAAAGTGGTGTGTGGGGTCTCTAACAATGCTTTGAGCTCTAGGCACACAGAGCGCTTATAAGAAGCATCCTAATGCCATGAAGCGAGAGCTTCCTATAATCTTCTCGGGTGTCCTTACCACTCTTTGAATGGACTTTCTCTCTGAGGCACTGCTGATTATTCCCAAACTGTGTTTGTGTTTTTTTCTTATGGAAAAAAACAAAAGCAGGAAGCCCCCACAACCAGCCACTCTACAGGGCGAGAGATCCAATTGCCCCTTGGAGTAAATAATGCCAAAGGGAGGGATTAGGGGGAAGAATTCCTGGGAGATGATAATAATAATAATAATAATAATAATAATAATAATAATAATAATAATAATAATACCAATTAAAAATGGTATAATAATAATCAACAGACGATCCAAAGTGCAGATTCTGTAAAGAAACAGATGAAACAATCGATCACATACTCAGCTGCTGCAAAAAGATCGCACAGACTGACTACAAGCATAGACATGATGCTGTGGCACAGATGATTCACTGGAACTTGTGCCGGAACTACCATTTACCAGTGGCAAAGAACTGGTGGGATCATAAGCCCGAAAAAGTGGTTGAAAATGAGCAAGCAAAACTACTGTGGGACTTCCGACTTCAGACTGACCGAATTCTGAAGCATAACACACCAGACATTGTGATCATGGAGAAAAAGAAAGTATGGATCATCGACATCGCAATCCCAGGAGAATCAGCTAGAGAAATTAGTGAAATACGAAGATCTAAAAATCGAGCTGCAACGACTCTGGCATAAGCCAGTGAAAGTGGTCCTAGTGGTACTTGGCATGCTGGGCGCAGTGCCAAAGGATCTCAGCGGACATTTAAAAACCATCGGAATTGACAAAATCTCCATCTGTCAATTGCAAAAGGCCGCTTTACTGGGATTGGCAAACATAATTCGCCGCTACATCACGCAGTCCTAGGTGCTTGGGAAGCGCCCGACAGGTGATGAAATACAAAATCCAGCATAGTGATCTCGTTTGCTGTTTTATACTGACATAATAATAATAATAATAATAATAATAATAATAATAATAATAATAATAATAATAATAATTTATTAGATTTATATGCCGCCCCTCTCCGTAGACTCGGGGCAGCTCACAACAATAATAAAACAATGTACAATGTGACAAATCTAATATTTAAAAGAAAACATATAAAAACCCGACATTTAAAAACCATACAACACTAGCATAACATACATAAAACTATATAAGCCTGGGGGAGATGTCTCAATTTCCCCATGCCTGGCGATATAGGTGGAGTCTTAAGCAATTTACGGATGAAGATGAAGCTGGCCATGCCAATATTTCCCTTTAGTGGGAAATGACTTGGTCAGCAACTCTGAATGAAATATTGCAAAACTGTGCTTGGATGTTTCCTGAATTATTTAGAGAGAGAGAGAGAAACATGAGAGATCTGTAGTGTTACTAACATGGCAAATTCGTACAAATTCTTTGATATGTGCAATCATGATGACATATACTGTATAAGAGCCCCTTAACACTAAACAAGTGCTTCTCAATTATTTTCTATTATGCCACGCACACCCCATGAAGAAGTAAACATTTCGCACCCCCTCCAACTCTCTACCGGGATGATTTTTTGCAATATTTGGCACATTTTTGCTGAAAAAACTTAAGTGGCTTATCAGCGTGATTGAGATGTATTGTGTTAAAGTGACACCTTAATTTATTTGGCTTCATGCTGTCCGCTGCCAATATTTTTAGATATGGTAAACATAGTGGTCTTTCCTCATCTCCCATCGTAGTCACAGTGAAACCAAGCGCTACATCCGCTTCGTCATATTTTCTCGTATTAGCTTTCAGGAGACTTACATTTGTCTCATTATTTCTGTCTCTCTCTTCCTTTCTTTTCACCCCTGTTAAATCTTTTTCCATGGTGTCTCTTAAGGGCTTGTTATCTGCACTTCATATCTCCTGCTCTGTACTGTGTGCTATTGTTTGGTGCAAAAAAATCCTACTCCCTACGGCAAAAAAATCATGTTCCCTGGGATCACGTTCCTCCCCCCCGGCATCTCTACACACACGGGGGTGGGGGGCGCCCCCACTATTTAAGAAGCACTGCACTAAACATAAAACATTCTCGATGTTTGATACTTTCAAATAGAAAGAGATTTTAGAATATCAGAGGCTTGCTTAAGTATACCATTTTATTCTTCTTCTCCATGGGGCTGTCAGCTGAGGGCAGTGCAATTAAATATTTTTCTTTAACAACCGCATAAATTTAATCGCTATCTTGTTCAAGAAATAAAATATTCAAGGCTAGCTGCAGAAAACCCTTGTCTTGGGTTCTCCCCACCCCATGTTAATTTCCTTTCTGCAATCCATGAGTTCGCACAAAATTAGGCTGGTGTACTCTGCCTTCATTGCTGGGTTTGATTCTGCCATTGACAGGCCCTGTCTTTGTGGACTCACACAGGATAGTGTCCCTTGCCACTGGGAAAAACAACCACTAAGTGTCTTTATTTTTATTTATTAAATTTATATGCTGCCCACCTCACTGTTACAGTGATTCTGGGCAACTTACGCAGGGGTGGGCTTCAAAATTTTTAGCAAGGGGTTCTCTGCCTGGTTGCTGGTTGGGTGTGGCCATGGTGGGCGTGGCCTAGTTGGCCTCTTGAACCATGGCAGGGGAGAGGGGGCATTTTCGCCCTACCCATGCTCTGGAGCAGTAATGGGCAGCCAAAATTTTTACTGCCACACTGTCGGTGTGGCTTATTTTGTGGGTGTGGCTTAATGGTCATGTGACTGGGTAGGAGTGGCTTGCCGACTATGTGACCAGGTGGGAGTGGCTTGAATGATCATCATCATTCAAGTGAACTGTTCCTAGACTTACAACCTTACCAGTGTCACTCGCTGGGGTGACAATTTGCTTCACTTTTACCGCGCTCTCCTTCCTGGGTCACCCCCCCCCCCGCCTCAGGCTGGGAAGTTAGGCAAATGGGTGCTGCCAGAAGCCTAAATGCTGCTAGTGTCACCAGGTGAGAGGTGGCCGCTTGAGGGGAGCCGAGCAGGAGAGAGGGAAGCTCGTCTGAAGCCAGGAAGGAGGAAAGAGGAAAAAAGCAAGGAGTGCAGATGCAGCAGCAGCAGGGGAAAAAAGGAGCTGAGACCAGTAATCCAGGAAGTGACAGCCGCTGATCAGCTGGAGCTGCACACGCATCTTCATTTCCGCTGGTGGAACTGCATTCCATCCCATCCCCTCCTGCCTGCTGCCCACCCTTGCTCAGGAGGCTTTCCGGGAAGGCAAAAACAGCCTTCCCAGGCTACGGAGGCCTGTGGAGACCAGAAACAGGACTATTTCTTGTCTCCTGAGGACTCTAGAGCCCAGGCCCATTTCCAGTCTTCCCAAACTTCCAGTAGGCCTGTTTTCTCCCCCTCCCCAAGCCTCCGTGTACGCCCTGCACTTACCTGCATCCAAAATGGGCTGTGTGGGGACTCTTGGGAGGGACAGGATGCAGTGGACGGGGCCAGCCAGAAATGTGATTTGGGGGTTCTCCGAATTGCACAGAATCTTAGCTAGAGGTTCTCCCTTGCAAAACCCCGGAACCCCCCCTCCTGAACTTACAGTATGATAGAAAGGTTTAAAAAAAAGCAAAATGATTACAATTAATAGGATTATATAAGAAACTAGAAACTAACAGAACAAGTAACATACAGATTCCCTTCTCCCTATTAACCACCCCTATAAGTGCCCCTACCAGGAGTGGGCAAAGCCAGGTTTTAAGGCTATTCTGGAAGTGGAAAGGAGTCAAGTCTCAGTTCCAGAGGAAAATATTACAGAGGGTGGCGGTATGCAGCAGAAAAAACTCTTCTTCTGGAGCCAAAATTCTTTGGCCAGGATACCACATAAGGCTCTTCTGCTAGAGTGAGCGGGATGGGTCAATCCCATCTGGGTGAGTTGGCTCCTCCGAGTTTTGACAGATCGATAGACCTAAAATCTGCTTCTGAGATTACTCAGGAACAAGCATCCCTTTATCTGGCAGTATCCAGCCTCAGAGATAAATGCCTGCAGAAGATGCTGCACAGTTTGGTTGTCTACACATCTCCTTTCCCAATCTTCCATCCTGCTTTTGTCCTGGCAGTCTATTCTGGACCATTGCATGCACATTAAAAAGATATCCAGACAGAGAAAGGGAGAATCAGAAGAAATGGTTCTTTAAAATCTAACCAGAATGGATTCATCATCCTGCTTTGGCATCCGTTGTTTAAAAACACAAACACGTGCAAATACTTATTTGATATTTTCATACAAAAACGAACAAAAATCATTCATCTGATACACTTCGTTGGCACAGAGACGTATACAGTGGTACCTCATGATACAAACCCCTCGTGATACAAACCCCTCGTGATACGAACCCGGGGTTCGAAAATTTTTTGCCTCTTCTTACAAACTTTTTTCAGCTTACGAACCCACCGCAAATCGCAAAATGGTGCTCCGCTGGGCGCCGCCACGCAGCTGTCACCTTTTAAAACAGCTGGGGGGCTTCTTGGCGTTCTCCTGAACCCGAACCCAAACTTTTTGGGTTTGGGTTCGGGAGGCCGCCGAGAAGCGCCGCCGCCCGGCTGTCACCTTCTGAAACAGCCGGGGGGCTTCTCGGCGTTCTCCCGAACGCCGAACCCGTAAGTTCGGGTTCGGGTTCCAGAGGCCGTCAAGAAGCGCCCGGCTGTTTCAGAAGGTTACAGCCGGGCAGTAACGCTCGGCGGAACGCCGTTTTTGCGATCGGTGGCAGCGTTTTCGGCCGATTTGGAGGCTAGAAAGGAGGTGGGGAATCCCAATAGGGAATTCCATGGGCGGAGCTTTGACGTCACGAAGACGTCCGACCTACTTCCGGAACCAATTAGGTTCGTAAGACGAGGAATTACTGCATATTGTAAATTTAAATCGGTGGTGTGTGGCAGGCTAACTCAGTTCCTGACCTCCAATTGCATGAATTGGATCTGAACAGTTGATGATGGGAGGGGGGATTCTCTTGTTTCTGAAAAACTATATTTTATCATTGGGCCATTCAAACTGACTTTTATTGGTTTTATTCTAAAGGAGAAGAACACGTCTCGAATCCATTGCGCTGGGATTTTGCTGGAAAACACATGCTAGCCCTGGCAGTGCAGGGTGTGGTCTATTTCATTCTGAATCTTCTTTTACAACACAGTTTCTTGTCTACAAGGAAAAGCTCCTGCCTTCAGAGGTCTTGTACTGAAATTTGTTTTAGAGAGTTAATAAATATTGTTGGGGTGGGAGGTGCCTGGGCTTACATCCTCCGTGAAAATGGGATTTATATAGGCTACTTTTCAAGTACAAGCTGAATTACAACTCACTTATTTTGAGTTTTTCAGATTCCAAAGTACTCTGGGGCCTATTATGGATGAAGATGAGGGAGTTGCAGAAGAAAGAAAGCGAATAATGAAAGGAGGTAGCCAAAACTATATTTTGAAATTGCAGGAATTGACTAAGGTAATTTTTTGCAGGAGTTATTCTAAAATATTTATGTCCTTTAGCTTTGCCTTGGGGAAAAAATTAAGAAATACTTGTTTGTTTGTGTTCTGTCGGGCTCTCTGGTACACTCCTCCCAAAAATTCACAGGTACAAATTTCAGACACACACACGTTTGAAAATTCAAAACAATGTTCTTTATAATGAAAATTCACTTAAACTAAGCCCTCTTTTGGTATAGCAAATAGCACTTGTCTCCAAACAAATTGGTAATTTGTACAAGTCCCTTATCAGTTCTGTGATACTTAGCTTGCAGCTGTGAGGCAATTCACAGTCCTTCTTCTTTCACAAAGTGAAACACACTTTGCTCTGGTTTAGTTTCAAAGCGGGGGAAAATCAGCACACAAAAGGTCAAAGTCAGTAAAGCAGTCACGAAACACAAGAATCAGATAATCCTCCACAATGGCCAAACCCACAACCCCACCCAACCACAGGTGGCCTCATTTTCTTTGATAATAATCTCTCAGTTGTTTTTGCCTATGCATCGCTCTCCGCATGCGTGGCTGTATCATTAACAAAACCAGCACCTCACACAACCAGGAGGGGAATGCCACTGGAGTCCTATGCCCAGTGAAGGGCTACCAAAATTTTTACTACCACACTGTGGGCGTGGCTTATGCAGGACACCCTGCTTTTTCTTTCAACATCTTTCAGTGCAAATTGGGTGCTCTGGGGTGGAGCTCCATTCTTGCTACCCCACTGCGTTCTCCCCCATCCAGGCAGCAGCCCACCCCTGCCTATGCCAATGTCAATGCCTTAGTGTTATGAAGGTTGGGAAAGATTAAAACAAGATCAAACTAAAATCCTTGTAAAATAGAGCTGTTTATTGATAACCGCTCTACCTGTAACATTGGATATGGATAGACTTGTAGCTTCTCGGGAAACAAATCTGCAATTTGGGGGATTCTTCAGCACTCTGCCTTGTGTTGGTTATGACCTATAAAGCCCTTCATGGCATCGGACCAGAATACCTCCGGGACCGCCTTCTGCCGCATGAATCCCAGCGACCGGTTAGGTCCCACAGAGTTGGCCTTCTCCGGGTCCCGTCGACTAAACAGTGTCGTTTGGCAGGACACAGGAGAAGAGCCTTCTCTGTGGCGGCCCCGACCCTCTGGAACCAGCTCCCCCCGGAGATTAGAACTGCCTCCACCCTCCTTGCCTTTTGTAAAGTTCTTAAGACCCATCTCTGCCATCAGGCATGGGGGAACTGAGACATCTCCCCCGGGCCTATACAGTTTATACATGGAATGTTTGTTTGTATGTGTGCTTTTAATAATGGGGTTTTCAGCGTTCTTTAAATTATTAGATTTGTTCTTACATTGTTCTTGTTATTGTTGTGAGCCGCCCCGAGTCTACGGAGAGGGGCAGCATACAAATCTAATAAATGAATGAATGAATGAATGAATGAATGAATGAATGAATAAATAAATAAATAAATAAATAAATAAATGTTTGCAGGTATCCCAAGAAAATTAAAACAAAAATTGTGTGTGTGTGTGTGTGTGTGTGTGTGTATGTAAACACCCCGGCATTTCATTCCATTGTGTCCGATTCTTGGACACTGCCTAGATAAGCCCAGCAGTTTTCTTGCCAAGGTTTTTTTAAGAGATGATTTGTCATTGCCTGCTTCCTAGGGCTGAGAAAGATTGACTGGTTTTAGGAAACTCAGCTGGCTTTGAATCTGGAGCAGGACTAGAACTCACACTCTCCTGGCTTCTACCTGATGCCTTAACAACTGCACTGCTGAATCTATTTATATAAATATATCATTGCATATATACTGCTCAGAAAAATAAAGGGAACACTCCCAGATCTGAATGAAAGAAATATTCTCATTGAATATTTCATTTGCACAACATTTGTACAACAGCATGTGAAATTGATTGTCAATCAGTGTTGCTTCCTAAGTGGTCAGTTTGATTTCACAGAAGTTTGATTTACTTGGAGTTATATTCTGTTTGTTAAGTGTTCCCTTTATTTTTTTGAGCAGTGTATTATATGAAAATCAATATTCTGGGAAACATCTGTAATACGTTGTTATATAAAATAATGCAAGCCTGTAGGTTTTTAAAAATTATCTTGACTTGCTATTACAGGTAGTCCTCAACTTACAACCACAATAGATCCTGTCCATTAAGATCATAAGTCGTGCGATTTTAAAGCGAGTCACCCATGTGACTGATCAGAGTTTACAACTTTTTTTGTGGCATTTGTTCAGTGAACGTCCTGATTGTTAAACAAACCAATAGTTCCCCACGGGTTGGTTTTGCTGAGAACTAGAAGCAGATGCCAGTTTTGGCAAAAAGAAATGTGACTAAATGCTGTGGCTGTCAGAATTTTGGTACTGGGTCATAAATATACCTAAGGAGAGCCATCATAACCGATCATAAGTCAAGGACTATCTGTAATAGTGACTATTTAATTTGGTGAGTTGTCTGCCTATTTATGTTCTGTTGTGTTGTGTGGGTTTTCTCCAGTTGGTACAATCCAGATACAGTAATACCTTGTCTTACGAACTTAATTGGTGCCGGAAGGTGGTTCGTAAGGCGAAAAGTTTGTAAGACGAAACAATGTTTCCCATAGGAAACAATATAAAAGTGATTAATGCGTGCAAGGGGGGGGGGAATAAATCGCAAAATGGCGCTCCGTGGGCGCCGCCGCCCAGCTGTCACCTTTTAAAACAGCCAGGGGGCTTCTCAGCGTTCTCCCGAACCCGAACTTTTCGGGTTCGGGAGGCCGCCGAGAAGCGCCACCGCCCAGCTGTCACTTTCTGAAACAGCCCGGGGGCTTCTCGGCATTCTCCCGAATGCCGAACCCAGAAATTCGGCAAAAGTTCGGGTTCAGGTTCCGGTTCTGGAGGCCGCCGATAAGCGCCCAGCTGTTTCAGAAGATTACAGCCAGGCGCCGCCGCCCGGCAGAGCAACGTTTTTGCATTCAACAGCAGCGTTTTCGGCCGATCTGGAGGCTGAAACAGAGGTGGGGAATCCCAATAGGGAATTCCATGGGCGGAGCTTTGATGTCACGAAGACGTCCTTCCTGGAGGCCACGTTTCGGCCGACCAGGAAGGACGTCTTCGTGACGTCAAAGCTCTGTGGTAAATCCACAGTCCTAAGATAAAATACAGGAAATAGTACAAGGGCAGACTAAATGGGCCATGAAGTCTTTTTCTGCCATCAATCTTCTATGTTTCTATGGGCAAAAGAGCTATAGTCCACTGTATCTGGCGACTACCTACTTGAAGAAAACCGCATTTTCCTCTTTAAATAATACACGTCCCTCAATTCCTATTCCAGATATATGCAGGAAGACGTATACCAGCAGTGGACAGACTCTGTGTTGGCATTCATCCAGGAGAGGTGGGTTATGTCTCAGTTATGCAATGCATTCTGAATTATTTCTTTTCCTGTAAAAATTATAGAAGTAACCAGCGTGTCTCAAATTATAATTTAGTGCTTTGGTCTCTTGGGTGTGAATGGTGCTGGTAAGACAACCACATTCAAAATGCTGACTGGAGATATTAAAGTAACATCAGGAGATGCTGTTGTCGTTGGTTATAGGTAAGTCATGACAAATATCAGAACAGTTGAGTGCAAAGATTCACAGATGTTTCTTTATATCTACTAACTGGTAATTGCCTGTAGGAATCATCGACGCAGAGACATGATTTCTTGAGCAAAGCTTGTCCAAGTTAGGAAGAAATATTCTCTGAGCAGAGTTGACCCCATGCTCAGAAGCTCTCTGCCTTGCTTGGGCTTCTGATTTATTTTTTATAGCAATTTTCATGTGTATACAAGTATAAAAAATTATCTTTTACTAATTTACTAATTTAGTTACAATGCTAAATGGTTGATATATGACATATAGTATACAGACAAATCATATCAAGGTGTTATTGCTAACCAAACAGAAAAATATCTAATTAACTCTTTACTTTAGAAAAACAGAAGAGTTTTAATTAATTTAGATAAACAGAAACTGAGTAAATACTGTATTTTTCAGAGTACAAAATACACCTTTTTCCTCCCTAAAAGAGGGCGAAAATTTGGGTGGGTCTTTTATTCTAGATGTAGCTTTTTCAGAGCTTTTTTCCCCCAACCCTAACTAGCTGGTAACGATCTTCCTGGCTTGCAGCATTTACCGTATTTTTATTCCTACTCCCTCTGAAAAAGGCTTTTTCAGCCCTAACCAGGGGATAAAATAATGTGATGAATCTGAACAGACTATGGTCGCTAGCCAGATGAATACCTGTAGGTAGATTATTTCCCCCCATTTTCCTCCCCCAAAAGTAAGGGGCATCTTATACTCCAGTGGGTCTTATACTCCAAAAAATACAGTAATCATTTCCTTAAACAGATTAAATAAGTAGGTTTGCTTAGTCATATTAGCCAGACAGGCATTCCACATTCTTGGCAGATATTGCTAATAAACCTATAATTGCCATCATATTGCCCTTAACAATAGATGCTTATTTCCTGTTAGGGATATGGAGAAAATATTTATTACTCTGAGCGCTGTGCAACAGGGTGAGCTCCCGTTACTTGCCCCAGTTCCTGCCCATCCATCAGTTTGAAAACATGCAAGTGCATGTAGATAAATAGGTACCACTTTAGTGGGAAGGTAATAGCGTTCCATGCACTCCTGTGTATAGTCTGCATGTGATCTGTGTAGGCTGTTCTACCTACACAGATACTGTATAAGGATTTGAAATGTTATAGTGGATAGAAATATCATTTTAAAATTTAGTGTGTACTCAACTTCATATTGTTTGCAAAGGATAGAATACTGTGCAGATGGGTGTTGTGTATCCACATTATTTCCAGAAGGTGTATGTTTGGTTATTTCATCAGAAGTAAATAATCTGTATTTTTATTGTAATGTAAGGCCATTGTGAATAACCGGTCAAGCTGTAATTGAACAGGGATTTAATTTGACCTGTTTTAATCAATTTCTTAATGTGTTACTTTAAACTTTTTAATTACAAGGTATTATTTTATTAAATTATTGTTATACTTCAGCTGAAATACCTTTTCTCTCTAAAGCTACTCCGCTGATTAAATCTGACTTTCTTTTCTTTTTTTTCTTTTATCACTTTCACTTTGCTAGCATATTGACCCAAATCTTGGACGTTCACCAAAACATGGGCTACTGCCCACAATTCGATGCTATTGATGACTTACTGACAGGAAGAGAACATTTGTTTCTCTATGCCCGCCTGCGCGGTGTCCCCGAAGCTGAAGTTGAAAGGGTAGGGATAATTATTCTTTATTTTCTGTGCGTGTTTTGGGCTACATATAAAGTTACCTAAACAAAAAGAGATGGCTCCTGCTAGAACAATAGATCACATTAATTCAATTCACAATAATGAATTCACATTAAACTTTTAAAGAAAAAACTAACCATATGTAAATTGCACTGTTTCTTGCCTCCGCACACTGCACCTCTATTGTTTCTATTTCTATATAGCAGTCTTGCACATGGCAAAATCAAACTACAAAACAAGTTGTTCAGTCCACAGAGTCTATGTTTAAGTGTGCACACATAAAACTTAAAGTTGTGGAGTTGTTCTTGCTTAAGCTTGTAGTGGAGCTAGCTCAAGGCATACCACTATGTATTCACAGTAACTGCTACACACATGGTGTTGGTGTTGCATCAGATTGGGGTGAGTACAGTAAATGCTATGGCAATATATTTCAGTTAGAGTAAAAATCTCATCCTACAAATAAGAATTATGAATCTCGCAGTGTGAAGCACATGGGCTTAAGTCTTTCACCACTCATTGCAAGATGGTAAAACCCTTGCCGGAGGCCGAGTTCTCATTAAGCCATCATGTGGTTGGTCTGGTTTTAGCTAAGCATGATCAGGAAACTCTCCACTGTTTCTGGCTTGGTGGTGGATCAACAACTTTTTCAGATAGTAGGCACCATTGCATTGTATCATGGGTGTCCAGAAGAAAAACATAAATTGTTTCAAAGCCCATTAAATTTTGGCAATGTCATCCGTAAAATCATGTGAGAGATGTATATCTAGATCAGGGCTCCCCAAACTTTTTACACAGAGGGCCAGTTCACTGTCCCTCGGACTGTTGGAGGGCCGGACTATAAAAAAAAACTATGAACAGATTCCTATGCACATTGCACATACCTTATTTCTTTGTCTCTCTCTCATTCTCTTTCTCTTTCTCTCTTGCTTTCTTTCTGGCTCTTGCTCTCTCTGTTTCTTTCTCATTCTCTCTTGCTATCTCTCTCCCTCCCTCCCTCCCTCCCTTTCTCTCTCCCTCTCTTTCTCCCCCTTCCCTCCCTCCCTTCCCTCCCTCCTTCCTTCCTCTCCACTTTTCTTTCCCTTGCTCTTTTTCCATTCACTTTCCCTTTTCTTTCTTTCTCTCCACTTCTCTCTCTCTCTTTTCCCTCTTTCACTCTCCCTCTTCTCTCCTCGTGGAGGACTCGCCCGACAAGCCTCCACCCTCTGACCCCGGACTCCCATTCAATCCCCATTCAGAAAACGGGAGCTAGCAACTCAAAGAGGAGGAGGCGGAGGGTGTGTGCGTGTCTGTGTGTGTGTTGTGCCCAGCTCAGCTTTCAGCAGGCCTTACTTTACCTCGGGTGAGATGAGATTGAGAGGGACATTCTCACTGCTTTTCCAGTGCGGCCTTGGAAAAGACCCACGGGCCAGATAAATGGCCTCCGCGGGCCGCATGTGGCCCGCGGGCCGTAGTTTGGGGACCGCTTATCTAGATGAATATTATTTGAAAGTACTGCAAAGTTAGTTCTAGTTTTCATCTCCAGCTTCATTCTATTCCCTTCTACTATGACTTTCTCCTATTCCATTTCCCTTTGGCTCCTTTTCCTCTGGAATATTACTAGAACATGTGCGTAAGGTGTACCAGAGATTGATAATACTAAAGGACATGAGCTTCCCATTGAAGCATCCTTTATGACTACTTTTCCTAATCTGATGTTCTCCAGATTACGAACATCCTTTGTGGACATGATTGTAGTTTTGATGCCAGATTGTGGTAGGCTGTTTGGTGAGGGTCCCAGATATAAATCCGTATAATGGACTGAATTAAAACCACACTATATTACATAGATGTCAAGATCTTGATTTCTTTTTTGACAGGTGGCAGAGTGGGGAATTCAGAAACTTGATCTGTCGCAAAATGCAGATCAGTTGGCAGGAACGTACAGCGGTGGCACCAAGCGGAAACTTTCCATTGCTATTGCACTGATAGGCTGCCCTCCCTTAGTCCTGCTAGTAAGTAGCTTTGTGATAAGGTAACTCTTAATTGCCAAAACAGCTCTGGAAAACTGAAGAAAAAATCTACTTCAATAACCTTTGGGACCCAAAGCTTTATCCTACCACTATTAGGTCAGGTGCAAAGAATCCAGTCCACATGTTAAGTTCTAGGTGTGATGATTTATTGCTCATGCTTATACACATGCTATCGGCACTAGATAAGGGTCAGCCGAATTCAAGAGTGGCTGGACCTAAATCACTTGTAGAAATGTATCAATTCTAGGCTGATTCTGTTTTTGACTCCACTCTTAGGTTTTGCCTGTCCTTCCCCTACATCATAATTATTTATAGTTTGGAATAGCTCTTTGCAGGCTAACAGGGTTTTTTGCTGTCTTTCCTTTTCTACTTATTGAACACTGCTAAGCTAGGCCGTGCTATTTTATACAATTTTGATAGCTGAGTTACACCTTCTCCTCTGAAGGATGAGACACATAGCAGCCAAATGAGTGGTGGGTTGCTACCGGTTCGACCCATATGGCGAACCGGTAGCGGCAAGATGGGAGGCTCCGCCCACCTGCCTGGACATTATCAAAAAATGCTCTGCGCATGTGCAAAAATATTGCACGCACCTGCATGCTCCCATTCCCGAACCGGTATTTATTTATTTTATTTATTCATTTGTCCAGTACACAAATACATAGGAAGAAAAATAGACATGTGATAATATAAAAGAGGGTGAGAGTGAACTTAGAGGAGAGGATATATGAAAGGAAGAGAATATATAAGATAGGTGAAAGAAAGGAAAGACAATTGGACAGGGGACGAAAGGCACTCCAGTGCACTTATGTACGCCCCTTACTGGCCTCTTAGGAACCTGGAGAGGTCAATCGTGGAGAGTCTAAGGGAGAAGTGTTGGGGGTTAGGGGTTGACACAATTGAGTCAGGTAATGAGTTCCACGCTTCGATAACTCAATTGTTGAAATCATATTTTTTACAGTCAAGTTTGGAGCGGTTTGTATTAAGTTTGAATCTGTTGCGTGCTCTTGTGTTATTGCGGTTGACGCTGAAGTAGTCATTGACTGGTAGGACTTTGCAGCATATGATCTTGTGGGCAATACTCAAATCGTGTTTTAGGCGCCGTAGTTCTAGGCTTTCAAGGCCCAGGATTGTTAGTCTATTTTCGTAGGGTATTCTGTTTCGAGTGGAGGAGTGAAGGGCTCTTCTGGTGAAATACCTTTGGACATTTTCTAGGGTGTTGATGTCTGAGATGTGATATGGGTTCCAGACAGATGAGCAGTAGTCTAGGATGGGTCTGGCAAAAGTTTTGTAGGCTCTTGTGAGATCATCTGAGCAGAAGCTGCGTAGGATCAGGTAAGTAGACCCACTACTGAGCCAGACCTTGAAAAAGTCCGTTTTTTGCACACACAAGAGTAAGCATGTAAAACAGCCAAGGGAGGAAATTGTGTTAGATACATTCATTGTTTTGAGTTATTTGTAAAAATAATAAAGGTAGGATACGAATAAACTGGAACTCTGAGAATATAACTTTAAAAAAAAAAAAACTTTTTACAAAGGGATTGCTTCACCATTTGTTCTTGAGAAAACTCATTAGTTGGCTATGTTCCTGTTCTCATAGGATGAACCGACTACAGGAATGGACCCTCAATCCAGGCGCTTTTTATGGAACTCAATTTTCAGTGTGATCAGAGATGGAAGAGCTGTGGTTCTTACCTCTCATAGGTAACGTAAGTCCTGCTCCAATCAAGATAAATCGAATCGTACATCCTGGTTAGCACTCACAGCTCGGATTTTAGCTGGGAAGCTCCCATGTCAAAGAAAAGTCTACCTTTCGCCTTCACTTTCTTAAAGCAGGGATAGTCCTCAGCCCCTTGATTCTGCCCTTCCTTCAAGGAATTATGGTCTCCTGGCACTTTATTCTCACTGCAAACCTGCTGAGATAGAATAAGCTGGGAGGTAATAACTGGCTGAAGCCACTGAATTAGCTTGATAGAGGAATGAGGAAACTGAACTCCATCCCAGTGTGCGTTACAATCATACTCTGCTCGGTCTCCTTGTTTTACTTTTTCAAAATTACAATTTTGTGTCCTGATAATAATGTTTAATTATTCTTTAAGTTTTAGGTTTTGCCAAAATGGCTTCAGAGAAGTACATAAATTATACAATGACAGCAATTTACTTCAGTTGGCAGTGTAACCTCCTCTCCACTTGATTTTTAATCCATTGTAGGAGGCAGCAGAGAAGGGATTGTCTTTTTAACATTTAGGAGTATCAGAAAATTAGCTGCAACCTCCAACAGCATATAGAGTCTATGAGATAGTGTGAAAGTACAGCAACAGTTTGTTGAAAAGCTTTGTGAATGAATGAAGGAAGGAATGAAGGAAGGAATGAAGGAAGGAATGAAGGAATGAATAAATAAATAAATAAATAAATAAATAAATAAATAAATAAATAAAATGTAAGGATTGATTACTGCCAGCATTACCAGTTCTCTCTCTCTCTCCTTGAGAAAATAGAGTAGGTGGAAAAAAACGAGAACGATGAGAACTCATACTTGGAATAGTGCATCCAGTTGTGGTTGCCACGATATAAAAATTATGTTAGAAAGAGTGCAGAGAAGAGCAACGAATATGATTAGAGGACTGGAGGCTTAAACATATAAAGAACGGTTGCTGAAATTGCATATATTTAGTTTAATAAAGGGGGGGGGGGAAAGGACAAGGGCTGACGTGATAGAAGTGTTCCAGTATCTCAGGGGTTGCCACAAAGAAGAGGGAGTCAAGCTATTCTCCAAAACACCTGAGGATAGAGCAATAAATAGTGAATGGAAACTTATCAATGAGGGAAGCAACTTAAAACCAAGGAGAAATTTCCTGACAGTTTAAACAATTAACCAATGGAATAACTTGCCTCCAGAAGTTGTGAATGCTCCAACACTGGAAGTTTTTAAGAAGAGTTTGGATCATTTGTCTGAAATGGTATAGGGCAGTGATGGCAAACCTATGGCACAGGTGCCACAAGTGGCACGCGGAGCCATATCTGTTGGCACATGAGCTGTTGCCCTAATTCAGCACCAACGTGCATGTGTGTGCCGGCCAGCTGATTTTTGGCTTGTACAAAGACTCTGGGATGGTAGTTTTGACTTCCAGAGAGCCTCTGGGGATATGGGGGAGGGTGTTTTTACCCTTCCCCGGCTCTAGGGAAGCCTTTGGAACCTGGGGAGGGTGAAACATGAGCCTATTGGGCCCACCAGAAGTTGGGAAACAGACCATTTCCAGCCTCCAGGGTGGCGGGGGAAGCTGTTTTCGCCCTCCCCAGGCATTGAATCATGGGTGTGGGCACTCGAGTATGCGCGATAGTGTGCATCCATGCTCTTTTGGCACCCGAGGAAAAAAAGGTTCGCCATCACTGGTATAGGGTTTCCTGCCTGAGCAGGGGTTTAGACGACTTCCAAGGTAGACGACTTCCAAGGTCCTTCCAACTCTGCTATTCTGTTAAAACCAAGAAACATCTCTTACAATGAAATTCCAAGAGAATAGTGGTCTAATGTAGTCCAACTCATCTCACCAAGTTTCTTCTCTGATGGCAAAGCTTAGCTCTGAGAGCCCAGTTAAAATAGTGCAAGCTGTTCCAGCATTTGCAATTTTGCTCTCCATTTTTTCAGTTACCCTTGAATGTTTGAGGTGGGAATGGAGCTGATTATTGTTAGGAAAGGACTTAGTCTCCCCACTTCCTGTCTTCTTAAGGGTTTCCCCCCACACACACACTCCGTGGCCTGCACTGGCTGCCGATCGGTTTCCGGTCACAATTCAAAGTGTTGGTAATGACCTTTAAAGCCCTTCATGGCATTGGAACTGCCTTCTACCGCACGAATCCCAGCGGCCGATAAGGTCCCGCAGAGTTGGCCTTCTCCGGGTCCCGTCGACCAAACAATGTCGTTTGGCGGGCCCCAGGGGAAGAGCCTTCTCTGTGGCGGCCCCGGCCCTCTAGAATCAACTCCCCCCCAGAGATTAGAACGGCCCCCACCCTCCTTGTCTTTCGCAAGTTACTCAAGACCCACCTATATCTCCAGGCATAGGGGAATTAAGACATCTCCCCCAGGCTTCCTTATATTTTATGTTTGGTATGTATGTGTTGTATGGTTTTTAAATTGTGGAGTTTTTTTAATGTAATTTTATTATTAGATTTGTTCCATTGTTATACTGTTTTTATTGTTGTTGTGAGCCGCCCCAAGTCTTCGGAGAGGGGCGGCATACAAATCTAATAAATTGAATTGAATTGAATTAAGGTAAAAACAGGATAAAACCACATCAGGTCACTATAGGAGATCCATTTGTTGAAATCAGATTCTTGCTTTGTTTGTTAAATGTAAAGTGCAATGTTGTTTCTCATTTTATAAGCATGGAAGAATGTGAAGCTCTCTGTACACGCGTAGCTATCATGGCTAAAGGCACCTTCAAATGTCTGGGCACCATCCAGGATCTCAAATACAAGTAAGCTGAAGATTGGTATCTCACGCTCGTGGTTTATGAAATTCTGTAATTTAATAATTATGTCCTCCCTTTAAGAAGTTTCTCATAAAACAAATGTGACTATTACTGCCAAACGTATAACTTAATGAACCATGGATGTTTTACAGATACGGAGATGGCTACATTGTTACCATGAAAATCAAGGCGCCTAAACTTGGGTTACTTCCAGATCTCAACCAAGTAGAACAATTCATGTGCCAGAACTTTCCAAGAGGGATACAGAAAGAAAAGCACTATAACATGCTGCAGTACCAAATATGTACCTACTCACTGGCCAAGATCTTTAGGTTAATTCTCTCCAACAAAGAGAACCTAAATATTGAAGAATACTCTATCTCGCAAACTACTCTAGATCAGGTAAATTAAATTATTCTTAAAATAGAAATCTCCCACTAAGTTAACATGAACAGCCCAAATACAGAAACCGTTAGAAACTGGGGTAACTCAGTTTCCCACTTTAGGGCAGAGGTTCATTTATTTAAAAGTGCAGTTGCGTCACATACGGTGGGACTACTGTTTATAGACATTTCAGCAGCACTTATCTTTTAAATATTTTTGTAGTTGCAAAGGAATTCCACAATAATCATGGATTGGTTGGTTTCACATTTTTCTGTCTCTGTAGAATAGGGATCCATTGCTGCTTAGACCCCCTTTGTATGGATTTAATGTAGATTTATAAAGGCAAGGAATGTGGCGGGTCCTGTCCCCTAAGGAGGTACATCTGGTGACACCCAGAAGAAGGGCCTTCTCCATGGTGGCTCCCTCCTTCTGGAACTTCATCCCTCCAGAAATTAAACTGGCCCCAAAGATGTGGTTTTGCCAGTGGCCCTGGGGAACCCAGAGTGCGATGGAACTCATTAAATGGCTGATATGAGTGTGTGTTGTTGCCAAAGGGGTGATGATGGGCAGATTGTCTTCTTATTTTCTTATTTTTTCTTACTTTTATTCCTTCTACATTATGTTTTTATTTTCTGTAAGTCACCTAGTCATGAGTGAGAAGGCTGCCATATAAATTTGAATGAATGAATGAATGAATATTTTGTTTGCAGAAAAAAGTTTTGTTAATTATGTCAACTTTCAAAATCACACTAAGTTACTATACTACTACTTCTGCAAGATGAGTCTGTGAATGAAAATCACTGGGGAAAGATATTTATTTTCATTCAAATCTTATTAACTTTCTAGTCAGGTTCTGGAGTTATCTCCTCCCCTAAGTATCTCTAGAGAAGCAGAGGACACGAAATCACAACACAAACCCCAAGACTAATGTAAATGTCAGGATGCAAATACAAAAGACCAGAGTTTGTGTTGTGGCGTCATCACACATTTTGTCATATATGCATGCATACATATTCATACTACATATGTGTAACATATTTTATTTATTTATTTAATTTGACTTCTATGCTGCCCAATCCCAATGAATGAAAATGATAATGAAAAGGAAGGGAAACTAGTATAGATCTATTTCAAACTATTTTGCTCTCATCAACTAGCCATATCCTTACTGGGATTTGAACCTGGGCAGTCTACCTGCAAGGCAGTAGCTTTAACCTCTAGGCCACAGGTTCTCCTCCTATCTCAGCTTGGAGCAGGGAAGAGTTATATGTTAGATGTTTTCTTTCCTAGCTGATGAGGGCAAAATAGCTTAAAATAGATCTATACTAGTCTCCCTTACTTTTCATTATCAGAAAAAATATGTTACATGTATAGAATATAGTTTGTCGGGGCCAAGTGGCAAAAAGGAAGCAGTATGCTCCCTCCCATATTTGGGTATACTAGGGCAGTGGTTTTCAACCATGTGCCGCGGCACACTAGTTTGCCGTGAGACATGGTCAGGTGTGCCGCGAAGCTCAGAGAGAGAAAGAAAGCAAGAGAGAGAGAAATTAAGAGCAAGAGGGAGAGAAAGCAAGCAAGAGAGAGAGAGAGAAAGAAAACGAGAAAGAGAGAGAAAGAGCAAGAGGGAGAAAAAGCAAGCAAGAAAGAGAGAAAGAAAGCAAGAGAGAGAAAAAGAAAGAGAACGAGAGAGAAAGAAAGAGAATGAGAGAGAGAGAAAGAAAGAAAGAAAGAGAGAGAGAACAAGAGGGAAAGAAAGAGAGAGAGAGAGAGAGCAAGAGAGAGAAAGAAAGAGAGGGAGGGAAGGTGGGAGAGAGAAAGACATAGAGGGAGGGAGAGAGAAAGAGCAAAAAAGAGGAAAGAAGAGAGAAAGAAAGAAGGATGGAGAGAGAGAGAAAAAAAGAGGAAGGGAGAGAAAGATGGAGGGAAAGAGAAATAGAGCGAAAGGGAGGAAGAGAGAGAGAGAATTTTTTTTTGTCCAAACTTTTTTTAGCTGCTCCCCCCCCCCAATGTGCCCCATGGTTTTGTAAATGTAAAAAAGGTTGCAGCTCAAAAAAGGTTGAAAATCACTCTACTAGGGTGATTCAACAGAAAAAACATATACACATACATACATACATACATACATACATACATACATACATACATGATCCCAATTTCTACCAGAACTTGGCTTCCTAGTGTGGTTCTTGCTGTACATTTCTTTGCTTTTCTCCTACAGATTTTTGTGAATTTTGTTAAACAGCAGGTGGAGGATGAGGAGATTCCTCTACACCCTCGTGCAGCTGGAGCTAACAGAGACATGAAAGTGACTCCTGTTGTCTATCGGCACATAAGCAAATAAAAGCTATGTGGCAGCTACGCCAAAATTCCCAGTTGCTGAGGACCAGCCCTTGACAGCTAAAGAAAGTGGAACGATGATACAGATTCTTAGTAAGAACCAGAATGGGAGCAGTGAACCCTAATCTGACAGATGCATTGCTTATGGGTGAGAATAACCCACACTACCTACACTACCGGCCAAATATCATGGACGAATGCAAAACTTTTAATTTTTCAGTATCTTGGTTTATGGTATTCTGACCATTTTTATTCATCCATTTTTATTTATCCATTTTTATTCATTATGCAAGACCCACTTTGAACAGTTAAAATATTTAAAACAGCAGCTATTGAGCTGGGGTGGCGCAATGGTTAGATCTGCTGCAAGCTACTTCTGCTGACTGCCAATTGCCAGCACTTCAACAGTTCAAATCTCACCAGCTCAAGGTTGACTCAGCCTTCCATCCTTCTGAGATCAGTAAAATGAGGGCCCAGATTCTTGGGCACAATATGCTGACTCTGTAAACCGCTTAAAGAAGACTGTAAAGCATTGTGAAGCGGTTCATAAGTTTAGGTGCTATTGCTACTATTGTGGTGGCAGATATTTCAAAGCAACAGCTACAGCCTTTCAAGAGTCTACTGGAGTGCACAGCTAGGATATTTTTTTTTTAAAAAAAGAACAAATTCACAGGCATGAAGATGCTCTTATGTAAAAGAAGGCAAAGACTTTTGCTATCCTTCAGAAAACCTTCAGAAAGAGGACAGCCACTGCTGGAAACACTGCACCTCAAGGTTTCTTTACCTAAGTTGGGCTAACAAGGCATCCATAAACCCATTTCTGTTTAATATAGAATATTTGAATATTTAGAAGAAAAATAATTACAGCTAGCCCTCAAGTTAGAACAGTGCTTCTCAAATGGGCGGGGGGCATGGAGTGATGCCGGGGGGGAGGGCGTGTGACCCCGGGGAACAGGGTGAGTAGGGTTTTTTTGCACCGAACAATAGCACACAGCACAGAGCAAGAGATATGAAGTACAGATAACAAACACTTAAGAAATAACATGGAAAAATATTTAACAGGGATGAAAAGAAAGGGGGGGGGGGAGAGACGGAGATAATGAGTCAAATGTAAGTCTCCTGAAAGCTAAGACGAGGAAATGTGATGAAGCGTATGTAGCATTTGGCTTCACTGTGACTATGGTGGGAGACGAGAAAAGACCACTATGTTTACTGTGTCTAAAAATGTTTGGCAGCAGAAAACATGAAGCCAAATAAATTAAGGTATCACTTAAAAACGTTACACCCGAATCACACTGATAAGCCACTTGTGTTTTTTCAGCGAAAATGTGCTGCATATTACAAACAATCGTCCCAGCAGAGAGTTGGGGATGCATAAAATGTTTATTTCTTCTGGGTGGGGGGGTTGCGTAACAGAAAATAATTGAGAAATACTGAGTTAGAAGCACAAAAGGCTTATAAGTAGTTTTGGGGAGGGACACATTGCAACTTTGAATGGTCAAAAGTGACCACTCATAAGTCAAGGACTACTTACAACTGATTTCCAAACTACCTTCCCAGAAATACTGAGTGCTGTACAAAGACTTTAGAGTTTCTAGATGTGAAGATGAGGTATTTTTTTAAATTTTTACATATCATTGATATGATTGAGCATATTGTTTTTCTGGGTAATAAAATACCAAAATTTGGCCACTCATTGCAGTGGGCATTCTAGTCGCACAGTAATTTCAACCAAGTTCAAAATAAAAGTTTTCAATTTATTACATATTCTCTCTTTACAAATAGCTGAAAAATGTACATTATTTCTAGAGAAATAAATCTGAAACATCCCAGGTTCCTTTGTTGCTACAGATTTCTTAAAAATTTAAGACAACATTGTATTGATTTCTTGCACACCTTTTAAAAAAATACATTGGGCATTTTAGGGAAAAATATAATGCAGGATTGTTTAATATTTCCTTGCATCCAGACATAAGGCTGGAGGACTGCAATGTATAGGTAACCTGCTGTTATGCATGTTTACTTAAAAGTAAGTCACACCAATAAGACGTACAGTCAAATAGGTGTGCATAGAAGTATAAACATAAGCCTTTCCAAGCATGAGAAATGCAGGTAGTATAAGATGCTTTAGCTCTAGTGGAAGCACCAGGCTGCAGAATGTGGTGAAGTTAATGTAGGGAATGCATCCCCTATCTAATAGGGCTTCATAAGACAGAACATGCCAAAGATTGGGTAAATATCCATTGCCTTATCTATTTGGTTACCTTCAGTCACAATTTATTTTTATTGGTAGCTTTGCTTGTCAAGATTATTTGTTCAACAACCAAAGTTGTGACAGCATTAAACGTGTATTTATGAAAAGTCATCAAAGTTCCAGCTATTGCAGTGTCCACATGGTCATCTGATTAGTATCTGAGCATGTGGCAAGCATCTCGAAACTTACAACAGTTGCAGTCCCTTCCAACAAGAATAGAATAGAACAGAACAGAACAGAAGGGAATAATAGAATAGAACAGAATAGAATATGGGAGAATAGAATAGAATTAGAAAAGAGAATAGAATTAGAAAAGAGAATAGAGTAGAAAAGAGAATAGAGTAGAAAAGAGAATAGAGTAGAAAAGAGAATAGAGTAGAAAAGAGAATAGAGTAGAAAAGAGAATAGAGTAGAATAGAATTAGAAAAGAGAATAGAATAGAAAAGAGAATAGAGTAGAAAAGAGAATAGAGTAGAATAGAATTAGAAAAAAGAATAGAAAAGAATGGAAAATAGAAGAGAAAATAGAAGAGAGTAGAATAGAGTAGAATAGAATATAGAAGAGCGAATGGAATAAATAGAATATTGACACTTTGAATGTACATGATCGGCATACATTAAAATGAAATTACATTGCATACAAAGCAAAGTCAATGGGGAAGCTGGCAGAGAAGGTACAATTTGCTCAAGTTGCCCCCCTCTGGTCTCCCGCTGGCCTTGCTCTGCAGTGTATCATATTCTCTTTTCCTTATTTCAGCCTCCCTGCACTTCTGCTCCATTGTAGCACCCCAACTCATACATAGGCCATGCCAGCACCTGTGGCATACTCCTGCTTAATGACCCACCCATCCTGGAGTTTTGATGGCGACACAGGGTGCTTGGGATTGTTTAGCAATGAGGTCATGCATGTCATACTTTATGACTGCACTGCTCAGTGACAGCAATGCCAGTCCCAATTGCTGTCAAACAAAGATCTACTTTTATTGGGGATATTTGGATAGGCAATCTGTTTCTATTTTTTTTTTACTAAGCTTAATTGTGCCTCAATCATAAGCAACTCTTGAGTAGCTGCTTTGTAGGGTCACCAGATGGCTGCATCAAGTAATTCTTAGTGTATTGACTGCTTCCTTTCCTTGTGATCCTACTGTGTACCGTGTTTTAAACCAGGGTTGGGAATTGGATCCGGTCTTGGGCTGAACCTCTTTGACCCCATGGATTATAATTTCAGTACGTAGAGTTTAATATAGAGAAACTCTGCTCCTTTTCTATGCAGAACAGGAATGAGGAAACATACAGTTCTCCACCCAGGATTAAGGGGAGTCATAAATCTCATGGAACACTTTCTACTGTACATTATCTACAAATTGCTCTTTTAATTGTCCAGTACATATTGGTATCTGAGTAGCTGTGATGGACAAGAATAGGATAAGTGTGAAGAAATGTGCCTTGCAATGTAAACTCGTTCTCTATGTATTTTGTGGGATGTTACCATGCAAGCCTGAAGGTTTTGATAAGTCACTTTGGTGCCATTGTGGGTTAGGAACAGATGCCAAGGTCAAGTGGGCACATTTCCCAATCAAAAGAAATACCGTACAGGGGGAACCTGACAGGGAGCTGCTGTAGTTCCTCCATTTTGAGGGCAAGCAAAAGGCAAGACCCTTAGATGATCTGTCTTATAGTGAGTATTCCCTGGGAAAGCCATGCACTGGATGTGTTTCCGATCAGCAGGGCAGTGATGAGAGGAGGCCTTGGGGGAAGGAGACAGGTTTCAGTGCAGGTTAAATTAAGGCCAAGGCCCCCAGGCTGTAACATGCTGGCCTCATAAACCAGATTAGGCCTGTAGGCTAGAATGTCCTGGTTCCGGGTAGCATCCCAGCTAAATCAGAGTCCAAGTCAAAGTACTCCTCAAAGTTCCAATTTATTGCCGGAGCCATCCTGGCAACTACGCTGGGAAACCTGAATCTGAGTTTCCCACTCAGTCAAAACCTCACACCCCTTTTCCCCCACCCACAAACCTGTCACGTTGCCCACTCAGATTGTGCCAGCATGGCAAGTCCTTCCTCCACTTCTGCCCAGGTGGATGGGCATCGGATGGCCTTGAACCACTCGAAATAATGGTTTGTGGCTGCATCTGTTACCTCATGAAAATCACCCCTCCCAGGTGCCCATAAACATCAGGCCTTCTATAGATAGGGTGGCAAGCTGTTAATTTATCACCGACTTCTCCACCAGCTTGACATAGAGATTTCCATAAATGACCTATACAGCTTGCTATAGCAAGCATCTTACACCAGATCAACCTTGTTTTCTCTTTTGGATGCAGTATGGATGCAGTTCTTTTTCTTCTTCTCATTTTCTAACCCAGAGAAGCATCAAAAGTATCTACTTATCTGTTACCTTGGTGGATCAAACCGCAATAAAATATGAATGTTTTTCATGACCCTTAAGGCAATAAGATGGGGGGAAAAGGAGAGGCATCAATTGTAAATCCTGCATATCAGAAAAGGAAGTGTGACTTGTGAGTCCCTCTCACTGTAGCACAATATTACATGCATCTGAAATTATCAGCCTAAATTATTTTCATATCTTTGCTCCATTGTCAACAGTCTTCTTGGACGCCCATCCATTTTGCTGCTTTATAATTCAGAAAGGGGGGAAAAACATTGTTCTTATAATAAGAAAGGAATGATGGACATTCTGAAACTAGGGTAGTCCTTAAACTCTCGTATATAAGTGCCATGTTTATCCTTTGCCCAGACCGTCATCTGAATGAAACACAGCAAGGTGAACAGTCCCACTGCAAGAGAGAAAAAGGTCATTAACATTACAAAAGATTCTATTGAGAATAAATACCCCAAAATTTTAAAACCAAGAATGCTATTCACCTGGAACGCACTGAGTCATGATAGTAAAACCAATCCACGTTCCCAGCTGTAATGGCCAAGAAGATTTAGAACTATTTCACATGATTAAAATTGCTAAATGCAAATAGTCCCTTTATATTAAAATAATCAAACATAACTATTTTCTAATATCAGTTTGTAAAACAAAAGCAATAAAACATAAACATGCAACTAAAGACACAGGCAATATCTTGGAAATGAGTTGCTACATACATGAACTTCTGGTTTAAGATCTTCTGAATACAGGTGGGAAAACATTTCCCACCTAAGTTAATTATGATAAAGTAAAGAAGGTACACAGTTCTTAAATATTACTAAGCAGAGATACAATGTGTAGGGCCTTTAAAAGCACTGACATTTACTAATTGAAGATGACAGAAAAAAGAGATACAGAGAGTCCTTTGAGAATTTTATTGCCGCAATTGGCATGCCTCACAATCACAGAATTTCATGAGCTGGATCTAATGTGAATTCTATATATCAACTGCCTGCCTGTAATGCTCTCTTTTTGGCCTCAATTTACCATGCTTATTAAAGAGCAGAAACAGAATAACAGCAGAATGGTTTTTAGTTGTATTGCTAGAACTCTCCTTCCTGGGAAAAAAATTAAAATAATAAAATGTTGATGATTTATTTTTTTAAATTAGAAATTCCCGCTTTTCTTTCCATAAAAAGTAACTTCTGATCAATATGCTAAAGACTCTTTTAAGGAATATAATCTATAGCGAAGTGGAGAATTTCTGGTTACTTTTGTTACATTACAGTACTGTACTGGGAAGTGTAAAGCCTTGCAAAATCACCTAGAGATATTCAGGTATATCAAAATTTACTCCCTCCCCTTCATAGGTTTATATATAAAAAAGAGTGTGAAGCTAAAATAGCTTAATGTTTTAAAATATATTCAAATGGCCCAAGTAAAATGAATTAGAAAACTACCTGTCTGAACTGCTCCTGCGTGATTTGTTTTGCACAAATGTTCCCGTTTACATACACTTCTAATTTATTACTAATTTATAATAGGTCTTTCCATTTGCAGTTTTTTAAAAAAATGTTATTCATTTCTTCCGGTGTCCTTGAAACTGTAGCAAATCTGTAGTAATCTCTCATCTGCAAGAAATCCTATGCAGCAATTTCACCTATTGCTTATGTTTCTGCAAATCTGTAGTAATCTCTCATCTGCAAGAAATCCTATGCAGCAATTTCACCTATTGCTATGTTTCTGCAAACATTTTTTTTCTCAAGTAGTAGTCTGAGCATGTTCTGCAAAGTACAGAATTCGGTGGTTCATCATACATAGGGACATATTTAAGGGTGCGGTTTAAGCTTTCAAGTGTTTTAACAAGTGTCCCTATAGCAACATTAGGCATATATACATCAAACAAAAACAAATGTTTGCAATATTAAAAATGCTTACCTCATAGGTATAATTGGGGCATGACACAAAATAAAATAGCCACGTGAAAGGATTCTTCGTTGGATAAGGGATCTTACAGGTCTTGGATCCTATCAATGGAAAGATCCAAAAAATTTAAAACTATCTGCTCTGCTTTGTGTAGTTTTTTAACAAAATACATCCAATATTTTTTTCAGCACAAAGCTTGGTAGGCAGCATCAATAATATGGATGTAATTATTATTATTCTCATATCGTTCACATGCTTTTTTCATTGAGGTGCCCTACCAGAGATACTTCAATTCTCAAAGCATTTTACAGTATTAATGTATGAGGGTCGCCCAGAAAGCAACGCACCACATTTATTTTCTCAGCCTACAATAATGGTACAAATGCGTACGAATTATTTGAATTGTCAGGAGTGCGTGTATAAATTTGCAATTTCTTCAGATAGATACCGTAGCCGCAGTAGTGTTTCAAAATGGTGTCTGTAAGTGATGTACATTACAAGCAGTGCGTCATGATTGAATTTCTCACAGCGGAGAAAGAAACTGTTGGGAACATTCACAAACGCTTGTATAGTTTATGGAGAATCTGCAGTCGACAGAAGTACGGTTAGTCGCAGGATGGCGAAGAGGTGATTCACACAGTGCAGAAATGGCTTCGTGACCAGAACAAGGAGTGGTACCGACAGGGCATACATGCCCTTGGGTCTCACTGGAGGAAGGTAACAGAACAGGAAGGAGATTATGTGGAAAAATAGGGAGTGTAGAAGACACATCATTCTTTCTTGTGTGTAAGTTTCATTGTGTTCAATGAATAATTGTTGAAGAAAAAAATATGGTGTATTACTTTCTGGGTGACCCTCATAAAATTAATGCATCTATCTTTTTCAGCAGTTCCACTGCCAACCATTCTAGGTAAGCAGTTAAAGAAGGGGAAGCAATTTCAAAGAAATGCCTATGTTTCTTGGGACTGAGGGTCTCACAATTGACCAATATAAGTAGTCCTCTACATACGACCAAACTGAGACCCAAATTCATGTTGCTAAGTGAGTTTTGTGAGTTTTGCCTCATTTTACAACTTTCCTTGCCACGGTTGTAAGTGAATCATTGCAGTAAAGTTCGTATCCCAATTGTTAAATGAATCTGTCTTGCCCACTGACTCTGCTTGTTAGAAGGTCGTAAAAGTTGATCACATGACCCTAGGACGCTGCAACCATCATAAATATGAACTAATTGGCCATTATCTGATTTTTGATCACATGACCATAAGTCGTACATGTGAAAAATTGTCATAAGTCACTTTTTTTTCAATGCTGCGGTAACTTTGACAGTCCCTAAACAAACTGTTGTAAGTTCAAGGATGACCTATAATGATAGTATGAGGGTTATCTGGAAAGTAAGGTTACAAGGCCCATAGCTCTCAGGAATATTTGTGGGGGAAGTTGGTATTACTGTCGTGTAGCAGGAAGCCAGCGGAAGAGAACGAGCAGAGCCAGTGGTCAGTAGATCATCGACTAGCATTGTGGTCAAGGTTAGAAATGAGCGTCTTCATTCCATTTCCCTCCAAGTGCGAAGTGCAGGCTGTAATACGCTACTTGAATGTTAAGGGTATGAACGCTGCTGCGATGGGCGCCCAAGATTTGTGCCCAATGTGTGCCCAAGATCTTTCTCGCCGATTGGTGAGTTGTGAATGTTTTGGCTGAAGGAGAATAGGTATGGCACTACTGCATTGATTGACATTTGGAGTGTGGTGATAAGCCTAAATTTCATCTCCTGTCACTATACAGTTGAGAAAAGCCTCACCGTCAATCTCGAAATGGTCAAGAAATTCTTGGACAGCACTGACTCTGTCGATTTTGTGTGCTTCAGTAAGCATCTCGAGCACCCATCACAGCAGCGTTCATGCCCTTCACATTCAAGTAGTGCATTATCGCACGCACTTCTCACTTGGAGGGAAACAGAATGAGGACACACATCTCTAACCTTCACCACCACACCAGTCAATGATCTACTGACCACTGCAACTGCTTGTTCTCTTCTGCTGGCTTCCCACTGCATGATAGTAATACCAACTTCCCCAGGGAACATTCCCTGTGAGAGCTGCGTGCCTTGTAACCTTACTTTCCAGATAACCCTTGTATGATGATCAAAGATAGTTCAATCAGAAAGAAAAAAAAGGAGACAGCCTCCTTTCCCCATAACTGGGGCAGAAGATGACATTGAAAAAAAAGAGGTTTTAACAAGTAAGCATGCTCATGGGACAAAGTTTGCTGAATCTTGCAGAAAAGTAGGGATGGGGATACAAAATGGGTAAGAGTACAAAATCTTGGAGGAACTAAAACCCATATCGGGAATGTTCCCACACTATAAAATTTTCTTACAGCCATATTTATCTCGTTTTGCTTGGTTCAGCAAGCTGTTGAGATCGGCCACATTCATGGAAGAGGCACTTTGCAAGACTCCCCCTATTCACCTATATATTTATTCAACATAAATGTAAAGTCAACAGTAACCACAACAGTATTTAATTAGAAGCAAAACACTCAGCTTTTTCCATCTCTTCTCACATTACTAAGTGTAACATGGATAGAAAAGTTTCCAGCTTCGCAGGTCTGCAATGAGAGAGAATGAGAAAGTGGATGAAAAGAGAGACAATGAAAGAAAAGGCAGTTTAAGTAGAGCAGAGGGCTCTCAGTATATATTTTTTTTCCTAATTTGAAAGAGCTAGTTCTCATATACAGACCCATTTGGTCCACTTCAGATAAACTGGGCTCCCATACTGAATGTGAATTTGCAGAGAGCCCCAACACATCTGGAAGAAACCAATTACGGAAGAATTCCTGTAAAATCTCATCTGTTTTGTCCAGTTTTAAAGAAAAATCTAATTTCTGTTTACACCATGGTACCTCTGGACTGCATAGTGTTACAGCTTTTTTGACGCATCTTCAAATACAGGTAGCCCTTGACTTATAATTCAATTGGGGCTGGAAGCTCTATCACAATGATGACGAACCTATGGCACAGGTGGCACGCGAAGCCATATCTGCTGGCACGCAAGCTGTTGCCCTAGCTCAGCGCCAATGTGCATGTGTGTGCTGGCCAACTGATCTTTGGCTTGCACAGAGGCTCTGGGAGGGCATTTTTGGGAGAGCCTACTGGGCCCACCAGAAGTTGGAAAAGAGGCCATTTCCAGCTTCCAGAGGGCCTCTGGATGTGGTGGAAGCTGTTTTCGCACTCCCATTGAATTATGGGTGTGGGAACTTGTGCGCGCGAAATAGCGCACACACACACGCTCTTTCGGCAACCAAGGAAGAAAAGGTTCGCCATCACTGCTCTATCACTAAGCAGTGTGGTCACAAAGTGAATTATGCCTGATTTTACTATCTCTTTGCCATGATCATTCAGAAAATCATTAACCATTAACTAAATCCAGCTTCTCTCATGGACTTTGCTTGTCAGAAGCTTTCTGGGAACGTGGCAACTGCCCATCACATGGCATCAATACATGGTAGCTGTTGTAAACGGATGCCAAATGCCAGGGTCCCGAATTTTGAAAGTGACCACAGGTTGTAAGGGCAAGGATCAATCATAAGTCACTTTTTTTCAAGGCAGTTATAGCTTTGAATGGCCGCTACCTGTAAAGCTTCAGTTGTTACAAATTATTACAAACATTTGATTTAGATGACAGCCTTTCTACCAAGTCATTCCGCAAACTGCCAAGGCAAAAAGTTCAGATTTGATTTATCTGTATAAAGGCTGATTCATCTTACACCGTATAAATTATCTAGGGCAGTGATGGTGAATTTATGGCAGGCGTGCCACAGGTGAAACGCGGAGCCATACCGGAGGGCATACGAAACATTGCCCTAGGTCAGCTCCAGAGCAGAGGCACCCACTAGCCAGCTGGTTTTTGTCCCTGGGGATGGCTGTTTCATCCTCGGAGTGTGAAAATCCACCCAACAGACAAACCGGAAGTCCATTTTTCCAAACTTTTGGTTTGCCTGTTTGGCCGTTTTTTCACCACCTCAGGTTTTGTTAAGGCCTGTGTGAATGAGTGGGGGTGGGGATTATGCAAATGCATGGGGGCAGCGTAGGAGGTGCTCATGCAGGGGGGATCTAGGAGCTCTGGGGATTGATCATTGATCTAGGAGCTCTGGGGATTCAGCTCATATAGCTATTCAAAATCTGAGGAAACAGTTATTTTGCTAGCTCTGTGCTGTATCTCAACCGCTCCACTTGACAGCTGGGTGCTGAAATTGTGTGTTCCCTTGGAAAGCACCCAGATGATTCCTCTGGAAACAAATGGAAGCTTTTGTGTTTCTGCAGAAAAATAAACCCCTTCATTGCTTTAAGGCAGTGTTTCCCAACCTTGGCAATTTGAAGGTATCTGGACTTCAACTCCCAGAATTCATGCTTCTGGCCTCCAGAGGGTCTCCGGGGAGGGGCAGGGGAGGCAATTTTCGCTCTCCCTAGGCATTGAATTATGAATGTGGGCACTCGCGTAGGCATGATCGTGTGTGTCCACGTGCTTTCGGCACCCGAGGGAAAAAAAGGTTAGCCATCACTGATCTATACTGTTTTGTATTGTGTAGCTAAGATATGGAAAGAAACTCTTCAGTTTTTCGCTTTAGCCTGTTACCATGCTAACACTTTGTATATTTATTTTCTTAATTCAAAAGATTTATAGGGCTGCCCTTTTCACAATTTATGAGAAGGGCAGCCTTATAAATTATAGCCGTATAACATTATAAATACAACACACAATAACCCAACAAAATCCAAGACATCGCACATAATTGAGGATCACGATAAAAAACATGCACATCACAGAATAGACTCAGCAGCACAGGTGAAAAAGCCAGGCTAGGTCTTTGGGAGGACCCAATAGGGATCAGTTTGGATAGGAGTTGAGCTAAAAACAGAACAAAATAAATAGCAAGCTAAAAGATCTATGTGACTGTTGTGGTTAGCTCCAGCCCAGCTCCTGCTCCAAGGAATGTGCAGGTGGATGTGGGGGAAACAGTGACCATGATAATTTTCTTCTAAACCAAAGGACAGGGCTCAAATAGCCTTGCTAAAACCACACAGGAGCCTCTACTTTCTGCCAGAGTATTCTGATTATAATACCAATTACTATAAATTAGTTCAGGAATTTGCCAGTAGTGCAGTATATAAACATCCAGAGAATTACTAGAAACAATATCCTAGTGTGCAGAAATTTGTGTGGCACATATGTGTCTCTCATTAAAAACAAGAAGATAAGCTCCAAACAAACCCTGAAGATGTCACACACATAAAGGATTGTTTGGACGTGACTCCTTTGAAATATGGAAAGTGGTATACCTTAATTTTATTCTCACAGTTTCTCAGCTGTTTGACTGAAAACCAACCAGCAAGCTACTGGTCAAATGGGGAAAAAACCCTTAACCAGTCCTGTAATTACTACATCATAGTAAGCTGTTTTTAAAGTACAGTGGTACCTCGAGATACGAGTTTAATTCGTTCCGGACCTGCGCTCTTAAGTCGAGCAGCTCTTATCTCGAACGACTTTTCCCCATAGGAATTAATGTAAATAATTTTAATTGGTTCCAGCCCTCAAAAAACTCACAAAGTTAGTCTAAATTATGCAAAAAGACATTGCAAGAATAAATGTAACTTTACTTATTAATAAGATGATAAGCTGAGAGCTTTCCTTCCCTTCCTCTTTTTACCCAAAACAATCAACATGGCAAACTTTTATTTTTATTCATTAAACTGTAGTTATTTATTCAACTTCACTGCCACCCAATCCTGTAGAGGGAGGAAAGAAGGGAGGAAGGAAAAGGAAAGCAAGAAATGGAGGGAGGAAAGGAAGGAAGGAAGGAAAGAAAGAAAGGAAGGAAGAAAGAAAGGAAGAAAGAAAGGGTGAAGGGACAGGAACAGAGGAAGGAAGCAAGGAAACTTATGAAAGGGGAGAGTAACTTCACTGCCACCCAATACTGTAGAGGGAGGAAAGAAGGGAGGAAGGAAAAGGAAAGCAAGAAATAGAGGAAGGGAAGGTAAAAGAGAGAAAGAAAAAGAGCAAGAAAGAAAGCAAGCAAGAGAGAAAGAAAGAAAATGAAAGAGAAATAAAAATAGAGAGGGAGAATGAAAGAAATGGAAGGAGGGAAGGAAGGAGAGAAAGCAAGAGAAAGAAAGAAAGAAAGAGAAAGAAAGAAAGAAAGAGAAAGAAAGAAAGAAAGAGAAAGAAAAAAGAATGAAAGAGCAAGAGAGCAAGAGAGAAAAAGAAAGAGAGAGAGAAAGAAAGAAAGAAAGGCAACTTCAAAGAAAGGCTCACTGAGCATCTCTCACTCTCTCTCTCTTTCTATCCCTCTCTCTTTCTCTCCCCCCTTTCCCTCTCTCTTTCTCTCTCTCCCTCTCTCTTTCTCTCCCCCCTCTCCCCCCTTTCCCTCTCCCCCCCCAGGCCGGCAGCGATGTTTTAAAACAGCCGCGCCGTTTGCGAGCTAACTCCTGAGGTGCGGAAGTTCGCCTTTGGCGTTTGGGCCACTCGGAATGAGAAATTCAAAACAGCGTTCGGATCCCCCCACCCCCAGCAGAAGCCAAGGACCCCCAGAGTGGGGCGGCAGGGGAGGCGACCGCCTCTCCACTCACCAAGTGCCGGGATACGAGCCGAGAAGAGCCGGGCTGGCTTACTTTCCTTCCTTCCCGCGCTGATGCAGAGCCACTCGAACAAAGCGTCACGCTCCCCTGACGCTTTTGGCGGCAAAAGAGCCCAGCGTCGCTTCGGAAGCCGCCGAAAGCATCAGAGGGGCGCGACGCTTTGTTCGAGTGGCTCTGCATCAGCGCGGGAAGGAAGGAAAGTAAGCCAGCCCGGCTCTTCTCGGCTTGTATCGCGGAGAGGGGCGGCATACAAATCCAAGTAATAAATAAAATAAAATAAAAAAATGTCTCTCCTCTCCCAGCTCTTATCTCGAGTAGCTCTTAAGTCGAGCAGCTCTTATGTTGGGGTTCCACTGTATTCACTTTAAAAATATTCACTTTAAAAACACAATAATGTTTTATTAAGGTTGTTCTTTTATTTCCATTCATTTTACCTTGCCCCTCGTTCCACTTTTTTTTTCTTTTCGGACCCTTTACCAAGACAATTTCTAATTCAAAACAGATTCACATAATACATTCCAGAATTCCAGTTTTGGTTCGGGAGAGCGCCAAGAAGCGCCGCCGCCCAGCTGTCACCTTCCAAAACAGCCGGGGTGCTTCCCGGCGCTCACCCAAACCCAAACTTTTGCCGAACTTCCGGGTTCGGCATTTGGGAGACCGCCGAGAAGCACCCCGGCTGTTTCTGAAGATGACAGCTGGGCGGCGGCGCTTCCCAGAACAGCCGGGGAACTGTCGGCCAGTTGG